>NC_138132.1:85431829-86123923 GCF_964188305.1 Podarcis bocagei | reverse complement strand
TTCTTTTAGAAGTTGGAAGAAAAGCTGCGGGCCCAGTCAGATTATGAAGAAATCAAGACGGAACTGAGGTAGGGTCCCCGTCTCTGGGTGAGGATCCCGGGCCTCCACTGCGTGCTGTGTTGGGTCAAATGCTCAGGCTACTAGGAGATGAGATTCACAATAAGGCGATTTTCTCCTTTCGCTTTTGCAGGGCTGTGGCACTGCTCTTTTCACCTCTGGATGTTTTGCCCTGGGACAGTTGGGTTGCTGAGCTTTTCTCAGCCCTGTCTCCTAGAGCAGGCAAAGACTGACACATCCAGCCCCCATTCCCGGCCTGAGAGTTTCAGGGTGCTGCAGTGTATCGGTGGAGGTTGCAAGCAGACACAGCCCCAAGCAAGGATGTCAGCAGCATGAAGCATGTCCTCTTGATATAGGCTGCCCTTGTCATGGTTGTGGGTTCCGCAGCCCCGGCTCTCATCGCTTATAAGGCTTTTTCAGGCGTTCAGAAGCAGAAGGGAGAGAGGGAGTGCAAAATCAAAGTTACAAAACACAGGAGCAGTACAGGGGTGTATTTTCCAAATAAACAGAGGGCAGATAACGTAGAAAATAAAAGCAGCTGTAAATACATCACGGAAGCCTCCCAGTTGAACGCCGTGGCCCAGGGAGAGAGGGAAAAATAGTGGAAGTGAACAGCTGGCTTCGCAAATGGTGTAAACAGGAACAGTTTGGATTCTTAGATCACGGACTGCAGTTTCTTGAAGATGAACTTCTGGCAAGCGATGGGCTGCACCTCACAACGGCTGGGAGAAATGTTTTTGCCAAAAATCTCAGAAACCTCATCAGGAGGGCTTTAAACTGACTAATGTGGGGGAGGGAGACAGTGCTCCTGAAGGTAGGAGTCTATCAATTGATGAAGATGATCATCCAAATGTCATAGACCAAATGGAGCAAACAGCATGCAGACCTAGTGGTGGGAGGAAAAAGTCCTTAAATAAGAGACACGGGGGAATGATTAATGGACTTCAATGTCTGTACACTAATGCGCAAAGCATGGGAAATAAACAAGATGAGCTTGAGCTCTTGGTACAGCAAACTAAATATGACATAATAGGCATCACTGAAACCTGGTGGGATAAGTCCCACGATTGGAATGTAATAATAGGGGGATACAATCTATTTCAGAGAAACAGACCAGACAAGAAAGGAGGAGGAGTGGCATTATATGTCAGGGATGTGTATACCTGTGAAGAGATCCAAGATTTAGAACCTCAAAGCCAGAGTGAGAGCATTTGGGTCAAAATTAAGGGAGAGAAGAGTAACAGAGACCTCATTGTGGGAGTTTACTATAGATCCCCAAGCCAAACGGAGGACATAGATGATGCCTTCCTGGAACAGATGGCCAAGCATGCAAAAGGAAGGGAGATAGTAGTAATGGGGGACTTCAATTACCCGGATATTTGTTGGATGTCAAACTCAGCCAAGAGCAATAAGGTCAAACAGATTCCTCACTGGCCTTGCAGACAACTTCATTGTCCAGAAAGTGGGAGAAGCAACAAGAGGAACAGCCATTTTAGATCTGGTCCTAACCAATGTTGATGACCTGGTTAGTGGGGTAGAAGTGGAAGGATCATTAGGCGCGAGTGATCATGCTCTTCTGAAGTTTACTATACAGCGGAAAGGAGCAGCCAAGCATACTAGGACTCAATTTCTTGACTTTAAGAAAGCTGACTTCATAAAACTTAGGGAAGTGCTGGGTGAGATCCCATGGACAGTAATACTAAAAGGAAAGGGAGTTCATGATGGCTGGGAGTTTGTTAAGAGGGAGATAGTAAAAGCACAATGTCAGGCAATATAAATGAGACGGAAACATGGAAGGTGCCTAAAGAAGCCAGGGTGGCTATCTAAAGAACTTTTAACTGAGTTAAGATTAAAAAAGGATGTGTACAAAAAATGGAAAAGGGAAACCACCAAAGAGGAATTCAAACAAATAGCCAGCATGTGTAGACACAAAGTCAGAAAAGCTAAAGCACAGAATGAACTCAGGCTTGCTAGAGAGGTTAAAAGCAACAAAAAAGGCTTTTATGGGTATGTTCGTAGCAAAAGGAAGAACAAAGAAACAGTGGGGTCACTCAGAGGAGAAGATGGTGAAATGCAAACAGGGGACACAGAAAGGGCTGAACTCCTCAATGCCTTCTTTGCCTCAGTCTTCTCTGATAAAGAAAACAATGCCCGACCTGAAGAATTTGGAGCAAATGATTCAGCAGAGGAAACACAGCCCAGAATAACTAAGGAGATAGTACAAGAATATTTGGCTAGTTTAGATGTATTCAAGTCTCCAGGGCCAGATGAACTGCATCCAAGAGTATTAAAAGAACTGGCAGATGTGATCTCAGAACCACTGGCAGTCATCTTTGAGAATTCCTGGAGAACAGGCGAAGTCCCGGCAGACTGGAGGAGGGCAAATGTTGTCCCTATTTTCAAAAAGGGGAAAAGAGAGGACCCAAATAATTACCACCCAGTCAGTCTGACATCAATACCAGGGAAGATTCTGGAGCAGATCATTAAGCAAACAGTCTGTGAGCACCCGGTCTTATTCAACATCTTTATCAACGACTTGGATAATGGACTCAAGGGCATCCTGATCAAATTTGCAGATGATACCAAACTGGGAGGGGTGGCTAACACCCCAGAGGACAGGATCACACTTCAAAACGACCTTGACAGATTAGAGAACTGGGCAAAAACAAACAAGATGAATTTTAACAGGGAGAAATGTAAAGTATTGCACTTGGGCAAAAAAAATGAGACGCACAAATACAAGATGGGTGACACCTGGCTTGAGAGCAGTACATGTGAAAAGGATCTAGGAGTCTTGGTTGACCACAAACTTGACATGAGCCAACAGTGTGGCGCGGCAGCTAAAAAAGCCAATGCAATTCTGGGCTGCATCAATAGGAGTATACCATCTAGATCAAGAGAAGTAATAGTGCCACTGTATTCTGCTCTGGTCAGACCTCACCTGGAGTACTGTGTCCAGTTCTGGGCACCACAGTTCAAGAAGGACACTGACAAACTGGAACGTGTCCAGAGGAGGGCAACCAAAATGGTCAAAGGCCTGGAAACGATGCCTTATGAGGAACGGCTAAGGGAGCTGGGCATGTTTAGCCTGGAGAAGAGGAGGTTAAGGGGTGATATGATAGCCATGTTCAAATATATAAAAGGATGTCACATAGAGGAGGGAGAAAGGTTGTTTTCTGCTGCTCCAGAGAAGCGGACACGGAGCAATGGATCCAAACTACAATAAAGAAGATTCCACCTAAACATTAGGAAGAATTTCCTGACAGTAAGAGCTGTTCGACAGTGGAATTTGCTGCCAAGGAGTGTGGTGGAGTCTCCTTTTTTGGAGGTCTTTAAGCAGAGGCTTGACAACCATATGTCAGGAGTGTTCTGATGGTGTTTCCTGCTTGGCAGGGAGTTGGACTCGATGGCCCTTGTGGTCTCTTCCAACTCTATGATTCTATGATAAGCCAAATTTTCACGCTTTGGTTGGGAGCAGGTATTTTGCATGCCTGAAATTGACACAAAAGAAATGAAATCCCACCACAGCGTAGAAATGTTCCAGGTCTACCTTACCCTTAAAGGTAAAAGTAAAGGGACCCCTGACCATTAGGTCCAGTCGTGACCGACTCTGGGGTTGCTCGCTCATCTCGCTCTATAGGCCGAGGGAGCCGGCGTTTGTCCGCAGACAGCTTCCGGGTCATGTGGCCAGCATGACTAAGCCGCTTCTGGTGAACCAGAGCAGCGCACAGAAACGCCGTTCACCTTCCTGCCGGAGCGGTACCTATTTATCTACTTGCACTTTGATGTGCTTTCGAACTGCTAGGTTGGCAGGAGACCTTACCCTTAGAGACCCATAATTTGTGAGTTAGTTTCTCTGGAAACAGCCATGGTCCACATCTTTGTGTACCACAACAAAAGGTTAAAATCCTGTAGTGTATTTCTGGGCCAAATAAGTTATCTCTCTAGCATCTGCCTAAGAAAGTCCTTAGATCAGGAAGTTGCTGTTTGGTCATCCCATGTTTGGCAAGTTGTGGGGCGGAGGGCTGTACAGCTCCTACGTTTTGCAACTTTAGTTATGCTTCTTTTGAACTTTTTTATTCTACATTAATAAAAAGATTTTATTAAAAAGATTTGGGAAAAAAGAAAGAAAACCTGGGAGTGTTTCATTCACTTCCTCTCTCTCTCTGTGCACCCACCACCAACAACATACTGCCGCATTGATATAAATAAGCAGTCTGTGCAGTTTGCAAGAGATGTCCTTGAGATTGTTTGAGAGCTGAACGCAGGCTGTCTCGCACCCCAGGCGAGTATCATAAACAGCAGCAGGCTGTGTTTCGGGGTGGCTCCACCCTCCTGACACCAACAACGCCTACCTGAAGGGCACCATGGTGGTGCAGAGGCAGGGGACGCACAGCCCCGCCGGCTGGATCCCTATGCCTGTATGTCTGTGCAGCTTCTCACGCTTGCAAACAGCCCTGTCTCACCTGAGTGCTGTGCATAGGAGTTGCTGTGAGTCTAGTGTTGAGGCGGGGGGTGCTGCTGCTAATGGCCACTGCAAGTTAAAGTGTAAAAGGACCCCTGACCATTAGGTCCAGTCGCAGACGACTCTGGGGTTGCGGCGCTCATCTCGCTTTATTGGCCGAGGGAGCCGGCGTACAGGTTCCGGGTCATGTGGCCAGCATGACTAAGCCGCTTCTGGCGAACCAGAGCAGTGCACGGAAACGCCGTTTGCCTTCCCGCCGGAGTGGTACCTATTTATCTACTTGCACTTTGATGTGCTTTTGAAATGCTAGGTTGGCAGGAGCAGGGACCAAGCAACGGGAGTTCACCCCGTCGCGGGGATTTGAACTGCCCACCTTCTGATCGGCAAGCCCTAGGCTCTGTGGTTTAGACCACAGCGCCACCTGCATCCTATGGCCACTGCTAATGGCCCACTAATGATGCCTCTCTCTGTACCCCACATTCCATGGCCTTGGTTCAGATGTTTGCATGAACCCAGGATGGGGGAGCGTGTGGCCCTCCAGATGTGACTGGGCACCTCTTCTGCTGAGATAGGGGAGGGAAGCAGGGCCACTCTGCAGGCGCTGCTGTGAGACCAGCAACTTTTACCACCTCCTCTCCTTGAGCTTTTCAAGGGACGCAGGTGGCGCTGTGGGTTACCAGAAGCGGATTAGTCATGCTGGCCACATGACTCGGAAGCTGTACGCCGGCTCCCTCGGCCAATAAAGCGAGATGAGCGCCACAACCCCTGAGTCGGCCACGACTGGACCTAAAGGTCAGGAGTCCCTTTACCTTTACCTTTCTACCTCCTTGAGCTTTTCCATCCCAGCTGGCCCATAAAATAATTCTGTACCTGAGTTTCCTTATTTCCTCCTCTCTCCCCATCCATTTTCCTATTATGTCATGGCCTTTTAGAATGTATGCTTGAGGGCGGAGGCTGTTACTGGGTTTTGATGAACGCAATTGATTAGCAAATAAAATAGACTTCTGTTGTCCCTAGCCAGCATGAACAATGGACAGGGGCCATGGAGGGCCAATAGGTTCCCTGTGCTGAACATAAACCATGCAGCTCTTTTGAAATTTGAGCCTGGGGGTTTTCAAGCTCCACAGCTCACTCTTTGCTGTTATATGTGCTGGATTGGGCTATTGTCCAAAATATCTGTAGGTTGGGGAAGACCTAGAAGCCAATCTTTGCACTGTGGAACAGGAGCCTGAGATCTGCTTGTAAGCTGTCCAGGAAACCCATCACTTATACAACCCCCTTTTTTTATTTTGCAGCATTTTGAAAGCGATGAAGCTGGCCTCCTCCAACTGCAGTCTTTCCCAGGCAAGTGCACACTGCATGAAGGGCCAGCATGGTATCTTGGTTCTGCTGGACCTGGAAGGCCCAAGGTTCAAATCTCCCTGCTCAGCTATGAATATCACCTTGGGGGGCCCAGCCACTGCCTCTTAGCCTAACCTACTTCACAGGTTTGCAGTGAGGATAAAATGGGGAGGGGGAAGACCAGCCAGTTTGTAGTTGTTTAAAGAGTGTCCCGGAAATAATGGCATGAATCAATGGGAAGAAGCGCTCAAACATTTTCAAACTCTGTGACCGCATGAGAAGCATTTTCCTACCCTTGAGTCAAGGACGCTTTCCAGCCACAGGAATGCACATGGCAGAGAGTTAAGTCTTTATTGACAAAGATAACACAATCACTTCTACAGCGATTCAAAGTGCTGGTCTATAAAGCCTCAGGACCTCAAGGACCGCCTCCTTCCACATGAACCTACTTGGACCCTGAGGTCATCTTCTGAAGCCCTTCTTTGTGTGCCTCCTCCTCGAGAGGTCCGGAGGGTGGCAACACGAGAACGGGGCCTTCTCTGCAGTGGCTCCCCGTCTGTGGAATGCTCTCCCCAGGGAAGTTCACCTGGTGCCTTCATTATACACCTTTAGGTGCCAGGCAAAAACATTCCTTTTTAACCAGGCCTTTGGTTGATTTGATTGGCATCCTATGCCCTGTTAAAATGTGGGGGGGGGGGGTTGGAGAGGGGGGTTATTGTGTTGTTGTTTTGATTATGCATTTTGGGTTTTTATATTTTGATGTTACTCTGTGGACTGCCCTGAGACCTACGGGTATAGGGTGGTATATAAATTCAATGAAATAATAATAATAATAATAATAATAATAATAATAATAATAATAATAATAATAATAATATAGCAGTGGATACCTGTGGGTACCTACGCACACCAGTGTAGCGTCTAGGCAGCTATTCCCAGGTCTGCACCCAATGGAGCAGTTGCAGCAACTGGGGACCGCTCCCCCTCCACCAATTTATGTAGTAGTAATAGTAGTAGTAGTAATAATAATAACAACAATAACAATTTATTATTTATACCCTGCCCATCTGGCTGAGTTTCCCCAGCCACTCTGGGCGGCTCCCAATCAAATGTTAAAAACAGTACAGCATTAAATATTAAAAACTTCCCTAAACAGGGCTGCTTTCAGATGTCTTTTAAAGAGAAGATAGTTGCTTATTTCCTTGACATCTGAAGGGAGGGCGTTCCACAGGGCAGGTGCCACTACCGAGAAGGCCTTCTGCCTGGTTCCCTGTAACCTCACTTCTCGCAATGAGGGAACCGCCAGAAGGCCCTCGGAGCTGGTCCTCATTGTCTGGGCTGAACGATGCTACACTTGATCTTAGCCAAAAGGCCGAGAAGCGATGTCTGGGCTGAGCGATGGGGGTGGAGACGCTCCTTCAGGTATACAGGACCGAGGCCATTTAGGGCTTTAAAAGTCAGCACCAACACTTCAGATGTCAAAGAGAAAAGCAACTACATACCAGACTTTTAGAAGACATCTGAAGGCAGCCCTGTTTAGGGAAGCTTTTAATGTTTGCCGGACTATTGTATTTTAATATTTTGTTGGAAGCCGCCCAGAGTGTACCTTCCTGTGCACACATAGCTAGAGATGATGGCTGTGTGGAAGATGCCTTTGCTCTTCCCGCTTCAATTCTCTCCTGGTTCTGGGAGACAGTGGTGCTGTCGAGGGTGGGGAAGCACCCAGCCCTTCACTGGTCTGGCCTGACTCTTCCACCAGCTCTGAAGCTTCCTCCGCCTCTAATTCATGCCCCCTGGCTGGTACAGATCCCCATAACCCACTGCTCCCCTCTCCAGAATCAGACTTCAGGGCCCCCCCCTTACCCCCGGCGCCCACTCATCCGCATCCTGCCAGTCCTGATGCCTTGCTTGCCTGCCCCAACTTCCCTCCCTCAATTCAATTTTTTATTTTTATTTTTAGAGCATATCAAAACCCAGTGATGTTTTGCTTCTGGGAAAGGAATCCTTCTACCCGTCGCAGAAGTTCCTTTTGGAAAAACCAGGCCTCGTACCCAGTACTGGTAGGTTGGGGTGCATGAAAATGCATTTCTACAGAATAAGAATAAGAATATCTTTATTGTCATTGCCCCCTTCGGGGACAACGAAATTACTTGACTGCTCCATAAAAAAACTAATTAAACAATACAGTATAATACAGCAAGGGAGATTAGATGACTTTCAAAGTCCGGGCTTCCCATTCAGGGCCGAGATCGCTCTGGAGAAGAAGCTGTTCTTAAGACGACTCGTTCTTGTCTTCATCGACCTGTATCTCCGTCCCGACGGCAAGAGCTCGAAGAGACAGTGACCAGGATGCGATGGATCTTTTATTATGTCCAGTGCCTTCCTATGGCACCTTGTGGCATAAATCTGCTCTAAGGTGAAGAGTGGGCAGCCAACAATGCTCTCTGCTGCCTTAACAACCCTGCACAACCCCATCCTGTCCTGGGCAGTACAGCTTCCGTACCACACACATAAGCCATAAGTGAGCACGCTCTCAATGGCACGGTGATAGAAGGCAAGCAGCAGTTTCTGTGGAAGATGGTTTTTCCTTAGTATTCTCAAAAAGTACAGTCTCTGCTGCGCCTTCTGCACAAGCCCCCTTGTGTTGACACTCCAGGACAGATCCTCTTGTAATTCAATGCCCAGAAATCTGAACGTGGTTACCCTCTCCACACAGACCCCATCAATCAAAAGTGGCTGGACGTTGCTCTTCTGTCTCCTGAAGTCCACCACAAACTCCTTTGTCTTCCTTGTATTTATGAGCAAGTTGTTAGCTCTGCACCACTCTGTCAGAGGTCCCTGGTGGGGTTTCATGGGGTGGTGGAGGTCTTGCATGCAGAGGGGGCCTTGCATGCACTACCCCAGTGCAACACAGGTTAGGTGTTGCAACACCCCAGAGAACTTTGAACAAGCAGATTTCGCCATGGAGGGTTGGAAGCAAATGGCATTGGGAGCCTTTAAGGCTTAGCTGGGAAACCAGTGGCCCTAGTGTTGCTGGACGCCAACACCTGGCTGGTAGTTGGGGTGGTGGGAGCTGTGAGTCCAGCAACATCTGTGGGGGGAGGCATAGGTGTCGGCATCCTTCGGGGGGTTGAGATGCCAGCTGCTAGCCCCCAGCTGGATCATGCCCTTCCAGCCGTGATGATCCCCTGATTTCTGGTGTGACGTAAATCAGCAACTCAGACTTCAAAAGCCTGAGCACGCTATATTAGCAGAGCATACTGAGCAAACAGAACAGGCGTGAGGCTTGTGGAAACATACTAACAGCTAAAGATTTATTAAGCATAAATCAGGACAAAAAAAACATGTCTCCCTTTCTTCTCTTCAGAGAGAGAGTGAAAAACAAAAGCTATACACACAACAGAAGTTCCCAGCAAACTGTGCTGGAACGTAAACAGACATGTGACACGTAACAATCCCATGTTTGGTCCTTAAGGTAGAATGGAATTTTCCAACAATAGGTTCTGCTTTAGAGTAAGCTATAGTTGGTGTGTGTATCTCTCCCTTCCTCTTTGGTCTCTAGAGGAGGATCCCTCGGAGGATGAGTCGGTGAAGGACTCCATGGGCACAGACCAATCCTACCTTTCCCCTCAGCACCTCTCGCACCCGCTCCGGGAAGATTCGACCTCCCCGTCCCTCATCCAGCCGCTGCTGGGCCCCTCCATGGCTCAGGAGGTACCGAGGACTTTCACGCTCTCGCCTTTTCCTGCTGAGCGGATCCCACTGGACTCGCTCCTCCCGAAACAGATGGGGCCTCCTGCGTACAAGAACGAGGCTGGCGGCATGGCAGCCTTCCCTTCTGCTTTCTACTCAGCCAAAACGGCAGCGTTGCCGGGCAACCCCAGCCAAGCCATCCCAGCCAGCGAGGCGAGCCCACCCAGTGACCAGTCGGAAGGCAGCAGTTCGGGTTCGGCCGATGAGGAGCAGCTGGACACAGCCGAAATTGCCTTCCAGGTGAAGGAGCAGCTCCTCAAGCACAACATTGGCCAGCGCGTCTTTGGGCATTACGTCCTGGGCCTCTCTCAGGGCTCCGTCAGTGAGATCCTGGCCAGGCCAAAGCCTTGGCGTAAGCTCACGGTCAAGGGGAAGGAGCCGTTCATCAAGATGAAGCAGTTCCTCTCCGACGAGCAGAACGTCTTGGCCCTGAGGACAATCCAAGTCCGCCAGAGAGGTAAGTAGGCTAGGCAGGAGACTGGCAGGTGGACACGCTCACCCAAACCCAACCACCTGAGGCAGGTACCTCGCTCTTCCTAATGGTGGGGCCAGCTCTGCTATTCTCCACCCCAACGGTTATTTTTATGTTGTGAACCACCCTGTGGTCAATTACATTTTCCCTTTATCTCAGAATGGCTTAATTTGGCTTTGAGGCAAGGGTGTTTCATGTGTTGTTATACTCCCAACTTCCATCAGCCAGTGGTCAAGGATGATGGTGTTTCTGGGAGGGCCAAAATTTCTGTCTCCAATCTGAAAGCAAGAATAGTGTGCCTTTTCCTCTAAAGCAGCGGTTCTCAACCTGTGGGTCCCCAGATGTTGTTGGACTACAACTCCCATCATCCCTGAGCTCTGGCCTTGCTAGCTAGGGATGATGGGAGTTGTAGTCCAACAACATCTGGGGACCCACAGGTTGAGAACCGCTGCTCTAAAGCGTAGTTTTAGCCCAAAGCAAATTTATACAGATTGAATCTATTAATCTGGGTGTGGAGTACCACACTCCAGCCTCTTGGCAGTTCCCTTTCTGGGCTGGTCCACATTGGTCTTGTTTCAGCCCCTTGCCATCCTTTCCCCCCCAAGCCATGGCCTCGCAAAGGCAGAGCCCAACAGCCGGATTCCTGGTCTCTTTCCCATCATGGCATGCGACTAATAGCAGGAGACGTTTCCTTCCAACAGGGGCTCCTAAAAATAGCTGAGCACTGGCACTGGTAAATACTTCCCTGACGTTAACATGAGCTGAGCTGGTACAAAAACACGAGGCAAGTGGCAGGCCTCAAATGTTGTGCTTCTTTGATCAGGCAGTATTACGCCAAGGATTAGGACGCCAGAGACTGGCTCTGACGATGCCATCAAGAACATCCTGGAACAAGCCAAGAAGGAGATTGAGTCACAGAAAGGAGGTAAGGGCCGTGAGGAACCACCAAGGTTGCCCTCGGTGGCATCTTAATATTTCTCAGGTTTGGAGTTTGTCCAAGAATTCAAGAGGGTCTTTTGCCCGGACAGCTGGATGGGAAAGTGAGCTACGAATCAACCTCTCTGCAATGGGATAGCATTCAGCGACTATCCAGGAGGGGTTTTCCTCCCCAGTAGTTCTGGATTATACAATATAATGCTACTGAATACTGTTTGCATCCTCATAGTACAGTGGTACCTTGGGTTAAGAACTTAATTCGTTCTAGAGGTCCGTTCTTAACCTGAAACTGTTCTTAGCCTGAAGCACCACTGTAGCTAATGGGGCCTCCCGCTGCCGCCGCGCGATTTCTGTTCTCATCCTGAAGCAAAGTTCTTAACCTGAGGTACTATTTCTGGGTTAGTGGAGTCTGTAACCTGAAGCGTCTGTAACCTGAGGTACCACTGTATAGTGGTGTCCCTTGTTTGTGTGAGACGGAAGAGGGCTGGGAATGTGTATTTTAAGGAGGTGCTTACCATCTGCAGCTTTTACAAGTACTTTCATTTTTAAAAATAATCATCATTTTTTTTACAAAATATATAAATAAATCTGCCCCATTATTCAGGAGCACTTTTCTAGTTGATTAAAAGCTTTTTTTTATTTGTTAATTAATTAATTGCTTAAAAGTTGAAGCTTTCTACTTTTTATTTATTTGCGGTTATTTCCCCTTCTACTGCTCAAGGCAGTAGTTCATAATGGGGAGAAACATCTGGGAGTTCCCAGGCAATCTTTTCTTCAGGCACTGAGCAGGCCCAGGCCTACTTAAGTAAAAGGAAAAGGGGGGAAGTTCAAGCATAGTGTTATAGGCACTTGTGTGTGTGTGTGTTTGTGTTTGTTTGTGTGTGTGTGTGTACATATATGTCATAAAACATACTTCATAAAATTTATACACCACTCGATTGTAAAAAAAAACCCCTCAGATTGGTTTGCATATTCCATATATGTTACATACAGAATGAAAGAAATGCAACATTAAAGTAAGGTATATTTAATGGCATTGGAATATTTTATTTTATTTTATTTTTCCCCCAATTTTTTTTATTAATTTCCCCCTTTTTAAACAGACAAACAAACATAGATCATAACTGAACGTGGTCTGATATTAATACCATAGTTAAATGACTTCCTCAAATTCCCCTTGACTGAATTTCATTATATATCATTGTAGCGGTTTTCCAAAATAGTATCTCATAATATTATATATTAATTTTCAATGACTGAAGCTGTGATCAGCCTTTTATTAGGATACCTTCGTTAAAATCTGATCGGGTAGCACAGGGGCTAGGGAGGAGGGACCCCGTTTAAAAGCCCTTTAAGGTTTGTCTCCATTGAGCTCCAGTGGCCTCCCTCTTTCTACCCCCTTCACCTGTGCCCCTTCCTTCCGCAGGGGACACCAAGAGCTCGGCGGTGCCCCAGGTGATTGCCAACGGCACCTGCGCCAGCAACTCTGAAGATGCCATCAAGAGCATATTGGAGCAGGCCCGCCGGGAGATGCAGGCCCAACAGCAGGCCTTGCTCGAGATAGAAGCGGGGGGCGCCAGCAGGCCTGTCGCCACACCACCTGTGGAGCGCTCGACCCTGGCCACGGTCAGCCAGAACATCGTCCAGGCTTACATCAAGCAGGAGGAGGGCATGCTGGGCCCAAACGCCAGTGGCAACACAATGCAAAACCCCCTGACCGTGCTCTCCCCTGCGGCCTTCGTGCAGAGCATCATCCGGAAGGTCAAGTCCGAAATCGGGGACGCCGGCTCCTATTTTGACCAACACTGGGCTTCTGAAAGGAGCTTGCTGAGCCGTCCGTACACCTCCGTGTCGCCTTCCTTGTCCTCCTCGTCAAGCTACTCCAGCATGGTCAATGGCCGGGTGTGGCAGCGGGGCGAGCCCAGCGACGCCATCCCGAATGAGGAAGACCTCGTGACCTCTGAGGATGAGCCCCACAGGGTGATAGAGGTCAAGTCGGAAGTGGCCGGCTCAGATGCCCAGGGCGCCGGGCGCCTGTCCTATTACCCGTCCTACGTGCCAAGGACTCTCAAACCCACCGTCCCGCCCTTGACGCCAGAGCAGTATGAGTTGTACATGTACAGGGAAGTGGACACCTTGGAGCTGACGCGGCAGGTCAAGGAGAAGCTGGCCAAGAACGGGATCTGCCAGCGCATCTTTGGGGAAAAGGTACCCCAGCAATAAACATTCAGCCCTTAAAGAGGCTTGTTGGCCATGCTTGGCTCAAGAGAGGGTGAGAGAGGAGTGCAAAGGAGAATACTTTTTATTCTCCTGGGCATTTGGGCCCAGGGACGCGGGTGGCGCTGTGGGTTAAACCACAGAGCCTAGGACTTGCCAATCAGAAGGTCGGCGGTTCGAATCCCCACGACAGGGTGAGCTCCCGTTGCTCAGTCCCTGCTCCTGCCAACCTAGCAGTTCAAAAGCACGTCAAAGTGCAAGTAGATAAATAGGTACCACTCTGGCAGGAAGGTAAACGGTGTTTCCATGTGCAGCTCTGGTTCGCCAGAAGCGGCTTAGTCATGCTGGCCACATGACCCGGAAGCTGTACGCCGGCTCCCTCGGCCAGTAAAGCGAGATGAGCGCTGCAACCCCAGAGTCGGTCACGACTGGACCCAATGGTCCGGGGTCCCTTTACCTTTACCTTTATATAGGCAGAGTTTGGGTCACTTATTTTTGGTGTTTGTGCTTACAAGGGTGGGATGGTTATCTCATGCAGCTGGGCGGTTTTTGTGGGTGGAAAAACAAGTGTAGGCGATGCCAGACAGACAGCATGTAGCCTGGCACTTGGAGAGCTGCTTCCCATAGCAGGATTTTATATTTGTTTATATGGGTTATTATTTTTATTATGGTCTTCTTGCAGCCACTTCTTGCAGGCTTCTTCTGTGTGAAGCGATCCATAAGCTGATTTGAATTGAATCCACCCTGTAAAATTTGGAAATTGTAGTCCTGTAAAGGGGGTAGAAGTCTTTTAAACAGAGAGATATAAGCCCCCTCGATGCCTAAAGTTCTTTGATGTAAGCCTAAACAACAGAAGTGGTTTATAAGTGATTTAAGTTTGTTCTGCATGTACCCTGCGTGAGAGGAAGTGCCTGTTTCGAATGAACAGGAAATCAAAATGAAATCATATCAACGGCATGATTACCTTGTCAGTTTGTAGTAAGTGAATAACAATGTGAATATCCTCATGACCATTGCTCTTTTTGCATTTTTCTAATCTATGGGTTGTGCTGAAGAAGGTTCCAGCGAAACAGTCAGATTATCCGGGATCACTGTCCCTACGTTGTTATTCACTTACTACTTCGGCACCATGAACGCCTAAAAGGTTTTACCGCTTAGCCCACAGGATAGCATCTATTACTTTGTTTCAACCATAGACTTATTATACTTCTACGGACTTTCAAAGATTGACAGACGCGTGTTCATTTGTTTTCATTGGAGAATGACAAGTGTACACATTTTGTTTTTGTTGTACTAAATCGTGTACATTATGCAAAAAGAACTACAGTGCTATCTAGTATACTGGTCTTCGTGTTGCTTGTGTTGTTTGTTGTGTTAAGTTTGCAACACGGGTTTGTTGTTCTGTAGTGGTGGTTTTCAATGGCGGGGCTTGGACACGGGCCAAAGCCGCCTCCATCTTCCTCCTCATCTCCTGTCTGTTTCAGGTGCTGGGTCTGTCTCAAGGGAGCGTGAGCGACATGCTGTCTAGGCCCAAGCCTTGGAGCAAGCTGACCCAGAAAGGCCGGGAGCCCTTCATCCGGATGCAGCTGTGGCTCACGGACCAGCTGGGCCAAGGCATGAGCCAGCAGGCCAATCTGCCACATGGTAGGTCCCTGCTGGCACTCCCATCATGGGGCAGCCTCTTCCTCAGGTCAAGGCCTGGCATTCAGATCTCCAGGCAGGCCTGTCTATTCCTCTTCTCGTTGTTATACAGTGGTACCTTGAGTTAAGTACTTAATTCGTTCCGGAGGTCCGTACTTAACCTGAAACTGTTCTTTTTTTAAAAAAGAAAGAAAGATTTTTATTAAAGTTTCAAAGATTTTATAAAAACAAGACAAAACAATAATACAAACAGACAAAAAAACAAAAACAAGTATAGTTTCAATCCCCTATTTTCTTGTAACTTAATTCCCCGACTTCCTCATACCTCCCCTTTCTGTATTCCAATTTCCAGTTATTAATTCAGCAAATCCTCTCCCTTATTTTCCTTTTAAATTTTTAACCTTTCTTTTCCTTTTACTTAATCATTTCAGCTAGAAACCACATAATTTCTAAACCAACGTCATTCTAGCATTCAATAATTTTGCAATGTTTCCTAAGATAGTCCTTAAATTTCTTCCAATCTTCTTCCGCTGTCTCTCTTCCCTGGTCTCGGATTCTGCCAGTCATTTCTGCCAGTCCCATATAGTCTATCACCTTCATCTGCCAACCTGAAACTGTTCTTAACCTGAAGCACCACTTTAGCTAATGGGGCCTCCCGCTGCTGCCGTGCCGCCGGAGCACGATTTCTGTTCTCATCCTGAAGCAAAGTTCTTAACCTGAAGCAGTATTTCTGGGTTAGCAGAGTCTGTAACCTGAAGCGTATGTAACCTGAAGCATATGTAACCCGAGGTACCACTGTATGTTTATTTAAAGGACGCCACTTTCCCTGACTCTTTCCCTGGCTTACGGCCAAAATAAGAACAGCTTAAAAGCATAGAATACACACACACACACACACACACATATCTCTTCAAAACCGCAGGAAAAGCAATGGCCGTTTGAGATCATTGACTGCAATGTACCACGTCAGAGCGAAGGTGGAAATGCCACTCTTTTTCTTTTTTGGTAACAATTTTTATTAAGGTTTTCTATTTTTTTCCTTTCTTTTTTAAATTCTTTATTGAACTTAAAAGAAATAGAACTTAAACTTAAAAGAAAAAGAAAATAGAATCAAAAACAAAATTCTTCATAGATAACACAAAATCATAAAAATTTGCTACACTTTGTCATCATCTTCTTAAGGTTCCAACGACTTCCTGTCAACTCCATATTTCTTTGAATGCTCATTTACTTAATGCACTATTTATCTCAGTTATTGTTGCTAATTATCAAGAAAATTGTAGTTTCCTACACATATCCATTGTATCGCAGAAGTTATTCGAAGGCTGCCACAGACGTTATACTACTACAATAATCTTTAAGATAATTTTTATACAAACCCCATTTCTCAAAAAGCATTAAGGTTTTCCAGTATTGCAATGCAGTATGAAAGAGGAAAACCGTTACAAAATAAGACAAGAGGAACAGACAGGCAGAGGTCAGAGGATTAAGTACATCTGTCTGAGGCTACTGACTCATCTGGAAAATATATATAACACTGAATAGGAATGAGAGGCTTGAAAATGTGAAGGAGGGAGTCAGAAAGTCCAGTAAGGAAGTCTTATGAGCTTCCAGAAATCCCATGAGGAACTGATTTAGGTGATTGTCATTGGCTTACGGAACAAAGTCCCACCAAACTGCCACCAAAGAGTCCGGTTTGGTTTTTCCAGATAAAAATCTCACGTGGCAGGTTACCTTTTTCTTGTTGGGCAACTCCCTGTTAGTAGATTTTTCTACTTGTTTTTATTATTGC
The DNA here is from genome assembly GCF_964188305.1 of Podarcis bocagei. Taxonomy (NCBI): domain Eukaryota; kingdom Metazoa; phylum Chordata; class Lepidosauria; order Squamata; family Lacertidae; genus Podarcis; species Podarcis bocagei. Next base: position 86,107,249 of record NC_138132.1, on the reverse strand, counting down.
CTGTTAGCCACCCTGAGCCCAGCTTTGGCTGGGGAGGACGGGGTATAAATAAAAATTGTTGTTGTTGTTGTTGTTGTTAAGTTGTAGGTGAACATTTCAGACGACACAGTGATTCTTCAAACAGCTCTTGTTTATTCACAGGCCAGAACAGAACTGAACTGAAGGGTTCAGTCAGCCTGCTTATATAGAGCTCTAGTACAACGTAACTGTAACAATTTTCTAAAACTATCCAATCACTGAACGTCACTTTCGATCCCTTATTTGCATAACTATCTACAGTATCCCCCTGCTGGCCCAGGGTGAGAACTTCAGTACATAACAGCCTTCGCTGAGGAGGTGCCGGCTGACAAGGTGCCTAAGCCTCTTTTTATATTAGCGGTGCCATGAAAATGATAACCACAAAACCGGCCTTTCCATTCCTTGCAGTGCATCCTCACTTCCTACTTATGTGTGTCACCAGAGCTGCTTGCTGGGGGCGTTCCAGATTTCCTCAGTACCCGGAGTCGATTTGGATCTCTCCGATTTTATTTTTGAAAGTTGCTAGTTCTTGTGATGGTGAATATTTGCTAAGTTCTAACTTAGTCCTTATTTGAAGGCATGTTTTGTTACGTCACAGTAGACCCCTCCTGGGAGAATGTGAAGTACAGTGGTACCCCGCAAGACGAACGCCTCGCGAGACGAAAAACCCGCAAAACGAAAGGTTTTTTCGTTTTCGAGTTGCCTCGCAAGACGAATTTCCCTATGGGCTTGCTTCGCAAAACGAAGCTTGCCCCGGGGACAGCGGGTCTTCTCTTTTGAAGCAAGGGGCGGCGGGGAGAAGCGATCTCCCCGCAGCCCCTTGCTTCAAAAGAGGTCCGGGGGCAGCGCGAAGTGCAGCGCTTCTTCCCCGCTGCCCCCGGACCTCTTTTGAAGCAAGGGTTTGCGGGGAGATCGCTTCTCCCTGCAGCCCCTTGCTTCAAAAGAGGTCCGGGGGCAGCGCGAAGCGCAGCGCTTCTTCCCCGCTGCCCCCGGACCTCTTTTGAAGCAAGGGTTTGCGGGGAGATCGCTTCTCCCTGCAGCCCCTTGCTTCAAAAGAGGTCCGGGGGCAGCGCGAAGCGCAGCGCTTCTTCCCCGCTGCCCCCGGACCTCTTTTGAAGCAAGGGGCTGCGGGGAGATCGCTTCTCCCGGTGCTCCGAAGCGGGGCGGGGGGGCGGGAACACCTTCCCCCACCGCCCCGCTTCGGAACGCTGCTCCGAAGCGGGGCGGGGGGGTGGGAACACCTTCCCCCACCGCCCCGCTTCGGAACGGTGCTCCGAATCGGGGCGGGGGGGTGGGAACACCTTCCCCCACCGCCCCGCTTCGGAACGGTGCTCCGAAGCGGGGCGGGGGGGTGGGAACACCTTCCCCCACCGCCCCGCTTCGGAACGGTGCTCCGAAGCGGGGCGGGGGGGTGGGAACACCTTCCCCCACCGCCCCGCTTCGGAACGGTGCTCCGAAGCGGGGCGGGGGGTTGGGAACACCTTCCCCCACCGCCCCGCTTCGGAACGCTGCTCCGAAGCGGGGCGGGGGGGTGGGAACACCTTCCCCCACCGCCCCGCTTCGGAACGCTGCTCCGAAGCGGGGCGGGGGGGTGGGAACACCTTCCCCCACCGCCTGGCTTCGGAACGGTGCTCCGAAGCGGGGCGGGGGGGTGGGAACACCTTCCCCCACCGCCCCGCTTCAGAACGGTGCTCCGAAGCGGGGCGGGGGGGTGGGAACACCTTGCCCCGCTTCGGAACGGTGCTCCGAAGCAGGGCGGGGGGGCGGGAACACCTTCTGAAGGCTGGCGGGGGGCAAAAGTCTTTGTCCCCCTGCCTGCCTTCCCAGGGGCTTTTAAATCGCCCCGGACAGCGGAGAAGTCCTCCGCTGTCCCGGGGCGATTTTAAAATGCCGCCCGCCAGCATTTTAAGATTGCCCGGACAGCGGAGAAGTCCTCCGCTGTCCCGGGGTTTTTTAAAATGCTGGGGGTGGGAAGAAAAGCCCTTATCCCCCCCCCCAGCCTTCAGAAGATGTCCGGGGACAGACTGTCCCCGGACCTGGTCTGAAGGCGGTTTCCCTAGGAACGCATTAATTGATTTTCAATGCATTCCTATGGGAAACCGTGCATCGCAAGACGAAAAACTCGCAAGACGAAGAGACTTGCGGAACGAATTAATTTCGTCTTGCGAGGCACCACTGTACATAACAATTATTATTATTATTATTTATTCCACAAAAGGTTGCAATCAGGGATGTGGCGTTTCCACCTTCAAGATGCTGCGATCTACCATCTTATTCTGCACAGCACTTAAAAGCTACTTTGATATCAAATTGCTGTTTCTTTCCCTGAGGCTTTGCTATATATTAATTCCAAATGCGGGGGGTGGGGGAAGCCTGCCTGGAGAACCGGAAAAGACTGGAGGCTCAGACCCCCAGGCTGTCCCACCAGCACCCTCCTTGCACAGTCACCCTGTTTCAATATCCTGTCACGTCATTCTGAGGCGTGCAGGTGCCAGCTAAGATCCCGAGGGAAATGAAAACTGGTCTTTTAGTTTTGTTTTTCAGCTTAACATTTGTATGGTGCATTAACAGCATCCATGTTCTATATCTCGGTAATCCTTATGGCAGTGAATCCTCCAATGGTTAATTACAGTAGTGCCTCGCAAGACGAAAAGAATCCGTTTTGTGATTCTCTTCGTCTAGCGTTTTTTTCGTCTTGCGAAGCAAGCCCATTGCCAGATTAGCGGATTAGCGCTATTAGCGGCTTTTAGCTGCTTATCTGCTGATCGGATCAGCTGATAAGCGCCTTAGCGGCTTAGAAAAAGGGGGGGGAGGGAAAAAACCCAGCAGGAACTCGCAAGACATTGTCGTCTTGTGAAGCAAGCCCATAGGAGATTCGTTTTGCGAAGCACCTCCAAAACGGAAAACTCTTTCGTCTAGCGAGTTTTCCGTCTTACGAGGCATTCGTCTTGCGGGGCACCACTGTACAGTAATCCTATACTGTTAAATGGGACGCGGGTGGTGCTGTGGGTTAAACCACAGAGCCTAGGACTTGCCGATCAGAAGGTTGGCGGTTCGAATCCCCGTGACGGGGTGAGCTCCTGTTGCTCGGTCCCTGCTCCTGCCAACCTAACAATTCAAAAGCATGTCAAAGTGCAAGTAGATAAATAGGTACCGCTCCAGCGGGAAGGTAAACAGCGTTTCCATGCGCTGCTCTGGTTCGCCAGAAGCGACTTAGTCGTGCTGGCCACATGACTTGGAAGCTGTACGCCGGCTCCCTCGGCCAATAAAGCGAGATGAGCGCCGCAACCCCAGAGTCGTCCGCAACTGGACCTAATAGTCAGGGGTCCCTTTACCCTTTACCTATACTGTTAAATCAGGTTATTATCCTTATATCACTGATTGGGGAGACGGCAAAGGCCAACAAGTGAGTTTGATGGCCGAGTAGAGATCCAAACTGGGGTCTTTCAGCCTCAACATTCATTTTCTGAGAAATGAACTCTGTATTTAACCAGTTTACACTCGCTTCAGCAACCTGGGATTGCTGCTTCTTTCTTTAACATGCACACTCTAGATATATTACTCTTATATGGCAGCCTTGCAAATAAGCCTGCAAAAGTTACTAGCCTGCAGCTTTTTTCTTTTTTTCTTTTTCTTTTTTTTGCAACACCTACTAAGTTGCCGGTGGCTTGAATTTCTCTGTTGGCCAAGCCCCTTCTCTGCAGCTAGCATGGAAATGCTGTCCACTGGACTTTTAGTGGGCTGCTCTTAAAGAAATTCCCTTCTATCAGTAAAGAGATTGTTCCTTCCTCCATAGCTACCACTAAAACTAGGTGGGCTGGCAGAAGAGGAAGGGAGTGGCCTGGAGTTCTCTGCCAGTCTGCTTACTCACCTGCATGCAATTCCTGGTTGCCTATGACTACCAAACAAGTTGTTAAAGGCAAGGCTGAATTTTATGGGTTTTCTGCCAATCCCTTGAGCTGTTGAATTAGGAGTATAAAAACTATAAAATCAGGAAGTGTGGTGATGATGGGAACAAATTAGCATGTGGACCAAAAAAAAAACCCCTCCCTGCAAACCACTTCCTCTTAGTACCTCGTAGCATACCGTATTTTTCGCTCTATAGGACACACTTTTCCCCCTTCCAAAATTAAGGGGAAATGTGTGTGTATCCTATGGAGTGAATGCAGGCTCCTTGGCTTCAGCGAAAGCAACGCGAAGCCTCCGAAGCACAGAGGGAGCGCTCCCTCCACTCTCCAGAGGCTTTGCGTTGCTTTCGCTGAAGCCTGGAGAGCGAGAGGGGTCAGTGCGCACCCTCTCGCTCTCCAGGCTTCAGGTTCCTTTTGCTGAAGCCAGGAGAGCAAGACTCTCCTGGCTTCAGCCGAGAGGGAGAGCTGCGCAGCGCCCCTTCAGCAAAGTGGGAGAAGAAATGGAAGGGGCTTCGTTTCTACTGCCACTTCGCTGAAGGGGCGCTGAGCAGAGAGGGGGAGAATTTATTTTTCTTGTTCTCCCCCTCTAAAACAAGGTGCGTCCGATAGAGCGAAAAATACGGTGATTATTTTCTGCTGTTCTTTGTTGAGTCAATACATCTTCATGGCTGCTGTCTCCAGAGGGGTCTTTATCTCCTTTTTATAGTTATGGCGGGGGGGAGGTATAATGCTTTTACAGAACACTGTGGCCAAAATAATTTTCCGTAAAGGCAGTTTTGAAATATGCCTAAAAAAATATGAAAGGTGCTTAAGAAACAAAACCATACAATAACGGTAAACTTTGAATTTTAGTCCCAGTTACCCTGGGACTGCAGAACAGATTGGGCTTAAGCCAGGGAACCCCCGGGAGGCTGTACCTGTTGCCTCCTGGGAAGAACATCACTTAAGGGGGAGACCAGCCTACCTCATTCATCAGCCAGAGATGGACCCACCACCCTCTCACCACCACAGTAAAATATTCTAGGCTCCCACTGGAACTGGAGAGCTGAAGGGAAGCACACTTTGGCCCCATGTATCAGCCAGGGGACTCAGGGATGTGTGTCTGCGTGCTCCCGTTTTCCAGTTTCACCGCTTCCAGAGGGTCTGCTCACTGAGCATTCTTCCTGATTTGCTTGCTCAAGGTTTTCAGGGAAGGTAATATGACACGCAGTGTTTACTGAGCATTCATACTGATTTGTTTGTGGAGAAGTTATGCGACATTTGTTATCCCACGTCTTCCACTGCATTTCCCTGTCACTTTCCTTACTGCGGACAAAAAAGTCAGATAGGAGGAGGGAGGAGGAGTGGGTTTATTGCGCTAAAGCCACTTGAATTGCACAAAATGAGTTTGCTGGTGTGTACCTGAATCCTCAGAAGGGATGCGGGTGGCACTGTGGGTTAAACCACAGAGCCTAGGATTTGCCAATCAGAAGGTCAGCGGTTTGAATCCCCGCGACGGGGTGAGCTCCTGTTGCTCGGTCCCTGCTCCTGCCAACCTAGCAGTTCGAAAGCACGTCAAAGTGCAAGTAGAGAAATAGGTATTGCTCTGGTGGGAAGGTAAATGGTGTTTCCGTTCGCTGCTCTGGTTCGCCAGAAGCGGCTTAGTCATGCTGGCCACATGACCCGGAAGCTGTACGCCGGCTCCCTTGGCCAGTAAACCCCAGAGTCGTCCGCAACTGGACCTAATAGTCAGGGCTCCCTTTACCTTTACCTGAATCCTCAGTGTTTTGGATAATTTTCGTTTGTTTCCTCTGCTTGTAAGCTGCCTTTAGAATAATTTGATTGAATGGTAGGGTGCAATTCCGTTAATCAGTCTTAAATGTTCCTCTATAACTAGGCCTTTGGCTGATTAAACCATCTGTGGACTTTAAATCTGTTTATGGGTGGGTGGGGATATTGGTTTTTGCGAGCCCATCCGCTAACCCCCCGCCCGGCCCGGGAGCCAGCTCCATAAATAAGGAGACATGACACAGCGATGTATAGGATTAAATTAGGCCACAACTTTATTAATTTCAGATGTAGGAAACCTTGGCTTAGGCATTGGACAGCATCCCTCTCAGCCCCAGGTTGGGTCTGAGGATGCGCAGGGCATACAGGTGTTGTGTGGGACACTGCCCCAGCCAGCCACCAATTGGCCTGTCAGAAAGGGGGTGGAGTGACGGCTAGGCAGCGAGGGGAGAGGTCTCAGAGGCTCAGGAAGCCCGCGCCGGGTCGCAAACCCTGCCCAACACTCCGACAGGTGAGCGGTAATTGTTATCATGTTATATATTTCCTGTTTTCATTTTGTATTTTTTATGCTGTAAACTGCCTAGTGATCTTCAGATGAAGGGTGGTATATAAATAGTAGTGACAATAATAATACCGTATTTTTCTCTCTATAAGATGCACTTTTCCCCCTCCAGAAATTAAGGGGAAATGTGTGTGTGTCCTATGGAGCGAATGCAGGCTCCTTGGCTTCAGCAATAGCAACACGAAGCCTCCGAAGCGCAGAGGTGCGCACCGACCCCTCTCGCTCTCCAGGCTTCAGGGATAGCCGCCTGAAGCCTCCGGAGAGCAGCGGGAGCTCCTGCTGCGCTCCGGAGGCTTCGAGTTCCTTTTGCTGAAGCCAGGAGAGCAAGACTCTCAGCAGAGAGGGAGAGCTGCGCAGCGCCCCTTCAGCGAAGCGGGAGGAGAAATGGAAGGGGCTCCGTTTCTCCTGCCACTAAAACAAGGTGCGTCCTATGGTCGGGTGCGAAAAATACGGTAATACTAAATCTTCCAACATTCAGTTTCGTTGGATGTCCACCAAATCTAGTGCTGTGAGAGAAGGAGAAAAAATTCCCTCAACTCACTTTCTCTATTCCATGCACAGTTTTATAAACTTCCACCAGGTTACCTCTAACTCAGTTTTGCTCCAAACGGAAAGGTCCCCAAACCTTACTTGCATGCTGGGAATGTGTGGACAAACCCCTGATCTTGTTTTGTATGGTTCCCCAACCCCTTTCCCAGTCTCTGTTTTGCTCTTCTCTTTTGCTGTCATTGTTGAAAAAGTTATTTACAAAAAGGGCAGCCAGAGGATCAAGTAGAAATCATTGTTCTCCTAATGTGAAAAAAAAACTTCCCTTGTAGTAGAAGTGCCGGGTAGTTCCCTAAATGCTTCAATACATTCCCCTGTTTTGTAAGCTGCTTCACAAATCATATAAACTCTTTCTCTTATATATAAAATCACTGTTACTGCACATCTAGCTGTAGAGGGGTATTTTGTATATATCATAAGAAAAAACAGTGGGAAGAGGCATCATGCCATAGGGTGCTACCAATTTTCCTCAATTACTTTTGCATCTATCAAATGAGCATTAAAGACTCATCTCCTCCTCAATTCTAGACACATTACAAAACAGAATAAAAACACGCTTCGTTGAGCTGCCAGTCTGTCTCTCCATCTCTCCTCTGTCAGCTTCTGAAAACATTCTTTTCAAAGAGGCATTTGAAGGGGAGGCACATGCATAAAAACAGGGAGTGTGCGGAAAGATGTGTGGCACCCTATTTTTCAAAGCCCTGTGCCCGTTCTCTATCTCTCCCCCATTCTATATACAAGCACACGTGTTATGGGGAATATGAGAAGTTTGCATGCCTTCTTAGTCATCTAGCTAGGTATCTTTCATAACAATAAAGAGAAATAACAGGACGGTTATAGTGATTTATTTATTTATTTTTTTAAAAGAGGCTACATTCTTCTCTTTTCTTATTTATTTGTTTTCTTTGTTTTTTAAAAAAGGAAGTCTCCTGGCATCAGCCTTCCCACTTAAAATGCCTCCTTCAGGACGGCCTGATTGTGACTATGTACATGCGTGGTATTATTTATTTATACAGTGGTACCTCGGGTTACATACGTTTCAGGTTACATACGCTTCAGGTTACACACTCCACTAAGCCAGAAATAGTGCTTCAGGTTAAGAACTTTGCTTCAGGATGAGAACAGAAATCATGCTCCAGCGGCACGGCAGCAGCAGGAGGCCCCATTAGCTAAAGTGGTGCTTCAGGTTAAGAACAGTTTCAGGTTAAGAACGGACCTCCAGAACGAATTACCGTATTTTTTGCTCTATAAGACTCAATTTTTCCCTCCTAAAAAGGAAGGAGGAAAGTGTGTGCGTCTTATGGAGCAAATACAGGCTGCGCAGCTATCCCAGAAGCCAGAACAGCAAGAGGGATAGCTGCGCAGTGATCCCTCTTGTTGTTCTGGCTTCTGAGATTCAGAATATATTTTTTTCTTGTTTTCCTCCTCCAAAAACTAGGTTGCGTCTTATGGTCTGGTGCGTCTTATAGAGCGAAAAATACGGTAAGTACTTAACCCGAGGTACCACTGTACTGAAGATTGGACTTCTTCACACAGCACATCGTTGAACTCTGGAACATGTTTCCCCAGGATGCAATGATGGCCACCAACTTGGATGGCTTTAAAAGACGGTTAGACAAGATTCAAGGAGAAAGGGCTATCAATGGCTCTTATGTTTTGCTCCCTGGCTTCCCACAGGTATCTGGTTGGCCAGTGAGAACAGGACCAGCGGGCTGTTGTTCCGTTCCTTTCTGAATTTCAGGTGGTCCATGATTCCCTAACCCCCCTCCGCATAATCACAATGTTCCCTTTTTTGTTGTTTGCAGCCAGTCCTGGGGAGGCCCGCTCTTCCCCTTCCCCACCACCCAGCCCCTCGGAGCAAGAGAAGAGCCCCCCTGAGCCACTCAGCCTTGCTCTGGAAAGCAGCAAAGAAAACCAGCAGCCGGAGAGCAGATCCGGTTCCTCGCTCAGTGGGAAGATCTGCCCCAGCAGCCAGGCATCCGTCGGCATCCAGGAGATTGTGGCCATGTCGCCGGAGCTGGACACTTACTCCATCACCAAGAAGGTCAAGGAGGTCTTAACGGATAACAACCTCGGTAGGGGTGCTCAGGGGGGCAGCCACTGGCGGGGGCGATGTACTCTGGGGCCACAGTTCAGCTTGTTGCATGGACGGAGGCCACGAAGAGGTTTTCGCCATTGATCTAGGGCAAACAAACTACAACCCCAAGGTTTCCCTGGTCAGGAAACTCTGTTTTGAACCAGTGCACGTTTTGTAGTCACGATTTGCCCCCCCCCCCATGGCGGCTTCTCCTCAGCACATTTTAGTGCCGCGGAGGTAAATTGAAGGCAGTCCAGCGAGGAAGAGCTACCAACTGGTTGGTGTGTATGTTGGGGTTTCCACTATCTTGTTTCAGGGCCTGCAGCACCTCCACTGAGCCAACTAAATAATATTTGCATTGGTGTAACATATCCCTGTCTTACGGCAGTCGCATATTTATTTATTAATGATCTGCCCTTCACCCTAAGGACCCAGATCAGGAGTTCAGTGTATCCCGTGATTCTGCAGAAGCGGAGTGTCAGCTTTTGGATTGGGGTTTTTTGTTTTGTTTTTTAGAAAGCAAGTTTCTAGACCTTATGAACAGGAAGTTTAAAAGTGTGAAAGCATGCACAGCTTTCTAATTTACATAGATCAGTGGTCTTCAGCGGGTTCAGACCTGAGACCCCAACTCTGGCTCCTAACCTTCAACATGGGACCCATTTTCACATTTTCACTTGGTTTGCATTTGATAGTGCTAATAAAAGCACATTATTAATCCTAGAATGGCAGTTCACAGAGCAAAACGCATAGTTCTACCAGTGCCAGTTTTACGTATAAGCTAAACACTCTCTTGGGGGCCCCCAAAAAATTTAAAGGAAAAATAATGGATGTATATTTCCAAAATATAAGATAAAAAACAAATAAAATAAAACCTACATACATCAACAGTGTTTTGTGTTGTGTAGGCTCCTATGATGTAAGTAATGGGCGCCGCCTGCTCCCTAAAATATCACTGGTTTGCTCATTTCTATATATAGGGTACCTACATTCTGCATAGGACACAGGTGGCGCTGTGGGTTAAACCACAGAACCTAGGACTTGCTGATCAGAAGGTTGGTGGTTCGAATCCCCGCAATGGGGTGAGCTCCTGTTGCTTGGTCCCTGCTCCTGCCAACCTAGCAGTTCGAAAGCACGTCAAAGTGCAAGTAGATAAATTGGTACTGCTCCGGCGGGAAGGTAAACGGTGTTTCTGTGCGCTGCTCTGGTTCACCAGAAGCGGCTTAGTCATGCTGGCCACATGACCTGGAAGCTGTACACCGGCTCCCTCGGCCAATAAAGCGAGATGAGCGCCGCAACCCTAGAGTCGTCCACGACTGGACCTAATAATCAGGGGTCCCTTTACCTTTACCTTTACATTCTGCATGGACTGGTCCATAAATTACCATATAGCATATATTCAATGCAAAAAATACAGTGACAATTTGTTGTTGACAAAGGACAGCTGGACATATAAAGGGCCCCATTACCTTCAGTAGCTTAGGGCCTCATCCGACCTAAATCTGGCCCTGAGTGCTGCCCAGTGCTATTTTTCTAGAGAAATGAACACCTCCCTCGTGATGTGTGCACAAAGCAACTTACAGCAAGCATTCAAAACATCAAGATTCAGAGCACTGGGAATAAAAATATACAAAATACAGAGCATGTCAGTAAATCCAAAAATGACAAAAGTTAACAATTTAGCAGACTCTGAATGAATTCAATATCTTTAAAACAACAGCAAGGCTTAAGTACATAAATCCAGAGTAAAATGAGAGTTGGTCCCAGCACAAAAGACCTGGATCTCAGCCCACAAACAGTTCCCCTAGCTGCAAGGACTTCTGTTGCGTCTGAGATAACAGCAGCATCGAAACAGTCCCTCGAAGGTTTCACTTATGTTACCTCTTTGCTTGAAACGGCCAGTGCTGCAGTTAAGTTTCTCCTCAGCGGCACCCCGCAGTCTGAACTTCCAATCTCTCTCTCTCCTGCTAGGTCAGCGGCTTTTTGGAGAGAGCATCCTGGGCTTGACTCAGGGGTCCGTCTCTGACCTCCTTTCCAGGCCCAAGCCATGGCACAAGCTGAGCCTTAAAGGCAGGGAGCCCTTTGTCCGCATGCAGCTCTGGCTGAACGACCCGCACAATGTCGACAAGCTCCGGGACATGAAGAAGTTGGAGAAGAAAGGTGAGGCAGGGGAGGGCGCCCATTGCCGGAACTGCTTGCCTTCCTGGGCCGGCGTGGCAGGCAGCAGCTGTGTGACACCTGGGGAGATGGCATGATTTCCCCTTGTGGGGAGCACACCTTCTCCAGGGATGCTGTGAAGCTACAAGGGACCAGGCCTGAGATTGAAGTTCCTGCCCCCAGCATGCCTCCCCTTTGAATGGGTGATGCCTCCTTCATTGGACGTATTTAACTCCTTCCTTGGAGGTTTTTAAACAGAGGTTGCATGGCCATCTATCAGGGAATCTTTAGCTGTGATTCCTGCGTTGCAGGGGGTTGGACTAGATGACCCTGGGGGCTCCCTTCCAACCCTGCAATTATAAGATTCTGTGATATGTAATAAGGATGAGTGAATCCTTTCCTTCTACAGTGGTACCTCGGGTTAATTACAGTGGTACCTCGGGTTACATACGCTTCAGGTTACAGACTCCGCTAACCCAGAAATAGTACCTCAGGTTTGCTTCAGGATGAGAACAGAAATCATGCTTCGGCGACGTGGCGGCAGCAGGAGGCCCCATTAGCTAAAGTGGTGCTTCAGGTTAAGAACAGTTTCAGGTTAAGAACGGACCTCCGGAACGAATTAAGTACTTAACCCAAGGTGCCACTGTACTTAATTCGTTCTGGAGGTCCGTTCTTAACCTGAAACTGTTCTTAACCTGAAGCAACACTTTAGCTAATGGGGCCTCCTACTGCTGCCACGCCGCCAGAGCACGATTTCTGTTCTCATCCTGAAGCAAAGTTCTTAACCTGAGGTAATATTTCTGGGTTAGAAGAGTCTGTAACCTGAAGCGTATGTAACCCAAGGTACCACTGCATTTCTAATGGGGGGCAGCAGATACTGCATATCTGGAACATCCTTCCACAAAAGGCAGTGGTGTCTGGTTTTCGTAAGGGTAAATGGAGTTTTTTCAAACACTCCATTTGCCAGCCGGCTCCCTTCTAAGCTCAAGGGCAGGGCCTTGCAGAGCCAGGCAGAGGCCTGGGCCAGGTAGATAATGTGCCCCCCCTTTTTTTTACCCTGGGGATAGCTGAAGTCTTATAAATAAGTAAGTATATAAATGATTTTCACAAAAGTTATGCTGACAAATAATTTTATTTCAAGGCTTGAACCGTATCTGCATATAAAGACAAAATGGGAAATATAGATATACAACAGTGCTTTTTAAAAAATACATAGGGAAGAGGATTATTTTAAGTATTTACATTTAAAAATGCTTTCCTAGCGATTGTGAATAAGGCCCATCCTTGACAACCTTGTGCCTCGATTCTATGACTGGCTTCATTCTGCACTCGGTCACCATGCATTCATTCTCATATATGTGTGTGTGTGTGTGTGTGTGTGCGCGCGCGCGCTTCACACAGGCATGTGGTTGGCTACTGTGAGAACTGGGTGCTGGACTAGATGTGCCATTGGCCTAATCCAGCGGCCTCTTCTTATAGCCTGATGTTTAAATCAGGACCATAAGAATGCCTTTTAAGGATCCTTCCTTCCTTCTCTCTAGCCTACCTGAAGCGTCGCTATGGACTGATCAGTGCCGGCTCAGACAGCGAGTCCCGCTCGGAGTGCCCCAGCCCCAGCCTCCAATCTCAAGACCTCAGCCTTCTGCAGATCAAGAAGCCAAGGGTGGTCTTGGCTCCCGAGGAGAAAGAGGCCCTGAAGAAGGCTTATCAGCTGGAGCCCTACCCTTCCCAACAGACCATCGAGCTGCTGTCTTTCCAGCTTAACCTCAAGACCAACACAGTGATCAACTGGTTCCATAACTACAGGTGAAGAATCGGGCCGGATGAACTTTCAACCCCTTCCTTTCCATATTAAGGTCTCAGCCAGGGCTGAGGGGCGGGGGTGGGGGCCCACAGGCCGAAGGGCAGCACACAGCCCTGGCTGGAATGGTCCTAGTTGCGTGGTTGGTGGGAGGTGTCAGTGTTTGAAAAAGAAAAGGTTCTTACCTCCTTCTTACTCCTTTGCCTAGTCCTCAGACCTTGTTGTTGTTGTTGTTTAGTAGTTTAGTCATGTCCGACTCTTCGTGACCCCCGGACCAGAGCACACCAGGCACTCCTGTCTTCCACTGCCTCCCGTAGTTTGGTCAGACTCATGCTGGTAGCTTCGAGAACACTGTCCAACCATCTCGTCCTCTGTCGTCCCCTTCTCCTTGTGCCCTCCATCTTTCCCAAGAGCAAGGTCTTTTCCAGGGAGTCTTCTCTTCTCATGAGGTGGCCAAAGTATTGGAGCCTCAGCTTCAGGATCTGTCCTTCCAGTGAGCACTCAGGCCTGATTTCCTTCAGAATGCATAGGTTTGATCTTCTTGCAGTCCATGGGACTCTCAAGAGTCTCCTCCAGCCCCAGAATTCAAAAGCATCAATTCTTCGGCGATCAGCCTTCTTTATGGTCCAGCTCTCACTTCCATACATCCCTCAGACCTTAGTTGGCACAAAAGAGTCTTTGAGAAAGAGTATTCTTGCAGAGTATTGCTGCTTTAGGGACGCGGGTGGCGCTGTTGGTTAAACCACAGAGCCTAGGGCTTGCTGATCAGAAGGTCGGCGGTTCGAATCCCCGCGATGGGGTGAGCTCCCGTTGCTCGGTCCCTGCTCCTGCCAACCTAGCAGTTCAAAAGCACATCAAAGTGCAAATAGATAAATAGGTACTGCTCCAGCGGGAAGGTAAACGGCGTTTCCGTGCGCTGCTCTGGTTTGCCAGAAGCAGCTTAGTCATGCTGGCCACCTGACCCGGAAGCTGTACGCCGGCTCCCTCGGCCAATAAAGCGAGATGAGCGCCGCAACCCCAGAGCCGGTCACAGCTGGACCTAATGGTCAGAGGATTGCTGCTTTTATTCTTAAAAAGTCTTCTTCTCCAGCCACGACTGACAGCTTTTTACACACACCAAACGCAACCAGCTTTCTACCATCCAACCAACCCACAACCCAACACTAACATTGATCACTTTATATATACAGGTACAATTTGGCGAAAGGTTGCATGAGTCATTGTAGGCCGCTGACTCATGCTGACTGTTAAAGAAACAGTGGCCAATTTTTAGCCGTGACAGGAAACAGCAAGGTGCGCATGCAAAAAAGCTCCAATTGTGACATGTGAAAGGGTCACACCCGTTGGCCTGCCTAATTTTGTCTCTGGCTCCCACCCACCACTGGCACGCAGCCTCAGGAAGATTTCCTCCCCAAGAATTGCAACCCTCAGATTGATAAAAAGATTCCCCACCCAGGTGATCCATTACAGCAGTGTTCATTTGAAGGTGAGCTCCACCTCCGAGCAGTGAAAGGAATGAGGCACCGCAGTGCACTTCCGTATTGTCCACTTGTAGCACCCTGCTTGTGGTTAACGCTTAGCTGGAATGAAATATTCAACGCAGCAATAGAGAAATTAAAATAATTATTTATTTGTCAGACAAATAAATGAGAGGCACAGTGGTATATGGTTACCAAGCTCTGGCCTGGCTCCTGCCATTATGGCCAGCCCTTATATTCCCTTAATCCAGCCCCCTTTGCTCCTCCTGTGGCTGCCTCTGTCCAATCAGCCTAGTTGGATTTCCTATTGGCTGATTGCTATATCCAATCCTAAAAGATACACCCACATCCTCCTGTCCTTATATGGAACACAAACAGCTATATATTGTTACATCTATAAATGACAAATAAGTAGTAATATATCTTACATGTGTCTCAACAAGGAATCTTAATTACCAGCTCACCTCTTGCCCTCCCTGCCCTATTGCCTTCTAAAACAAATGGTTAATCTTAAATTTTTATCTTAAACATATGTCAAGGATCTTGAGTTTCACATCAACATTGAAAGATATCCTTCATTTGAAGGTTTCTAAACAAATGTCTGACAGCTAATATATCAGGACAGCATTTGATGGCGTCTTCCTGTCTGGCAGGGGGGCTAAACTGCTGGCTGACTTAATTCCAGGATAAATACAACTCTTCTAGCATTTGTTAAATCCTTTGCATAATTACATTTAAGCCAATATATTTAATACACAACACAGATAGCCTCTTAAAAGGAATAAGGTCTTTGTAAAGTAGAAAAGGGAACTCAGTATAAAACAGTTTCAGAAGAAACCTCTTTAGTTTACATCTTCCCCTTTCACCCTCCTTTCCAGCCTCAAAATAAAATAGGAAGAAGCTTCTTTTTCCCCAGCCAAGCCAGTTGCCTTTTCTCTCAGTTTAAGAAAGAAACAGTTTTAAAAAGACTTCCCAAAAAAGCCTCTCTTTCTCTGTCAGCTAGATGCTTCTCCCCATTTGCCTCTGGCCTTAGAAAATACAGCTCAAGGTTTAAGAGAGGCCCATGGTATCATTTTACTATTTGCCCATTCCTAATTATATTTATCTCTGCCTTTGTTATCTTCTGTAACATGTAGGGTCAGTGTCATTACTCAGTCTGTAATTTCAGCTTTTATGACTTTGAGAATTGCTTTCTGCTATCAATCAAAAGGGGCCCCTTGTCTAAGAGGAGGAAAACACTGTTTTCTTAAGCAGCTAGCCTTCTTGCCTGGCATGAAACATTTGAAAATCTACTTTTGAAAATCTAAGCCCTCTTTAATATACAAGTCCTGATCAAACATTAATAAAATGCAGGCTTATGCCTGATGCCTCACACTCATCTCTAATGCAGTCAGAATCTGATCATGGAAATTGCTTAGGCGGTGTGGGCTGCTTGGTGCATTGATTGCTCTTGTGCATTTTCAAAGGGCTTTGCAGTCTTACGACACTCCCAGGGAGTAAAGCCACTGTGATTCCTGTAATAAGAATAATAAGAATACTTTTATTATTTGTACCCCGCCCATCTGACTGGCTTGCCCCAGCCACTCTGGGCGGCTTCCAGCATATACAAAATCATAATTAAACATTAAAAAGCTTCCCTGTACAGGGCTGCCTTCAGATGTATTCCCAAGGTTGTAGAGTTACTTATCTCCTTGACATCTGATGGGAGGGCATCCCGCAGGGTGGGTGCCACTACCGAGAAGGCCCTGTATCATTCAGGTAAGGCATTTTGACTGAGAATAGTAAGAGTGGCCCATGCCAGAGGCGAATTTAGGGGAGTGCAAATGGTTTGCCGGCACTGGGCGCCCAGCTGAGAGGGCACCACCAGGGGCACTGCAACAATAACAAACAACGGAAGGTGGGAGGCGGGTGTGTGATGTCACACAGGGTGCCGCTGAAATTTGAAAGCCCAAAGTCCACCCCTGCCCATGCCCACAGAATGAGTCAATGGCAAAAGTGGGTCTCGGACCCTAAAACCTTCTTAGCCTTACTGCATGGTGCTCCACCCTACGGACTATTCTGGCTCTCACTCTTCCTTGCTAAGTCCTCGAGGTCGTCTGCTGTTAGCCGCCCTGACTCCCTGGCCTTTTCCCTGGCAGGTCCCGGATGCGCCGTGAGATGCTGGTGGAAGGAGCACAGGAAGACACAGACCCGGAGCAGAGCACAACACCAGCCAGGAACTCCCTCAAGGACCCTCCGCCCCAGAGCCCTGACTCCGAAGAAGAGGACAGGAAGCCCACCTTCAGAGACGCCGAGTGCCAAGGAGAAAGCGAGTCCCTGGTCCAGATCAAGGAGGAGCAGGTGGAGGACTGTGCAAACCACAGGGACTCCTGCAGCCTGGATGGGGAGATGGAGCCTCTTTCCAGGTCTAGCCTCAAAGAAGAGCCGGTGGAGGCAGCATATACAGGGAGCCCAAGCGAGGCCCACAATGTGACATGGGGCAGCGCCCCACATAACAAAACACACGTCCCCGGGGCTCCCGATTACCCCTCTTTGCATAACCCCCTGGAGTCAGACAGCAGCGAGAGGCCTCACCCGGACCCCATTAGCTTTAAATCAGCTTCCGAGTCCTCCCGGTGCAGCTTGGAGGTCTCCCTGAACTCCCCGTCCGCAGCCTCTTCTCCAGGCCTCATGGTGTCCGTCTCTCCCGTCCCATCCTCGTCTGCCCCCATCTCCCCGTTGCCACTGAGCGCCGTGGCTGCCAAAGCACCGAGTTCAAGTCCCGCCACAGATACGGGCTCGACGCCCCCAAATGCCAAACTGAACACAAACATCCAGCGGCGGCACGAAAAGATGGCCAACCTCAACAGCATCATCCATCGGCTGGAGAGAGCAGCCAACCGTGATGAAACCTTGGAGTGGGAATTTTGAGGAGGCCGAGTCAAAAAGAAATAAACTACCCATATTTTGTTGTCCAGATTTTAGATGCTGTTGAACAAGCTGGTGAAGCAGGGAGTCGTAGCGGAGTGTGTACAGAAATAGATCTATCTAGCTATATATATAATATACATATATCTATTTTATTAATTTCCTCGACTACTAAGGAAGAGAGATAAACCAGCTCCATTTTGTTGAACAAGAGTGGTTAAACAGCTACGCTGTAGCTCCTTTTCTTAGCTCCTGACGGGAAGATAAAATTGACCTTGTTTGTTTTAAATGTGAAAACGAAAAAAAACAAACAAAAGCCCACTTGGGAACACTTTTAGAAGAAAAAAACATATTAAAATAATATTTATAGACCTCTTTTAGATATTTTAATAAAAGGAAACTTTGGAATTTATTAACAGCTCAAGCTGCTTTGATATTAAAAGATAGCTATAAACTGTATCAGTTGTGTCATTAAATGTCCACTGAAAAGTCTTGTAGTTTGCCACTGGATGAGATTAAAAATAATTTAAAAATTTAAAGATATAACCCAGACTCATTGATCAAAGCCATCAAGAAGCACTATGAGACTGACCAAAATTTTGCTAAGCTTGATCACCGAGGGGGGGAGTGGGTTTTTTTCCTCCCCCCACCTGTCTGTAAGACACAGCGTTAGTGCGACATTTTCCAGGGACTTGTCTTATAGTCCACGAAGACTCTAAATTTGGAATCCACGATGCCATCCTGAGTCTGTTACTTAGTTCTGGTGGTATGTTTTGGAACCTGTTCGGTTGTTTTCCTTTTCCTTTCGTTTTTTTTTTTTTTTTTTGTAACATGGGGGCGGGAAGTGTTGCGTGCCGTTGTATATGTTGTAGAGATATGTTTGCAATAGCCTTCCTGAACAAGATGTAGCATGGTTTGAGAACTGACTCCTTAGTCGGGATGCTTTCCTCTAGCAAGTGACCTGCCAGAAACCAAAACCAAGGAACACGGCCAGAAGCGTCATTAACGAAGCAGCAGCAAACAAACAAACAAGCGGCAGCCATGCTCTTCCTCCTGCCCACTATTTTAGAAAGTAGCATCTTTTGTTTCAGAAAGGTGTGTTTGGCAGCTTGAAAAATATTGTGGTGCGTTTGGTTTTTGGCAAGGACAGACTTCAATAACCGGGACACCCCATACAAAGGTTTACATTTTTGGGGTGCGTGAAAATCACTGCCTTTTTGCTTAGCTCAGTGTTTTGTTTCTGGAAGGGAGAAACCAGCTGAGGTTCTTGCCTACAAGAGTATGGAAATATAGAGGAAATGTTGGTTCATGCTCAATTTGTTTTCCACCCCAACCCACCCCCAATTGTCAACCCAGTCATGAGTTCCCCATGTGCCCTTATTCATTCCAAGGGAGACGGTACTGCAGGCTTAGAGGAGAAGGTCTGGGGCCCATCAAAGGACTTTGGGGCTTATGCCCAGGACTCTTTGTGTTTCTAACAGACCCCACTGGAATCCCAATCAAGTCAAGAATCTCCTGTCAGATGTGGGATTCAGCTTCCTAAAATGGAACACTTCCAGATTTCATTTATTTATTTATTTAAGTTTCTGGTCCTCATTGCTGTGAAGAGAAGCTTGAAAGTGTATTGGCAGTGCGTACTGAAAACTCAGAAGCTGGAGTAGATTATATGTGTGCTGAGCACAACTTCCAGTGCGTTAAGAAGATGGCGCTTTGGACCCTGACCTAGTTTCCCACAGCTGACATCCTCCATCACCAACCACAACAGTTCTCCATCCTTCCTTCTTCCTATTTTGCCTGCACTGACCAAGAAAACGCCCTTTGAAAGCTTTATGCAAATTTGCACACACTTATTTTGCATACTAATTCCATAGCGCATAATATGCTTGTGTGATGTACGGCATTATTCATTCGAGGGGGTGGGACGTATTATGCAAAGTAAGTTTCTGCAAATGTGCATGTTTTTATTCTGACCGTCAAATTCATTTTTCTTTGGTGCAGAATTGGCAGGGAAGCAGGGCCCGGTCTCCCATAAATCGGTTGGGAGTTGCAATGTAGCTTTCATTGACACTAGATCTGGCATAGAACTCATGCTGAGAAGTAAGAAGGGTCATAGCTCAGCGGAGGAGTGCACGTGCATTGCATGAAGAAGTTTTTGGGTTCAATCCCTGGCATCCTCAGGTAGGGCTGGGAATGCCCCCGCCCTCTCAGATCCTGGAGAGTCAACTGCCAGTCAGTGTAGAATGTTGTGTGGACCAAGGGTCTCACTCTGTATAATGCAGCTTCCTAGGTAGAATCTGGCCAGAGAGGATCACTGACCAGTTGTCCCCCCTATGTGTCTAGGTGGGACACTTGGTCAGTGAGTATATATATCTCCCCAGAAGTGGGCAACTCTCCCCCCCAAAAAAAAGAAAACCCAGTCAAATGAGGACTTAAGGATGCACAGTCTATCCTAAATTGATCATGGAAAGTTGCATCAGCTAGAATAGAAAAAGAGAAAGCTTAAGTAAGTTAGCCTTAGTATTTGAGGAGAGGTCAGACTTTAGGGACATGGGTGGCGCTGTGGGTTAAACCACAGAGCCTAGGACTTGCCGATCAGAAGGTTAGCGGTTTGAATCCCTGCGATGGGGTGAGCTCCCGTTGCTCGGTCCCTGCTCCTGCCAACCTAGCAGTTCGAAAGCACGTCAAAGTGCAAGTAGATAAATAGGTACCGCTCCAACGGGAATGTAAACGGCGTTTCCATGCGCTGCTCTGGTTTGCCAGAAGCGGCTTAGTCATGCTTGGCCACATGACCCAGAAACTGTACGCCGGCTCCCTCTACCAATAAAGTGAGATGAGCGCCGCAACCCCAGAGTCGGTCACGACTGGACCTAATGGTCAGGGGTCCCTTTACCTTTACAGACTTTACACCGCTGGTTGAGACATTTAGGGTAGACTGTGCTGCTTCTGACAGGTGTTCAAAAACACACAAAAAAAGCCATTGGAGCTCTAGGGCGAGAGCTATCCAAATGTTGGCTGCATCTGTTGCTTTCAGGAGAGCCTGGTCAGCTGTTCCCTGGCCACCTCCACCAAGGGCATGTTTTGCTGCTTCATCTGTGCATCAGCAGTAACAGAATGATCCAAACAGATGATGCAAGAAGGCCGCAGAATCACCTGGTGAAGGCTGACTGGGAGACAGACTAAGCAGGCCTACGCACCTTTCATTTGGCTACTTTGAGCTCATGTGATGTGAGGAGCTTTTCCTTCAACTATTTCCTGCTTTCATTAAATTATTTCTCGGGACACCTACATGTTTCCCACCCCAGCAGAGTCAACCTCTCAAAAACAGCTCACAGTAATAATAAAGCAGCAGCTAAAACATTTTTATGGCTGGCGGCAAAGGAGAACATTTAAAAAAGCCAGCTAGAACCACAACACAGGGCTCCCTATCCTACCCTGAGAGCCCTTCAGAGGAGCCAGCAGGACCTCTGGTGGGATCAGGGCAGGTTTTTGAGTCAATCTGTCAAGGCCCCATTCAGTAGAGTGAACAGGAAGGCGCCCAAAAGTGGCTGGGTCGGCTTCCCCACATTTTGAAGTGAAGCAATTCAGTGGGGGTGGAGGGATTGATTGACTGCAAGACCACAAAGTCCAAAATTCTTGAAATAACCTAGCTGCACAACTGCCAATGACTTAACCTTAAAACCTGCGTAGGTTTGCGCAGGACGGGGCGAGTCTTTGAGCTTCCCTGATCCCACGCCACATACAGTTTTGAAGGCTACTCAAATGGTGCTCAGAACCGGACCAGGAGAGTACAGCTGTTCAGAATGACTGCCTTAATAAGTTTGGATTGGAGAGCTGCTTTCCTCCCACCCCACCTCGTTCTCAATTAACACTGGTTAATCCAGTTATTCATTCTTTAACTTGGGCTTGAAACGCTTTTGAAACAACGGGCTGCTTTTGGAAATGGAGAAGCAATGAGTAGCCTGCTGCAAAGGCTATGCATTGAGTAGGGGGTGTGCTTCCCCCCACCCCCTCTGTTTTCATCAGAATGGAAGGCATTTTTATGTATAGTACCTCTGGTTACGTACTTAATTCATTCCGGAGGTCTGTTCTTAACCTGAAACAGTTCTTAACCTGAAGTACCACTTTAGCTAATGGGGCCTCCTGCTGCCACCGCGCCGCCGCCGCACGATTTGTTCTCATACTGAAGCAAAGTTCTTAACCCGAGGTACTATTTCTGGGTTAGCGGAGTCTGTAACCTGAAGAGTATGTAACCCAAAGTACCACTGTATTGGCAGTTCACGACTTCCCTTGATCTGGCCTTCTGACAGGCCTTGAAAATGGCCCCCATGCAGGAACCATCTGAGCAAATGCAATTTTCATGTACCGTTAACTTTTCTAACCGTTTGCACGTCAGCAGGAAACAGAAAGTGGAGTTGGATCAATTGACTTCTCCCCCCTGGCTTTAGTGGAACAGGATTTTTGAACTAAGCACTTAAGAGAGAGTCTTTCAAACCCGGAGAGAAATCCTGTTGCACTGAAAGCTGGCGGGCAGGCGTCAGGTCACGTTTTCTTAGCTTCATGTACTGTACTTTAAAAAGTTTCTACAAGATTGATTGAACTTTGTTAAACATTTTAAAGGGAAAAAAGGACCACAAGTTCTGTAAAAGAGCCACTAATAATAATAATAATAATGAAATTGTATAACATCTTGGCTTGGCGTCTCAGTTTATTGTGTTGATCTCCTTTTTTCGTCCACTGCTGCCCTGCTAGATTAATGAAGTCTGTGCCCTGTGGCTTCCTGCACTAGGTGATGGGAAGAAAGGCCAAAGGAACTCAAGCAAGAGTAGTTCTATGATGTCTATATCCTGCCTTTTCTCCATGGTCAGCAAAGATGGTCTTCATTTGCAGGTGGTACCCAAGCTTCTCTACTGCTCACAGCAGGCTCTGACAACAGCTTTCTGTTGTGGAAGTACACTGACAATTCAGCAAAACACGTGGAGAAATAGGTCAGTGCGGCCCAACTGCTTTGTCTGTCTCTGTTGCTCAATCGCTGTTTTCCTCGTTGCTGCCTTCCACCGGGAGCTGCCCCACCTTCTGCTGAATTGGGTCACCATCAACAAACCCTGGAGAAGGTGTGGTGCGGCAAGATTGCAACTCTTTGTGCCTCGCCAGCTCACCCAGCCTCTTGCCTTGTTTTGATTTGCTCTGGGAACTCGGAAGCAATTTCTGACCGGCTGCAAAATGTTTACACTTGTGGTTTTTATCTGGAACGGAAAAGGGCTTCGAGCAAAGCACACAGGCAGCTCGGGCGTGAATTGGACACCCTCAACTGTGCTTGAAGAGGCTCCTTGGGTTGTGAAAGAGGAAAACACAGGAACAACACGTTGGGTTTTGCACCTCAATTATTCAGTGGAAATCTTTAATCCTGTTTCTTAATCAGAAATATGATACAACACTGGGTGCTTGCCATGACAGCCCCAAAGCACACATATCACCTGTGAAAATGAGGTGCCAAATTATAGCTCTAGGGGAGTGCAGAGGATTCTTCTGGGTAGCATCCATCTTTCTGAGGCAGCCATTCACAAACAGTACCAAATTTAAACAGGTTTCGAAGGAGAAACGAGACGTTGATGAACAATCTCAAATTCAGTTCACATCTTTGAATCAGCTTTTTTTTTTAAGGGCTCACAAAAGTTCAGCAGTATTTTAGTGCACATTTCTCCCAGAATACATATTTTTCATGTGATATCCCATAATACACATTTCTGTATGTCGCTTTTGCCGATGCATGCATTTTCTTTGGCACAGTTTTCCCTTAAGTTATTTTTGTACACATCTTTTGGTTCGAGAACTGCACCCCCAAATTAAGAAATGCACCATTAAAAAAAAAAAAAAGCTGCACTTTGTGTCCCAGGTGGTTGCAGGAAGCATGAATTAGCTGGGTCTGCATTAAAATGCAAACCAAACCTAATTTTCCTCCCATCCCCAACACTTATCCAAAGATTCCTCAAGGCCCTCGTTGAGGGAGCGGAAGGCCACAGCAGTGAAATCAAGTTCCAAACTGGTTTTGCCTTGTGCAAATTCTCACTGCATGACTTGTCTGGCAATGTGACTGGCACAACTGCCGGGCGGCTCAAGGGGACTTGAGGGAAATGAACTGTCACATCCAACCTGCAACTAGCACACTGTTTGGACACGGCAATGAATTTGGAATCACTGAAAGCAAGCCGGCAAGATGTAGTGAGGAAGGTTGTGCCCACTGGAGCATGCTCAATCATAAATGATCGCAAGGGGGGGGGGGACAGAAGACTTAACCTTTTGCCATAGTGCCAGCCTTTGCAAACCTGGCACCCTCAGGTGTTTTGGACTAAAGCGCCCCGGCCAGGATGCTGTTGTAGCCCAAAACATCTGGAGGGTATCAAGTTGGTGAAAGCTGGCACAATGCACCAATTGCTTCCTGCTGACTCTTGTGGCTGGCGATAGGTAAAGGTAAAGGGACCCCTGACCATTAGGTCCAGTCGTGGCCGACTCTGGGGTTGCGGCGCGCATCTTGCTTTATTGGCCGAGGGAGCTGGCATACAGCTTCCAGGTCATGTGGCCAGCATGACTAAGCCGCTTCTGGCGAACCAGAGCAGCGCACAGAAACGCCGTTTACCTTCCCGCCAGAGCGGTACCTATTTATCTACTTGCACTTTGACGTGCTTTCAAACTGCTAGGTTGGCAGGAGCAGGGACCGAGCAACGGGAGCTCACTCCGTTGTGGGGATTTGAACCACCAACCTTCTGATCAGCAAGTCCTAGGCTCTGTGGTTTAACCCACAGCGCCACCCGCGTCCCCCTTGGCTGTTGATATGGAGTGACAAAATTGCATTCTCCTCTTTCAGTGGCAAAAATATGCCCTCTTTCCTTAAAGAGCTGCCTGCACTTTTGACACAAGGCTGCCTCCAAGCACCGGGCACCCAGCCTCCCACAGCTGCAAGCCACTAGTTGTGAGCAAGCTGGGTTGTTTGCAAGGAAGCCTGTCCTTGTCTCCCGTTTTCCTTTTGAGAAGAACCCCCCCCCCCAAGACCTTAGCTGTGGAGCTTTTCAGAAACCCACCGGCAGGTTCAATCCCTAAGCACAGGTAGGTCTGCAAACAGACCCCTGCTTAAAACCCCCAGAGCGCAGCTGCTAGTCCGTGCAGGTAATGCTGAACTAGACGTGATCAGTATTAGCTCGTAAGCTGCATCCTATTTTCGTTTGCCTAAATGCATTTTTTTGGACAGTACCAACCAGAAATGCAGAGGACCCCTCCTTCCCCTATCCCACAATGCAAGATCGGAGGCGGACAAAGGGATGCACATATTCTGTTCTATTTTTACAGTCTGTGGTAGCTGAGTTCATCAGAAGGAAGCAGGAACAGAGAAGTGATAGATTATATATACCCACGGGAACACATAAACAAAGCTGGTTTCGCAGGAACCCCACTTCACACAAACCTAACTCGAGGAACAGCTGTAGAAGAAAAGCCCAGACTGGGAAAATAGCTCAGGAGGTGTCGTACGACGTCTCCTCTTTTTGGCTGAAGTTTGAAAATGTTTGCCTGATTCCCCACCCAAGATGGCGTTTCTTTCCTCTTCCAGTCACTTTTACCAGCGCAATTTCCCACGCCCCATTGCGCTGCCATTTGTAAATATGAAAAGCAGGAAGGTGATCTCTGGGGAAGGTCCAAGGTTCAGTCTGTAGCATTTCCTGTTAAGGCCCAGGGAGCCTATGGCTGAAATGCTTGGCAGCCACTCCAGTTTGGACAACATGGAACGAGATGAACCAGTGATGTGGTTTGGAGCAAGACAGCTTCCTTTGCTCCTATTTCACTCAGCTCCTTATCAACAGCCATGAGGTCTAGGAACTCACTTCATTTTGAGGGGAAGAGCTGTAGTCCAGTGGCAGAGCTGGACAGGTCCCTGGTTCAAGCCCCAATATCTCCAGGCAAGGCCGGGAATGTCCTTTGTCTGAAACCCTGACACTCTAACCACTATGCTATGCTGCCTCTCCCTCTTTAGCAATGAAGAGTAAAGGAGAAATGAACATACACGAAGCTGCCCCTCTTGTTTCCTCATCACGAGAGCCAGCGGAGCGTCCCCTGTGCACACACACAAAACATGTACATTTTGGGTCAACTCACTCAACTCCATTTCTGTAAAATGAGATTGCAAAGATTCCCTCTCAGCGTTGTCATGATGGCTCTAGTTCAAGAAAGATTCTTTGCCCTTCAAATGGGCTTTATAAAATGGCAAATGGGGTGATGGTCAAGGCCGAGGAAATATTTTACAAAAGAAAGGGGAAACTTCGTAAGTTAACAGAAGCAGTGCAGACAACAGGTTGGAGCCAACAAAGGCTGCATCCATCCACACTGCTGTTTATTCAATTTCCATGACATTTCCTTAACTGCTGGGTTCTGCATTACATCTGAGCTTTCACTCAACGTAAAAGCTACTTCCGGAAACATAGGATATATGGAACAAATATAGCACACATTTCCATGTTATCTGCACAAGGATTTTTTCCTGCAAGCAAATTATTTTTTCTGTATCACAGATACCAGAGAGATGAGCACTAAACTGGCTCCATATTCCACTATATTTCAGAAGTGCCTTTTATGTCATGCAAAAGCTGGGAAAAGATATAGAAACTAACAGTAATGGAAATATTAGGAAAACTGGAACTAACTGCTGGGTGAATGCAGCCTAAGTGCTACTCGGGGTAGACCCCTTGAAATTAACGGCCCCAAGTTAAGTCATGTCCATCCATTCCAAAATGTCTCCCCTGAGCAGGACTAGCAATGGCTGCAGCCCAGTATTTTTCTATGGCAGGACACAGACTTTGTTCTTCCGCAAATAAACACAGCCTGCTCCTTGCATATTGCAGCCGTGTCTGACTCATTAACCACGCATCTTGGGTTTTGATTGTCAGAGCACCAGGAAAAAATGTTGACAGCTGCCCTTTATTTCAGACTCTTAGTGGACGTTTCCCCAAGGTCATATTTGGGAGGGGGGAGGTTGAGTACTAAACCCATTTACAATTGTAGTGTAACCGTAGTCTTAACCCCACCTAAACCAGTGCCGTTCAAAGGTGAAACTGAGTTAAGAGGAGCATGCAGAATGAAGGGTCCCCGAAGGCCTCTCTGACACCTGTATCCTCAGGTGCCTCTACTTTAACCAAAGACAAACCAGGAACACTCAACACCTGACAGTGCTTGATGCAAGATGGAAGAATCCCAGGAGACAGCAAGTAAAACGATGGCGACCTTTTCCAAACCAGCCCCGCCATGATGTCAGAACCGGGATGGTCCGTGTAGATGTCTCTAAATTTCCCTTTGGTGGAGAGCTGGCCCAAACCATCAGATCCCACTGCTTAACCTGGTCAGAATGCTCTCCCATTGCCCCAAACTGTGCCCAACCCAGTGTTTGGTAACAGCAGACATCCGTCTCAACAGCAGAAGCCCCTGCCAGGAAGGAGAGGAGGACCACGGAAAGAAATGTCAACACCTCTGACGGTGGTTCGAGTCTGGCCTGGGTGGTGGTGACAGCTGGTATTAAAGTCACATCCCTTTTTATCATTAACAAGTTTCTAGTTGCAAAAGGGTGGCAAGTCTTTTCCAGGAACTGCAAGGAGAGGGGGAACAGGAGCGGAAAAGCAACTGGCCCGGGTTTTAAAGGCAATGGGAAAATTTCAGCTGGCGCAACGGCAGACAGAGCGCAGAGTTTCCAGGAGCTGAGTGTTATCTACAGCAGCCAAGGTCTCCATTTATTGGCCTCTCCCAAGGTGCCCCCGCTGCCAAGGAGCTCCTCAGAGCCCTCCATCCTTTTGTCCCTCCAGCCATGCCCTTCTCAGCTCCAGGACTTCCCTTCCGTACGAGTCATGGAGTCTGGAAAAGCAGCTTGGGCTGCCAGGGCCCTCTGAACTACAGGAATTGCCCGAGAGAGCCCTCCTTCGAGGAGGCAGTGGTGGGGGCTTCAAACCCCCATCAAAGCTGTCCTCCCCACAGGTCCTGGTGCTCCAGGAGTTGGCTTGGGGATACCCCGCCGGCAGGCTGGTTGGGCCTTTGGAGTTGTACCAGAGGGCGCAGCCATTTTCTTTTGCCGGGATGCAAATCGGGACAGACGGCTTCTCCGGGAGCAAGTCCTGTGAGTTCAGCGCCATTTTGTTCTTCCGGTAAAGCGGCGCCCTCCGCTGGACCCGGTGGCAGCTGGAAGAGGCCTTCTGCATTTCCTCCAGCTGTTTCTCCAGCTCCCTCACCAGCAGTCGCAGGTAGCCAAAGCTGGCGCGAGAGAGGGCCTTGACCCAGCTCTCCATGGCAGACTGGTTGTCCGCCGCCAGGACGTAGGTGCGGGACTTGGCGCAGTCAAAGCGGATGGCGAAGGCGAACTCTTCCGTGGACTCGCACAGCTCCACGGTGCAGCCCTCCAGGATGACGACCCCCACCGGCTCCCGGCTCTCCCGGTCCTCAAAGTAGAAGAGCATGTTTCCCCTCAGCACAAACCAGCGGCGGTGGTAGGCCGTGTTCCTCTCGCCCTTCTTGTAGAGGAAGCCGGCGTTGTCCGCCGGGGCGTCGCAGGTGGCGTAGAAGGCCAAGCTTCGCTCGTTGAGCTTCATGTTCGCTCGGGCCTGGAAACGAGGAAGAAAATAAGAGGGAAAGAAAGGCTGAGGTTCCTCAAGGCCATAACCAACCCCTGGCAGGAACCAGGAGATCTATCAGGCCTGGAACCCAGGAGATGTCGGCTATTTTGAGCCCTCTTCTAGAAGCAGAAAATGGCCTCCGCCTCCGCCCCATGTAGCTGAAGAGATTCAGGAGAGGCAAGAGGAAGGACTTTTTCACACAGCAGTTAGTTGTAACTTTGAAATTTTGCTCCCACAGTATATAGCAATGGTCATGACTGGGGTGGCTTTGAAAGGCATGCGGGCAAATTCGTGGAACTTTTTTTTCCTAATTTTTTTTTTCTATTTTATTTTTTACCAACCACCAAAACACAAACAGTGAAACCCCCCAGGCGTCTGATACTTTGGGTATACAATATTCAATAATATACATATTCAATAATAACATATTCAATTTAACCATATGTACACTTTTATATACCTTAACGCTCCTCCTTCCACAAGGTTTACTTAACTTTTAACATTTTGATTGCCCCAAATTGTTCAAACCTACTCAAATAATTCAGTATCTTCTCAAAACAATCCTCCTCACTGGTAGTAACACTACTGGTTGTAATGACTATGCGCTACTCCAGCATTCGGGAACTAACTGAATTCCCCTTGCGAGCATCACAAGTCGGAAGAAGGCCATTGATCTCGGGTCCTCGCTTGCGGGATTCCCACTGGGGCACCCAGTTGCCCACTGTGGGAACAGGATGCTGGGCTGGTTAGGTCCCCTTTGGCCTGATCCAGACACTGCGCTCTCCTGGTGTTCATTCATGCCCTCCAACACTTCTGCCCCGCCTGGGAGGTGCCCAAATTTCAGGCTGAAACTCACAAACATCGTCCCCCAGCTCAGCTTTTCCCCCAGGATTCTTCCCAAACAATTTATTGCCAAATAAGGCAATAACCTCTGGAGTTAAGGTGAGCACACAATTTCAAAGGAAATCAGTATATCAGGCCATCCCCACATCTCAACTCACTGCCAAGAGTTGCAGCTGGTCGTTTAGGTAGCTTCCCTAACCCTGGGCTGCTCACACAGCTGAGATCTAAGGTCTTGCAAGAGATTAGACCAAGTTATCTCACTGCTCAAGTGTAGCAGAGTTTCTTAATTGCAATAATTTATTATTGTTTTTAATTTTATTTTCAGTTTTCAAAAGTTCACAGACGCACACCTTACAATCACATACTTCCAATACAAATGTATATTAGACTCCCCCCCCCTTTGTGGTTTCTTGTTTTATTTAAATTTTTAACACTGCATTTTCCACTTTACTCCATTTTTAAGTTATTCTGAAATTTACCTTGAAAATTATTTTAACTGCTTAAGTTAACCCTACTAATGCACTTACTTGCATACCATAATTTTTCAGATATTCCATAAATGTTCCCCACTCTTTTTATTATTTTTATTATTTTCCCTCTCTTGGCTTCTTATTACACCTGTTCTTAATTGCAAGATATTAGCTCCTTTGTCAGCAAGTTAAACAGAAAAAGGTAAATGGACCCCTGACCATTAGGTCCAGTCGCGGATGACTCTGGGGTTGCGGCACTCATCTCACTTTATTGGCCAAGGGAGCCGGCGTACAGCTTCCAGGTCATGTGGCTAGCATGACAAAGCCGTTTCTGGCGAACCAGAGCAGCGCATGGAAACGCCGTTTACCTTCCCGCCGGAGCGATACCTATTTATCTGCTTGTACTTTGACGTGCTTTCGAACTGCTAGGTGGACAGGAGCAGGGACCGAGCAACGGGAGCTCACCCCGTCGCCGGGATTCGAACCGCCGACCTTCCGATCGGCAAGCCCTAGGCTCTGTGGTTTAACCTACAGCGCCACCCGTGTCCCTAAGTTAAACAGGAGATGCATAAATTAAAACTTTTTTAAAAAATGGAGTAGAACAACTTTTTAATTTGGTGCTCACACACACAAATCCTGGCAGTGAACAGCAACTTAAATGCTTTTGCTTTCAGATCACATTAGCTGAAAAAATGCAGGTGAAGATTTTGAGGTGAGGTGAGTAGAAGAATGATGAGCACTTTCCCTGCAGCACTCAGCCCCTCACAAGGCCAGGTAGTGATGCCTCCAAAATCTGCACGCTTTCTCTAAACACCACCAGCATCTCCGCATTGTCTGCTGGGCAAATGTGCATATAGCAACTTGGTGACCCAGAGGGGGGGTGGGAATGTGGATGTGACTGACAGCTGTTTCCAGGATCGAAAAAACAAAGAAGGAGGAAGCACTTCAATGCCAATTCACTTCCTCTATTCTAATCTTAGCAGTTTTTGCTAACACATAAAAAAAACAGAAGGAAAGAAAGAAGCAGGAAAAGGTTTTGACTACTGAGAAAGTTGCTAATCGGGTCAAACAACTCATCCTGCCCTCCTGGTGCTGAGTAACTCTCCTGAGGATATGCTCCCTTCCAGCCATCTCCTTCCCCATCTTGCCACTGCATCTTTTGAGGTCATTTGCTTTTAAGGAGGGGGGGGGTTGCTGTTTGGTGACATCAGTCATAAAATTAAAAGACGCCTGCTTCTTGGGAGAAAAGCAATGGCAAACCTAGACAGCATCTTAAAAAGCAGAGACATCACCTTGCCAACAAAGGTCCGTATAGTTAAAGCTCTGGTTTTCCCAGTACCGATGTATGGAAGTGAGAGCTGGACCATAAAGAAGGCTGATCACCGAAGAATGGATGCTTTTGAATTCTGGTGCTGGAGGAGACTCTTGAGAGTCCTATGGACTGCAAGAAGATCAAACCTCTCCATTCTGAAGGAAATCAGCCCTGAGTGCTCACTGGAAGGACAGATCCTGAAGCTGAGGCTCCAATACTTTGGCCACCTCATGAGAAGAGAAGACTCCCTGGAAAAGACCCTGATGTTGGGAAAGATGGAGGGCACAAGGAGAAGGGGACGACAAAGGACGAGATGGCTGGACAGTGTTCTCGAAGCTACCAGCATGAGTTTGACCAAACTGCAGGAGGCAGTGGAAGACAGGAGTGCTTGGCGTGCTCTGGTCCATGGGGTTAAAGATATATACATGTGGATCTATCCCATATGAGGATAATCTTCGTGTCCTCTGTTGGCTGAAAGCCAACAGGGCATTTCTAGCTAAAAAGCTGCTCCAACAACAGAGGAAGTCAAAGAGAGAGAATGTGTTGCATGTCTCGTCCTTTTGTTACCTGGGCAGGTGAGGTCACGCCCACCTCTAGTCACATGCAAAGGAAGTATGTCCCAGCCAGGAGTAAACAGGAAGTTTTTGACTGGCTGGACTAAACAGCATGTCCACTCTAGGAAAACAAGGAATGTTGTACTTGACTGCTTCTTACGTATCACATCCCGCAGTCCAAGCCTCTTCTATGTTGTCAGCTTGTTTTATTTTAACTGCGTAAGCAGTCTTGAGTCTCAAACTGGGGGAAAGGCGGGATATAAATAGCACAACACAACACAACATGAAGTTGGATGGCCATGTGTCAAGGCTTCCAGCATTGCGATGGGTTAGATCAGGCCTTTCCAACTTTGCAGTTCTATGATCCAAAGCTGAATTGAAAGCTGTCGTTTTCCATGGCTCTATGCGGTAGTGATCAGAGGGCCCCTGCCACCTCTATGATGCAAGCCCTACCTGCCTGGCATAGACAATCAAGGGTGGCAAGAGGGTTGTGCTTCTAAAGGAGGGCTCAAGCGCACCTCCCAGAATCCATCACGGTTAGTAAGTGTTCCTGACAAGCAAGGTGGATGTAGGAAGAATCACCTGAAGCTAAGAAGTGCAGGAAACCAGAAGCTGCCCTCAAATCAGCCTTTTGGCCAATGATGCAAATAACCAATGGTTAGGAATGATGGGGCTTGTAGTCTGCCAACATCAGGAGGGCCACATCTGGATGTTCGCCCCACCCCACCCCAGAACAAATCCCTGCCATGCTTGGGACTAATCTTGCTCAGCCCAAGGACCAAAGCCTGAAAATGGATGCAGTCGAAGCAAAAAATATATACCTATATGCTCGCTTTTCTGCAGTAACAGCACAGTCCTAACCATTCCTACTCAGACGTAAGTCCTACTGAATTCAACAGGGCCTACTCCCAAGAAAGTGCGATTGCAATCTTACTGGCTCCTATGGTTATATTAACCAATTGGATTATGACATCATTAAGAAGCTATTTTATCAATTTATCGCTTTAATAAAAATACATACACCCTCCCCCAACCACTTTGCCGTAAGATGTTGACTCGATTCCTCCCTTTTCTTCTTTCTCCCATAGTTAAATCCATCTCCTTCCATACTCATTACCTTTGACATAAAAAAGAATTGCTGATTTAACCGGGGCAGATGTTATTTTAGATGTGAAAAGAACGTATTTATTTATTTTATCCAAGTACTTAACAAAAGCCCCAGGTAATAACATTCCCTCTTTGTAAGAGTCCCATTGAACTGAGAGGGGTTTACTTACACGTAAATATCTGTCATCAAGGCTGGGAGGCTGCAGTTCTAAACCCAAAATGGGAAGGAACTTTGCTGAAACGGGGGGGGGGGGGAATCTGGATTTTCTTGCTGGTCACAGGTGCCTCACTTTAAACTTGGCTCTGAGAAGGCAATAATAGAAAATTTCAGTTTTCACAATGGAAAGGCAATGTTTCATCTCCATCCGGACAACCCAGGATGTAAAAGCACCAGGCATGAGGATATGCAGTCATCGGTGTGTCAAATGGTTAAGCAATGGGCACCAGGCATGAATCCATCGCCAAAGCTGCATATATTTGGGTATGTCTACCAAACGTTAAGCAATCTTAGGACAGCTGTTGTCTTTCTTAGGAATCACCTTGGAAGAGATATCTGTCTCCGACTTGCACACCAGATTCCAGAGTCCCAGATTCAACTCCCAATGGCATCTCCAGGTAAGATATCCTGCCTGAAATCCTACCTGTCAGTGTGGACTACTCTGAATTATATGGACCAACGATCTGAGTCTGCCAAAGGCAACTTCCTGTGCACCGTATTTTTCGCTCTATAAGACTCACCAGACCACAAGACGCACCTAGTTTTTGGAGGAGGAAAACAAGAAAAGAAATATTCTGAATCTCAGAAGCCAGAACAGCAAGAGGGATCGCTGCACAGTGAAAGCAGCAATCCCTCTTGCTGTTCTGGCTTCTGGGATAGCCGCGCAGCCTGCATTCGCTCCATAAGATGCACACACATTTCCCCTTACTTTTTAGGAGGGAAAAAGTGAGTCTTATAGAGCAAAAAATACAGTACTTGCTGGGCTGCATGATGGTGTCTGTCACACAGCAGCAGCAGACACAACTTCAGGAGAGGAATCTTCTCCCACCGTGGAAGGGAAGTCCTCTTATCTAAGATGGCACTGGTGGTCCTTTGAGAAGAGGCATTCTCTCTTTTAAAAAAATTAAAATTCCATAATAAATTTATTATGAGAAGAGGCACTCTCACCCAGGAAGAAAGAGGTCCTTCAAGATGCCACCTGCTCCAACGGTTGCCCTGCCCCATCGTCTCACCCCTTCAACACTGTCATTTTACTCACATGCAAACTTTGTCAGTCTGTGAAAACTTGTGCAATTAATCAACTGGGTTTTCTTTTCACCGGGTGACTCTCCTAATTAACCTTTCCTTGCATGGGTACTTAATATGGGCTAGTTACTCCTTAGCACCACTTAACCAACCCCCCCCCCCTTGTACTCGCAGGTGAGACCGAAATCTCTCCATGCAGAGATCAAGCTATACTGTCACGTACCACCAGGATCCCACCGCCTAACCATGTCGTGACCTCCAAGCTAGCCTGCTGGTCTCCACAGCAGTGTTGAAGCGAGACCCAGTTGCCAGTCCAGTTAGGACTGGGAGACTCCGATCCTTTGAGAACGCAATAAACGCCCTGCATGAATCAGGCTCCTAGCCTATCGAGTCTAGCATCCTGTTCTCAAAGCCACCAACCAGGTACCTGTGGAAAGTCAGCAGAATCCAAGCAGAACTCTCCCCTCCTGTGGTTTCCAGCCTCTGGCATTGAGAATCATTTCTCCCTCGGACCACGGAGACAGATTGCCCTCTTATCCACGAATTTTTCCTTCAAGTGCTTTTCCCTTGCTCTCTGGCCCCTAGTTCTGGAATGATAATATTCCATGATCACCCTTTGAGTTTGGCGGTTAAGACCCCTCCGCCACACTGGCTTGATCTGTGTATCTACTAAAAATGTACAAACATTATATATTAATATCAACACTAATCTAATAATAATAATAGGGACGCGGGTGGCGCTGTGGGTTAAACCACAGAGCCTAGGGCTTGCCGATCAGAAGGTCGGCGGTTCGAATCCCTGCGACGGGGTGAGCTCCCATTGCTCGGTCTCTGCTCCTGCCAACCTAGCAGTTCAAAAGCATGTCAAAGTGCAAGTAGATAAATAGGTACCGCTCCGGCGGGAAGGTAAACGGTTTCCGTGCGCTGCTCTGGTTCGCCAGAAGCGGCTTAGTCGTGCTGGTCACATGACCTGGAAGCTGTACGCTGGCTCCCTTGGCCAATAAAGCTGAGCGCCGCAACCCTAGAATTGGCCATGACTGGACCTAATGGCCAGGGGTCCCTTTACCCTTTACCTAATAATAATACAGTGGTACCTTGGGTTAAGTACTTAATTCATTCTGGAGGTCCGTACTTAACCTGAAACTGTTCTTAACCTGAGGCACCACTTTAGCCTATGGGGCCTACCGCCCCACAATTTCTGTTCTCATCCTGAAGCAAAGTTCTTAGCCCAAGGTACTATTTCTGGGTTAGCAGAGTCTGTAACCTGAAGTGTATGTAACCTGAAGCGTATGTAACCCGAGGTACCACTGTAATAATAATAATAATAATAATAATAATAATAATAATAATAATAATAATAATAATTCTATTGTCCACCCTTCACCCTAAGGCCACAGGGCCGGCTGCAGCACTGAAACACATTATTCAAAACAGTTCCAAACAGCTGGCAATCGCATATAGGTCTACACGCAAGGCACCCAGAGCCTGCCCATGCCCACGTGCCCCCTGCCCCAAGGTTCCCTGCCCCCTTCCCCTCTCCAGGGGGCGTGTCGCGGGAGGGAAGGGGAGCCAAGGGGACCCCCCCGCCCCAGTCGCGAAGCTTGGCCCCCGCACCTCGCTCGCTCTCCTGGAGAGGCGGAGAAGGAGAGGCGCGCGCCCCTTGGCCATGTGCAGAGTGCGCGCCTCGGTAGCTTCTCGCCGGGCCCCTCTCCTTGCCGGGCGCAGGCTCTCCGCTCGCCAGCCGGGCAGCTCCTTTTGTCCGGCGGGGCTGGGCGCTGCGCCCTGGCCCGGCCGCCTGCGGCTCCGCCTCCGCCTCCGCCTTCTCCGGGCTGGCAAAGAGCCCCGACGCCGCCGACGCCGCGCTCCGGCCGCCCCCTCGCCTTCCGCTTGCCGCCGGGGGCGCTTGGGCAGCTGCGCTCAGCAGTGGGGAGGGGCGCGCGGTGGAGGTGGTGGGTGGGGGGCGTCGCTTGCTGCTCTCTCTCTTTCAAATGCCATTCCTATGTTTTAGATCGTGGGTAGGCAAACTAAGGCCCGTCGACGGTCCGGGAATCAGCGTGTTTTTACATGAGTAGAATGTGCCCTTTTTATTGAAAATGCATCTCTGGGTTATTTGTGGGGCATAGGAATTCGTTCATTCCCCCCCCAAAAAAAATATAGTCCGGCCCCCCACAAGGTCTGAGGAACAGTGGACCGGCCCCCTGCTAAAAAAGTTTGCTGACCTCTGTATTAGATCAGTGACAGCCACTATAGCACAGATGTAAACAAGGCACATGTATCCACTGCCTTGTAGGACATCTCTCGGAAAAGAAAAGGATAAGGAGTAAACCCTACAGAAATCCAGAATAGAGTCCCTAAGCCGTTTGGATGGCACTTTGCGTATGCTTCCTGCAGCCGAGCTGGTGCTAAATATATTGCTCTGCATTCCTTTGGACCACATCAGCCAGGCTTGTGGTCTGGGCAGCCCAGGACCTCCAGACCACAGCCCAGGTTTGTGTCCTGGGTTGTGGGAAGGGGGTCACTTTGGTGCTAGTTAAAGCCCTGGTTTTCCCAGTAGTGAAGAACATAAGAAGAGTCCTGAGGCTGGATCATGCCCAAGGGGGCACACCCAGTCCAGCATCTTCTTCCCACGGTGGCTAACCAGATGGCCCATGAAAAAACCCGCAAGCAGGACCTGGGTGCGAGAGCTGCACTCTTCCCTCCTGCGGCTTCCAGCAACTAGGATGCAGAAGCCTTTATTGTCTTCAGCCATGAAGGCAAAGCACAGCCGTCAGGACTAGCAGCCATCCGCAGCCTCATCATGAATTTGTCCATGTGGGAATGTTCAGGGAGGCAGGAGAGGATATATTGTGATGTATGGAAGTGAGAGCTGGACCATAAAGAAGGCTGATCGCCGAAGAATGGATGCTTTTGAATTCTGGTGCTGGAGGAGACTCTTGAGAGTCCCATGGACTGCAAGAAGTTGGGCATTTTGTGTTGCTGGTTCCAGGCTGTGGGAGACCTTTTTTTTTTTAATGTCAGCAGTCTTTGCAGGTGTTGCCGGCCAGTATAATGATTAACTGTACTGTTTTAGTTTTGTGCTTTCAGCATTGCACACAGTCCTAACAGTTTGTGCTACGGCTGTACAGAAATGCTTTTTTTTTAAATAAACAAAGTTGTTGGGGAGACAAGGAGAAGTGTAGCTTGTCAGGCCAGGTGGAAAAGGGCAGCGTGTGGGAAATGAGTCAGGAATCACCAGGAATCACAGGATATTGAATACCATTTGGAAAAGGAAATCGGAAAATGCGAGTGGAGGGAATGAATTGGCTTGTTTTAGCCCCATACAGCTTATCATAGCAGTATTCTGGCTGCCTGGAGCCCTGGCCTCACAATAGGGAGTGAGGTTGTATTGTAGCATTTCATAGAATCATAGAATCATAGAGTTGGAAGAGACCACAAGGGCCATCGAGTCCAACCCCCTGCCAAGCAGGAAACACCATCAGAGCACTCCTGACATATGGCTGTCAAGCCTCTGCTTAAAGACCTCCAAAGAAGGAGACTCCACCACACTCCTTGGCAGCAAATTCCACTGTCGAACAGCTCTTACTGTCAGGAAGTTCTTCCTAATGTTTAGGTGGAATCTTCTTTCTTGTAGTTTGGATCCATTGCTCCGTGTCCGCTTCTCAGGAGCAGCAGAAAACAACCTTTCTCCCTCCTCTATGTGACATCCTTTTATATATTTGAACATGGCTCTCATATCACCCCTTAACCTCCTCTTCTCCAGGCTAAACATGCCCAACTCCCTTAGCCGTTCCTCATAAGGCATCGTTTCCAGGCCTTTGACCATTTTGGTTGCCCTCCTCTGGACACGTTCCAGTTTGTCAGTGTCCTTCTTGAACTGTGGTGCCCAGAACTGGACACAGTACTCCAGGTGAGGTCTGACCAGAGCAGAATACAGTGGCACTATTACTTCCCTTGATCTAGATGGTATACTCCTATTGATGCAGCCCAGAATTGCATTGGCTTTTTTAGCTGCCACGTCACACTGTTGGCTCATGTCAAGTTTGTGGTCAACCAAGACTCCTAGATCCTTTTCACATGTACTTCTCTCAAGCCAGGTGTCACCCATCTTGTATTTGTGCCTCACATTTTTTTTGCCCAAGTGCAATACTTTACATTTCTCCCTGTTAAAATTCACCTTGTTTGTTTTTGCCCAGTTCTCTAATCTGTCAAGGTCATTTTGAAGTGTGATCCTGTCCTCTGGGGTGTTAGCCACCCCTCCCAGTTTGGTGTCATCTGCAAATTTGATCAGGATGCCCTTGAGTCCATCACCCGTCGTTGATAAAGATGTTGAATAAGACCGGGCCCAAGACAGAACCCTGTGGCACCCCACTAGTCACTCTTCTCCAGGATGAAGAGGAACCATTGATGAGCACCCTTTGGGTTCGGTCAGTCAGCCAGTTACAAATCCACTGAGTGGTAGCATTTTACCAGCTTCTTTACAAGAATATCATGGGGCACCTTGTCGAATGCCTTGCTGAAATCAAGGTAGGCTACATCCACTGCGTTCCCTTCATTTCGTTGCAGGTCTCACTTGAGGACAGGACAGAGCTGGTGTCAGAGGCTGACACTAGCAGCGAGTCAGGTGAGATATCTGTGGAGGCCGAGAGACTACTGTTAATGGAGAAATCCGAGGGCTCCATTGGACAAAAAAACAAGGACACTAGCCAGGAATACCAGAGCAAAACAGCAGCCAGTAGGCTTGGTCTTTATTGAAGACTGTTGCGACAGGACTCCCACCTGCCACCAGGTGAAACAAAATGGAAGCCCTGAACAAAAGAAGACCCCCAACTTTTATTAGTTACTAATCCCCCAAACTACACCCCTAAAACTACATCATTGATACATCACAAAAAGGAGGGGTTGAGGGAGGAGTTGTGGTGGTAACATGAGTGTCCTGTCACCTGGCTGGTTCCTCCTTTCCCCCTCCCCATGAGTATTTTCCAGGGGACAAAGGGGAGTTTGCAGTTTCCTGCCCCCAAAGGGAAGAGCTGATCATTGTCCTTTGTTCCAGTCCGTGCTGAATCCACTCCTATATGCAAGTTCTTTGTGACCTTGGTGGTCTTCTGTCTAGGACCATCAGGGTTGGTATAGCAACTGGGCAGGGCTCCTGTGTATGTGCTGGTATGCTCAAGGGACTATGGCTGCCCTGTATTAAACCTTCCCCATTTTGTAGTCCTTCCTTCTTGGAGTAAAATAAAAGTGGAACGGTGCAGATCCGATGTATGGTTGATTTTCTATGAATTTATAACAGAAGCGTAGCGTATGTTGTGGGTGGGTATCGAGTTTGTACAAACTGAATGATTGGGGGGGCGGGTTTTCCTGCGACACTACTAAGGGAGATACAACTGATGGACGCCACCGGGCCCCTCCAGCAACTCACAATCGGACACAGCCTGTTGAAGCCCTTTGCATGCAACCGGCAGGAATCTACAGACACATTTCATAACTATAGAAAGCAGAGAGAGACAGAGAAGCATTTGCAGGCTATCTTGGTCAGTGCTGCTGAAAGTGCAGCAACTTCGGGCTCAAACGCTTTCCATTCCAGCTGGCCATTACATGACATCCGTAACTAAAAAACAGTGCTTGTGCTTACATTTTTCTTCCAGCCTCCTAATCCCTTTTCTTCCTGTGTCATGTCTAGATTGTTAGCCTGAGAACAGGGAGTGCCTGAGAGCCTTTTTTCAACAGAGAGGTAAAAAAAAGGGGGGGGGGCTTAAACTTTGAAAAAGCTTTTGCAGGTGACTGGTTTTGTTTTGTTTTGTTTTTAAAATAATTTTTATTGAATGGTTTTATGTTACAAAAAACAATACAGCCATACTACCACTAAATATAATTTAAAAATTACATACATCGATATTTCTGTTTCAGTGTATCTGAAGAAGTGTGCATGCACACGAAAGCTCATACCAAGAACTAACTTAGTTGGTCTTTAAGGTGCTACTGGAAGGAATTTTTTATTTTGACATCGATATTTAGTTTGTTATGGGCTGTCTTATTTCTTATTTTGTTTTGCTTTTTAAAGCAAACAAATGTGGGCTCCAACATGATCAGCCTTTGCAGCTGCATGCAGGCCCAGCCCAACTATTAGGCAAAATGGCAGCCTCAGGTGGCAGATGGGTGGGAAGCAACACTGAGTTTATTTGGAGACAGAGATGCCTCCTTCAGCCTCACTGAGATAGTCTGCTGCTTTTGGATTTGGTGCAATATGTGATCCCATCATCAGATTTGAAGATTCAGCTGTCCTGTCAGGTTAGCTTCTGTATGTGGAAGCAAAATGTCTTGAACTGCCCTTGGCTGCATCTCTATCTTCCTATATACATAAAAATGTAAGGTTGTCGTCGCCCAGCCCCCATTGGATGTTTGGTAGTGCTGCACCACAGTCCTGGATTTCTGTGAAGGAATGGGGTTGGAAAGGTGAAAAGCAAGCTTAGTAGTTGCATGAGGTGAGAAGGGGAAGCTCTAGAGGGTTAATGGGGGTGGCAGTGGGGTTGGTGGGCAGAATGAGCAGGGGCACAGCCCCTAGTAATGGTATTAGGAGTGATATGGTGGCAGTTGCATAAACTTTTGGATCAACGCTAAACATAAGTAAGGTCCCCCTCATTTTGGTTCCGGGAAAAACACACCTTTTGCTCCCAGGCTGTCGATGAACTACAATGATGATCTATGAATGTGACTTCATAGAATCATAGAGTTGGAAGGGACCCTAAGGCTTTAGTCCAGCCCCCTGAAATGCAGGAATATTCAGCTGTCCCAGATGGGGATCAAACCTGCCACCTTGCCATTGTCAGCACCACACTCTTAACCAACTGTGCTATCCGGGCTGACTTTTTCTGCACGATATTTCTTTTTTTTTCCAATTTGTATAAATAATTTTTATTAATTTTCCAACATACATTTATAATATCCAATCTAAATTTATCACATATTTTCTCCTTTGAACTTCCTTCAGCCTCTCTAACAATCATCCATTATGCAATTTTTCAGTTACACATTTCCTAATTTTTATATTGCAATTTACATACCTTCACCCTCTTATTTTTCTCCAACACAATATTCCTCATTCACAGAGCTTCTTGAAATCCCACTAGCGTTGTTTGCTCATCACATATACATTTCAAATAATCTGAAAATTTTCCCCAATCTTGGATGAACTTTTGGTCTCTTAACTCTTAACACACTCTTAACCAACTGTGCTATCCGGGCTGACGTTTTCTGCATGATATTTCTACTGCTGCTGTTGGGGATTGCTTTGTGCATTGATTGATTTATTTTTAATATTTTTATTGGATTTTATAATTTGATTAAGCTAAAACGATGAACAATAAGTAAGGCATAATTGTGCATTATTGAAACGAATTGCATATGTTTTTCTGCAAATGCGTTTGTATTCTAATGTTTGCCCCGTTCTCTGTTTACTTATTTATTCCCCACCTGCATAAAGTTGTGAACGTAAATTACGGGCCCGCTGTATTTGTGGTACATTTTCTGATGGTTTCCGTTGGCTCTGAGCAATCATGGTGGCGGCCACCAGGTGGCGCTTGAGCTTTGTTTATTTACAAACACTGTATGTAGTTGGTGGTTGGTAGGGTTTCTGGCGTAACTTCTTATTTTAGTCATTATTATTTAAAGGTAAAGGAACCCCTGACCGTTAGGTCCAGTCGTGGCCAACTCTGGGGTTGCGGTGCTCATCTTGCTTTATTGGCTGAGGGAGCCAGCAGAGCTTCTGGGTCATGTGGCCAGCATGACTAAGCCGCTTCTGGCGAACCAGAGCAGTGCACGGAAACGCCGTTTACCTTCCCGCCAGAGTGGTACCTATTTATCTACTTGCACTTTGATGTGTTTTCGAACTGCTAAGTGGGCAGGAGCAGGGACTGAAAAACGGGTGCTCACCCTGTCGCGGGGATTCGAACCGCCAACCTTCTGATCATCAAGCCCTAGGCTCTGTGGTTTAACCCACAGCGCCACCCGCGTAAATTATTATTTACGTGTACGCAAATGCTTTACGCTCGCTTCGCTCTAAAGACAACATACGAACGCTGCAAACTGTAAACCTGCCCTTGCAAATTCTCACTTCTTAAGAGAGGAGTGGGTGAGATTTAAAAAGCAGAGGCAAAGTGCCAAAAAACCAAAAATAAACAGCAGCACAAGATGAAAACAACCTTTTTTGCACAGCTCCACTTTCTCTGGGGGGTCACGGTGGCCTCTTGTTCTTGAAACACAGGAGTTGGAATGGCAGCTGTTTTCCTTGGAATTTTGGGTTATTTTTAGGTTGTGCCTAACGCATGGAGAAGGCGTGAGGTTCGCTCTTCCTGCTGGCTGCAATGTTGCTGCAGACTCTCGCCTCTGCTCTTCCCACTGGGCTGAGGGGGGGGGAAGGGCCCCCTGTCCATCCCTTGCTGAGTAACCAAAATGATCAAGGGGTGGAGCGACTCCCCATGGCGAAAGAAAGCCAGGCTGCATTGTTTGGGACTTTTCAGTTTGGAGAAAAAGAGAGCAAGGGCTTGTACTTTCTCCCACTCTTTCCAGGTACATTCTGCACTTTAAAGCTCCATGTCTAACCCCCCCTCTTTTTTTTAGTCCACAGTTTTCCCTGCAAAAACCCACTGTTTAAAGCCAAATTGGAGCAAATGAAAAACCTGAATTGATGTTTGCTCTGATGATGATGACAGTGGTATCTCTGGATGCAAACAGGATCCATTCTGGAGCCCTGTTCGCATCCTGAGTAGAATGCGCCGCTTCTGCGCATGCACGTGATGTCATTTTGAGTATTTGCGCATGCATTTTGAGTATTCTACCAACAGGGAACCTATGTAAGGACTCTATATGGGCTCTGGGATACCCCATAAGGGGGAAAAGGGCAGCTTTTTGTTTACAACATCTGCAAGACAACGGAGGTGTAATAAACGAAAATCTGCCCTTATTCCCTTATGGGGGACACAAGAACCCTCATAGAGTCCTTTGTAGGTTCTCCATCGGTCGGAGGAAAAAAGAAACAGAGGCCAACCAGAGAATATTGAGAAGCAAAGCAACTAGTAAGCCTGATCTTTATTGAAGTGTTGCAACAGGGTGCTCTCCTCACACGCAGGAAAGGAGGAGGACCCAGAACCAAGGTGTGTCCGCCCTTATATAGATATTTTAAATTGCCCACCTTGGAGTCCAAAACCACCCCCCAGATACATCATACCTACATCACAGAAAGGGCGGGCTAAGGCAGAAATCTGAGTGGGTTGTTTACCTCCTGTCTGGCAGGTTACCTCTTAATGCTTACTTGATTGGATACCCTGGGGAGCCTGACCAGTCTTTTGTAATGATAAGTACTTAGTTCCTGAGCCAAGTCACCGGCTCACCCTCTTCATACACAGACATACCCTTAAGACAGGATTTATGAAGGAAAAGACAATGGAAAGGCCCCTCCATTTGACCTTGCAGAGAAAACACCTGCTCAGCCTGGGAGTCAAAATGGCTCCATGGCTGCTCTCCTGTGCAGCTTCAGACACGTGGCCTATATATCTATGTACGTGTTTGTTTGGTACATTTATGAACCTTTATTATATACATAAGACCTTAATTTATTTACAGTGGTGCCCCGCAAGACGAATGCCTCGCAAGACAGAAAACCCGCTAGACGAAAGGGTTTTCCGTTTTGGAGGCGCTTCGCAAAACGAATTTCCCTATGGGCTTGCTTCGCAAGACAAAAGCCCATAGGGAAATCTCCGGGACAGCGGGGAAGCGCAGCGCGTCTTCCCCACTGTCCTCGGACCTCCTCCGAAGCCTGGCTGCTCCGAAGGCTGGCGGCGGGAGGAGGTCTCTCCGCCCCACTGCCAGCCTTCGGAAGGCTGCTCCGAAGCCTGGCGGTGGGGCGGAGAGACCTTCTCCCCGCGCCAGCCTTCGGATGGCTGTCCTGAAGACTTGCGGTGGGAGGAGGGTTTTCCTTCCCACCGCCAACATTCAGAATGCTAAAATAAAAAAATTCCTTCCAGTAGCACCTTAAAGACTTTAAGGTGCTACTGGAAGGAATTTTTTTATTTTGACTATGGCAGACCAACACAGCTACCTATCTGTAATTCAGAATGCTGTTCTGAATGTTGGCGGTGGGGAGGAAAAACCCTCCTCCCACCGCAAGCCCCGGGAACAGAGGAGAAGCGCTGCGCCCCTTCCCCTCTGTTCCCGTACCTGTCCTGAAGGCTTGCGGTGGGGAGAAAAGCCCTTCTCCGCACCGCCAGCCTGGCAAGCGGTTTCCATAGGAACGCATTAATTGATTTTCAATGCATTCCTATGGGAAACCGTGCTTCGCAAGACGAAAAACTCGCAAGAAGAAAAAACTTGCGGAACGAATTAATTTCGTCTTGCGAGGCACCACTGTATTTCAGAGATTTTCAGAGTTTCCTTCTCCTAGACGGGCTCCCTTCCCAGGTTGATGAGCCCCATGGCCCCTCACTTCCCTCTCCAGTGTTGTAAACAAAAATTGCCCTTTTCCCTTATGGGGTATCCAAGAGCCCATATAGAGTCCTTACATAGGTTCCCTATTGGTAGGAGAAAATAACAGAGGCCAACCAGAGAATATTGAGAAGCAAAGCAGCCAGTAAGCCTGATCTTTATTGATCTGTTGCAACAGGGTGCTCCCCTCACCTGCAGGAGAGAGGAGGAACCCAGAAAAGTGGCGCGCAAGGCCTTATAAATACTTTTGAAATTGCCACCCTGTAGATCAAGACCACCCCCAGAAACATCATACATACATCACAGAAGGGGTGTAACCTAAGACCACCCCTCAGATACATCACACCTTCACACAAAAAAGCTGTCTAAAACAGAACATTTGCATGTTGTTTTTCTCCTGTCGTTGTTTATCTCCTGTCTTGCAGGTTACTTGATTGGATTGCCTGGGTAGCCTGGCCAGTCTTTTGTAGTGATAAATACTTCGTTCCTGGGCCATGTCACAGGCTCACACCCTATTCAAACACAAGACATATCCTTAAGACAGGATTTGTGAAGGAAAAGACAATGGGGAGGCTTTTCCATTTTGACCTTGCAGAGAAAACATTTGCTCAGTTTAGGAATCAAAATGGTTCCAGGTTGGTCTTCCTGTGGTGATCTATCGCTCCCCTCACCTGGTTTAGCCAGCCTGCTGAAGCCGTTCTCCAGGTGTGGCCACTGTTTGTTGCATGCTGACAGCTTCTAGGAGCCACAGGTGAGAGCTGAATCCAGGGTGGGGGCCAAAGGAGGACAGACTATCCCAGAAGGAGCCCATGTCCCACAGCAAAGCTACCGTCCCCTCCCCTAGCAATTATACAATTCTGATTCCACGGGGAAGATTTTGGGTTTTTGACCTGCAGGGGGCGCTGGCTGCACAATAAGCCATTGCACCGGGTTTTTTGTCAAGCTAGGGAAGAGAATCCTAATTCTGGTTCTTTTTTTCTGAGGGTACGCATACCCCTAAACATTTTGGGAATCTTTGTACTTTTGTCTATTTACTTTCCCCGATCTGAACTATAAAATGGTGGTTTTCTC
This sequence comes from Podarcis bocagei, assembly GCF_964188305.1. NCBI lineage: Eukaryota > Metazoa > Chordata > Lepidosauria > Squamata > Lacertidae > Podarcis > Podarcis bocagei. The sequence continues at coordinate 86,062,318 of NC_138132.1, read as the reverse complement.
AAGTCAAAACGAGAGTACCCCTAAACACTTTTAAAAGAAAAAAAGCTCTGCCTAATTCCATTTATCTACAATTCCAGTCATGCACACACACACACATAAACACCATTTCTCTCCTGCACATGTCTTGCTTTGGAACAGAAAAATGATATCATAGTGCTATACCAGCTGCGCTGGCTCCCAGTGGAGTACAGGATCAGGTTCAAGGTGCTGGTTTTAACCTTTAAAACCCTATGTGGACTAGGACCCTCATACCTACAGGACCGCCTCTCCTGGTACGCCCCATGGAGGACCTTACGGTCTGCAAATAATAACACCTTGGAGATCCCGGGCCCCAGAGAGCCAGTGTGGTGTAGTGGTTAAGAGCGGTAGACTCGTAATCTGGTGAACTGGGTTCGCTTCCCGGCTCCTCCGCATGCAGCTGCTGGGTGACCTTGGGCCAGTCACACTTCTCCGAAGTCTCTCTGCCCCACTCACCTCACAGAGTGTTTGTTGTGGGGGAGGAAGGGAAAGGAGAATGTTAGCCGCTTTGAGACTCCTTCGGGTAGTGATAAAGCGGGATATCAAATCCAAACTCTTCTTCTTCAGAGAGATTAGGCTGGCCTCGGCCAAGGCCAGGGCCTTTTTGGGCTTGGCCCCGGCTTGGTGGAACGCTCTGCCACAAGAGATCAGGGCCCTGCAGGATTTGACATCTTTCCGCAGGGCCTGCAATATGGAGTTGTTCCACCAGGCCTTTGGTCAGGGCTCAGCCTGACTCCTCTTTTCTTTTTGTATAAGAACTAATATGAAAGAGGCCTCCCAGCATTCTCACAGGCCCATCCATATAAGAGCAGCGTAAACAGTTGGGCCGATGAGCAATTACTATTCCCAGCCCTAACCCTGTGGAAAGCCATCTAATTAGACCAGGGGTAGTCAAACTAAGGCCCGGGGGCCTGATCCGGCCCAATCGCCTTCTCAATCCGGCCCACAGATGGTCTGGGAATCAGCGTGTTTTTACATGAGTAGAATGTCCCCTTTTATTTAAAATGCAGCTCTGGGTTATTTGTGGGGCCTGCCTGGTGTTTTTACATTAATAGAATGCGTGCTTTTATTTAAAATGCATCTCTGGGTTATTTTGGGGGTGTAGGAATTCATTCCTTCACCCCCCCAAAAAAAATATATAGTCCGGCCCCCCACAAGGTCTGAGGGACAATGGACCGGCTCCCTGCTGAAAAGGTTTGCTGACCCCTGGATTGGACTTTAATTTGATTTGACCTGTTTTTAGGAGGTAATTTAATTATTATTTGATTTTTATACTCATGTTATAGATCAGCCGCCCTGAGTCAGACTTTGGCCGGGGAGGGCGGGATATAAATATAAGATTATCATCATCATCATCATCATCATCATCATCATCATCTCTGTTAGCAGGTGTGAGAGACTTCCAAGCCCCAGGCTCTGGCTGGAGGTAGGCTGGGGGGAGGGTGCCAGTTCCACGAGAACTTCAGAGCAGACTTTGCAAAGGCCCCATCTAGTCTCAGCAACCTCCAAGCATGGCCTGAGCACAGCATCCCATCCCTCCCCATGAGCCTCAACAACCTCAGCGGCAATCATTGTTGTCCTCCCCCCCTTCCCCATGGCTTCCTCCGTGAATTTGTCCAAACCCTTTTTCAGACTGTCCCAAGTTGCGGGTCGGTACATCTGGTTAGGAACCTAGGAAACTGCCTTACCTGGAGTTAGGCTGCTGTGGTTCAGATGGATTGTCTAAAAGCAGAGACATCACCTTGCCAACAAAGATTCCGTATAGTTAAAGCTATGGTTTTCCCAGTAGTGATGTATGGAAGTGAGAGCTGGACCATAAAGAAGGCTGATCTCCGAAGAATTTATGCTTTTGAATTCTGGTGCTGGAGGAGACTCTGGAGAGTCCCATGGACTGCAAGAAGATCAAACCTATCCATTCTGAAGGAAATCAGCCCTGAGTGCTCACTGGAAGGACAGATCCTGAAGCTGAGGCTCCAATACTTTGGCCACCTCATGAGAAGAGAAGACTCCCTGGAAAAGACCCTGATGTTGGGAAAGATGGAGAGCACAAGGAGAAGGGGAAGACAGAGGACGAGATGGTGGGACAGTGTTCTCAAAGCTACAAACATGAGTTTGACCAAACTGCGGGAGGCAGTGGAAGACAGGAGTGCCTGGCGTGCTCTGGTCCAGGGGGTCACAAAGAGGTGGACACGACTAAACAACAACAACATTATTATTCTATACTATTCTAATGATTGTTGAATGTTACTTTATTTGATGTAGATTGCTTATTTTAAAGCTGTTTTATTATCACCTTTTTGTATTGCATTAGATTGTTATAAGGTGTACATTCTTTGTTTCTTCGGCATGTAAACCGCCTTGAGTATTGTAAGCTAGAAAGGCAGTATACAAATTAAAAAGTGATGATGATGATGGGTGATGATAGCATTATTGTAAGGTTGCCAGACATCCCCGTTTCCCAGGGACAGTCCCCGGATTTACAAATCAGTCCCCATACAAAATCCATTGAAGTTGAAAAGTGTCCCCAGATTCATTGGAAAACAATCTGGTAACCTTACATTATTGGCAATTGTTAACACAATAACTCAATCAGTGTTGCTCCGGGCAGTTGCTAGATCAGAATTAGCAACTCATTGGAAAGATACAAACCACATTGTCACACCACAAGTAATAATAAATGAATAATAATAATAATATTTTTATCCTGCCCATCTGACTAGGTTGCCCCAGCCACTCTGGGTGGCTTCTGACAAGTGGCTTCATAGAGTTTGGCACGCCACCCTGTACGAAAAACTGGCACGGCTGGCTCGGCTGATGTGAAGCACAACCAAAAAAGGCCAGTTTTTAGTAATCTGGCAACTTTTCATCAACTTTATAAACAAACAGCAAAGCTTGCGCTGTCCTAGAGGTGATGCTTCATTCTGGAAAGGATGCATTCTTAATGTGGTAGAACTAGACGGAATTTCCCTTCTCTATCTCCTTATTTTACCGTCTCTCCTGGACTCCCAGCCAGAAAAAGTAAAGGTGCTTGCAAATAACTCTTCCCTTTGTTGATGTGACAAAAGGTTTTTATTCACGTTGTATGTTGCACATCTCTTTTATGTCTGTAAAAATTTCAGTTAAAATATTTTGAATGGGGGAAAAAGCAGCTGCCTTATCCTGCTTCAAGCTGCTGATCCGCCCAGACTAGTATTGCTGACACTGACTGGCAGCATTCTCCAGGATTTCAGGTGCCAAGGATTGAACCCAGAGCCTTCTGCAAGCAAAGCTGCTGCCCTGCCACTGCGCTACACAGCCCTTCCCCTAACAACAAGCTGCCTCATACAGAGCAGTTTTGTCAACACGGGCTGGCAGCCGTACTTTGGGGGGACTGGATCCGAGCTTTCTGCAAGCAAAACAGCTGCTCGGCCCTTTCCCTAACAAGAAGCTGCTTTATACGAAGCCCACCCAGACTGGTATTGCCGACACGGATGGGCAGCAGCACTTCGGGTTTTCAGATGCTAACGATGGAACCCGAGCCTTCTGCTGCTGCTCTGCCACTGCGCCCTTCCTTCCAACAAGGCGCTGCCTCATACAGAGCCCATCCAGACTAGTATTACCGACACGGGCCGGCAGACACTTGAACCCGGAGCCTTGTGTAGGCAGAGAGCAGCCCTCTTTCCCCCTACGGAGCTGGCGAGCAGGGGCGCGGGGAGAGCCCTGCGACCTCTCCAACTCCTGTGCGCTCTCGGGCTGCCTCTCCGCGCTTTCTCCTCCGCCCCTGCGCGCCGTTTCCTGGCGAGGCGAAGAGCCGCCTCCGAGGGTGGGAAAGATGCGGGGCGGCGGGGCGGCGGCTCGGCGGCGGCCCTCCTGCTTACACAACCCCGGCCGCCTTCCGCCGTCGAGGACCGAAACCCGGCGCTAGAAAGTTTCCCTGCGCGCCCGGGCGCTTCTAGCCGAGCGCGCCAGAGCGCCAACTTCTCCCTCCGACGACGCGCCCCGAGGAGCCTTTCGCCGCCAGAGCGCGCGGCCCGCCCGGCTCTCCCGCGGCCCCCGAGGGGCGGCTCCTCCTTCCTTCCCGGACCCGGGCTGCCTTTTACATAACCGCCCGAAAAAGGCGTCGCCACCGCCGCCCGGGCGCCTGGAGGGGGCGAGGCGAGCTCGGTCCCTTCGCCGCCGCCTTGTATCTCTCTCTCTCGACGAGGCGGACTCTCCTCGCTACTGCTGCCGCCCCGGCGAGGGCTGTGGGCGGACGGGCGCCGGGCAAGGCGCACCATGGGCCACGGGACGAGCGCCGGCTTCTCCTCCAGGTAAGGGGACCCCCAATTTTCTGCCGTTCCCCCTTTTTTCTTCCCTCGGAGCAGACCGCTCACCTAGCGCGCCTCTGCTCCGGGAAATACTTCGAGTTTGGGTTTACAGTACTTGCTTGAGGACTATCCCTCCGCCCCATAAAAAGGGCATCTTTGTGTATTTTGTTCAGAGTTGATTGCTCGAGGGCAAAACACGAGCCCGCCCCCCCAAAAAATGGGGTTTTCCCCTGTGCTGTAGTACAAAAAAAGAGTGCTGCTGAGCATGGACAGAGTGCCCATTCCTTAGTACTGAGGAGCTGTTGGCTCAGGATATTAAGGGGTGGGCAGGCTGAGCTGAGGTGCATGGAAATTAGTCCTGATGGGAAAGCTGCCCCTGTTGGATTTCTGACAGCTGGGTTTAGATGTGAAGCGTGCAGGATTCTTGCAACTACTTTTCCCTGCTCTCCTGAATACATTGGGGAATGGCTGTGATCTGCCATCTTGCCTCCCTCAATGCTTAGTTTACGGGCATTTTTTACCCCCCCAATTCACCCTAAGATTTTGGGGGGGGGGCGGGCTCGTGTTTTGCCCTCGAGCAATCAACTCTGAACAAAATACACAATACCTATGCACAAGCAAGAAAATATACAACAAAGAACACACACCTTAGAATAAAAGTCGTAATAAAACGTAACTTTAAAGTGGGACAACTTATATTAAATGGAATACAGTGGTACCTCGGGTTACATATGCTTCAGGTTACACACTCCGCTAACCCAGAAATAGTGCTTCAGGTCAAGAATTTTGCTTCAGGATCAGAACAGAAATCGTGCTCCCGCGCGGTGTGGCGGCAGCAGGAGGCCCCATTAACTAAAGTGGTGCTTCAGGTTAAGAACAGTTTCAGGTTAAGAATGGACCTCCGGAACGAATTAAGTACTTAACCCGAGGTACCACTGTAATAGTCAATAATCTATTGGAATATAATAGCGCACAATAAAATTAACTCTCGAAAAACATCAGCAAATGATAAACAGAAATTCACTCTTAATAATTATGAAACCATGATCTGTAAGAATAACTGCAAGTCGCAAGGCATAACCGGTTGAAGGAACTTAAAAGCCCAGAAATAAGGTGGGCGGCCAAAAGCCAGGGTCGAGAAGTGAATCTTCGGCATTCCCTGAAATGAATGCTGTACAATGAAGGTGCCGGACAGGCGCATCTCTGTGGGGAGGTAGCCCCACACTTTAGGGGCTGCCACGGGGAATGCCCTCTCCCCCTGGGCCACCCAGCAATCCTGAAATTCTGAGGGAGATGGAACTACCCGAAAGGGTACCTGAGAGGGTCTGTAGCAAGCTTACCAGATTTTTTTCAATGAATATGGGGACACTTTTCAACTTCAATGGATTTTGTATGGGGACTGGTTTGTAAATCTGGGGACTGTCCCCGGGAAACGGGGACGTCAGGTAACCTTAGTCCGTAGGTGGTCTTTCAGGTGTTTGGGGCCTGAGTCATTGAGGGCTTTAAACACCTACGTGAGCACCTTGAATTGGGCCAGCAAACAAACCGGCAATCAGTTCAGCTATTTTACAAGGAGAGTTCTATGAGATGTGAAAGCAACCCAGTCGCTGCATTTTGGACCAATTGAATGTACGATCTTGTGCGTGGGAGACCTTCCCCAGACCCACACCCCTTTTAAATATATGAACCTGCCACCCCATTATTATTTTTTAAAATAATACTTATTAATTTTCCATTTTAACAATCCAGTCAAACCACATCATATATTCCAAATTATGCATATTATTCAATAACCCAACAGACCAAATATTATGCCAAATTCTAAAAATTTTCGGGGGGACTTCCCCATGTTCTGAGGTTGGGGGGCGGGGCGGGATCTGATCACCTCATACGTCTACTGCTTTTTATAATCATTCACAATAGTTCCCATAAGCCATTCTGATGTTAATCCTCATTACAATGGTACCTCGGGTTACATATGCTTCAGGTTACAGACTCCGCTAACCCAGAAATATTACCTCAGGTTAGGAACTTTGCTTCAGGATGAGAAGAGAAATTGTGCTCCGGCGGCGCAGCAGCAGCAGGAGGCCCCATTAGCTAAAGTGGTGCTTCAGGGTTAAGAACAGTTTCAGGTTAAGAACGGACCTCTGGAACGAATTAAGTACTTAACCCAAGGTACCACTGTATTTTCCGCAGCCTCTGAGTTGTTCCGGCAAGCGAGATAGCTCAAAACAGTATGTTTCTGTGTGATTTTCAAGTCTGTAGGTTCGCAGCATCGCTTCACAGACTGATGTTTCTGCCAAATCCAAAATTCTTCCCACTGCATATAGACGCCCAGTCTGTTCAGTCCAGATAAAATCCGATCAGGGCATCTGTCCAATACTTTTCCCAGACCAGTTGTCATTCAGACATTAGACTTTCCGGGGAAGGGTTTTAATTGAAAACCCGAAAGTGAAATATTGAAGACTCACCTCCCCCTGACCAGGTAATTTGATTTAACAAGCTGGTCGGTATTTGAACCTGCCACCCCTAAGTTGGGGGGGGGGGTTCTCTCTCCCTGCTGCCTGGCATGGGGTGGCCTCCATGCACCTGGATGCAAAATGTGCTGCTGCTTTGAGGGTTGCCAGTTTGGGCCAGGGAACCTCTGCCTTTTTGATTGGGCAGCTAAAATAGAACACAAAACACGGAGACACTTTTCCTCTCTTAACTTTTCCTCTCCGTGCCTGGAAAACCTTTTGTCTGCTAGATTTCTGCCTGTATAAAAGGTGAAAAGTTGGCAACTCTTAACCGCATGTGTGGCAGGGAGCAGTGGCGTAGCGTGGGGGGTGCAGGGGGGGCTGGCCGCACCGGGCGCAACATCTGGGGGTTAGGGTTAGGGGGCGCAAATCCACGGGTTAGGGGGCGCAAATTACTTGCCTTGCCCCTGGTGCTGACAACCCACGCTACGCCACTGGTGAAGGGTGCTGAGAGCAGTTAGGAGGGCACCCTATCCCCCTCCCAGAGCTACAGTTCCCAGAGTTCCCTAGGAAGAGGAATACACTGTCTGGGAATTGTAGTCTCTTTATAATGGTATGATACTGCTTTAAATGTATACAGTGCAGATGGGGCCTAACTCAGGTCAGTGGCGTAGCGTGGGGGGGTGCAGGGGGGCCGGCCGCACCGGGCGCAACATCGGGGGGGCGCACTCGCACTCGCAGCTCTCTGCCCCTGCTAAAATCCATGGGTTAGGGGGCGCAAATTACTTGCCTTGCCCCGGGTGCTGACAACCCACGCTACGCCACTGGCAGGGAGAAATCTTACAGGTGTTGATAGTTGTGAAGAACTGAGATGCGAGATGTGGTGGTGGTGGGGGAATGACTTTTAAAAGTCAGGCTGCATAAATGGGCAGAATAAATAAATACAACCAATACATTACACATCCAATGACAGCAAAATTTCAGCCTCTCAAATGGGTGTTCCCAGTTCCTTCATGTAACCCCCCCTCCCCACTGGGGCCCTTTGGTCCTAGACACAATCATGAACACACACACCCCTCAAATCTTCCCTGCCCCACTGCCAAATAAGGTTGCAGCAACCCTTCCTCTTCAATGACTAGAAACTTGAAAAAACCACACCAAAAAACCCACAAACTACGTAAATTAAAGCTGAGAATGTCAGGCTTCTTTTTTCTACGTGCAATGCTAATGTATGTGCTTTTGTGGAATTAGTCCAGCCATTAGTTTGCATTTGACCCTTCTCTGAAAAACAGAAACAAAAAAAGGCTTTAGTTGTCAGTCATTTCCTGTGTCTCCCCTTGAACCCACTGAGAGATTCTTGAAAGTCTGTGTTCTGAGTGTATGTGGGAAAAAGAAGAATTGGTTGGTGTGATGCTTTGGCCTTTGCTAGGCTGCCATGGTGCAAAAGATGGCCAGTGGCCTTGCTATGCCTTTCAGGGCTGCAGGACAGAGAATGAATTTATCTCCCCACCCCCCACAATAAGCTGCATGTACTGAAATTCTCCAGCCACAGGTGGCAAATCCGTCAATTTTGATTTCCAACGGTTCTTTTTTGTTGTTGCGATTTTTCTCTTTAGAAGTTGTCATGAAAATTCACCAGCCGTTTATTGTGAATCGTTCCTAATAACCAACATTTTAAAATGTAATTTCGCCCTGCCTAGCATAATGTTATTTCATTGCTATGGACGGTGTTAGGCAATCTTCCCCTTAGTATATATAAATTTGGCCAGAGAACTGGACCACAAAATTCTGAGAAGTGCAGATTTTGAAGGATGGCTGTGTTTTCTGGTTCAGGGTGATCCAAATTCCTCCCCCATTATCACTATTCCTCTTACACCCAATGCTACTCTGGTTAAGGCTCTTTTAGGTCACCTTGTAACCCTCTCCAACCCAACAAACACAATGTGCTTTAACTGTATTTTACAGGGGTCAGCAAACTTTTTCAGCCGTGGGCCGGTCCACTGTCCCTCAGACCTTGTGGGGGGCCGGACTATATTTTGGAGGAAAAAATGAACGAATTCCTATGCCCCACAAATAACCCAGAGATGCGTTTTCAATAAAAGCACACATTCTACTCATGTAAAAACACGCTGATTTCCGGACTGTCCGCAGGCCGGATTGAGTAGGCGATTGGGCCGGATCCGGCCCCCGGGCCTTAGTTTGCCTACCCATGGTTTAGATCTAAGAGGCAACGATATGCAGGGCCCGTTTAGGGGGCAGAGGATGCCCTCTGCTTTGGAGAATAGTCTGCTAGTTGAGAGCCGATGAGCCCCATCATTATATATATTTAGGTGTCTGTCAGAAACCAGATTAATTAAGATTAAGGATTTGGTGGTTATTTTGCTGAAATGATGTGTCTTCCGCAGGTATGTAAACACCCACCCACCCCCAGGTTTAGCTAGTTTTTTTGTTTTCCGGATCACTTGCTAGAATCTGTAGCTCCTTAGGACAATCCTAGTGGCTGTGAAGAAAGAGAAGAATTAAATCAGAACGTGGAACCATAATCTTGGTGGTCCATGAATCTGTGGTAGTAGTATCTGTGGTAGTAGTATCAGTCACAAAACTGTTCATTTAACCTCTTCATTCTCAGATCTTTGGCCGCATTGACTCATCTCACTCTGTTCCTGCCATTGATATTTGGAAGCACCTGGAGGGCAGGGACTTTTTCTTTTAATTGGCAATTAATTTGGGGCCCAAGATATAGGGAGTGTTGTTCGTTTCCACCCCACGTACCCACCCTATCAAGAACCCTGTGAGGCGGGTTAGGGCTGGAGGGCAATTTTCTGGGGCATTGTGGCTGAGTGGGGAGTTGGGATTTGAACCCGGACCCTTGTGGTCCTAGACCAACACCCTAACCACTTAACACCAGCTTTGGCCATGGTTTGTGAGAAAATACACTTCTGAATACGCAAAAAGTGGAGCTGAAGCTTCATTAGACCACTGAAGTTAGGATTTCTGCTCCATGTCGGAGCATTTATCCTACCCCTCACCCCACAATATTCATATTAAGATGACACCACCTGTACAGGTGACTGGCCTCTACAGGTGCCAAGGGATTGCAGCAACCTGAGGCCAGGATTAGCTGTCAAGGAAACTGGAGAAGAGGCCTTGAATGCTCCTACGGAGGGAGGGAAGTGCGAGGGTGCAGGAAGGGAGAAAAGAGAATTGCTTTGAAGCAGTCTGACATGCTATCCTGGCTGGGACTGATGGGAGCAGTTGTCCAAACCAACTGTCCCCCGGCCTGGTCCCAGAAAGCAGCGTCTCATTATAGAGCAAGAAGTGTAAGGAGGTGTGCGTGAATCTGAATTTATGATATGGTTTGTAGGACATGGCATAAGATTGAAATAACTCTAAATACGACATGAGACCCTCCAAAGATGAGCTTTGGTGACTATGGAACCAGCCAGATTCCAGCCCCCTGCTGAAAGGCATTCAGGAATAGCCACACACATCTGATTTAAGGATTAACACATGCAAATTTAGCTGTCAAGCAAATGCAGTCGTACCTTGGATCCCGAACGCCTTGGTACTCGGACACAGTTCTGGATTTACGTATAAGCTAAACAAGCTATAGCTTAGGGGCCCACTCTCTTGGGGCCCCCAAAAAAAGTTAAAGGGGAAAAAACCTGCATGTATATTTCCAAAATATACAATAAAAAACAAATAAAATAAAACCTACATACAGCAACAGTGGCAAATGGCTTTAGATACCTATTAGGTCCATAAATTACCATATAGCATACATTCAACACAAAAAGGGGACGCGGGTGGCACTGTGGGTTAAACCACAGAGCCTAGGACTTGCCAATCAGGAGGTCGGGGGTTCGAATCCCCGCCACAGGGTGAGCTCCCGTTGCTCGGTCCCTGCTCCTGCCAACCTAGTAGTTCGAAATCACACCAGTGCAAGTAGATAAATAGGTACCACTCCAGCGGAAAGGTAAACGGTGTTTCCGTGCGCTGCTCTGGTTTGCCAGAAGCGGCTTAGTCATGCTTGCCACATGATCCGGAAGCTGTACGCCGGCTCCCTCGACCAGTAAAGCGAGATGAGCGCCGCAACCCCAGAGTCGGCCACGACTGGACCTAACGGTCAGGGGTCCCTTTACCTTTATTATACCTAAAGGGACGTGGGTGGTGCTGTGGTCTAAACCACTGAGCCTAGGGCTTGCCGATCGTAAGGTTGGCAGTTCAAATCTGGAGTGAGCTCTCATTGCTTGGTCCCAGCTCCTGCCAACCTAGCAGTTCGAAAGTACGTCAAAGTGTGAGTAGATAAATAGGTACCGCTCCGGCGGGAAGGTAAACGGCGTTTCTGTGAGCTGCTCCAGTTAGTAAGAAGCGGCTTAGTCATGCTGGCCACATGACCCAGAAGCTGTACGCCGGCTCCCTCGGCCAATAAAGTGAGATGAGCGCCGCAACCCAGAGTCGGTCACGGCTGGACCTAATGTTCAGGGGTCCCTTTACCTTTTACAATACAAAAAACAGCAACAATTTGTTGTTGACAAAGGACAGCTGGCCCCATTACCTTCAGTAGCTTAGGGCCTCATCTGGCCGTGCTCGGACGTTTTGGCTCCTGAACGCCACAAACCCGGAAGTGAGTGTTCCGATTTGCAAACGTTCTTTGGAACCCAAACATCCAACGGGCTACTGCGGCTTCCAATTGGCTGCAGGAACTTCCTGCAGCCAATCAGAAGCTGCGCTTTGGTTTCCAAAGATTTTGGAATTCGAACAGACTTCCGGAACGGATTCCATTCGACTCTCAAGGTACTCAGCTCCTCATCCATCCACACGATGGTAAGGTGATGTAAAGGATGTCAAACAAAGACGCCTAGTTTCAGGTAATCGCTCACTATCAGCCATTCTTCACTAAGATGGGCAAGGTGAGAACCAGGCCAGGAAATTCCAGAAGTATCTATGGAAATCATTGAAATTTCACAATTCGCGCCCCTCTCCACTGGCGTGCCTTGGCAAAAAGGGTATTAAAAATAAATAGATGCAAATATTAATTGGGCTCTCCTAGCTCCAACAGGACAGAGCTTATTCAGCGCTCCTCTGGTTTGCTTTAAGGACATGTATACTTTCTTTTCTCCTCCTCATAGTGTGGGTTTATAGCAAAATTGCCATGTCCATTCTTCTGTAGGCTTTTAGACTAGTTAGGGAAACTTTCACTCCTTAATCAAGGTGTGTTAGATATTGTTATATGCAACCTGCTTAGACTGTAGCTTTGCTGTCTAAAGCAGCATTTTTATATATTCTGTCCCTCCTATTTTTTGTAATAAACCAAGCCTTTTTTGTTTCTTTGTGTGAGAGCTTCTTGTGGGCATAAGATTGTTGACATACACACCCATAAACAAGCACACATCATAACTCCAGCAAAAGATCTTAAATCTCTCAGCAGTGTGCAAATGAATATACACCTGAGTGCTGGCTGCGTACCTGGGAGTCCAGGTAGACACTCGTAACAACAATGTCTCTTGGGCGAAGCTGGCCCCTACCATTAAGCCGAGTGAGGCAGCTGCCTCGGGTAGCTGATTTGGGGTTTTCCCAAAGGACAGCAAATTATTAGTTAGCCGATTTATTACCAGCTGGGGCTGATGGGAGCTGTGGTCAATAGACCCACCCCCTCCTCAATCATATTAGCCTCATTTCCTTGTAAAGCCCTCTGAGTTAAGGGCTACAACTGCATCTCGCAGCACAGCAGAAATGTTGGTGGGTGTGAAACAACCATCGCAACTCATAGCTACGGACAGCCTTACCCTCTATGAATTGTGGAATATATCAAGTGAATTGTCTCATTCTCCTGTTTTCTGCCTGCTGGAAAAGTCACTGTGGGCAGAGCGGGTCAGGATGGGACCGGGTGTGCCTCCCTCTGGGATTATGCATTCCAGATCATTGGTAATTGGTTTCAAACTTCATATGTGGGTGGGGATTGTAGTGCATAAATGCAAATATATATAATATATATATATTTTATATATATATATTAAATATATATATATATTAATCATGGAAGCCATCGAGATAGAGAAACACCCTCACAACATGAACAAGCGTGACGACACGTCCCGCCTGCCAGACATCTGGAAATTAGCCCTCCCCACAAAAACCGACACCAGAACCAGAGGCACACAGAACGCCATCTCCAATCAACCACACCAGACCCAAACCCAGACCCTCTCCACAGATAAATTACAGACACCATCCAGTAGCCAAACCATAGTGGCACCTCCGGATGCTGCACCCCCCTGCAATCCCTACACAGATCTGGCTGGCACAGGGCACAAAACCACAGCTCGCCCCTATACACGAAGCCAAGCCAGAGCACAACTAAGTGCAGTACAGCTATCTTCTCAGAAAAACTTTTCACAAGCTCAAGAGGTCAAGACACGAAAGCTTTAGCAACTAATCCACACCTAATGACCCTCCTAAGTGGTACTCAGAATATCACTCAAGTAATCACTCAAGATATCCCTCAAGTAATTAATGAACAAAAGAAGAAAAGGCACATTAACCTGGGAACTTCCTCTCTGCCCAGAACGTTGGAGGCTATACACCACACCCCCTCAACAGTATTTATAGGAACTCAAACACTGAGACCCTGCTCTGTTCTAGTAACAAGAAGCCGAAAGCACCAGCCTGAAGATGACGAGTGAGACCTCGTCGAAACGTCGCCTAGACACCCCAACTCTTACACGGGAAGACACCCGAAGACACCAAAACCTGCATATATATATATATATATATATATATATATATATATATATATATATATATATATATATATATGTGGGGTGGGACAATGCTAGAACTCATTTAACTTGTGCTCGTTGCTAGTTTATTTATGGCTCACACTTTTAAACTTTTTTTAAAAAAGTTTTTATTATTATTGACTAGGTTTGTGGGTAAGAAGAGCAGTCTTTGGATAATCTCTGCAGTCGGGTTTGTGATTTTGGTGCCTTCCCCTCCCAGCACACTTTCCCCCCTCATTCTGGTCATATGAGAGCAGAGCGGACTGGGTTTCTCAAAGGCTTATTTGTCTGGAACGTCCTCAGTGGGTTGCAGGTTAAAATGAAAGATCGACTCCCTTTTCTCCTCCCATCCCCCTGGGAGCTGATGGCATATCTGGATAACATCCAGCAGGATCATCTGTGAGGGATTTGCCTCGGCCTTTTTGAAGTTTCAGAGCCTCTTGTTGTGACTTGCTGGTATCATATGCCGGGAAGATTAAGGATGGATACAGAGGGCCGTGGCTCGCAATTCTGGAGGACTGTAAGAAGTCCAGAGCCAGGGTTCCTGTGTCCAAGTCTGACATGCTAACCATGACAGCTAAATGGAACCTCCATAGCCCAAGGCAATGTACCTCTGACTATCAAATGCTGAGAAGAAACAGCAAGGGGAGGGATTTGGAAGGCTGCTTAGTTCTACCAAAATTAACAGGCCAATGTTTAAAGTATTAAAAACCTGCAGATTGAGAGGCTGGAAACAGGCATACTTCACCAATCAACAGTGGTATTGTCTGTTCTCCAAATTCAATACAAATACAGTCGTACCTTGGAAGTTGAACGGAATCCTCCTGCAGCCAATCAGAAGCCCTGTCGGAAATTCGGCTTCAAAAAAATAGTTCACAAACTGGAACAGTTACTTCCAGGTTTGCAGCGTTCCGGAGCCAAAACGTTTGAGAACTAAGATGTTTGAAAACCAAGGTAGGAGTGTAATGACGAATTTTTGTTAGTAGTGAGGGGCCTTTTATGAAAAGGTGTGTGTGCATGAACATACGCACACTTTGCACTTTGGAGAAAACTTTCCGTGTCCTGTCGTGAACTTCCACGATACACCTTTCCCTACTTTTCCTTGCAGGGTCAGCATTTATTTTTACAACCTGTTGGCTGAAAGCCAGCTAAGTGGATGTGGTTGTTTGCAGTGCCCGGGTTGGCTGCATTCTGGGGACGGGTTGGTGTTTCTCAGAAGTTGGTTGGCGGTTCTCCGAGTAGATCAGGAACGGTGGGCATCTTGTGTTTCAGGTTTCATGCTCAGCCAGAGGTTGGGTTGGGGAGCTGAGCAATGGCGACACATAGCAGGCCTGGCCAGTGTGCACTTTGTGGCTTCCCAGCACCGTCCACAATGCCAAGATGCTCTGTGGCAGGCCCATCTCTGTGGCAAGGGTTCCCTCAGCGTGGAAACAAGGGGTTAGTACAAGCAAGCAGCCAATTTCTTTCCTTCTGTACACTCCTGTTCGGTTCTCTTTTCTGGTTCTGCTCGTCCTCCTCCTTTTCCCTCTCATCTTTCTTCTGCCATTGCTCTTTCAAAATCTTTTTCTCTCCCAAAGATTGTTGCGGTGAGCAGATGCAATCCATTCTAGGTCAGACCTCACGATCCTATTGCGGCTTGAACATCTCTCACTGAAGACTAGTGAGCTATTGAATATCTTCCTATATACATTAAAATGTAATGCTGTCATCACACAGCCCCCATCAAAGGATTTCTAATTGCATGGGGCAAGAAGGGGAGGCTCTAGGGGAGCTTAATGGGGGGGGGAATAGAAGGGTAGTTGGGGAGGGGAACAGGCAGCCCTACAGCTGTACAGTGTGTGTGTCTTTTGTATATATGTTTGCTGCTTCATGCACTCTGGTGTTGCCCCTGTGTGCCAAGGGAGGGGTTCTCATTGAGAACCCAACAGCCCCAGAACTTCAGACGTCCCTGCTCTTCAGGAGCATGAAATGTGCTTCCCCCTGCCTCCATCTGAGGAACGCGTCAACTTCCCCAGTCTAAAAAGAGGAGAAGTTGGGAGTGGACTTCCTCCTATAGTGCTCGCTAGAAAAAGCCATTGTGTGTTTTTTTTATTTTATTCGGCTGGCAGAAGGGGGAATCTTTCAAACGGTTCTATTTCGGTGCTGCGCGGCTGCTGTTGCCGCACGTCAACGCTGCCCTTCCTAGTGCGTGACCGGGAACTCTGCGCTCACAAGTGGGGGGGGGGGGCTCCACTTTTGCACCAGGAGCTTTCCTTCCCAAATGGGTGGGCCTCCCCCTCCGGCCAGCGCGTCCATAGGTGCCAGTCTGCCACCTGCAAGGTAACGGTGCACATCTTGTGTCAAATTGGGGCGGGGTCCTTCCTTTACTTTCTCTGCTGCGCTGGAGTGCGGGGGAAGCCCCTTCCCGAAAGTGCGCTTGCTGTTTTGCAACTTTTGGCTGTGCCACTAAGGCGGGTGGGGTTTCCACCGCCGGGTGGGCTATTTTCAGTGTGCACGAGTGTGTTGTTACGACAATCCTGGCTTTAAAATAGGAGTTTCCACAAAGCTGCCATATCTAGGTGCGCTGATACGTAGTTGTCCGATGGGAAGGAAAACCCAAATATGGCACCTCTCCTTTGGAAGAGGGAGGACCAATTGTTGTTGTTTTGCAGGGCAAGGGGTATTGTGGTGCTTGGGGGTTCCTCCTGTTTAACTACGACCGGTGGATCCCACCTACCCACGCTCTCTCCCCTACCCCCACCCGTTTCCCAGTGACCACTGGAAGGCTTGAGGTGAAGCACGAGGCCTGGTGTGTGGAAGTGAGAGCAGTTGCTGAGTCATCCACAGGCTGGTCTCGCTGATAGACCCAGCAGGCGGGGGCCCGGCTGGGGGGCAAAGAGCTCAGGCGCCCGACCAGGAGCGGAGCACGTTTGCGTGCCTTTCTGGGTTCCGGATCCGGAGCGGATTGGAGGCTTCTGGCGTTGGCTTCCAAGTTCTGCCGGCTCTTCTGGGCCGGGTGGCTCGCCCCACCTGGGGTTCGGCCGCCCAGAAGCGTGGTGGCGTGGTATCTGTGGGGGTCCTCCCATCCACGTGGTGCCCCTGCTTCTTCCTTGCGTTCGTTCTGACCAAGGGCATGTGAAGTTTCTGCACCACCAGCAGCGTAAGAAAGGATCCTCCTCGTCTTGCTATCTCCTTCGCTCCAGCTCCCGGCCTGCTGCAGCTGACTCTCTCCTCGCTTTGCCCATTATCGAGACCCCTGCTTCTCAGATCGCTGCCTGCTATGTCTTCCTGCCCCCCACTCCGACCCCGGGGATGTCTTGCCACTCAGGCCTGCTCTTGACACATGCCAGACCCCGGTGGCTTTCCTCTTCCCGGGCGAGCTCCCAAAATGTCGCACGGCTCAGCGTTTTGTGACTGACCCTTTCCCCCTCGGAAAGTTCCCAGCCGATCTGAAATCGCAACCCATGCAGCCACTGGGTGCTCCGTGCAGCAGCCCATTCCGAGCGTGTGATTGTTAAAGCAAGCTTGCAATCTGGGCGAGCTGTGAATCAGAAGCGGGGAACCTTTTTCAGCCTCCTGGGGAAAGTGGGGGGTGCCAGGGGGCCCCTGTCTGTCAGTGGTTGATGGAGCTAGATTCAGAAGTTGGCATAGCTACTTCTGCAGTGGGCAGAACGCTGCCGTTTACAAGACTTGGATTGTGATCTTTATTATTTAAAGGACGCTCTCTCTGCCAGCAAACTTTCCTCGAGAGGCGTTCCCGTCAGTTTGCCTTTAAATTGCAAGCATGGGTTTTCTCGAGGAAGTCGCGAGCCTGCCTGCAGAGAGAGGCTGCCCATGTGCTGCGGACTGGGGCGGGCAACGAACGCGCTTCCTGCTTGGAGTGGCGTGCGCTGCAACGATAAAAACACTTTTGCAGGATGAGGAGAGGGGCTTGCTGGGAGGGCGTCACGCTCTAGAGCCAAGTGGGCTGCGAAATCCCATGCCTTTGTGTAGAGACAGGCCTTTGAGAGAGCGCTGGACTTCCTTGCACAAACCTGAGAGGCTTGGGCAAGGGCCGGCCCTACCATTAGGTAGAGACGAGGTTGCCTGCCTCAGGCAGCAGGTGCTTAGAGGCTGCGAATGAGGCGCTGGAGGGACAGAGGGGTGCTTATATGTCTCACAGCATGCCTGCCCCCCGCTAAGCTAGCCGGGTGCCCTCAGGTGCACTGTAGTACAGGATATCCCATTGCAAAGTGTGGAACTAAGACCACACTCACAGCATTCACTCAAAGCACTATGATACCACGGTAAACAGTCACGGTTCCAGTTTCAGAGTTCAGGGACGCATCCCAGCCAGGTACAAGCCCTCAAGGAGAATGCAAACCAGGACTACAAGCAGGCGTTGCTTGGGAGAGTGTCTTGCCTGGAGAAAAGTCCTGAGGGTCAGATCCAGAGGCTTTCAGGGCCAGCTGTGTGGAAGGTTCCCCACCCCTCCTGTATGGGTGGTGGAGCAGATACTTGAAAACGTAGCATGTCTATTCCTTTTCCTTGGAAGAATCTGGTCTGTGTGCAAAACGGGGGGGGGGTGTCAGGGGGCTGCTCTGGGAGACAGATGTGGAGTCTGATAGCCAGGAATAACCTTCTCCTATAGATGGTCAGGGATCTATACAGTGGTACCTCAGGTTACATACGCTTCAGGTTACAGACTCCGCTAACCCAGGAAATAGTGCTTCAGGTTAAGAACCTTGCTTCAGGATAAGAACAGAAATTGTGCTCCGACGGCGCAGCAGCAGCAGGAGGCCCCACTAGCTAAAGTGGTGCTTCAGGTTAAGAACAGTTCCAGGTTAAGAACGGACCTCCAGAATAAATTAAGTACTTAACCCAAGGTACCACTGTATTGCAGTTTTTAAGGCTATACATTTACAACCACATGCATTTATTGCATTTTAATATTGCTGTGTTGTCTCTTCCCTAACCCTCTCCTCATAACGACCCTGCGAGGTAAGTCAAGCTGAGCCATAGCAACTGAAGGTTGCC
Organism: Podarcis bocagei; assembly: GCF_964188305.1. NCBI lineage: Eukaryota > Metazoa > Chordata > Lepidosauria > Squamata > Lacertidae > Podarcis > Podarcis bocagei. The sequence continues at coordinate 86,043,781 of NC_138132.1, read as the reverse complement.
CTTGAGCTGACCTTGGAACCTGAATCTCTCCAAATCCTAACCAGACACCCTTTCCGCTCAGTTTCACTAACTAAATAAGAGGTTTTGGGTTTAAAATGTCCTTGAAAGACAATGCAGGGATGTTCTTCTTGGGGGACGCAAGAACCCTACCAGCTCACTTTTGGTAAACCACTTTGAGTTTCCTTTCTTCTTCTTTTTGCAATCAGACAGTGTGTAAATCTTACGAAATAAATAAAATAAATGGAAACTCTCCTGAAGGGAAATCTCTTGAAATTGACCCGTATACCTTGGGTTACATATGCTTCAGGTTGTAGACACTTCAGGTTGCAGACTCCGCTAACGCAGAAATAGTACCTCAGGTTAAGAACTTTGCTTCAGGATGAGAACAGAAATCACGCAGCAGTGGCGGGAGGCCCCATTTGCTAAGGTGGTGTCTCAGGTTAAGAACAGTTTCAGGTTAAGAACGGACCTTTGGGACGAATTAAGTACGTAACCAGAGGTACCACTGTAGTCAGAACTGGCAGTGTCTATGAATTCAAGTCCATTGTTGCTCCTGTGGCATTATTACTCATATTACTACTTTTGCCATTCATTCCTATTGCGGTTGTGTTCTCGTTTTTCCGCAGCGCCCCCCAATGTTTCCGGCCCCTGTGATGAACGGGCTCCCTGCCCCGCCAGGTGACCCCGCGCACCCCGGCGGCTGGAATGAGTTTTGCGAGCACCATGCCATCTCCACCGCCAGAGAGCTGGCCCGCAAGTACCTCCTGTTTGTCAGCGAGAACCCCCAGCACGAAGTCCTGGCGGCCGAGAATTTCTCCCTCCAGTTCGCCGACCTTTTCCAGCAGTACTTCCGCAACGAGGTGAAGGATGGCTTTGCCATGAACCGGTTCCGCATTCTCCCCTTCAGCAGGGTGCGGGATTACCGGGAGACTGGCCGGAAGCAGCCGGGGGGCTCCCTCGGGGGGGTCGTGGCCAAAGCCGAAGTGGAGCTGGCTGACCAGGCCGCCAGGGGCCCGGAGGCCCACCCCCGAAGCCTGACCAAGGCCTGGAGCTCAGAGGACCTTGCAGGAACGGCTTCCCCCTTGGCCACGAGGAGACCCTTTTCCCTGGACCGCCTGAGGAGGAGTTGGCGCAGCTTTTTCCGCAGGAGGTCCTTGGAGCCGGCCCCTGGAGGAGGGGAGATATTGGACTCCGTTTCAAAGCCTGGCCTTGCCCGGAAGTTCTTCCCGTGGGCCCTTTCGCAAGACCCCTCTTCTCAGATTCAGAAAGAGGGCAGTCTGAAATACTGGATGGTGACCGAGGCTACGATGGACAGCGGGGCTTGCTGGCAGAGGTGCCGGCTGGTTTTGCGGAGAGCGGGGGCTTTGGACAACGACGATTACATCCTGGAGGTGTTTGATCCCCCCAAGGTGAGTGAAGGGAGCCGCTCCCAGACGCCTCTCTCTCTGTCTCAATGGCTTGTTGCGGTTTTGGTTGCCTTGGGGAAGCTGCTTGCTCTTCTGAAGCACAACTGTGCCTTGTTTCCAGTAAGCAGAATTTGTCTCTTACTTCATTTTCATTCATCCTCGTGGCAAGAACCACTGAGGTGGGCCGTTTTGCCCAGAGGCTTTGTCTGTTTCCTACGGCGCACAATTATATTTCCAGAGTCCTACTGCTAGTAGAGGGCAAGGGCTTGCTTTACGTTAGGCATAGACAAACTCCAGCCCTCCAGATGTTTGGGACTACAATTCCCATCATCCCTGACCACTGGTCCTGTTAGCTAGGGATGATGGGATTTGTAGTCCCAGACATCTGAAGGGCTGGAGTTTGCCTATGCCTGCTTTAGATGACTCTGTGCTTAGAGAAATTCACAGGGAAGGAGCAGCTTATCAAGAGCCGGGCCATTGTCACGGCTTGGCATGGGGAGGTATCTGTCCAAATGGTTTGTTGTCGTGCTGGCACTTTGCGTGTGGGAAAGGAGACCCATTTTTGTGTGTGTGAACCTTCTACTAGAATGGTGTTGTTGTTGTTTACGTTTTCTAGACCGGTGAGAAGGACCTGGTTAAACGGTGCTTGCCCTAGTGAAAGTAGTGATCATCGTTTTCCCAAGGGAGGTGGGTTTGCTGAAAGTGAAACTGAGCTGGGGATGTTGGTGGGGAGATGTTTTGTCTCTAGGTCTAAGCTTAGATGTGGGGTAGACATCGCCTCCCCCACCAGGCCCTTTTTCAGTTGTGCATTCATGGTGGTTTTGAGGCTGCACAATGCAATCCCACTTTCGGTGCAGTTTTGCAACTGCAAGAAAGTTTGGGGGTGCTTTGATTTTAATTGGCATGTGTCTCGCCAAACCAAAAATGATCAAGGGTGGTGGTGTGACTCCCCTATAAAGAAAGGTCGCAGACTTGGAGACGTTTTGGTTTCGAGAAAAGGAAAATAAGAGCCGCCATTACAGAGGTTTATGGAGAAAATGGGCCGAGGAGAGTTTTCATCCTGTCGTAACACAGGAATTTGTTGACATCCGGTGATGCCAAACGTTGGAGGAGCCAAATAAAAGGAATTTGTTATTTACACAGCCCACAGTTGTTGTTGTTTATAAATGTTTTTATTTATTTTCAAAATTGCAAAAAAGCATAAAGATCAACATAATGTAATATTTGGCTTGGCAAACATACAATCCGGGCAATGCATGCTAGAATCAGAGTCCATCAGCTTATTCCAAAAGCTCTCCCACATCCTTCCATGTGTGTTTGGTGGTTTTCTTGCATGATCTTCGTCTCTTATAGCCTGTGAATGGCTACCAGGAGCTACAGAGTGATAAACGATCAGATTTTCCTTGTGCTGCTCATACGTCAGTTTTTCTGCCAATGCTACCATACAGAAACGAGTGCAGTCGTACCTTCGTTTTCAAACAGCTTAGCTCTCGAACATTTTGGCTCACGAACGCTGCAAACCCGGAAGTGACTGTTCTGGTTTGTGAACTATTTTTGGAAGCCGAACGTCCGACGGGACTTCCGCGGCTTCTGATTGGCTGCAGGAGCTTTCTGCAGCCAATCAGAAGCCACGCTTTGGTTTCTGAAAGTTTTGGAAGTCAAACGGACTTCCGGAACGGATTCCGTTCTACTTCCAAGGTACGACTGTATACCAAGATTCAGTATTTAAACCCTTTGCCAATTTCCAGCACCTAGCAACTTACAGCCGTGCTGCAAGTAGCAGAAGGAGCAGCTGGCCTTTATTGGCGAATCTCTTGCCAGGATTTCCCTGTGTCCCTAGCAGCGCCAGCGCAAGGGATAGAGAGATGGGCACACAGGTAGGTTGGCCGTATTTCATTAAAGACTTTAGACAAGGGTGGTCCAATGCATGGCCCTCTGCAACATATGATGCCCCCCCCCCAGCCCTTGTCCTGCCTTCCCACAGTCAGGTAAATGAGGTGTTGGGCTTTGAGAAGGAAGAAGAAGAAGAGTTTGGATTTGATATCCTGCTTTATCACTACCCTAAGGAGTCTCAAAGGGACGCGGGTGGTGCTGTGGGTTAAACCACAGAGCCTAGGACTTGCCGATCAGAAGGTTGGCGGTTTGAATCCCCGCTACGGGGTGAGCTCCTGTCGTTTGGTCCCAGCTACTGCCCACCTAACAGTTCGAAAGCACGTCAAAGTGCAAGTAGATAAATAGGTACCACTCTGGCAGGAAGGTAAACGGCGTTTCTGTGCGCTGCTCTGGTTTGCCAGAAGCAGCTTAGTCATGCTGGCCACATGAGCTGTACGCCGGCTCCCTCGGCCAGTAAAGCGAGATGAGCGCCGCAACCCCAGAGTCGGCCACGACTGGACCTAATGGTCAGGGATCCCTTTACCTTTACCTTTAAGGAGTCTTAAAGCAACTAACAATCTCCTTTCCCTTCCTCCCCCACAACAAACACTCTGTGAGGTGAGTGGGGCTGAGAGACTTCAGAGAAGTGTGACTAGCCCAAGGTCACCCAGCAGCTGCATGTGGAGGAGCAGGGAATCGAACCCAGTTCACCAGATTACGAGTCTACCGCTCTTAACCACTACACCACACTGACTCTCGGCATGAAGGAGGCATGAAGGCTCTGACAAGGCCCTGGAGTTCCTGTGCTTCCTTCCCCAAGCCTAGTCAGTGCACCCCAGCTTTGCAAAGGAGGTCGGAGGGCTCGGGGACCCTGTGAAAACCTCGTGCCTCCTTCCTGAACCCCAACACTTGGTATGAAACGTTGGACCAACACGCCAGCACATGGTTAAACTGTGGAACTCTCTCCCACAAGAGGCAGTGGTGGGCCACCGATTTTCATGGCTTTTCAAAGAGGCTTGGACAAATTCTTGTAGGAGAAGGCTGTGCCCTGATGACTATGCTCTGTATCCATAGTCAAGAGGCAGCAGTACTTCTGAATACCAATTGCTGGAAGTCACAGGAGGCGAGATGCTTGTGGGCTTCTCATTGGGGCATTTGGTTGTCCACTGTGAGACCAGGATGCTGGACTAGATGGGCCATTGGCCTGATCCGGCAGCCTCTTCCTATGTTCTTAAGTACAAGAGAGCAGGTCCCTACCCCAAAGAGCTTACAGTGGCACTGTGGTCTAAACCACTGAGCCTAGGCCTTGCGATCAGAAGGTCGGTGGTTCGAATCCCCGCGACGAAGTGAGCTCCCGTCGCTCGGTCCCTGCTCCTGCCAACCTAGCAGTTCAAAAGTATGTCAAAGTGCAAGTAGATAAATAGGTACCACTCTAGTGGGAAGGTAAACGGCGTTTCTGTGCGCTGCTCTGGTTCGCCAGAAGCCACTTAGTCATGCTGGCCACATGACCCAGAAGCTGTACGCCGACTCCCTCGGCCAGTAAAGCGAGAGGAGCGCCGCAACCCCAGAGTCATCCGCGACTGGACTTAACTGTCAGGGGCCCTTTATCTTTACCTTTTTACCAGGAGGCAGCAGTGAAAGGAGAGACGGAAAGAAGGGATTAAGTCAGCAGGAGTTTAGGACTTTTATCAGTTGCTGCCACCACCCCACTCCCCTGGTCCAAATGTGAGCATTTTTTTTCTCCATTCACTTGGACTGAGTGAGGGACCCAGAACTGCAGACCACGCCATTCAATCTCCCTCTGATTCAGTTCATGTAACACTGGTCCTGAAAGATCTTCACTGGCTCCCAGTACGTTTCTGAGCACAATTCAAAGAGTTGGCGCTGACCTTTAAAGCCCTAAACGGCCTCGGTCCAGTATACCTGAAGGAGCGTCTCCATCCCCATCGTTCTGCCTGGACACTGAGGTCCAGCACTGAGGGCCTTCTGGCAGTTCCCTCATTGCGAAAAGCCAAGTTACAGGGAACCAGGCAGAGGGCCTTCTTGGTAGTGGCACCCGCCCTGTGGAACACCCTCCCATCAGATATCAAGGCAATAAACAACTATTTTACTTTTAAAAGACATCTGAAGGCGGCCCTGTTTAGGGACGTTTTTAATGTCTGATGCTGTATTGCTTTTAATATTCAGTTGGAAGCCGCCCAGAGTGGCTGGGGAAACCCAGCCAGATGGCCGGGTATAAGTAATAAATTATTATTATTATTATTATTATTATTATTATTATTATTATTATTCACATTGATTCCAAAACAACTTGCAAACCAAAAGGCAACTATCCTTTGAAATACACCCTTGTCCCAATGTTAGTTCTCCACCCAGCCAATGTTTACAAAAATGCATATCTTAGGGGGGGGGAAATGTAAAGTATTTTAAAGTATTTTTAAAACAATGCATACATTTGTGAAAATATATTAGGGGAGAGTGCTTGTAAAAATGTCTACATTCATCAAAACTGAAACCTTTTTTATTCTGTCAGGCCTATGCAGGCAATTGGGAATTCCTCTTTCCACAATATCTGATTTCAACCTTTTTTTATGTGGCTTTTATTGCATGGTTCTCTGTGCAGTTCTTGTGAACCGCTTTGATATTTTCTTTATAAATTAGCTGGATATAAGTATCTTTGCAAACAAACAAATGATGTGTTCCTTGGAAGAAACTTGCACTAAAAAGCATACTGATTTTCGTGATTATCTAAGATAAACAAATTGCAGAAATGTGGAGAACTGGCTATAAGAGCTGTTTGACAGTGGAACGGACTCCCTCGGGGGGTTGTGGACTCTCCTTCCTTGGAGGTTTTTAAACAGTGGTTGGACAGCCGTTTGTCATGGATGCTTTAGCTGAGATTCCTTCATTGCAGGGGGTTGGACTAGATGACCCTCGAAGGTCCCTTCCAGCTCTACAATTCTTTAAAACTGGGGGAAATGAGAAGCTAAGATAACCTGAAACTGACAGGCCCTTCCATCCCTTTTCCCTTTGAGAGATTTCTTGATTTAACCCAGAGATGATTATGATGATGATGATGATGATGATAATACAGTGGTACCTCGGGTTACATACACTTCAGGTTACATACGCTTCAGGTTACAGACCCCGCTAACCCAGAAATAGTGCTTCAGGTTAAGAACTTTGCTTCAGGATGAGAACAGAATGGCGGCAGCTAAAGTGGTGCTTCAGGTTAAGAACAGTTTCAGGTTAAGAACGGACCTCCAGAACGAATTAAGTACTTAACCCGAGGTGTTGTTGTTTAGTCGTGACCCCATGGACCAGAGCACGCCAGGCACTCCTGTCTTACACTGCCTCCCGCAGTTTGGTCAAACTCATGCTGGTAGCTTCGAGAACACTGTCCAACCATCTCGTCCTCTGTCGTCCCCTTCTCCTAGCGCCCTCCATCTTTCCCAGCATCAGGGTCTTTTCCAGGGAGTCTTCTCTTCTCATGAGGTGGCCAAAGTATTGGAGCCTTCTTCAGGATCTGTCCTTCCAGTGAGCACTCAGGGCTGATTTCCTTCAGAATGGATCGGTTTGATCTTCTTGCAGCCCATGGGACTCTCAAGAGTCTCCTCCAGCACCATAACTCAAAAGCATCAATTCTTCGGCGATCAGCCTTCTTTATGGTCCAGCTTTCACTTCCATACATCACTACTGGGAAAGCCAGGGCTTTAACCCGAGGTACCACTGTAATAATAATAATTTATTATTTATACCCCGCCCATCTGGCTGGGTTTCCCTAGCCACTCTGGGCGGCTTTCAACAGAATATTAAAATACAATAGAGGTGGGGGCAAGTTGCGGGGGGGGGGGGCCTCTGACAGTTTGGTTGCCTTGTTGGGATCGAATCAATAGATAGCAGCTCCCCTCCTTTGGCAAGCAAAGCTGCTTTTACATGTCTGCAAAAATTTGGCCCCTGCATATCTCATGGGACTTGAGGGCTGGAAGCCAGCGTCCGTGGATGAGCCGGCCGAGAGTAAATGCTCTTTCCATCTCTTTTGGGGAGGTGTGTGTGTGCGCACGCATGTTTGTACCCTCGATCCTGGCTGCTGCCCCAAAGGAAGGTTTGAAAGCCTTTTTGCCTTTAGCACTGGAAGGTTTTGTAAGCGCAGGTCACAATGAAGATAGGAAAGGCCATCAGTAATAAGAATTGTCTTCTTTTTTTTGCAGAGGAGAAATTTGCTCTCCTTCCTCCTCCTCTCTTCCATGCCTTCAAAGCGCCCACCCCCACCCCCCATGTTAAAACAGGAATCTATTCATCCGGCGCACAGAGGCCGGCAATTAATAGAGAGCCGAGGACGGGGATTGAATTTAAACTCACGTAGGCTCGCCAAAGGATTTGGTGTTTGGCGTTCGCTCTCCTCTCTCCCCAACCCCCCAGCCCTTCAGGAACTAAATATAGCTCCGTGGGGCCGTGTCGGATGCAAGTGTCTTCCGGAGGACTCAACAACATAACATTCTCCTCATGCAGCTTTTGGCCTTCCTTTAATGAGAGAATATTTTCTGCACACCGCAGCTCCCCCACAGCCCCTGCAAGAAAGGGGAACGCAGTCTGCGTTTGCCCTTAAGTTACAAATGTGTGAGGGAATAAGTATTAAGTGCTGTTGTTGTTGTATTTAAGAAAGAGGGCACAGGGGTCACTTCTTAGATTTGCCGCAAATCCAGTGATTTATTGTGCAGGGGGCTCCGTTGCATTTCAGGAGATTCCTGCCGAACCCCCAGTGCATAAATGCTGCTTTGTCTGCATCAAATTCATTTGTTCGTTATTGCATTTATATCCCGTCTTTTCCTCCAAGGAGCTGAAGGCGACAAGCACGTTTTAAACCTTCTTCGTTTAATTCCCACAACAACCCTTTGAGGTAGGCTAGGCGGAGAAGATGCAAGAGGCCACAAGGTCACCCAGATTTGAACCCTGGTCTCCCAGGTACCTAGTCTGGCACTGCACCGCACCGGTCCGTAATTAACATTAATTATTTAATTCTTATTAAACAAGAGCTACTATTTATTAATTAAGAGCTTTTAGTATACGTTTATTTGTTAAACAGATTTCTGTGCTCTCCCCTCAGGGTACATTGCCCATGCCCAGGCAGTTTCCGGGGGTGGGGGGGGGGAAATGTTTTTAAAAAGAAGCTTAGAAGCACCAGAAGATCCCAAGTTAAATACAGCAAATTTGCCATTTTCAAAAACCACAAACAGATCAGCAGTAAACCTTTTTTTCCTCCCTTTAACATAGGACTGGGATTTTATTTTTAAAGGTTTTAAGAGTTCTCATAAAATTCGGCCGTGACAAGGACCTTCCATGTTTCTCGCTGGGGGGGGCATTCCAAAGGGGTGGAGCCACCACTGAGAAGGCCCCGTCTCTTCCAAGGAGCCTGCTTTTGAAGGAGATCCACCTACACCTTGGATTGCGTGGCCTGGATTGCAGCAAGGAGTATAAGTGACTTGATAACATGCCAAGGTTCTCCGCCCCCCCCCCCAATCAATCCACTTTCATCCTTTGGTAATCTTTAAGAGCAAGCCTGGTCTCTGGATGGAGCAGAGGTCTATTTCAGACTAGCTAGTGCAGGGAATAAGGGATGCGGGTGGCACTGTGGGTTAAACCGCAGAGCCTAGGACTTGCCGATCAGAAGGTCGGCGGTTCGAATCCCCGCGATGGGATGAGCTTCCGTTGCTCGGTCCCTGTTCCTGCCAACCTAGCAGTTCGAAAGCATGTCAAAGTGCAAGTAGATAAATAGGTACCACTCCGGCGGGAAGGTAAACGGTGTTTCTGTGTGCTGCTCTGGTTTGCCAGAAGCGGCTTAGTCATGCTGGCCACATGACCCAGAAGCTGTATGCCGGCTCCCTCGGCCAATAAAGCGAGATGAGCGCTGCAACCCCAGAGTCGGTCACAACTGGACCTAATGGTCAGGGGTCCCTTTACCTTTACCTTTAGTGCAGGGAATGGATGCAGATTCCTCTTTCCTCCCCCCCCCCCGACTCCCAACTGTGCATGTTAACTTTGCCCCACAGAAATTATAAAGCGGGCAGGGGTGTTAGAGAAAACTGTTGCCTCTGCAGATCCTACTATCTAGCACTATCTCAAAGACTCAAGCCTGCAAGTAATGCTAGTTTTGCTATTCCTAAACTGGCTCTGATCTAGATGCTTTCCCTGGGTTCTGCCTCTTGGTCACATCAAGAACTATCTTTGGTCTCAGCTGCAAATAAAATGTTTTAAGCGTGTTTCAAGTACAATATACAATGGGACTCTAGATAGCGATGGTGAGCCTTATGGAAAATTCAAGGTACAGTGGTACCTTGGTTTGCATACCTCTTGGTTTGCATATGTTTTGGATTACAAACATGTCAAACCCGGAAGTGCGTGTCCCGGTTTGCAGCCTTTTTTTTGGATTACAACCCCCCTTTTTTTGTTTGGATTATAAATAATTTTTGGGGGGAGGCCCCGTTGGCGAAAGCATGCCTTGGGTTATAACCTGTTTTGGTTTACAAATGGACCTCCAGAGCGGATTATGGTTGTAAACCAAGGTATACCACTGTATTCTTAAAAACTTTTTTTTTAAAAAAGAAGCATTTTCAGAACTTTTTTTAATATGTATGTAGATTCCACCTTTCTTTATTTTTATTTCATTTAGGTGATTTATATACCACTGTTCACTCAACAGCAGCAACAGCAACAAAGACCCCAGGGCGGTTCACAAAGAAATGTCATGTTTAAAAAGCAAAAGGCAATTAATGTGAAAAGTAATTAGAAGACAACCCCAGTTAAAACTTCAGATAGATCAAAAATCCCTTAAGAGGCCTGAGAGAATGAGAACAATTTTGCCTGGTCATGAAAGGACGGCAGAATGGACACTGGGCAGTCCTCTTTGGGGAGGGAATCCCAGCTAAAAATGCGTCATCGCTGCTAGTGAAAGGACCTGATGAATGGCATCATCAGATGACCTCTGAATCTCGGCAGGTGTTCCATTAGGTACCTGGGGCAATGGCACATAGGTGCAGGCTGTAGCCATGGACATGCTATGTGATCTGATGGTGAATTTGGGGTGACCTAATGCAAAAATCCTGAGGATCCATGGGCTTTTACCTCCCCCCTCCCAAGCAGCCTCCTTTATCTCTAGCTCAGCTGCTTCCTTTCAGCACCCTCTTCCCTCTTGTTTGCCTTAGTGTCCTTTCCTTAGCTGGAGCAGTTTTTTGCTCCTCCTTTTCTTCTAATTTCTCTCCTCATTGCTTTAGTATTCCTGTCTCCTCTCCTTGCAAGTTTGCTGTCTTTACCTCCCCCCTCCCAGGCAGCCTCCTTTATTGCTAGCGTCCCTTATCTCCTTCCCGATCGCTTGCCGATCAGCGGCTTTGTTTCAACACTCACTTACTTCTTTTTTTAAAAAAGCATGATCTGCTTTTCGCCCCTGGGCAATTCGGCTCCAGGGACCACACATTCGCTCCATAAGACATACAGACATTTCCCCTTACTTTTTAGGAAGAAAAAAATGTGTCATGGAGCGGAAAATACGGTAAGTACTTTTAGTGCCCAGAAACCTTGCACCTGCAGTCTCTACTAGGTGTAGCAGAGGGGGATAGCTCATTCGGTAGAGATATCCCTTACTCTTAATCTCAGGGTTGTGGGTTTGAGCCCCTCATTGAGCAAAAGATTCCTGCATTTTGGGGGTTAGAATCATAGAATCATAGAGTTGGAAGAGACCACAAGGGCCATCGAGTCCAACCCCCTGCCAAGCAGGAAACACCATCAGAGCACTCCTGACATGTGGTTGTCAAGCCTCTGCTTAAAAACCTCCAAAGGAGGAGACTCCACCACACTCCTTGGCAGCAAATTCCACTGTCGAACAGCTCTTACTGTCAGGAAGTTCTTCCTAATGTTTAGGTGGAATCTTCTTTCTTGTAGTTTGGATCCATTGCTCCGTGTCCGCTTCTCTGGAGCAGCAGAAAACAACCTTTCTCCCTCCTCTATGTGACATCCTTTTATATATTTGAACGTGGCTATCATATCACCCCTTAACCTCCTCTTCTCCAGGCTAAACATGCCCAGCTCCCTTAGCCGTTCCTCATAAGGCATCTTTTCCAGGCCTTTGACCATTTTGGTTGCCCTCCTCTGGACACGTTCCAGTTTGTCAGTGTCCTTCTTGAACTGTGGTGCCCAGAACTGGACACAGTACTCCAGGTGAGGTCTGACCAGAGCAGAATACAGTGGCACTATTACTTCCCTTGATCTAGATGGTATACTCCTATTGATGCAGCCCAGAATTGCATTGGCTTTTTTAGCTGCCGCGTCACACTGTTGGCTCATGTCAAGTTTGTGGTCAACCAAGACTCCTAGATCCTTTTCACATGTACTGCTCTCAAGCCAGGTGTCACCCATCTTGTATTTGTGCCTCTCATTTTTTTTGCCCAAGTGCAATACTTTACATTTCTCCCTGTTAAAATTCATCTTGTTTGTTTTTGCCCAGTTCTCTAATCTGTCAAGGTCGTTTTGAAGTGTGATCCTGTCCTCTGGGGTGTTAGCCACCCCTCCCAGTTTGGTGTCATCTGCAAATTTGATCAGGATGCCCTTGAGTCTATTGGGCTGGATGACCTCTATGGCCCCTTCCAGCTCTGCAGTTCTAGGATTCTAATAGTTTCCAAATTGTCTTCAAGGGAAGCTCGGCATAGAATGCATTGCCAAAAGAGAACCAGAGGTCAGATCACTGTAGCCAAGATAGCAATGTCCCAGAGACTTTGCAGCTGGTGAAAGGCACTTCAACCCCAGACTGGGGGAATGTGAGCAGAGTATTAAACAGAGCCAGGAGGTGATCCACCCACTGAGCTTCTGTCTTGCTAGGATCGAGCGTCACCTTATTGGCTGCCATCCTGCTGTTGGTTCAATACTTCTTGTGCACACACGCAAATACTGTATTCCAGATTACAACATGTTTCTTGCCGGTAAAAGGATGTGTTGATTTATTCTTTCTGATGGTTTTATCCACTTCCGCAGCATCACTTGGAGATTTTCACACTTCGTCTCTCCTGCCAGGTCCTTCAGGGCATTTGAGGTGCCAGCTGGCCACTGGGCGAAGGAGCAAGTGTCAAGAATGGCACGCATGACAATGTTTACATGGTGTGCTTTTCTGTTTGCAGTGTGTGTGTGTGTGTGTGTGTGTGTGTGTGTTGAGCTCAAGGAGCAGATACTCTGACTCTTGGCAGAACTTTTAGCACTCAGTTTGTCTCACAGTTGAGGTTCGGCAAACTTTTTCTTTTTCCCTTTCCCCTCTTAATTTAACGTGCCATGCACAGCAGTGTTTGCTTTCATCTAGCAAATCCAGCTCTTGGAACACGATGCTCATGAAATGGTTTTGGACATGGTGTTGGGGGAGAATCCAGAAATAGAGAGACCAAAGCCCAGATTTCAACACAGGAGGGGGACTTGGCCTAAAAATTGGGTGCCTCAAAAGGAGAATTGGCAGATTCTGTGCCATTGAGCTTCTCCCTTGGGCATCCCCTGGCCACAGGTGATGGATGGACAGCTGAAAGGATACTGGAATCAATAATTCCAGGAAAGCATTTTTCAGGGTGGGTGGGGGCTGTTTTCCCCTTTGAGAGCTGACTCGACTATTCTGCCAGGTTCCAGCCCAGAGCAATACAGTATTTACAGCCAAGCTGAAAAATCCCATGAAAATTGGTACTTCCAACGGAAGCATCTGTAGTCATTTTATTTCAACCAGATGTTACGGCAGGAGAAGGCTTCGGGAAGAGAGGATGTGCTCTTTGTGCTGTGTTTAGCACCATGTGCTGTGTGGGGGTCAGGAAGGAACTTCCTTGCCCCCCAATCACTATGGCTATTGCAGGGATGGGGAGCGTTTGGCAACTTGGGCTAATATGTGGCGCTTGAGGCATCGCTCTCCGGCCTCAGGACTCTCCACAGTCCTTGCTCCTACTTGACTGTGTTCTGTCAGCTGAACGGCAATAAAGCATCTTGCTTGAGCAGGTGTGGCCCAGAGATGTCCAGGCTTGACTCCAGCCCAGGAAGCCTTTCTCTACCTGAGATCCTGGAAGAGTAGTCACAGACGGTAATAGGGGTGTTTGCATGTTACATGCAGCAAACATGCAATCTGTGTACATGTCAACAATACCTCAATACCTTAAGGGCCACCTCTCCCCCTATGAACCGACCCAGATCCTGCGCTTGTCATCTGAGGCCCTTCTCTATGTCCCCACTCGTAGAGAGGTTTGGAGGGTGGCAACAAGAGAACAGGCCTTTTCGGTGGTGGCTCCCCAACTGCGGAATGTTCTCCCCAGAAAGGCTCGCCTAGCACCGCCATTACACATCTTTCGACGCCAGGGAAAACATTCCTCTTTACCCAGGCCTATGGCTATTAAATAATCTATGGCCTGTGAAAGTGTACGGGAAAAGCGTTATTATGGTGATTATTTTGCCTTTAGGCTGTCTGCCAGTATGTTTTTAATTAGGTTTTTTGTCATGGAAGTTTTGTAATGTGTTTCTATTGCTGTACACCACCCTGAGATCTTTTGATAAAGGGCAGTGTATCAATTGAGACAACAACAACAACAACAGTACACTCTGTCACACAAACACTTGGACATTTATAGAGACGGCTTGTGCCAGTGTTCAGTATATATGAGTAATCTGAGCTAGATTGGAACAGGCAATCCCCCCCCCTGCCCTTTTCCCCTGTTGAGAGCCATATTTTCCTGGGATTGATCTGTTGGCAAGGGCAGCATACTGGTACCCCATTTTTTGCTGGCCTTGTGAAATTTGGTTGAGGACTGCCAATTTCTCCCCCCACGCTAGGCTTGATGGACAGTTAGTCTGGTATAAGGATGGAATGCATAAAAATTTGAAATATAAATAATTCCTTGGAGTAAAGACGTCATTTTTGTTGCAAAGCGAGAATCTTAGCTTCTCCAGCAAATCAGAAGGTGGAACTTGGTTAGAACTGAACGTGGAAATGTTTTGCAATTTCCAAGGCCCCGTTGTATGGGAACTGAGAGTCCTGTGGCTCTCTATTCCCATAAATTTCTCCAGTGACTCCCCTCACTTAATCACACTTGCTTCCTTCCCTCTGAGCCCCTTTGCTTGGTCCCAGTAATTTGGGACCAATTTGGAACGTTGATAATTTAACAGAATATGCTGCTATTTTATTTGGTTTTTATTAATTGGCACGGGCAAAGATTAGTCAGGCCTCTGCCCCTTGGAGCTTCCAGTCTAAAGTTTGCTAGTTGGGAGAAAGAAAGTGTGGTATGACACTTGTTTTGTTGTAACGCCATCTAACCTCCCTACAAACAAATCAGAGTCAATGTTCATTAAATAGCCAGCATTGTCCAATCTCCCTGCAAACGAAACAGAATGAGTGCTCAGTTCAGCAGGTGGTGCCCCGACCTTTCTTGTGTTCTTTTCTTCTGGGCCAAAGCTGAACTGAGGTGGGGATGTGCAGATGTGCGAAACTGGTTTGTGCTGGGTAAACTGGCCAGCCAGGGGAGGAGAAGAAGAAGAGTTTGGATTTGATATCCCGGTTTATCACTACCCTGGATGCGGGTGGCGCTGTGGGTTAAACCACAGAGCCTAGGACTTGCTGATCATGTCGGCGGTTCGAATCCCTGTGATGGGGTGAGCTCCCGTTGCTCGGTCCCTGCTCCTGCCCACCTAGCAGTTTGAAAGCACGTCAAAGTGCAAGTAGATCAATAGGTACCGCTCTGGCGGGAAGGTAAACGGCGTTTCCGTGCGCTGCTCTGGTTCGCCAGAAGCAGCTTAGTCATGCTGGCCACATGACCCAGAAGCTGTACGCCGGCTCCCTCGGCCAGTAAAGCGAGATGAGCACTGCAACCCCAGAGTCGGTCACGACTGGACCTAATGGTCAGGGGTCCCTTTACCTTTACCTAAGGGGTCTCAAAGCGGCTAACAATCTCCTTTCCCTTTCTCCCCCACAACAAACACTTTGTGAGGTGAGTGAGGCTGAGAGACTTCAGAGAAGTGTTACTGTACCAAGGTCACCCCGCAGCTGCATGTGGAGGAGCGGGGAATCGAACCCGGTTCACCAGATTACGAGTCCACCACCACTCTTAACCACTACACCACATTGGAAAGGATGGAACGGGTTGTTGGCCCAAGTTGTGTGTTCCAGGTATCCTCACTTCGAAGTGGCTGTTCACTGGGGCTCCTTGGTTTGCATGGGGGAGACGGCGAGGCCTAGGCCTCCTCCACAAACTACGAAGAGTACACCTTGCAAAACATGACCCACAATCCTTTGCAAGGTGCAGGAATCCCCAGAGCAAAGGACTCAACCTGCAGAGGGTTTCCTGCCGGCAGAACGTTTTGAAACCGCCATCCGGCTGTGACGCAGCCGCTTGTTCCATTTCCCATTCTGAAACCTGGAGACTTAGCACAGCAATGTCTTTTTGCCTCTCCTTTCCATACTTGCAAAACCCGTGGGGTGGATAGGGGTGGGCGAGTGTGGGGACCCCCAGCCCACTCGTTCCAGATACATCTGCTCTGCTCTTCGGATTCTCGTGCTTGATATCTCTGGAGGCACGGCAGGAGAACCTTGCAGCCCTGAGCCACGGCAGGCCTAACCGCAGGCCCGGCTCGGAAGTCCCTGGGCTGGCTGGCGCCTTTGTGAATGGAGCAGAAGTCTTTTGCAAAGCTGCCTTTCATTCATAGGGAGGGCGGGGGGGGGGGCTGCTTGCAAAGAGCTGCTTTGCCGCACAGCTTCCTCTTTGGAAGGGGCAGCAGCCCTGAGCTCCTTTTCGGTTACGGCACCGAAACTGTTTTGATATGGGAGTGGGTGGGAGTGGAGTGGGGAGTTGGTTGAAGCGGAGATGCCAAACTTGGCTTTTTGACGAGCCTCTGAAACATAAAGTTAAAGGGACCCCTGACCATTAGGTCCAGTCGTGACCGACTCTGGGGTTGCGGCGCTCATCTCGCTTTATTGGCCGAGGGAGCCGGCGTACAGCTTCCAGGTCATATGGCCAGCATGACCTAACCAGAGCAGCGCATGGAAGCGCCGTTTACCTTCCCACCAGAGCGGTACCTATTTATCTACTTGCACTTTGACGTGCTTTCGAACTGCTAGGTTGGCAGGAGCAGGGACCGAGCAACGGGAGCTCACCCAGTCGCGGGGAATCGAAACATAGCTGTCAACTTTTCCCTTTTCTTGCGAGGAATCCTATTCGGAATAAGGGAATTTCCCTTTAAAAAGGGAAAACGTTGACAGCTATGCTCTGAAACAGCTCTTGTGCAAATACTCACCCGCATTTCTCTGTTTATTTCTTCCTGACTTCTGTTTATTAAAATATTTATATCTCGCTTGCCTTTTGGCGTCCAAGCTGTCCCTTGCAGCTGCTGTTGGACTCCTGTTCCCATCATCCCTGACCAGGGGTTGTGTTGACTAGGACTGATGGGAGTTGGAGTCCAACAGGGATGGAGAGGGGGGGGGGAACCAGCGCGGTTCAGATTTTAATGCGAACCTGCCTGATTTGCACTTTCCGAAAGAGTCTGTAAACTAAAAATCGGCTGTCGCTCGAAATTTGCACCTCTCCAGATTTTGTGGTTTCTCCAAACAAATAAGGCACACAAAGTGCAGTGGGCATAAGAGGCATATATTAGTGAAAATAACATATAAAAAGGCGTATGTTGGGGAAAGTTGCTTTGTACGCAGTGTGCCTTTGAGAGCAAGCAAGAAACGAGAGATTGAAAGAGACTGAAATTGACAGGTATGCCTATCCATCAAACAGCTTCTGGAGGCCTCAAAAGCACAAGAGAAACAACTCTTGTTGGTTCAGTCTTTGTCTCTGAGGCAGGGGCTGAATCCAAAATTTATTGCGTAGAAAGCTTGGTGTATAGAAGGAGGCAGGTTGAAGCAATAGAAAAGCACTCTTATCACGCTCCAGAGCATCCCTGGCTCTGCTGTACGCCTTTGAAAGTCTGTGCCCTGCCTTTGAATCTGTAAACAGATTTCAAATTAAACATTTTCTCCGTAGGAAGGGGTTAGCATAGAGCACTCGGCAGAGAAGGGGTGGTGTGGATGAGCATTGGGCCAAAGCTTGGGACATCCTGGTTCATATCCTCATTCAGACAAGGAGCTCATTGTGTGACCTGGTCGTACTCTGCACCCCCAGCTTTCCAACCTATCCCACAGGGTTGCTGTGAGTGAGGGTTAAAAGGGGCTGCCAAGCTCCTGACAGAAAGGTTGGGTGTCGGTGTAATAACTAGGTAAAGGTAAAGATAAAGGGACCCCTGACCATTAGGTCCAGTCGTGGCCGACTCTGGGGTTGCGGCGCTCATCTCGCTTTATTGGCCGAGGGAGCTGGCGTACAGCTTCCAGGTCATGTGGCCAGCATGACTAAGCCGCTTCTGGCAAACCAGAGCAGCGCACGGAAATGCCGTTTACCTTCCCGCTGGAGCGGTACCTATTTATCTACTTGCACTTTGACATGCTTTCGAACTGCTAGGTTGGCAGGAGCAGGGACCGAGCAACGGGAGCTCACCCCGCCGCGGGGATTCGAACCGCCGACCTTCTGATTCGCAAGTCCTAGGCTCTGTGGTTTAACCCACAGCGCCACCCGCGTCCCCGGTAATAACTAGAGATTAATAATAAAATGAATAAATAAATGCTAATAGTTAATAATAGACTGGGCACACTGTAGTAATACACTAAAGCCAGGGCTTCTTAGAGCATTGTATTTCTAAGAGTACTTTTCAGAATTTTTTAATTCCCAACCCCCCGGAATTTATTTCATTGAGTGTCAAGTTATCTAAAAAGATGTGTGTTGGTAAGCCTGCTTGTTGCCAAATAGACGCTTCTCTGCAAAACTGGGCTTTTCTTACTGTTTTTGTGTCTTAGGAGCCAACTTCTAGGAGCTAAGGTCTGCCCCCCCCCCAAAAAAAAATTTGGCCATTGCCATTCAAATAGTGTGCATGTAAGGGACACAGGTGGCGCTGTGGGTCAAACCACAGAGCGTAGGACTTGCTGATCAGAAGGTCGGCAGTTCGAATCCCTGCGACAGGGTGAGCTCCTGTTGCTCGGTCCCTGCTCCTGCCAACCTAGCAGTTCGAAAGCACGTCAGAGTGCAAGTAGATAAATAGGTACTGCTCCAGTGGGAAGGTAAACGGCGTTTCCGTGCGCTGCTCTGGTTCGCCAGAACCAGTCCTGCTGGCCACATGACCCGGAAGCTATACGCCGGCTCCCTCGGCCAATAAAGCGAGATGAGCGCCGCAACCCCAGAGTCGGCCACGACTGGACCTAATGGCCAGGGCCCCCCTTTACTTTACTACATCTTGTAATCGATTATGTGGGGGTGGAGCTTACCCGGCCTCCCACCCTAATATTTTATTCCTCTGTAATTTGTGTGAAATGTGTGAAACGGCTCTTGAGTACCAACACTGAGGTTTTCTGGGCTAAGCCCCAGTTGAGTCACAGCCCTGATTAAGCCTCCCTCCCCGCTCTTTAAATTCGGAAACTCTGAGGTTTTTTAAATTTTTCTTCGAAGGCTGTCTAGCAGGCAAGTGCTGGGGTTTCATGCTGGTTTCTCTCTCCCCGCCCCCCCCGCCCCCCACTGAGGAGCATTTTCCTCTCCAAGTTTTGCAAGAGGAGACAAGATGTGTCAAAATCTTTGTTTGTCATTTATTAAACCACAGCTTTTTTCCATCATTGGTCATTTCCGGCTAAGACTTCAGAGCAGCTCAGCTACGCGTTTTGGCATTAATCACTAAAGCATGAAGTGTTTCTCATTTTGAAAACTCTGTTGCTGGGACACTCTGGGTGTGCAAAAGGAGATGGGCTCTTTGAAGAGAAGACCACAGTGCAAGGAGCAGCCCCCTCCCCTTCCTTATTAAAATACAGATTTCCAAGTTATATAAAAAGCTGCTAGTACTGCGTGTTGGTGTGGCAATCTTATTTTTTGAACATCCCAGCCTGGAGCGCAAATGAGCATTAAAAGGTTGTGTAATCTATTGACAGTTAGTTTAATAACATGAAGTTATGGAAAGTTCTTGTTTTCAGTATGGGCTCGGTTTTTTTCTTAGCATGTTTCCAAAATGGCAGGCAGGAAGGCCTGGTGCCAGCTTGCTCAGAGGTTTAGAGAGGACAGCATGCCAGGAAGAATTTTCTGCTGTTGCACTGGACTTGTGGCCTAACACAACAAAGGGAGCTTGCCACTGAACACTGGTGCTGCCGGGGAGAAGATGATGTCAACAGCGCAAGGTAGCAGCAGCTGACAGGGTTATGTTTTGCTTGCAAGGCCGCTTCTGAACAGGAACAATCTATGAGCGCTGGGCATCATCAGTAGCCTTGAAGGTTGGAAATTATTCCAAACCTTTCAATTCCTGATTGAATTGGAAGACTTGTTGTTGTTGTTTAGTCATGTCCGACTCTTCGTGACCCCATGGACCAGAGCACGCCAGGCACTCCTGTCTTCCACTGCCTCCCACAGTTTGGTCAAAGCTCTCCACTATGACCTGTCCATCTTGGGTGGCGCTGCAAGGCATAGCTCATAGCTTCTCTGAGTTATTCAAGCCCCTTCGCCACGGCAAGGCAGTGATCCATGAAGGGGCTGGAGGACTTAGGTAAAGGTAAATGCGGGTAGGAGTCAATTGCAAATCACTGCGGTGTTCGTTCATTAGGGGAGACCCAGGGGTTTGGGGGGGGGCTGTCAGCAGTTAACAACACTTCTCAGGTGGGCTGATCCCAGGGAAGAAATCAGCTGTGAGGGCCCGATCCAGATTGGAGCTGTTGGGGAACAACAACCAGCACATGGGATTACAGCCTTGTACACTTGCTTACAAAGACAAATCTATTTCACAAACATCTCTTGTTCTGCAGCAATTTCTACCGGAGGACATCTAGTCCTATTTTTAGATAAGATGCAATACAGAAAGAAAGGAAAGAGAACGAACTCCCTGACTCCTTTTGTTTAGCCTTGGCAGAGAGCAGGGAGGGCTGTCTGTTGGTAGCAAGGTTTCCTGGAATAAATAAGTTGTTATTGCTATGAATTTATTGTTATTATTCATCATCCTTTTCGCAAAAAAACAACACATGGGGATGCTTATGTTAAAAAGTCAACAGAATGTAGCCTCCAAACAACAAAATCAAATAGAACCAGTTGCAACTTACTCCTTAAGTTAAATAAAACAAGAGAGATTATTGTGGACTTTAGGAAATGTAAATTGAGTATTCAGCCAATTATTATTGAGGGGAAGTGTGTGGGACAGGTCTCGATGTTTTGATTTCTTGGAATGGAGTTGAGAGATGACCTAACATGGGGAGAAAACAGCAAAGACCTAATGAAGAGAGCACAGCAAAGGTTATATTTTCTGAGAATCCTCTGGAAAAATAATCTCTCAAAGGACTTGTTGATGGCATTTTACCATTGTACTGTTGAGAGTGTATTAACTTATGGTCTGTGTGTGTGGTTTGGGAGCTGCACGGCCAGGGAAAAAACAATGCTGTCCAGGGTTGTAAAGGCTGTGGAGAGAATAATTGGGTGCACTCTTCCCACCTTGGATCAAATCTATGCTTCCAGGTGCTATAAGAAAGCTGCAGAGATAGTGCAGGATAGTGCGCACCCCGGAAATGATCTCTTTCAGTTTCTGCCTTCTGGAAGAAGGTACAGGGTTATAAAGACTTGGACTAGCCACCTGAGAAACAGTTTCTATCCAAATGCGATTTTGGTTTTAAATGCAATGTAAGGTAGTCTTATATTGTATTCAGTTATGGGGTATCAGAGTTTTTAGGGGCTAACCAAGCTGGGATAGCAGGCTTGTGGATTTTTGAATGTCTGACGTAGATTTTTTCAATTTCGTTGTTCTGCATGGGACAATGACAATAAAGATTATCATATTGTATCATATCATATTTGTGATTCCAAAAGGGCCCATTTTAATGAACCATATTCTCTGCCTGTGTGTGTGGTTGTGTATAGAGGGGGGAATTTTCCCTCTCTTGGGGGGGGGGGAGTGTTCTCCACCCAGGAAGGACTACGATGCAGAAGGCCTTGCTGTGGATTGACTCCCACCTCCTAGCTTGTCTCTGTTGACACTGAAGTTTCTCCTTTTGGGTATACTGAGCTACAGGGCTGGCCCTACCATGAGGCAAGGTGAGGCGACCGCCTCAGGTGGCAGGATCCACAGGGGCAGCAGATCCCAATGTAGATCTTTATCCCCTCCCCCTTTTCCAGATGTACATCCTCACTCACCCTTTCTTCCCTGGTGGGAAGTGGAGGCACTATTTTGTGGTTTGCATCAGGCACCAAAAAACATCGGGCTGTCTCTGCCGAGGTAGAATGAAAGTCCTGAATCAGCTCATTCGGAGAAGCTGCAGTTCCTTCCTGAGGGTGTTTACACTCTCTAACAATTTAAGACTTGGGGAAACGTATTTGGACTCTGGTTATAAACATTCTTCTAGCAGCAAAGGAGCTGAGTTACAAAATGGGGGACACCCCCCTCCGCAACCTGAATCTCGCTCGGGCCCAGAACCCTCCAGTAAAGTAAGATTCTAGTCCGCATGACTGTGAATGAAGGGTTTCAGAAGAAATCTGAAAGCAGAACAAAGGTCTGTTAGTGACCATTTAGCAGGACTGCTATATAAAGAGAAAAATCTTAGTCAATTAATTGCATGCATATCTGCATATGGGAAAGCAACAAATGGTCTAAAGGGAAAAGGCAGACCTATGTTTTGTTTTGGATCGCTTTAGAAGAGGCCACCTCCCTCGCCCTCTCTCACACCAGAGAAAAGCCCTATACCTTGATTATTGCCTGCAGGGCCTTGTCTGTGGCAGCCCCTAAGCTGTGGAACTCAGGTGCGTTGGTGGTCTTCGCTGTGAATGCAGGCCTTTTTCCATCCGAGATGTGAGTTTTCAGGGCCCATCCCCGTTCCTGTGAATGTCATATGCTTTAACTGTTTTTAATTCTGAATTTTGAGTTGCTGTCACATGTCCCCCCCCCCCCCCGGACCTGCCAGTGAAGGGAGGGAATGGGGACTGCACCCAATCTTATGTGGCTGCTCACATTGGTGAAGAATATATTAGAGAGACCTGTTTCTCCAGTCTGCAAAAACCTGAACCTGTTAGCAGAAGGAAGTTTCAAATCCCCTGTCTCCTTCTAAATTTTCTCTCTCTCTCTCTCTCTCTCTCTCTCTCTCTCTCTCTCTCTCTCTCTCCACCCCCCCCCCCTTTTGGAGTTATTGGGTTTTTTTGCCGCCTCAGCAGGTTTTCTCATCTGGCTAATGCAGAGAGTTTCTCTTCCGCTTGCGCGATGGGCTGCTAACGCAGTCTAATTTGGGGAACGAGCTCTCTTGAGATCTTCCTCTTTGACTTCCTGCAGGGCTTGCATGTCTTTGTTCGTTTGGGCCGGAGAGCGCATGAATGTGCTCCCGTCTGTTTCCTGCCTTCTCGTGCTCGGTGCCAGCCGCGCATTTGGCAAGGACGTCAAGGGGAAGTGAGGTGTGGGGGAAAGGAGGACAGGAAGGGAGTGGGGGGGGGGTCCGTGCCCAGGGAGGTCCCTGCTAGCAAATAAAATCCGCACTCACAATAAATCCTATCAAGCCCATAATGGTTAGTATTGCTCATGTTGCGCCTCTCTTTTGTGGGGGCAGATTTGGTCACCTGGAGGCAAAGTTTGCGCTCTGTGTGGGGCTTCAGAAGTTGCAGAACGCTGCAGCACGATTGCTGACAGGTGCGCATAGAACACCTGTGCTCAGAGATGTGCTATGGTTTCCCGTTTGGTACCAGGCCAAGTTCAAGGTATATGAAAAGGCCTTAACACCTTGGGACCAGTTAACTTGCAAGATAGCTTGACCCTATGTTTGTCCACTTGACTGCTTCGACCTGTGAATCTGGCCCTGTTGCACATTTGTTAAGGAACAGATATTTTATTGTTGCAGCAACTACCGTATTTTTTGCTCTATAAGACGCACCTAGTTTTTGGAGGAGGAAAACAAGAAAAAAAACATTCTGAATCTCAGAAGCCAGAACAGCAAGAGGGGTCGCTACACAGTGAAAGCAGCAATCCCTCTTGCTGTTCTGGCTTCTGGGACAGCTGCACAGCTTGCATTCGCTCCATAAGACGCACACACATTTCCCCTTACTTTTTAGGAGGGAAAAAGTGAGTCTTATAGAGCAAAAAACACGGTACTTTGGAACTCCCTGCCTATTGACACCTATTGATGTACTGCTTTCAGTGCCTGCTAAAAACATGTTTCTTTAGACAAGCCTACCCAAGTGTGTAGAATGTTGATACGTATTTAGCTTATTGGTTATTTTAAAAAGTCTGTTTGAATATTTAAATAGCTGTTTTTACTGAAACTTTTATTGTTTTATTAGTTTTGTAAAATGCTTCGAGGGATTTTTTTTTTGTAATTAAGCAGTAGATAAATGTTATGAAAATAAATAAATAGGCAATTGGTTATTTACAGTTTGAACTTCACACACACACACACACACACACACACACTCCTGCAAAGTATCTGCTTTTTGCATGCATCTCAGCCCTGTGGCCTGTGCTTAGGATGGTACAGCCAGGCATTGGAACTATGAAAGTGGGGAAAGCTCAGCAATGGAATGCTAATAAATTTTGCTTTTGTGAACCATCTAAATATGGTAATTTTATTTTTATTAAAGAAGGCCTCTACGTCTTCATAGGGAACTTCTTCTGGGTTAATATATAATTCCAAGTAGAATTTTAAAAAAATGATTTTTGAAGTTTTGTAAACGTCACCTCTATCTCCTCTAGTAAGTGGGATTGTTGACTTGTCTTTCTTCAGACGATTAGTCAAAAGCTTTCCTGGTCTTTCACCATTCTCCCAGTATCTCTGTCTTACACAAGTGAGTTTAATAATAATAGAAGTTCTATTTGATGAGCTAATACGTTATGTAATCCAAATTTCCTTTTTTTATTATTATTTCCTTGTACGATATACTGGTAGGATTCCTAATCACTTGTGCCCTTAAGTTAGCAACAAGCAGCGCAACTTCTGTGAGGAGCATGTGGCGTTTGTGCCTGGCGCTCAAAGGGCTGTGTGCGTCCCTTGCACTAGATAAAAAACTGCTCCCTGTAAAGGGCTTTTATTGCAGCACCACAACATGCCTGCAAACAGCATTTCTAACCACATTTACAGCTTGGGGGCTGAGGCAGTTCTCCTGCGCCTGAGCCCAACACATAAGCAAAACACCTCTTGAAGCCTTCGGTCTTGGGGTTCTCTACTTGCACACCCATGTGCCTGTGCCAATATGACTTTTGACTCATGCAAAGAACCCAAGTAACAGCTAGGACGTGGGTGGCACTGTGGGTTAAACCACAGAGCCTAGGACTTGCTGATCCGAAGGTTGGCGGTTCGAATCCCCTTGATGGGGTGAGCTCCTGTTGCTCGGTCCCTGCTCCTGCCAACCTAGCAGTTCAAAAGCAGTCAAAGTGCAAGTAGATAAATAGGTACCACTCCGGCCGGAAGGTAAACGGCGTTTCCGTGCGCTGCTCTGGTTTGCCAGAAGCGGCTTAGTCATGCTGGCCACATGACCCAGAAGCTGTACGCCGGCTCCCTTGGCCAATAAAGCGAGAGGAGCGCCGCAACCCCAGAGTCGGTCACAACTGGACCTAATGGTCAGGGGTCCCTTTACCTTTAACAGCTAGGAGAACCTTGCAGAGCCTTGCTTGCCCTTTGCACCAGGGATGAGGGGGGTTAAAGAGCCCTTTGCTTTCAGTCAAGAGGTGTGTGTCCTGCCTCCAGTTTCAAAGACACTTTGAATACCATTTGCTGGGAATCACAAATGCGGACAGAGCTGTTTACATCCTGCTTGCAGACATCCCAAAGGCTGGTGGCCAATGGGTTTTGGGGTAGATGGGCCCCCTTTGGTCAGATCCAGCATCAAGTCTCATATCTCCTCATGATATTGTGGCTGTGTGTGGAAGGGGCCTTTGGGATTAAGGGCTCTGCTTTGGGAGCACACAAATAGGGAAGCCTTTTTGGGCTGGGTATGGCCCTAAGGCCGCCAGCTGCTGACTCCTAAAAGTGGGCTTCTTCGACTGTAAACAACAACAAACCCTGTCGATATTGTGGTTGCTCCCCCCCCCTTTCCCCTTCTACCCTCACACACGATGAGTTATTTCTTTAATTCCTGCCCTTGAGGTTAACTCTCGGGGCAGATTTCGCCTCTTTCTGTCAAATCTTCTCCCCAAAACCAGTTTTGTTTTGAAGGAACCGAGAGTGAATCGCGGCACCAGATTCCGCCAGCCCCTCGGTCCTCAATCAAAATGAAAATGTGTGGTTAGGCACCTTCTTCTTCTTTTCATTCAAGGCTTTTTAGTAACGAAATACTTCGCTTGTCGTTCAATCCAGCTTGAAAGCAGGAACACCCCCCTTCCCTCCATGCACACCCCACACGTCCTTTTAAGTTATTTGTTCTGTTTTCTTATCAGAGCATGATGGGGGTTTCTCAGCTACTCTCCGGCTTTTGCAAACATATTTTTAATGCCTCCAATCGGCTTCTTTCCTTCAATGTGTTCGTCTTCATAAGAAATGCATGTTTAGTGGCCCTGGGGGGGGGGAGGGAGAAGGGAGGCTGCCTCCCCACCAAAAATTACTTCTATTTTGTTGCTAAACAGCTGTTTGCTATTTCAACAAGGAAGCTTTTGTGACTGGATGGAGCCTCATCTGAGGCCAGTGTTTTTTATCCACTGAGGGAAAGCCCGTGGCCACGATCCAAGAGACCCCCTTCCTGCCTGCACACAGATTTCCTGTCAGCGTTTGGGTCTTCCTGTGGATTTTGTTTCCTTCCAGCGCAAAAAAAGCATCTCAAAACTGTGTCAAGAAGTCCCCCTTGCAATTTTTTTGAGGGGGTGGAGGGGCGGTGGAGGAAGGTAGACAGCTTGCCTAGTGGTTACTAGGTCAGTTCACAAAACAATTTGCAGATCAGCCTGATAAATCAGGGGACCCTTCATTTTTCATTGCCTTTTAAAATTAACCCATTCAATAAACACACAAGATGTAATATGCTTCACGTAACCAGAGGTTTGTTGCCGTTTTGCGCATTTTAAAATTAACCCAGCAAACATAGTTCCATTTAAGCATGTGAAAAGTCTAACCTGTAAATGTTTTCTTCAAAACTAAAAAGGAAAAACGTAGCAGATCATTGTGTTCGAAGCACTTCATCATAGCTGTCAACCTTTCCCTTTTCTTGCGAGGAATCCTATTCAGAATAAGGGAATTTCCCTTAAAAAAAGGGGAACGTTGACAGCTATGCACCTCATGTTTGTTATATAGATAATAATAACAACAATAGCTTAACTTAAAAGAGATTATTATTATTATTATTATTATTATTATTATTATTATTATTATTACAGTGGTGCCTCGCAAGACGAAATTAATTCGTTCCGCGAGTTTTTTCGTCTAGCGAATTTTTCGTCTTGCGAAGCACGAAATCCCATAGGAATGCATTGAAATTCAATTAATGCGTTCCTATGGTCAAAAAAAAGTCCAAACAAAGCCAAATTTGGTACAACAAGAGTTTAATAAGTGCTCTTTAAAGTCACACATACTGTAAAGAGCATTTCAAAAATTGAAGGAACAATAAATTAAGTTTCTAAACATGACAGAAAAACATTTAAAAATCAACAAAGTGTACAGTACATTTTCTAAGACTCTGGGGGACCACTCGAAGAAGGTTCCTCTTCCACTCTTTGCTTCTTGCTGAAAAACCCCCTCCTCAACTGTTCCCCCAGCCACCCACCACACAGAAATTCAAATCCAGAATTTTTTTAAAAAAACAGCAGAGTGGCCCAATGGTCACAGAAAATCATAAAAATGCAGAAAAAAACCACACAAGCTTCCAGATTCTTGCAAACCCCTCCTCAACTGTTCCCCCAGCCACCCACCACACAGAAATTCAAATCCAGAATTTTTTTAAAAAAACAGCAGAGTGGCCCAATGGTCACAGAAAATCATAAAAATGCAGGGGGGAAAACCACACAAGCTTCCAGATTCTTGCAAACCCCTCCTCAACTGTTCCCCCAGCCACCCACCACACAGAAATTCAAATCCAGATTTTTTTTAAAAAAAACAGCAGAGTGGCCCAATGGTCACAGAAAATCATAAAAATGCAGAAAAAAAACACACAAGCTTCCAGATTCTTGCAAACCCCTTCCCAACACCAAGTCCTTGAATTCCAAACACCCCAACCCAAAATCCAACCCCCCCCCAAAAAAAGTTTTAAAAGTTTAAAAGAAGTTTTGGGAAAGCTTCAAAAATACCAAAGTCTTCAAAAACCTCAAAAAAGGCTACCACACTGCGTTCTATGAGTTCCTCCTCGAAGTCAAGTCGCAACTGTATTAACGGTGTTAAGAAAAAGGAAACAAACTTGCAAGACGTTTTCGTTTTTCGTCTTGCGAAGCAAGCCCATAGGGAAATTCGTCTTGCGAAGCGACTCAAAAACGGAAAACTCTTTCGTCTAGCGAGTTTTTCTTTTTGCGAGGCATTCGTCTTGTGGGGCACCACTGTATATTGTATTATGCATATTGTCTTATTTATACTGTATGTTAGCCGCTCTGAGCCCGGCTTTGGCTGGGGAGAGCGGGATACAAATAAAATTTATTTATTTATTATATTTATGATAGCCCCAGAGTTCCTTGGGAGCCATTCTGCCTATCCCATCTTTTCTCCAAAGAGCTCAAGACTACTAGAGGGTTGTGTTTTTTGGGTGGGGGGTTAGCAGGGGGCAACAAGAAGCTTATCAGTGGCTACTGGCTATGAAGCCTCTGCTCTACCTTCACGGCTAGAGGCAGCCGTGCTTCTGAATATCAGTTCCTGTAAACCACAAAAAGGGTGAGGGCTCTTGTGGGTTTCTCACGGGTGTCTGGTTGGGCATGGTTGAGAACAGGATGGCGCACTAGCTGGGCCACTGGCCTGATCCGGAAGGCTGCTCTTACGGTCTTGTCAGCCCCAGCACCATATGGTTGTGCTGGCTGAGGCTGATGGGAGTTGTAGTCCGGAGGGCACCAGGTTTGTGATAGCTATTCCAAGCTTTTGAGAGGAAAAGATGGCCGCTGTGACTTTCCTGCGGCTTTGCAATCTCGCTTCCAGCTTTGACCGCATACCCTCCAACATTCCTCCGATGAAAATAGGGGCGTCGTGAGGGAAAGTGGGACAATCCGGGATCAAATCAGAAACCGGGACGGCTTCTGTCAGTCCGGGACTGTCCCTGGGAAATAAAGACACTTGGGGGGTCTGTTTTAATGTCACCTTGCAATCTCGCTTCCCGTTGCAAGTGTAGATCTGCCGCTGGGTCAAAGCCTGACTTTGCTAGCTCTCTTGGGCCACGTGTGGTTTTGGGAGGCAGTAGTTGCTGGGTTTTTTTCTATTGAGACCTGTAGCTTCCCCTTGATCCTGACCAGAATGGATCCCTATGTAATAACCATAATAATAAGAGGAGTAATGTCAGCCAAACCTGCTACCATATGCTTCCCACCCCCCTGAGAAATCCTTGTGACGGATATTCAAAGCACAAAAAGAAGTGCTGTGTTCTTGTTTTTTATATAAAAAAAATCTGTACTTAAACACAGTGGTAACTTGGTTCTCGAACTTAATCTGTTCCAGGATTCCATTCGACTCCCGAAACGGTTCGAAAACCAAGGCGCGGCTTCCAATTGGCTGCAGGAGCTTCCTGCGGCCAATCAGAAGCAGCGGAAGCCGCGTCAGACGTTCGGCTTCCGAAAAACTTTGCAAACTGGAACACTCACTTTGCGGTGTTCGGGAGTTGATTTGTTCGGGAGCCAAGCCGTTCGAGTACCAAGGTACCACTGTAAATGAATAGTATTCTGTAGTAGGATGAACTGAATTCTGAGATGTGTACGAAATCATGCTGAGCAGAAACTCGCGTGATTCATTCGCAATGAATACACAGAACATACTCTGTGCCAGCTGAGGGGAAGGGCAAGGGAAGATGCGGTAGTCAAAGTCTCTCACCGTTTCTTAGCTTTGACTACCATCTACTGCTTGCTGGGTACAAGACTGCATCCATGAGGACTGGGATCTTTCTTTGGTTCAAAACGAGGTGCTGAGGAAGCTGGATCCCACATCATCCACCTATTCTGTGCTGCCTCTGAACCCACATTTATTTAATATTCTGAAATGCTTTTAAGTCACCCTTCAGCCAAATATTGCAAGGCAGTAGTGTACCATGTAAGTTGTTTTTCACTGTTTGTAACATTTAATTGTTCTGACCTCCCCTGGAACCTTAAGGCGAGAGGCAGGTAATAAATTTAAATAATAATATTTAATCATAATCATGGAATGGGGGGAGGGAGGCCTCCGGACAACCCTCTTTTTCACATTGGGCAATTGGTCACAGCATATTCACAAATTCATGGAGGAGAGGCCAATCAATGGCTTCTAGCCACAATGGCTGTGCTCTCTGCCTCCTTGGTTCAGAAAAACTGTGGAAGCATTGTTAGATCATTAAGTCTCCAATAATCACCGCTCAGCCATGATGTCCGTTGAGTGACCCTTCACCGGTCACAGCCTCTCAGCCCTAACTTACCTCAGAGGGTTGTTGTGAGCATGAAATCGAAAGCTCCTTGGGAGGAAAGGTGAGTTAGAAATCTAATGGCAAGAAGCAGATAGTAATATCTCTTCGCTTGCAAGTGACCTCTGAGCTATCCAAGTCTTCCCTAAACTGAAAACATTTCATGGTAATCTTTTTCTTCTTCTTATATAAATATGTCAGGTTGAGCAAACTTCTCCTGGAGCAATCCACAGTAGCTGTACTAGTATCAAACCCATTTTATTTATTTAAAACATTTAAATCTCACCTTTTCCTCCAAGAATCTCAAGATAATGTACATGGATCCCCCTCACTCGCCAGTCAGCCTCTCCTGGCACACTCTAAAATCGCTGGTCATCTTGGCTGTGACTTCAGATGTTCCAGGGTGAATTAAGCCACAGATGAAGAGGGATAGAAGCTTGGTGCAGCTTTATTAATTGTGCAGCATGCCACATCTTAGAAACACTTCCAGAGTAGTCAGAGGTGACATTATCACAGTGAATTTTATGGCAACTGAACTGGTCTCCCTTCATTTCTTTCATTACAGTGGTGCCTCGCAAGACGAAAAGAATCCGTTCTGTGATT
The DNA here is from genome assembly GCF_964188305.1 of Podarcis bocagei. NCBI lineage: Eukaryota > Metazoa > Chordata > Lepidosauria > Squamata > Lacertidae > Podarcis > Podarcis bocagei. The sequence goes on along the minus strand of NC_138132.1, from coordinate 86,013,351 downwards.
CTCTTCGTCTAGCGGTTTTTACGTCTTGCGAAGCAAGCCCATTGACGGATTAGTGCTATTAGCGGCTTTTAGCGGCTTATCGGCTTATCGGATCAGCTGATAAGCAGCTTAGCGGCTTAGAAAAAGGGGGGAGGGGGAAAAACCCGCAGGAACTCGCAAGACATTTTTGTCTTGCGAAGCAAGCCCATAGGAGATTCGTTTTGTGAAGCACCTCCAAAACGGAAAACTCTTTCGTCTAGCGAGTTTTCTGTCTTGCGAGGCATTCGTCTTGCGGGGCACCACTGTAGTTCATCGCCAGAAAAGCCTAGACCACTTTCTGCTCACTTTTCTTTTTGGAGAGGTGTGCTATCCTGAACTTTTTATCAGTATTCCCAGGGCCGGATTTAGATGAAGCCCTAAGCTATTGAAGGTAATGGGGCCCTTTATATGTCCAGCTGTTCTTTGTCAACAACAAATTGTCGCTGGTTTTTGTGTTGAATATATGCTATATGGTCATTCATGCACCTAAAAAGGTAAAGGGACTCCTGACCATTAGGTCCAGTTGTGGCCGACTCTGGGGTTGTGGTACTCATCTTGCTTTACAGGCCGAGGGAGCTGGCGTTTGTCTGCAGACAGTTTTTCCGAGTCATGTGGCCAGCATGACTAAGCCGCTTCTGGTGAACCAGAGCAGCGCACGGAAACGCCGTTTACCTTCCAGCCGGAGTGGTACCTATTTATCTACTTGCACTTTGACTGCTTTTGAACTGCTACGTTGGCAGGAGCAGGGACTGAGCAACAGGAGCTCACCCCATCACGGGGATTCGAACCGCCGACCTTCTGATCGGCCAGTCCAAGAGGCTGTGGTTTAGACCACAGCCCCACCATAAGCTCTTTGGGGCAGGGACCTGCTTTCTTGTACAGTGGTACCTCTGGATGCAAATGGGAACCGTTCCGGAGCCCCGTTCGCATCCTGAAGCGAACGCAACCTTCTGATCGGCAAGTCCTAGGCTCTGTGGTTTAACCCACAGCACCACCCGCGTCCCTATTTATGGACCTAATAGGTACGGTATCTAAAGCCATTTGCACACAACAAAATATATATTTTATCAAAGTAATTGTTGAACTGAATTACAATTAAGAAAAAGTATATTAACAGTGAATATTTTTTTTGGGGGGGGGGCAAGAGAGTGGGGCCCTAAGCTATAGATTGTTTAGCTTATACGTAAATCCAGCATTGGATATTCTAGATCTTCTTTATTTTTGATATTATGCCACTCACTCCAAGGTTGTTGCTAACTTCGCAAGCCTGGTGTTCTTGTATCCATCCCATTATGTTTGGCATTTATAGGTACATACTGTGTAATGAAGGATGCATAATTCACTTATGTATTCCCTGCCACTCAACATGATCTTTGGGATGTTTTGACCATTTTCTACCAGTTTGTTTCTTTTGATGTTTTGTCTGTACAGTGGTACCTCTGGTTACGAACTTAATTCATTCTGGAGGTCCGTTTTTAACCTGAAACCGTTCTTAACCTGAGGTAGCACTTTAGCTAATGGGGCCTCCTGCTGCCACCGCACGATTTCTGTTCTCATCCTGAGGTAAAGCTCTTAAGAGGTACAGTGGTACCTCGGGTTACATACACGTCAGGTTACATACGCTTCAGGTTACTGACTCTGCTAACCCAGAAATATTACCTCGGGTCAAGAATTTTGCTTCAGGATGAAAACAGAAATCGTGCTCCAGCGGTGTGGCGGCAGCGGGAGGCCCCATTAGCTAAAGTGGTGCTTCAGGTTAAGAACAGTTTCAGGTTAAGAACGGACCTCCAGAACGAATTAAGTACTTAAACCAAGGTACCACTGTACTACTTCCAGGTTAGCGGTGTTTGTAACCCGAGGTACCACTGTATAGTGGTACCTCGGGTTAAGAACTTAATTCATTCTGGAGGTCCTTTCTTAACCTGAAACTGTTCTTAACCTGAGGTACCACTTTAGCTAATGGGGCCTCCTGCTGCCGCTGCACTGCCGGAGCACAATTTCTGTTCTCATCCTGAGGTAAAGTTCTTAACCCGAGGTACTCTTCCGGGTCAGCGGAGTCTGTAACCCAAAGTGTTTGTAACCCGAGGTGTTTGTAACCTGAGGTACCACTGTAATTGGAAAGAACGGCCTTGGAGACTGGCATGTGAGGGCAGCTTGTGCCACTCCTGGGTTTTTGATACTCGGACATATCAACCTCTTTCATCTTCCTGAAAAGTCCTTGAGTGGGGGCGCTTTACAGTGGTACCTCGGGTTACATACGCTTCAGGTTACATACGCTTCAGGTTACAGACTCCACTAACCAGAAATAGTGCTTCAGGTTAAGAACTTTGCTTCAGGATGAGAACAGAAATCGCGCAGCAACTGCGGGAGGCTCCATTAGCTAAAGTGGTGCTTCAGGTTAAGAACAGTTTCAGGTTAAGAACGGACCTCCGGAACGAATTAAGTACTTAACCCGAGGTACCACTGTATTTGGAAATGTTCCTTTCTTGCTGTGGCTCCAAATCTCACCCAAGTATCTTCAGAACTGCATCCTTTTGCAGTGGCTGGTGGAGGCTTCTTCGAAGACCGGACTTTGCTGGCCTCCTTATCGCAGGAATGTATCACTTCCTCTTTTAGTTTCTTCATTTTCTTTCTTTCTCTTAATTTATGCTCTGGTCTCTCCCCCCCCTCCTCCCCCGCCCCTCTGTGTTCTCAGTGCTAGGCAGCTCTGAGGTTGCTTTTTCTCTGAATTGCTGCTTCTTAGAAATTCTTCCTTTTCTGTGCTCCCCAGAGAGCACGTGGCAGAACAGTGGCTTCTGAGATGGAAGGGCGATGCTCCCTAGTGGGTGGGGACATGCGTTGGCATTCACACGGCCTTGATTCCCTCTTTCTCTCCCTCTCTGCACCCCCAATTCTTTGTTTAGTGTCATTGGATTTTCACATAGATGTTTAAACCAGTATACCATATTGTAGTAGCCCTGTAAACTGGAGCGGAAGCCATTTCTGGCAAGGCCTTTGCATGCAAAAGGTCCCGGGCTCCGTCATATTCATGTTTCCTTCTAGATTTCCTTGCTGGCTGCTAGCATATCATTCCCAGTGACCTCTCAGGGTTGCTTTCACGCAGACTCTTCCGCGTGAGACTTCTAAGAGCTGCCTGATAAAGAGTTTCTTTTTGTCGTTCTGGCCACAAGGTCTGCTTCCTCCTGAGATGAGAAGGACTGGTAAATGCTCATGGGTAGGACATCTGAACGCAGCCCTGTATCGGGAACTTTTTAATGTTTGATGTTTTGCTGTGTTTTTATATTATGTTGGAAGCTGTCCAGAGTGGCTGGGACAACCCAGTCAGATGGGCAGGATATGTTGTTGTTGCTGTTGTCATCTCCACTTAGCAGGTACAGTGGTACCTCGGGTTAAGTACTTAATTCGTTCCGGAGGTCCGTATTTAACCTGAAACTGTTCTTAACCTGAAGCACCACTTTAGCCAATGGGGCCTCCTGCTGCGCCGCTGGAGCACGATTTCTGTTGCAGCCTACACTTGGCCCTTGGCAGACCAGCCGCCATGCTCCAAAACCCATTCATGCTCATGCTCTGGCTTACAGTGGTACCTCGGGTTAAGTACTTAATTCGTTCCGGAGGTTCGTTCTTAACCTGAAACTGTACTTAACCTGAAGCACCACTTTAGCTAATGGGGCCTCCTGCCGGAGGCACGATTTCTGTTCTCATCCTGAAGCAAAGTTCTTAACCTGAAGTACTATTTCTGGGTTAGCGGAGTCTGTAACCTGAAGCGTCTGTAACCCGAGGTACCACTGTATTGAGAAAGGCCTCTGTTTCTGCAAGATGACCCTCGAGAGCTGCTGACAGAGGGAGCAGGTGCTGCCTTTGTTCCAGAAAAGTCTCGGAGGCAAAGGAGAGGAATCTGGGTTTGGGGCAGGGTTTGAGATGTGATGGTTGGGGGGGGGAGTTTCTTGGGGGTACGGGCAAGACTAGAACATCAGGCTGCCTTAGGCCTATAGCAGGTTCTTCTATGTCCCCAGCTGGGCTCCTTGTGTGTTGAACCAAAGGTGAACTGTCCCAGAAATTCCACTCACACCATCTTGGCAGCGAAGATAACCTTACAACGAATTGGTAGTTGTTGTAGCTGCAATGAGCTCAGGCCTGCTTACATTCAGTTGCTTGGATATAAGCTTTGATGTTGTCTTATCTGTGGGCTTGGGATGCTGGGCTCTAAGCCCAGAAAGGGGAGCTATCTGTAATAATTGGGTATTTGCCACCTATGCCCTCCTTGGGGCAGGGGGAGCGATAGGAGGATGACACATGTTGCTTTGCGTATAAAGAATATGTGCAACTTTGCTTCCTTGCTGCGGTGTCCGTATTGCATCTCTGCAAGAGAAGGCTAGGCCTGGCAGCCTGATTTGCTGCAAGAATAAAGCAATAGAACTGGCCGTTCTGACGCCTTTGGTATCCCTGCACCCAGCGACTCCCACAAGCCCTCTGCAGGGTCTGTGGTTCAAATCACCATGGGGTCCCATGCCTGAAGAGGTCTCCTGCTTGCCTGCTTGGGCTCCTGGGACCCCTCTACGTGCAAGGCACGAACCACTAAACTGCCCTTCCTCTGAGCAATCCGTACAGGCAACTGAAGCAGCTGTGCTCTTCTTAACCGCAGCAGCTATTCTTAACGCAACCCAGTCCTAGTTCCCAGCGGCAGGCGGAGGAGAAGAGTGGGGTGTAGAATTTTGGGTCTGCCCTAGATGAAGAAGCAGAGTTGTGAACGGTACTCGGGAACCACAGAAAAGCCATCAGTGTTTAGAGTGTTAGGCTAGGACTGGGGCGACCCAAGTTGCCCACTTGGCCATAGAAGCTCACCGGGTAATCTTGGGCCAGCCTAACCTACCTTGTCGTTAGGATATACATGAAGAACCCTTGCTCTTCTTTCCTTGGAGGAAAGGTGCGGTGGGTGCATACATAGCTGATAAGATACAACTTTATTCGCATTAGCCAATGGCCATAGCAACAGTGAAACATTACAGTACAGTGGTACCTTGGGTTACAGACGCTTCAGGTTACAGACTCCACTAACCCAGAAATAGTACCTCAGGTTAATAACTTTGCTTCAGGATGAGAACAGAAATCGTGCAGCGGCGGCAGGAGGCTCCATTAGCTAAAGTGGTGTTTCAGGTTAAGAACAGTTTCAGGTTAAGAACAGACCTCCAGAATGAATTAAGTTATTAACCCGAGGTACCACTGTATATGAAGAAAAAGAAATTTGATATAAGAGCACAATTTAAAGTCCTGAATCAGCCGTCAGTTAGTGGCCCTTATTCTGATTGCCCCTGCTATGAACCTAGCAACCTTGCTGTTAATACATAGAGTTGTCTGCATGTTTCTATCGCTCTACTCTTCTTTTATGCTATAACGTTTTATTTCTGGAATGCATTGAACTTTTAACAGTTTTATTTTAACAATGCAACAAACGAGGGCAGAATTCTCAGAATTTGCTGTGCACATGGCAGCATGTGCACATATAGCCTTGCAGTGAGAACCCAGTGCCACCCATTTAATCCTGACTTGAGTTAAAGCAGCATTTTTTTAAGACTCTTGAGCTCCACCCACTGGAGCCTGGGCAGATTACTTGGCTGGGGAGGGGGATACCCTTCGGATGAAGGAAGAGGGTGCCAGCGTCCCAGAAGCAGCAGAATGGGCCCTGCCTCAAAGGGAATCCTCTTTTGAGTAACACTTCAGCCTCACTGACCCACTTCTCTTGTGGGGCAGAGGAAATGAAAGTTTTGTGCCGTGGAAGCTGGTGGTGTTTTGTGGAAGTGTCTGCTTGGGGTTTTGTACCCCTTTTTTGTCATAAATAGTGGAACCAACTCCGCTTTCTGCACTCGATTCCGGCCACTTGAGGATCCGTCCTCTGCTCCAACCTCTGATCTGGCAGGTTTTCTTATTTTTAGGGCTCCTAACCAACTGGGAGAATTTCTAGTACATGAATCATGTACACTTACTACATGAATTGCTTGCTAATTGAGTTTCAGTATAAATAAGGTTTGCTTTCTTTGCCAAAAAGCTCAAAACGGAAACGAAGGTCGGATTTGCAGTTTTACGTGTTGACACTCGCTCTCAGAAGGAAAGTCAGTAACATAAGGGCCTCAGAACAGCTTTCTGAAATATCAGCAACTTGAACACTAACTTGGAACCCTAAGAAATAAATTACTTCTCCGTCAGCTAAACCTTTAGCTGACTGATTTATAAAAGGACACAGGCCATGGTGTCCACTCTTCCTCAAGCCAGCCCTCCACCTGAAATCCTCTCCCGTCTCTGCCATTTAATATGCCACAAAGGGTGTGTTCTGCCTCTCCTGCGATTAGGCAAAAACCCAGGAAACACAAACCCTGGATAAGGGCCTGGGCCCCTGTAATCGAGCGCCGCTGGCATTAAAGTACACTTTGCCTCGTCAGCAGCCCAGTGGTCAGCACTGTATGCTCCCAATTACTGGTCCACCTAGGTCAATATTGCCTACTCTGGCTGGCAGTGGCTCTCCATGATTCCAGGCTCTCCCAGCCCTCCCAGGAAATGCTGTTGGGATCTTTGCTTGCAACGCAGAAGCTAAAGGCCCTTCCCTGATGTCTGGCAGGTTAAATTTCATTACGTTTTCTATTATCCAGGCTTCCTGGAGTTGCTCTGGGTCTCGCAATGCATTGTCACGAAGATAATTGCATCCCATCTGGGAGACTCGGTTAACTTCAAAGTCCGCTGCTGGAATAGCCACCATTTGCCCCACTCCCACCCTGCTAAATTAGCAGGCAGGGTATAATTAATAACTTTTATTTGCCCAGAAGCTTCTGTGTATTTTACTGCTCTCTGTGCTTTTGGAATTTATAATTCTTTCTCCTTGTTTTTATCTCTCCCACCGCCGCCCCCCGGCCGACCCACAGTCTGTCTTTGCAAAGGGTTGGGGGGGGGAGAATTTTTTCCATCCGTTATCTATGGCAAATGCATTTCAGCATCTGCAAACTGAGAATTATATTTTTTTTAAAAAAACCTGGTTGGATCCTGCAGAGGTGGGGGACCTCCGAAGAGCGTGCTGTTTGTGTCTTACGTGTTAAAAGGACACCCTGTTCTATTTCGCTGCAGAGCCTGGTGACTTCCCCGCCTCTTTATCTCTCGCCACCAAATGTCTCCTAACACTCCCTGCTTCTCTGCCTTTTGTCTGTTCCTGGTGTTGCATTCTGAGGAACCGCAGAGCAAATTTGGGCGAAGCTGATGGGCATGTTGGGGGGGGAGGAAGAGAGACAGAGGTTTTGTTTTTTGTTTCTTTCTGTTTTTGTAGTGATGTGTTGGCGTCAAAACGACCCTCGTGCAATCGTACAAACTGTAGGCGGGACATTTTCTGTTATCTACTTATGTCCTAGAATTTCAGTACGAAACAAAACATCAAAGCAGTTTACGAGAAGAATAAAACAATGAAATTATCAAGGAAAACAGTTATGAGCATCTACGTAAAACATAAAAAGGTTTTCTACATAAAAAGGTCCGTATAGTAAAAGCCATGGTTTTCCCAGTAGTGATGTATAGAAGTGAGAGCTGGACCATAAAGAAGGCTGATCGCCGAAGAATGGATGCTTTTGAATTATGGTGCAGGAGGAGACTCTTGAGAGTCCCATGGACTGCAAGAAGATCAAGCCTCTCCATTCTGAAGGAAATCAGCCCAGAGTGCTCACTGGAAGGACAGAACCTGAAGCTGAGGCTCCAATGCTTTGGCCACCTCATGAGAACAGAAGACTCACTGGAAAAGACCCTGATGCTGGGAAAGATGGAGGGCACAAGGAGAAGGGGATGACAGAGGACGAGATGGTTGGATGGTGTTCTCGAAGCTACCAGCATGAGTTTGACCAAATTGCAGGAGGCAGTGGAAGACAGGAGTGCCTGGCGTACTCTGGTCCAGGGGGGTCACGAACAGTCGGACACGACTAAACAACAACAACAACATAAAACATTTGCTGTCATGATTAAATGCAACAATAAACTAAAAACAGATTAGATGTGTAGCAGCATTCTACATATCCGGGCAGCTTGTCTACTCAAAAATGTTTTTAGCAGGTGCCTGCCTTGTGTGAATAAGCAGGGAGTTCCAAAGTGTGGGGGCTACTGCACTAAAATATGGATTTCTTAAGAGTTCCCTGGGAAGAGGGATTGGTTGTTATACCACTCTCAGAATTACTATTCTATGAGGGGAATAAGGGGCCTCCTAACATCTCTCAGCCCCCTTAACAAACTACAGCTCCCAGGATGCTTCGGGGGAAGCTGTGAATTTTGTATCGTAGAGCTTTAAATGTATGGTCCGAATGTGGCCAATGTCTGATGCAGACGATGCTTGAGGTGACGCAGTGACATCGCACTGTGCACCTGGGGTGTCATGGGGATAGCATGTCACCCCAGGTGTCATTTTTATTGGGCATGGCAAAGAAAAAGGCCATCTGGCTGGTCCCAGAGAGGGGCTGGATGGTGGTGCTGCTGTCCACATGCGTCAGGGGAAGTGGTGGAATTTATTGATTTGATTATTGATTTGATTTGATTTGATTTGATTCATATACTGCCCTTCATCTCAGGGTGGTCCACAAGATTAAAAACATAAGATAGGCAGCCCTGTTTAGGGAAACTTTTAATGTTTAAAAGGTTATTGTATTTTAATATTTTGTTGGAAGCTGCCCAGAGTGGCTGGGGAAACCCAGCCAGTATAAATAAATTGTTGTTGTTATTGAAGCGCAAGTAAATAGTCAACACAGAAAGCAACAAAACAGTAACACACATACATAAAAACACATTTAAAAGGTTGTAGAATATTAATCAGCCCAAGGCCTGGCTGAAGAGGAACGTCTCTGCCTGGCGCCTGAAGATATATAATGAAAGCACCAGGCGAACCTCCCTAAAGAGAACATTCCACAGATGGGGAGCCACCACCGAGAAGGCCCTTTCTCATGTTCCTGCCCTCTGGACCTCTCATGGAGGAGGTACACGAAGAAGGGCCTCAGATGGTGAATGGAGAGTCTGGGATGATTTATATGAGAAGACGCGGTCCTTGAGGTATTGCAGTCCTGACCCGTTTAAGGCTTTATAGGTCAAAACCAGCACTTTGAATTGGGCCTGGAAGCTATTTGACAGTCAGTGCAGTTGGGCCAGGAGCGGTGCCATATGTTCAAACTGCATGGCCTGGTTACCAACCTAGCTACCGTATTCTGTACCCGTTGCAAGTTTCTGAACTGTCTTCAGAGGCAGCCCTGTCTGTAATGTGTTGCAGTAATCCAGCCTAGTGGTTATTAGAGCCTTGAGAACAGTAGAAATATATACAGTGGTACCTCTGGATACAAATGGGAACCGTTCCGGAGCCCCGTTTGCATCCTGAAGCGAATGCAACCCGCGTCCGCATGGCTGTGTGGGTCGTGATTTGTCGCTTCTGCGCATGACGTCATTTTGAGCATCTGCCCATGCGCGAGCGTCGAAACCTGGAAGTAACGCGCTCTGTTACTTCTGGGTTGCCGCAGAGCGCAATCCGAAAATGCTTAACCTGAAGCTACTTCAACCCGAGGTATGACTGTATAAAAAAAATTAAAAATTGTCCAGTAGCACCTTAGAGACCAACTAAGTTTGTTCTTGGTATGAGCTTTCTTGAGTGACAGCAAAGGATCCAGGAGTACCCCCAAATTACGTACCTGCTCCTTCAGAGGGTGTGTGACCCCATCAAGAGCAGGGAAGGTTCCCATCCATCCAGTCTAGGAAACCACCAACTAAAAGTGCCTTTGTCTTATCTGGATTGAGCTTCACTTTGTTGGCTCTCATCCAGTCCACTACTGAGGCAAGAAAATGGTCCAGCACTTCCACTGCCTCACTTGCAGATGAAAATGAGAAGCAGAGCTGAGTGTCGTCGGCATATTGCTGACAACGTACTCCAAAGCTCCAAATGAGCTCCGAATGAGCGGTTTCCTGTAGATGTTAAATGGCATATATTATAAGGGGCAGTGCTGTTGAGCGATGCCTACCCCACCTTCCTGACAAAAGCGAGCTGACCATTCGGAGCCCCTTCCCAGCTGCTGCTGCTGCTGCTGCATTTGGCTCCGGGTTACAAAAGGAGCCGTGACTCACCAACCCAAAAACCTCAGAAGGCTGCAAAACTGGGAACAAAAACAGCATGACATAGATGGAAAGCAGAAGTGGATTCCCTCCCCCCCCCCCCGGATAGCCAAGAGAGCAGAGATATTTTGGGAGTCTCGGCCACATCCCCTTCCATGGCAACAAGGAAATCCGATTGTCCTCCCCCCCACCTCCCCCCCAGCACTGCCGCTAACTTGCCCAGTACCTGGAAGGTGGTATTGTTGCTGCTATTAATGATGAATAGTGATGATGATGATGATCATGATCATTATTGTGGTACCTTGGGTTACGGGACGTGGGTGGTACTGTGGGTTAAACCACAGAGCCTAGGACTTGCCGATCAGAAGGTCGGTGGTTCGAATCCCCACGACGGGGTGAGCTCCCGTTGCTCGGTCCCTGCTCCTGCCCACCTAGCAGTTCGAAAGCATGTCAAAGTGCAAGTAGATAAATAGGTATCACTCCGGCGGGAAAGTAAACGGTGTTTCCGTACGCTGCAATGGTTCACCAGAAGCGGCTTAGACATGCTGGCCACATGACCCAGAAGCTGTATGCCGGCTCCCTTGGCCAATAAAGCGAGATGAGCGCCGCAACCCCAAAGTCGGCCATGACTGGACCTAATGGTCAGGGGTCCCTTTACCTTTACCTCAGGTTAAGTACAGTGGTACCTCAGGTTAAGTACTTAATTCATTCCGGAGGTCCGTACTTAACCTGAAACTGTTCTTAACGTGAAGCACCACTTTAGCTAATGGGGCCTCCTGCTGCCGCCGTACTGCCAAAGCACGATTTCTGTTCTCATCCTGAAGCAAAGTTCTTAACCTGAAGCAATATTTCTGGGTTAGCAGAGTCTGTAACCTGAAGCGTATGTAACCTGAAGCGTATGTAACCCGAGGTACCACTGTAATTAATTCGTTCCGGAGGTCCGTTCTTAACCTGAAACTGCTCTTAACCTGAGGTACCACTTTAGCTAATGGCAGACTAATTCAGAAGGTTGTGGACTCTCCTTCCGTGGAGGTTTCTAAGGAGAGGTTGGGTGTCCATCTGCCATGAATGCTTTAGCTGAGATTCCTTCATTGCAGGGGTTGGACTAGATGACCCTCGAAGGTCCCTTCCAACTCTTAAGATTCTGTGATTCTAAACGATCTGCTCTTGTGTGTTGATTAATACATGTGTTCACCATCCTTGGGAATATCATTTGGGGCGAAGCCGATGGCCCAGCACTGACTCCAGGACATGTGAATGGGGTGTTTTTTTTTGGGGGGGGGGTGCCTGCTGGCCTTTTTAAGCTGGCCTCCCCTCCTTTTCCCTTGCGCCTTCTGCCTGGGGGAAGAGGCATCTCTCTGTCTTCCTCCCATTTCCTGGATGACTTCTGCAGCCCTCAATCTGCAAGCGGTTTCACAGATGCTGGAATCTCCAGCAGCTGTGCAGTTGTTTTCGTTTCAGTTTGTTGCTGCTTTGTGTAACCTCCAGCAGAGCCGGCCGTCCCCTGTCCCCCCCCCCCCCAGCCTTGCAGGGTGGTGCTTTGCCAGCATCCAGCAGGCCTGGGGTTTGGCTGGTTGGGTGCTGGCCACCCTGCTGCCCCTCTGCTAACACCGCTGACCCTGAGTGGCTTATGGCTCCTTAATGCCAGTGAGTCACGCCGGCCGCCCCTCTCGGCCAAGAGGATTTCTGAGGCTCTCGGCCTGTGGAAAAATCCAAGCAGCCCATCGGCTGGGGATGGAAACGGCCTGTCTGGTAAACCGATTGCGTCATCAGGCTTCCTGCATTGGCTCAGCATTCCCGCGCCTCACGCCAGCTCTCAGAATCCGACCCTTTTGGTGCCAGTCCTTCTGCATCACTTGGGGGAAATGGTCCCAGCTGTTGTCTCATTTTCCCCTCCTGGTTTCTTGGGGTGGCATAATTACCAGGGAAGGTGGCATTTCGGGAACAGGATGGGAGGGGCAAGAATGCACACCCCGTGTGGTCCAGAGACCCATAACAGGCACCGCATGGAATCTTTTACACCCGTCGGGAGCTTTCTGTGCTCCTCCATCACGTCAAGGGAGCACGGGAAGTGGAAGTGGTCACTGAATACAGTGAGGTTCTCTGCCGAAAATACATCTGTTTAAGTTCCAAGGTTCTAGTCCTCTTGACAGCGGAGAAGGGTGAGCTTTAAAGCAATCTGGGTTACTGGGTGTAATCTCAAAGCTGGAGTGGTCCAATCAGGCTTCTGAATGGCACACCTTCCAACATTTCTCTGAAGAAAACAGGGGCACCCTATTCTATTATTATTATTCTTATTATTCTTATTATTACTGTTGTTGTTGTTACCAGGCCCATATGGGGTTTGCTTCTGGTTTCCCCAGCCACACTGGGTGGCTTCCACCATATATAAAAAGATAATAAAACATTAAACGTTTTAAAAAGCTTCCCTCTACAGGGCTGCCTTCAGATGTCTTCTAAAGGTTGTATAGTTTCTTATCCCCTTTGCTCGGGGGGTCACGTAATTCCATACCCTCCTATGAAAATAGGGACGTCCTAAGGAAAAGCGGGACATTATGGGATCAAATCAGAAACCGGGATGGCTTCTGTAAATAATAATAATAATAATAATAATAATAATAATAATAATAATTTATTTATATCCTGCCCTCCCCAACCGAAGCCAGGCTCAGAGCGGCTAACAACAGTAAATTGGTAAAACATTCTAAAATCATTTCATTATAAAATCAGTTCAAATCAGATTAATGGCAACCATTGGGCTAGAGTTCTGAGAGGATTGCCAAAGGAGGGGGTCAGGCAGTGGAACACCTCTGTCTTGCAGGCCCTGCGGAAAGATGTCAAGCCCCATAGGGCCCTAGTCTCTTGTGACAGAGCATTCCACCAGATTGGAGCCACAGCCGAAAAAGCCCTGGCTCTGATTGAGGCCAGCCTAACCTCTCTGTGGCAGGTTAAAACCAGCACCTTAAACATGATCCTGTACTTCACTGGGAGCCAGTGCAGCTGGTATAGCACCGGGTGAATGCTGGCCCTGGAAAATAGGGACACTTGGAGGGTCTTGAATTTCTAGCGGGCAGGATTTGGGGGCTGTCTTGGGAGCATGAGTAGATTAAAGTTATGCGGGGGGGGGATCATTTGCATCATTTATACAAGCTGTTGAATTCATCTTCCTTTGGTACAGATACAATCAGGTATCCAGTGGCGTAGCGTGGGTTGTCAGCACCCGGGGCAAGGCAAGTAATTTGCGCCCCCTAACCCGTGGATTTGTGCCCCCTAACCCGTGGATTTGCGTCCCCTAACCCTAACCCCCAGATGTTGCCGCCCCCCCTGCACCCCCCACACTATGCCACTCCAGGTATCTGTTACCATGAAGTCACCCAGGACATTTTGTTTTCTACAATCTGTGGCTCAAGGATGGGGAACCTGTGGCTTTTCAGGGATTGCCGGACTACGTCTCTCATCATCCTCGGCAGCTCTGAGTAGGGCTGATGGGAGTTGGAGTACACCACTACCTAGAACAGGGGTCAGCAAACTTTTTCAGCGGGGGGCTGGTCCACTGTCCCTCAGACCTTGTGGGGGGGCCAAACTATATTTTGGAGGAGAAAAATGAACGAATTCCAATGCCCCACAAATAACCCAAAGATGCATTTTAACTAAAAGGACACATTCTACTCATGTAAAAACATGCTGATTCCTGGACTGTCCGCAGGCCAGATTTAGAAGGCAATTGTGCCGGATCCGGCCCCCGGGCCTTAGTTTGCCTACCCATGACCTAGAAGGCCGCAGGATCCTCACTTGCTGCTTTAAGCTCTTAATTCTCTCTCTAGTTCCGTCTCTCTGTTCTTAAACTGCTGCTTTATTTATTTATTATCATTTATTGCATTTATGTCCTAGCTTAGACTGAGAGAGGCAGTGAGTGGCCCAAAGTCACCAAGCGATCTTTATGGCCAACTAGGGGATTTGAACCCTTATCTCTCCCAGTCCTGGTCCGACACCACGAAACTGCCCTAGCTTTCCCCCCTCTCCCTCTTCATCAAAAGTTTCCCCTCCAGACATTCCTATTCCTGCCCACCTCCCAACCATTTGCTCCCACTAAGGAAACACCCTTAGCATGTTTTATTTGGTCAAATCCCTGGCTGCGATCAGCTGTTTGGGTGAATGCAAATTCACCATGAGCCCCCACCCAGAGTATCTCACAGTAGTGTTGTCAGAAATCAGGGTGGAAGGAGGGATGTATTGATTTCTGCCTTCCTCCCCAGGTGGCTTCTCCACCCATTCGGCCACTGTCAAAGCCCCTTGGGGTCTGAACAGGCCAGAAACTGTGGTCCTTCAACTTTTTACAGTGAGAGATACATGTCATCATTGCTTGGAACTTTGGCCCTGGAAAGGCTGAGCCACAGAGGCAGCTGAATTCTGGGGTAGCTTTTAAACAGAGGATGGAATGACGGACGGAATCTGTGTACAGTGGTAACACAGGTAAAGGGACCCCTGACCATTAGGTCCAGTCGTGAGCGACTCTGGGGTTGTGGCGCTCATCTTTCTTTATTGGCCAAGGGAGCCGGCGTACAGCTTCCGTCAAGTGGCCTGCATGACTAAGCCGCTTCTGGCGAACCAGAGCAGTGCACGGAAACGCCGTTTACCTTCCCGCCAGAGCGGTACCTATTTATCTACTTGCACTTTGACATGCTTTCAAACTGCTAGGTTGGCAGGAGCTGGGACCGAGCAACGGGAGCTCACCCCGTCATGGGGATTCGAACCGCCGACCTTCTGTTCGGCAAGTCCTAGGCTCTGTGGTTTAACCCACAGCGCCACCCGCGTCCCGCGTGTACAGTGGTACCTCGGGTTAAGTACTTAATTCGTTGTGGAGGTCCGTTTTTAACCTGAAACTGTTCTTAACCTGAAGCACCACTTTAGCTAATGGGGCCTCCTGCTGCCGCGCCATCGAAGCATGATTTCTGTTCCTATCCTGAAGCAAAGTTCTTAACCCGAGGTACTATTTCTGGGTTAGCGGAGTCTGTAACCTGAAGCATATGTAACCCGATGTACCGCTGTACTCTGCATTCACCAGGATCCTGGCCAGGGAAAATCTGGTGTGCGGAACTTGTCGTTGGGGCGGAGGTGGCTGGTCCAGAAATCCAAAAATTAGAGCTGCTTCCTTTCGCCCTTTCCATGCCTTGCAGAGTAGGAAGCTTCAATCCCTTCCCTTGCTGTTTTCCCCTTCTAGGCTCTAGTTTTGTATTTCATAGAATTGTAGAATCATGGAAAAAGGACCCCAAAGGTCATCTATTCCAACCCCCTGCAATGTGGGAATTTCAACGACAGGTTGCAGCCGGAGCTTTGTTCCTCTGCCGTGTGTCAGAGGAAGGGAGTGGAAACTGCTGTGGATTCACTTCTCCTTGCTCACTTGGAGAACCATTGACTGGAGAAGGTGGGGGAGCCACCAACTCTGATGGTTTTAAGAGGCTTGGAGAGGTTCATGGGGGAGGCAGCAATTCTTCTGAATTCCAGCCAGTCATTGGAAACCACAGGAAGGGGGAGTTGCAAGGAGGCTGCCAGATTTCTGCCTTTCTTTTGTCCCTGCCAAAGACATTTTGTTGGCCACTCTCAGAGACAGAAAGCTAGACTTTTTGATCCAATCTAGCAGCAGGATCAAGGTGTGCGCGCCTTATTTCCCTAACTCCCCATCCAAAATAAGGCATGTGCAAATGGTCAAGGACTTCCAAAACCTGCTGAAAATGTTTTTTTTCCCTGTCTCCTGGCTGCTGCTGCCAGCCTTTTATGATATTCTAAGGATGCTTTTGAAGAGTCTACCTGACTCCTCTAGCGATTTTCATTGAGATGCCCACATAACCAGAAGCAAACAAATACTTTAACGAATCCAATAATAAACCCTAAATGTTAGGTCCATTTTTTTGGACTCGATCTCTGCTTCTCCAACCTGGAAATGTTTCAGATGTTTTTGACTATAGCTTTCACCAAGCAGGAGGTGCAGGGCTGATCCACAGTGCACTTCCAAAGCACATGACCCACCCCCCAAAAAAGAATCCTGGCAACTGCAGTTTCCCCCTCGCGGACCAATTCCCCGCACCCTACAGTTCCCAGGATTCTTTGGGGTCAAGAGACGTGTTTTGAATGTGCATTTGATGTGCCTTTCAATGTACGGTTCGGCTCTACCCATATTCCAGATCCTCTGAGGGATGCCTCGTTGGTGCAACCAGTGCGCCGACTCACTGCGGCTGCTTTTCTTGCCTCTCTCCACAGAGTTCGAAGCCAAAGCTGCAGACCACCTGCTCAGAGATACAAGAAATCCGTCCCTGCACTCGCCTGGAGATGCCGGACCACGCAGACACCTTTGTCCTCAAGATGCTGAAGGTATCCTTTTCCAGCTGCTGCACTTATGGGAGGGAGGGACCCTTCAGGGGCATCTGGAGGATGGATGGCGGCTAACAGATTGAGGTTCAATCCTGACAAGACAGAAGTACTGTTTTGGGGAGACAGGGAGCAGGCAGGTGTGGGGGACTCCCTGGCCTTGAATGGGGTAACTGTGCCCCTGAAGGACCAGGTGTGTAGCCTGGGAGTCATTCTGGACTCACAGCTGTCCATGGAGGCGCAGGTCAATTCTGTGTCCAGGACAGCTGTCTACCAGCTCCATCTGGTACGCAGGATGAGACCCTACCTGCCCGCGGACTGTCTCGCCAGAGTGGTGCATGCTTTAGTTACCTCTTGCTTGGACTACTGCAATGCGCTCTACGTGGGGCTACCTTTGAAGGTTACCTGGAAACTACAACTAATCCAGAATGCGGCAGCTAGACTGGTGACTGGGAGTGGCTGCCAAGACCACATAACACTGGTCTTGAAAGACCTACATTGGCTCCCAGTACGTTTCTGAGCACAATTCAAAGTGTTGGTGCTGACCTTTGAAGCCCTAAATGGCCTCGGTCCAGTATACCTGAAGGAGCGTCTCCACCCCCATCGTTTTGCCCGGACACTGAGGTCCAGCACCGAGGGCCTTCTGGTGGTTCCCTCACTGTGAGAAGCCAAGTTACAGGGAACCAGGCAGAGGGCCTTCTCGGTAGTGGCGCCCGCCCTGTGGAACGCCCTCCCATCAGATGTCAAAGAAATAAACAATTATCTGACGTTTAGAAGACATCTGAAGGCAGCCCTGTTTAGGGAGGTTTTTAATGGCTGATGGTTTAATGTATTTTTAATCTCCTGTTGGAAGCCGCCCAGAGTGGCTTAATCTCCTGTTGGAAGCTGCCCAGAGTGGCTGGGGAAACCCAGCCAGATGGGTGGGGTATAAGTAATTAATAATAATAATAATAATTTATTATTATTCCTGGGCAGTATATAACTCCTGTGCTCTGAGACCTTCACTGGATGCCAGTTTGCTACTAGGCCAAGCTGAAGGTGTTACTGTTAGTATATGCTGTTAGTATATATGCGTACTGATATACATTTTATGAAATTAATTAAAGGGTGTGGATATCCCATGGGCTTTTAAAGATGACCTGAACCTAGACAGCATTGCCTCAGCATTATGAAGAACTCCCAGTGTTTATCTTCTTTTTCTTTCCCCCCGCCACAGGTGAACACCTCCATGGATGTTGTATTTGAAGCTGGAGATGACCAGCAACTGCGTTCCTGGATGTGTGAAATTAAAGAGTGTCTCCATCGAGGGTGAGCTATTGCCCCACTACTCTCTGTGCCAGGGCTGTGTGATGCAGTTCTTCATTGCTAGGTGCTGTATTTTTATTTGTGTGTTTTTTTTAAAAAAGAGGATTTCTAGTCCCCATGGCTGGAAGATAAGCTTGAATGTGTACAGCGATTCCTTGTGGAATATCTGAAGCAAGGGAGGCATTGGGCTGCCTTGATTAGCAGGTGCAGAACGAATTAGACAAGATTATCTTTTAAAATGCAGACTAAGATGGTTACAGAGTCCACCTTTTCCTGGCGCAGATTGTCTTTCTCTCTTATTGCGCAGTGCAGATCCAGGTTCACATGCTCAGAGTCTCTCGCGTTGACTTTTGCTTCATGTATTGCAGGCCGTAATCTAGGCCCTAAAAAGTGGTTCCGGGGATGGTCCTTGGTTGGTGCAAATCAAGCTCTGGACGGAAGGGATTGGAAGACAGGG
Organism: Podarcis bocagei; assembly: GCF_964188305.1. Lineage (NCBI taxonomy): Eukaryota > Metazoa > Chordata > Lepidosauria > Squamata > Lacertidae > Podarcis > Podarcis bocagei. The sequence continues at coordinate 85,995,101 of NC_138132.1, read as the reverse complement.
AAGTGCGTAGGAATGTCCCCCCACCCCCAGTTTTCTCAGCACCTCATGAGGGTTAGAAACCTGCTTCTTTAAATATACAAGAGCCTGTCCTGAACCTTCCAACGTTCAGCCAGACGGGTTGCCCACGAATTCTAGAGTTATGAGTGAGAAAAACTTTAGTCTATCCACTTTCCCCATTCCGGGCATAATTTTATAAACTTCTATACTGTCTCCTGTTACTTACCTTTTCTCTAAAGCCCCAAACACAGCAGGATGGGAGATTCATACTATCTTCATCATTTTTATTGCCCCTTTTTATCTTTTTCCAATTCCACACTATCCTTTACTGGGTATTTCCTGTACTCTATAGCCTGGACTGACCTAGAGGTGCCCAGAGTAAGGATGGCTTCTGTGATGAAAATAGCCATACCTGAAAGAAAACGGTGTGGGACTAGGTGTTCCTTGTGTGCAACGATGCAGGAAAGCTGAAGAATTGGTTGAGGAATTCAATCTTGATCTATTTTATTTATTATTTATTTAATTAATTTATTGTTTTATTATTTATTTATTTTAATTTATTATTATTATTTTATTTATATTATTTATTGTATTGTATTTTATTTATTATCGGTAGAGGAATACAATTTTTATTTCTGAACCTTTTCTTTTTAAACTTTCTCGGCCTTATGCCTCCAAATATTGGCTTTGAAGTGTGTGACTGGTAAGTACTAAAATTTCTAAAGCTGGGAGAGGGGCCGAATGAGATTACCAGCGACGGGGTATAAAAACACAAAAATACCTACCATCATAACAAATACAATATAGCACAATTTAAAAGGCCATAGATGGCTATCAGGTCTAAACCAGATGCATGCTCTAGTTATATCCCGCTTGGACTACTGCAATGAGCTCTACGTGGGGCTACCTTTGAAGGGGACCCGGAAACTACAACTAATCCATAATGTGGAAGCCAGACGGTGACTGGGAGTGGCTGCCGAGACCATATAACACCGGTCTTGAAAGACCTACATTGGCTCCCAGTATGTTTCTGAGCACAATTCAAAGTGTTGGTGCTGACCTTTAAAGCCCTAAACAGCCTCGGCCCAGTAAACCTGAAGGAGCATCTCCACCCCCATCGTTCTACCCGGACACTGAGGTCTAGTGCCGAGGGCCTTCTGGCAGTTTCATCCCTGCAAGAAGTGAGGTTACAGGGAACCAGGCAGAGGGCCTTCTTGGTAGTGGTGCCTGCCCTGTGGAACTCCTTCCCACCAGATGTCAAAGAAATAAACATATCTGACATTTAGAAGACATCTGAAGGCAGCCCTGTTTAGGGAAGTTTTTAATATCTGATGTTTTAATGTATTTTTAATCTCTTGTTAGAAGCCGCCCAGAGTGGCTGGGGAAACCCAGCCGGATGGGCGGGGTTCGAGTAATAAATTATTATTATTATTATTATTATTATTATTATTATTATTATTATTATTATTATTATTATTATTACTTGGACTGCAGAATCCATGTCCTTTCTGCACCTTGTCTTCTGCTTGGCTTGGGAAATTTGTTTTAAGCCCTGGAGTCCATAGGAAGCAAGAACTTCCTCTTGTGTACCTGGTGGTTTAAAGTCCTTCCCAAGTCAGAGTGTGGGATGCCCAGGTGGATGCAAGCCCAGTCTCTCTCTCACGCCTCTTGGAAAATGTACTACCTGTTTCTCATGCCATTCGTTCAAAGACCTCCCACTTCCTCTTGGGGCTTCCTCTTACTGAAATCTGCCAGGGGCAAGAAGTGGTATTGTGATTTGCAGAGAGCCATACTGTGATTCCTTTCATTCACACACACACACCCTCCACCAAATTTCAGGCCCCTTTTTGACCTTCTTGTAGCAGCAGTGCTGGGTGGCAACTGAACTGCCTGTGTCCAAAACCAACCTGCCTGCTTTTCTCCAAAGTTCCGTGCCCCTTTTTCGGAGTATAAAATGGCTACATTAACACTGGGTGTTTGGTCAGGGGGTAGCATAAATGTGCCAGGAAATCAGGTCCCAAACTTGTCACTAGTGCCAGGCCGCTTGGTAAGTGGGAGTGGGGTGGGTAGTGGTGGTGAAGACAACCTGGGTGACATCTGAGCATGTAATCTGTGTGTGCCCATATAGTTGTGCTGCACAAATCTCTTTCACACAAACACCTGTTCATGCACGAGGCAACTTGGACCTGTGTTCAGTGCTCATGTGAATAAGCTTGTAATGCCAACAGTTCTCTTCCTCCTGCAAAGGTTAATTTTCACGGCAGGAGTTCCCAAATTCTGGTCTGGGGATCACCGGTGGCCCGCAAGCTGCACAGTGTGTTTGAAGAATGGTGGGAGCAGCGCATGAAATAGTCATGTTGATTTTTAGTTGCATTTTTATTGCTGCTTCTGTTTCTTGCTTGCATTTTATTATTTATCACAGTATTTTCTACTGCGTTCTACAGAATTAAAATGGGAATGCAATAAAATACAAAGTAATAAATAACAGGAGCAATGATGATAGCAATAATAATCCTACGTCTACAACAACATATTATGATTGCTACAAGCAGACAAATCATTAGGTGGTCAGCAATTTTCAAGTGATCTGTTTAGAAAGAAAGTTTTGTAACCAACTCCAGGCGTTGGTTGGAAGGGTTAAGGCTAGTTTTGGAGGCAGGTCGTTGGCAGGGGGGAACCCTGTGAATGGTCCCTGCCTTGGATTCAGGAGAAGGCTTAGCGTTGCAGTCCCAACCCCTCCTCAAGTCTGCCCCAAGTTCATGGCAGAGTGAGCAGGGCCACTAAATTTGGTCTCTTTGCTGGCCCGGCACCTCAGGCCTGGCAGGAGCACCAATTCTGAGGCTGTGTATTGATGGCTTTTGCAACATGGCTTCATTTGCCTGGGTGTTCCATGTATTTGCTGACCAGGTTTCCTATAAAAACTATATTAAAAGTATTACGATTCGACAGGAGTAAGGATGCATGTGATCTCACCTGTGGAACCTCATATTGCAAAACCCATTTCCACTCCAACCCTTCTGACCAATGTGTTTTCCTTCATCTTATAAGCTTGCTTACAAAGGCATTCAAAAAAGTCTCTTTCCTTTAAAGTATAGTGCCAGCAAAGGGACGTGGGTGGCACTGTGGGTTAAACCACAGAGCCTAGGACTTGCTGATCAGAAGGTCGGTGGTTTGAATCCCCGCGACGGGGTGAGCTCCCGTTGCTCGGTCCCTGCTCCTGCCAACCCAGCAGTTCGAAAGCACGTCAAAGTGCAAGTAGATAAATAGGTACCACTCCGGCGGGAAGGTAAACTGTGCTTCCGTGTGCTGCTCTGGTTCGCCAGAAGCGGCTTAGTCATGCTGGCCACATGACTCGGAAGCTGTACGCCGGCTCCCTCGGCCAGTAAAGCGAGAGGAGCGCCGCAACCCCAGAGTCAGTCACGACTGGACTTAACGGTCAGGGGTCCCTTTACCTTTATAGTGCCAGCAGACTCACCACTGCCTTGTGCTGAGAGAAAACAATATGGGTTTTTCCCTGGAATTTCAAGTTTTCTGGTCCTCGCCCCCATCAGGGAGCTCTTTCTTTTGTTTTTTTGCTTTTCTTTGCCTTATCTTTTGTTGCTGGCCTCAGGGGCAGGGACTTTATCTGTCCTGTTGGTGTCTCGCAATCAGAAACATTCCCTCCCCTTTTAGGTCAGAAGGCGCCGACGTTGAGCTGATCTCGGACTCTCACTCGGAGGCTGTGACTGCAAGCCCCACAACCAGCAGTACGGACTCCCTGAACCAAGGTATTTGGGGCTCATCTGGGGTGAGGTCTGGGGTTGGAGGGGGGCCTCTCCTTTGCCTTTCAAGAAAAAAGTACCAAGAAACATCTGGTTGAGCAGTTCAGGCTCCTGGACGCTGGGGAATCAGCAGAAGGGAATTCCCCGATAATAACAAAGCTATCTATTTTTTGTTTTGTGTTGCTAATTCTCTGGCTCTGCAAACTGTAAGCACTTGTGTGTGGTGCAACACGCTTTTACTATAGCTGCCTTGAGCTTTTCTGGGGGGAGAAATTGTTTAAAATGACAGCTGAGCCCTTCTTTCTCCCCTAGGGGCAATGCCACCCAGCCTCCCAGACCAGAACGGCCAGAAGACTGACCACTACCTGACATCCTTCCCCTGGTTCCATGGCCCCATTTCTCGAGTCAAAGCCGCTCAGCTGGTTCAGCACCAGGGCCTTGACGGACATGGGGTTTTCCTCATCCGACAGAGTGAAACCCGCAGGGGAGACTACGTCCTCACGTTCAACTTCCAAGGAAGAGCAAAGGTACAGCGTCTCTTGCTGAGGGGACTCCCTCTGCCACCAGTCAGTACGTTAGCAGGCACGCTTTCATGGCCCAAAACTGGAGCACTGTTGAAATCCCGCTTGGACTTCATATCTAAATAGCTTTTTTTTTTAATGTCCAGGAGACTTGCGATAAGGCAGCCACATTCAGGGGGGATGTATTCAAAGGAATTAGATAACTGGACCAAAAATATTCAAAGGCGCAGAGTTGGTTTTACTTAATCTTTACCCAGGGGACAATATAAATCTGAATTTTAAGCCTCTTATTGGCCAGCTTCTTGGAGGATAGGGCATTGACCACATGGTTGAGATGTCTGGCATTTAGTGTTGATGGAAAAATTAATCGCTAAACAAAAAATAGCAAGAGGAATGGAATGAAAAGACAATATTTTGGTGAATTGGTATACTTTTATTATGTTCAGTGCAAGAGAGGAAAATGCAATTATAAAAGAGAGAGAAAAATGAGTTGGACTACAACTCTCATGGCCATGGCCATGCTGACTGGCGCTCATGGGATTTGTAGTCCAAGACACCAGGTTGGGGAAGGTTAGGCAGTGAGGTTTCTCCCTGGCTCAGGTGATGGGATTTGCACACGCCCTTCTGATCCTTGCTGAAACTTTTACATGACCTGTATGAATTGGCTGCTGTTGCTGACATGTGTCTTCCTGCTTCCTTTACCTTGGCAGCACCTACGGCTCTCCCTAACCGAGAGGGGCCAGTGTCGTGTCCAGCACCTGCACTTTGCCTCCATTTTGGACATGTTGCACCACTTCCAGCGCTTCCCCATCCCCCTGGAGTGCGGAACGGCCTGCAACGTGCAGCTGTCCAGCTACGTAGTGGTTCTTCCACATGCACAAGGTAGGAGGCAGCTATGGCTGCCATTTAGTCTCTTCCGTGCATTGGGCCTTTTCCAACCACTCGGCTTTAAGCAGGAAATAAGGAGCGGAGGCAGACAGATGCACAGACGGCTGGGAACAGAACTGGGGAACTTTCCTCTCTTCATCATGCTCAGGCTGCGATCACTGAACACTTAGTTTGTTAAGATTTTTACACCATGCTCTGTTTTCTGCCAACATCTATCAAGGTGAAAGGGCTGTTTTCCAGAATTCCTGCTGGAACAGCTTCAGCAGGCCTTGGAGAATTCTAAGGCTCTGTCCTTCTAGAATGAGAAGGCAGCTGGCTTTGGACACTAGGGCTTGTGGTTTCCTTCCACTGTAATTTGGTGGGGGAAATCCCTTGCCATATCCTCCGCTCTCTTCCGCTTTCAATCACTCAGCTGGAAGGTGGAAGCCTCTGCCTGCTGAACTGAGCTGGAGGAGTGTGTGTTGTATAAAAAACCCCAACCCAAATCACATCACCAACGTATGATGCTTCTGTTTAGGTGCAAAGCAGGAATGTGTGTTGCTTAGGGGTGACATAGCCTATTCCTGCTTTGCTGATACAGGAATTGGAAACAGAAAAGAAGAAGGAAGCTCTTTAGCTCTTAGCACCACCAAGGAACACCTAGCTAGTTGCAGACATGGATGATCTCAAAGCAATCAGGTGCAGTAGTGTAAAAGTTAGCTAGTTCTTGGTTTCCTTTCTAGTCATGCCAGCAATGACTACTGTATGTCCACTCAGAGCTAGTAACTTTCAGAGTCTTGTCAAGAAGGGAGCAGAGTGCCTCACCTGCTATTTGGCTGCTTTCTGTGCTGCCCTCGCAGCTGTGGAGACATTGCAGCTTATCATGGTTCCTGGAAACATGGAACCAGGCCATTGTGCCTATCACCACTGTGGAGTTGTATGGAATGTCATATTTGGTGTTCTGTAAAGTAAACACCAAAGGGATGCGGGTGGCGCTGTGGTCTAAACCACAGAGCCTAGGGCTTGGCGATCGGAAGGTCAGCGGTTCCAACCCCCGCGACAGGGTGAGCTCCCGTTGCTCGGTCCCTGCTCCTGCCCAACTAGCAGTCTGAAAGCACATCAAGTGCAAGTAGATAAATAGGTACCGCTCCGGCGGGAAGGTAAACGGCATTTCCATGTGCTGCTCTGGTTCGCCACAAGCGGCTTATTCATGCTGGCCACATGACCTGGAAGCTGTACGCCGGCTCCCTCGGCCAGTAAAGCGAGATGAGCACGCAACTCCAGAGTCGTCCACAACTGGACCTAACGGTCAGGGATACCTTTACCTTTAAAGTAAACACAAGATTCTAGTCCTTACAGCTAACGGTACTTTTTAAAGAGTCGGTGGGTCGTGCCTCCTCAAATATCAGAAATGAATTGACACTGCCTTACATTTTCAATGGCTGAGGATGTGGCCAGGTGCCCCATATTAGAAACTTGCCCTAGCGAGACTGTAAAAAAAAAGTGCATATAGTTCTATAAACATCTGCCAAGTTGCATCTTACTCGCCTCTTAATTTAGAGAAAAGGCATAAGAGGCGACACGATAGAAGTGATAAAATTAATAGTTTTAGCACTAGAACCTACGGACATCCAGTGAAGCTGTATGTTGGAAAATTCATGACAAGGAAAAGGAAGGATGGGAGGCAGTGATAGCCACAATCTTGGATGCCTTTAAAATAGGACTGGACCATTTCATGGAGGGCTATCAATGGCTCCTTGCCATGATGGCTATGCTGCTTCCACAGTTGGCGGCAGTAAAGCCACAGGAAGGGAAAGGGCTCGGGGGCTCGGGTCCTGCTTGTGGGCTGAGGCATCTGGTTAGCCACTATAAAACCAAAATGCTGGACTAAATGGGCCATTGGCCAGATCAGCCTCTTGTGATGCTCTTATTTGTTTGCGTAATCTCTACAGAGTGCAGAATTTGGCTTGCCTGTTTTAGCATGCGGTTCATGCCGCCCCGTCTGTGGAAGGTCATATTCCCTTATGTCAGCATATTGTTAGGATATTCAGTATAACTTCCCCTCATTTCTCTTCCTCCGAATGCAGGCTCCAGCAGCACAGTCCCACTCTCCCCGTCCGTCCACCGCTGCCACCCGGAATTCAGCCTTGTCCAGCTGTCCCCTTCCAGCTGCCCGCGGATCCACCTGGCCGACAACCTCCGACAGAGCTCCTCAGTGGAGCAGATATTCCACCTGGTGCCCCCTCCAGAAGAGCTGGCCAGCGGCCTGTGGCCCAGCAGCCACCTGACCAGCCCACCCACCACCCCTGCAACGCGCCAGTGGGACAATGATTACGAGATGGACTCACAAGGCAGGTCCCACCTGCGGGCGGTTAACAACCAGTATACATCCCTCTGACACAGCGGGATGGGGCAATAGCCTGCTTTTGCACAAGACTCTGGATAAATGTTTCAGAAAGCCACAGAAAAGACTTATTCCTCTTGGCTGCAGGCTCGTGCTGGGGCGAGGCAGCTGGGTAACTTGCCCCAAGCCTTGGAGGGCTAAGATGGCAGTGGGGGGCGGTGTACCAGGGACCGGCTACTTTTTTGTTTGAGTTTATAACTTTATTCTAACAAGACTCTGCCCCAGGCCTCAGGAAAGCTCTGCACATGCCTGCTTGGCTGTGTTGGTTTGTAAGATAGATTGATAACTCACTCCACTATGGATGTGACCCTTCGATTCGGCTTATTAAATGGCCTCTCTGTTAAGTTTTTTCACTCAATCCTCTCATCGGTTTTGCACATGTCTCTTCCTTTGCTTTAGGCTCCTAGTTTATTTTTGTTGCTACCGGTACATACAATATTTTTTGGTCTCTGTAAAGATGTTCCTCCGCTTGAGGAAAAGGGGAAATGTGTGGGCAGTAGAAGAAAAACCCCAGATCCAACTAGACTCAAGTAATTGATCTGATTTGCTCTTTCCATCACTCGCCTCTCATTTTGTTGCTGAATGAAGGCAACTGAGCTCTCTTTAGCTGAGCTAATTTCTTGGCTCCCTTGGGAACTAAGGAAATCTGTGTTTTAAAACTTAAGCTCCTTCCAAGTAGGGTAATACAAACAGAACCAGGTGGTTGTTGGAAGTGCAGGCAAGAGGAATAACCATGGCAGAAGGCCATCACCACTACCCCTGTGCACATTTTTTGGCTTTAACTATCTAAACACTCAGATCCATCAGCCTCCATGCAGGCCTAAAACGATGCAAAGGCACCACAAGTAAGACAGAGTCAACTGTTGTGGCTTCCTAGCAAGGAGCACAAGGTGTTCCAGTCTTGAGTAGGCTGAGGAAGATCACACTTGTGAAGTGGATGAAAGTTCCTTTTAACAATCCCATCACTGTCCCTCATCTAGCCTAACATTGTGTACTCCAGATTGGCATAGCCTCTTGAGAGCCTCACCCATACCTGTGGTCCTTTAACTGGCTAATGGCAGAGATTGAGCCTTAGGACTCCCGCATGCATGCTACAACTGGGCTAAGCCTCCCCACCTTAAACTAGAAGCGCCATCATTCCTGGCAACACAGATCTCCTTTCAACATCAGCTAGAGACACAGCAATGGAAGGGTCAGGGAATAGCCTACAATTAATGAATTGGGTGCTCATGAGCAAGTCAAAAGGAACTGAACCTACTAGGAAGCAGCTGGTCAGCTTGACTGGTCTGCTTAGTTTGGTATTATCTCACTGGACCAGCTCTTCCAAAGACTCACGCAGAGAGGTTTTCCCTGTTACGACATGGGACATTCCATCACTGAGCTATGAAATTATATGTTTTGAGGTTAAGATGACCTAGCCTCAAATAGCTGCTTCCTTCCAACCAACCATTCCAGTGGGAAAAGGGGTCATTTTGCATCTCTGCCTTGCCCCATAGAGCTACTCTGGCCTTAAAACTACCGGTAGTTGCTTAGCATCCCTAGTTCAAGCCCAACTGTGCAGCACAGAATTACTCAAAACAACCAATAGCTTCTGATCCATTTCCAAATCTGACTTCTTTGCGAACGCCACACCAACCTTACGAGGGTTACAGGGATTTTTTTTTCCCTCTAAAAAAAAATCCACAGCAGCTGCCTTTAAGCAGTTTCAAAAATGCTTAAAATGCTTTTGAGAGTAATTTTAACAGCATAATTCTTAGAGGAAGTCTAAGAACCTCAGTGAGGTTAAGACACACATTTATCATGCATTAACTTTAGGAGCACAATGAAAACGACACAGCGCTGAATTCGCTCTTTTCCAGCATCCTCAAAGCCACAAACGCCTCTCCAAAAAGCAGAAAGCCTGGTCTAACGGCATATTAGCACCAAGGGTATCTGCTCTTGATATAGAATGGAAATAGCTTTAAAAATGTATCCCAAACCAGCAGAGAGAAGGAAATTTTTAAAAAAAATATATATGGGAGAGGCCGTTACCATCTTTCCCCTGCTGTGTGTGCAAAATCTAACAATTATTCTCTTTGGCCGAGGTGGTGTTCTGATTTTGGGGGGCATGGGGATGGTAGCATGTATCAGAAAACAAACATGGGTAATGGCAAAGCAAATACAGTATAGTCAAGTTAACAACATTGTTCACAGTCTAGCAAATTGTTATTCAAAATGATGGCTGTGTATCCAAAGATACTAGAGGTTTGTTGTTGGTTTTTAAAAATGCTTTTCCCTCTTTGAGCTGTTGCCCACACAAGCTAACCTCATACAGATTTAAGCATGGGACCCATGTGCCCGCTGGATGGTAAAAGGGCCTATGATTAGCTAGCATTTCATCACACTAATGCCTTGTGCTGGAATGACCTTTGCTGAAAGTTTGTTCAAAGCAGGAGTCCAAAAACATCTGAAGGACCACAGGTTGCTCCCCCCTTGCCCCGGTTTCAGCCCATTTTTGAGTTCTCCTAAGGAACTTTCTCTGATCTTTCTTACCTAGTAAACCTAAATGCTCCAAACCACATAACCGGTAGTAGAGCAGTAGCGAGGTCCCTGCCTAGATATTAAGTGCCTTTTTCCTATCACCAGCAGTGCTTGGCGGCTCATGCAAATAAATTTCTTTCTCCATCCCCTGACCATCACCATCAGAGATCCTGCTTGTTTGCTCAGAACATCAATCAGGGCTCAAAGCCTTCTGGGACGTTACAATTTCTGATACAAGTGCAGGTGTTCATTGAGGGCAGGGTTTTCAGAGGCTCAGAATTGCCCTGCAGCTGGCATCCTCCAAAGGGGCTCAACATGCAGTGTAAAATTAGTTTACCTGGGTCCAGCTGCATCCTCACATTTGTGCCAGTCGTCCTTCAAGATCGTCACACAAAAGGAGATGGACAGCAGGATGGCAAAGCCCCAAGGCTGACTAGCACCCAGCCATGAACAGTTTACTTGACGTCATCTCTGTGAACTGTAGGTATAAGCTCCCCGCACTGTGGTTTCCAAATTTTAAAATCTTAACAGATTAGTCTCTATCAACAGCAGCAAATGAATGAGCTCCACAGCTTGCTATTTATTTTTTTTAAAAAAACCAAATAGGCATTTAAAGAAAAAAACTGAGTGTTCTTGTTCTCCACCTTTCTACTCTTGTATAGTATAATTTTTCTATATATTGTTTCTGTATGTACTGTACATGTAACTTATTCTTTAATACAGCTAAAAAATACATACAGATCTGCCCCTGCAGTAAAATAAAACTGTTTTTAGAAATTTTCAGTGGTTGGTTCCGTGGTCATTTCTTTTTCCTTCCACCCCCCTCTCTCTATGGAGCCATCCTTACAGAATCTTCTTTTTAAATCACCTGATAAGATACTTGAAAATGGGAATAACCAGTGTGGTGCCCTCCAGATAACAGGATCAACCGTGTGGGTTGCTGTGAATTGGGAGCCCATCAACTTTTCAGGGGAACCACCTTGGTTTCTCCGGCTTTCAAGCTGAAATCAGTCACACTTCTTGGAACGGGGAAGAACGCCTGAAGGACGCAAGTCTTACATCCTGTGAGCACAGAACATAAGGAAGAGTTTCCATTAATCACACACACCTCCCACTTCAGGCATTCCTGAGCCCAAATTATGTTGTGATGATGAGTCACTAGCTCAGGAAGCCGTTGGTGGAAGAGTGCACCATGAGCTTTTCTTAAGCTATGAGCCCAAGCAGCCGTGAAGCTTCCATGCCAGAGGTATCTCCCTCTGATATATAGAGGAATAAACAACTTAGGGTGTGGAGGACTGTTGCATTCAGCCCCTGGGCTCCTGGTTACTGGTGGACAGAGTATGGTAAAGAGTTAGGTCTCCAGGCTAATCCAGCAGGTACCAACTCCTAAGTGAAAGCACCGTATTTTTCGCTCTATAAGACGCACCTAGTTTTTGGAGGAGGAAAACAAGAAAAAATATATTCTGAATCTCAGAAGCCAGAACAGCAAGAGGAATCGCTACGCAGTGAAAGCAGCAATCCCTCTTGCTGCTCTGGCTTCTGGGATAGCTGCGCAGCCTGCATTCACTCCATAAGATGCACACACATTTCCCCATACTTTTTAGGAGGGGAAAAGTGAGCCTTATAGAGCAAAAAATACGGTAAGTTTATATCGGGGTGAGGAAACATTTTCAGCCTGAGGGCCCCATTCCGTTCTGGGCAACCTTCCGAGGTCCACATGGGTGGGTGAAGCAAAGCATGCAAATTTCCCCATTTGCAGACTATGCTCCTTTCCATACACACTCCTCAGTATCCTTCTCCCAGACAAGCAAGAGGCGTCATCAGAGTTCAAGGGTACATTCCAAGCAGTCCAAAACACATGGGGGGTGTGAAGCAGGGCCAGTGAGGGGTGTGGCCTGTGGGGGGCCCAAGGACCAGGTCTGGAGGGCCACATTTGGCCACCATGCCTAAGCTTCCCTGTTTCTGGTTAAGATTGTGAAAATCGGCATTGGCTCAACTACTTCCAATGCAGTCTTCCCCAACCAGGTGCCCTCCAGATGTTGTTGGGAACACACTACCCATTCGTCTCCAAGCATGCTGGCTAGGGAATGAGTTCAAAACACTCAGAGGACACTAGGTTGGAGAAGGCTTAATGCTTTAACGGCCTGAAGCACCACCATCCCTTCATCTGCCAGCACACATTTGTTGGCCCAAGTCACACATTTATACAGAAGCCACCCTTTAAGACAGATGTTTTTCAGTTTTTCCTCTTTTGGTCCCCTGTCCAAAGGCCTCTCTGCCTATCTTATGCACCAGCGAACAGCTAAACCAGAAAACAGGTAAAGGAAACAAGGTCAAGCATACAGATTCCAGAAGAAAAAGGTCAGTTTTTAAAACTTTTTTTTATTTTTAATTTTTTTTAAAGTTTTTATTTTATATTATCTACAAAGTAAAAGTTTCCTCTTAACTTAAAAGTTACACCGCTGCCTTGCGACGGCGGCTTTCCCCCATCATCAAACATGATTTTATAAATAATAAATCCATATCTGCTTGACGATTAGAACTTGCTTTTTTTCAAACCTCTTTCAAGTTTAGTTAGAAGTAAAAGGTATTGATTTTCTTTTTATGTTCATTTAATTTCTTTTTTTTTTTAGTGAGAATAGCAGCAAGAATCACTCTCGTTACGTCTTTCTCTAGCTGATGAATTTGTGACTTTGAAGGGTTGCTTTAAAAAATAAATAGTTTTTTTCCAGTTTTATCTGCAAGCGGAAATGGGGCAGGGCTTTTTTTTTTTTGTTTTCCTTTTTTGACACAACACATGGAATTATGGAATCGTCCCACAAGGGCTCTACATGCCTTTTGTTTCAGTCCGAATTTCTCCCACTGCAAAGTGAACTGTTAGCATTCCTATTGGATGTTACAAGGTTGTTGTTTTTTTCCTCTTAGAAACAAAAATAAAGTGAAATACTAGATTTTGTTTTGATTTCTGTTTTTGTTTCTGTGCTTCCAAGTTGGTAGAAGCAGGAGAAGGAAGGTATTTGGCCTAAAAGAAAGAAAGAAAGAAAGAAACGAAGAGGGATCCAGCCTCACAGTTACTCCAGGTCAGCTTTACAACTGCTGTTGATGGTGGGTTTGTACTGGAAAAGAGAGAGAGAGAGAGAGAAGAATGAGTTGAGACATGAGATAAAGACCCCAAATCCTACCAAGGGCATTTTAAAAAGCAGGTCAGCTACTACAAGAGATGTCTCTCTCAGATAAAACACTTCCGTGCCCTTTATCCACCTGCAACACATACTCTTACTCATGGGCCAGGGTGGCAGGAGTGGGGAAGAGGAACGGAAAACACAACACGTGGAAAACCTGGTGGCGGGTGCTTTTAAAAAACATGGCGTGAGCACAGCGAAGGCTTTCTTAATAAGCATGAGCATGAATGGGTTTTGGAGCATGACGGCTAATCTGCCAAGGGCCAAGTGTAGGCAGCAACACCAAGGCTGCCATTTAAGGTGCTGGGAGAGGAAAGGCCAGGAGGTGGGAAGACTCACAACACAGCTGGGTGTACCCATGAAGCCAGGGTAGGGAACCTGTGGTCTTCCAGAGGCCCCTTGAACTACCAGTCCCCTGGCCCCTCATTCCTGGCTACCCTGGCTGGGGCTGATGCAGTCCAATGACATATGGAGGTCACAGGATCCTCACTCTGAAATAAAACTATCGAAGGCTTTTCACCAAAGCCAGACTAAACGTCTTTCCTTCTGCAGTGTTGGATGGCAGGTTGAGAGGAGTTCCCTAGCAGGACAGACTTCGCTCGTGTGCTCAAGACATCGATTCCATAAAACATATTTTGTTGCACTGTGCAAAATATGAGCAAGCCAGGGCTGAACTGATACTACCCTTGCTGGTACCTTTCCCGGGAAAATCAGAGGCTCACTATGTCAGGTTCCTATTGGAAGACGCGACAAATGCTAGAACATTAGCAGTAGCAAAGCTTTTATCGGTGGTTGCAAGAACCAATGATCCCTATATTCTGAGCAAAATCCTTGTTTAACCTGGAGATAGGCTGTATGAATTGTGTGTTGCTTTGTAACGATTTGTTGGGTCTCTGGACCGTAATAAAGATTGATGATGCTGATTGGAAATAAAGACTGCTCCTGAAGGGAGTAACGATTCAGTTGTGGGGGGGAGAGGGCATTTTAAGAGCATTTGTTGTGCCTGTTCTGTGCAAGGGAACCCACCTGAGCTCCCCCTCTCTGCGCTCCCAAGCCCAGGCTCAACATCACACAACCTTCATCTTCTCTCCCTTATCCCCCCTCCTAGGACCTGCGGCGGCTCCCAAGCACACACTCCATTCACCTGAAGGGTGCGTCATGTAGGGGAAGTGTGTCGCTGTTGAAACTGGAATGTGCTGTAGTGCACTTTGCGCAATGGCGGCTTGGGCCCCACCGGGTGGTGGCTGGGTTGTCATGAGCATCATTGGAGCATGGGCAGTTGGGTGAGAAGGAGCCATCCCCGACTGCACATGGGCCTGAAATAAATTGAAATTGAAATACTTTATTGTCACTTGTACAACTTGTATACAGTGAGATTACACGAGCACCCCCCACTCAGCTCTCTTAGTCTTAATTCCCCTCGTTTACTGACGCACACCCACCAAACCCGAAAGTCAGTTGCCCTGTTGTTATCTTTTCATTCAGCAGCCTAACAGCCCACGGATAGAAGCTGTTCTTTACCCTGTTGGTGCGACTAATCATGCTTCTATATCTTCTGCCTGAGGGCAGGAGATCAAGAAAGTGCCGGCCAGGGTGTGAATCATTCCTGAGAATTTTCCTCACTCTCCTGAGGCAACGTTCTTCTGCAATGTCATCCAGCGGATTCATGGGACAGCCCATAATATCTTGTGCAGTATTCACCACCCTCTGTAGGCACTTCCTATCAGTTGATGTCAAACCAGCTCTTTAGTAGCAAGGCCACAAAGGGGAGGGGCGCCCACAGCCAGCACCACAGGAATCCCAGAAATGGCACTAAAGCTGGTTTGTTTCAGCAGGGGAGGGGGTAGGCCGGGACCCCACCGAAGCTTTTAATGTTTAATAGATTATTGTATTTTAGTGTTCTGTTGGAGTGGCTGGGGAACCCAGCCAGATGGGCGGGGTATAAATTATTATTATTAAGCCCTGTTTAGGGAAGCTTTTAATGTTTAATAGGTTATTGTATTTTAGTGTTTTGTTGGAAGCCGCCCAGAGCGGCTGGGGAAACCCAGCCAGATGGGTGGGGTATAAATAATAATGAATTATTATTAATATTTATTATTATTATTATTAGGCTCCCCTCTCAGAGGAATACGACAGCCTTGCCGCTAGAAACAGCACAAAATATGTTGTTAAGTAGCCAGTTGGAGGGAGGCAGCACTTGGCTTGCCATTCACAGCTGGAGCGGACACATTTGGGGGTCAGAGCGCAAAATCTAAGTGTACAGTTGAGGGCAGCTTCAGACTTCCCTGCAAAGAACCTTTTTCAGTCTTCAGGCCTCAGACCCAAAAGCTCACTGACTTACCACCAATTCCATAGCAAGGATCTCTCTCACTCCTAACTACCTCAGGAAGGACACCACCCTCTGTGGCACTCAGAGCCCGCTTCCATAACAGGGGGCCAAGGACACACACCACCCTTCAACCACCATGCCCAACCTTTTCAGCTTTAGCCAAGCAACTGCAGCAGCAGCAGCAGCAGCGCCACTGTCTACCCTCTAGCCCAAAAGGTGCACAATGTCATGCCCTGTTCTGCCTGCCTTCTAGAGGGAAGTACTCAGGTGACCATGTCTACCATGGGCAACCCTGAGAAACCCATAGTCCAGGGATCCCTCGCTAGCACCTCCTGCTGGACAGAGATTATTCTGTGTGCATAAATACTCATCAGGCATTCTGAACAGTTCTTTGGTGCACAAGGGTGTGACACACACCCATGGCCTTCCCCGGATCAAAGCAGCCTGAGATTATAAGCCCATCTTAATGAGAAATGGCTCCCCGACCCCAGTCTTCTCCTCCCTGGAACAGAGAGCACTCTTTGGACCTCAGCCTACATCAAGGGTCTTTCTTACCTGGGGGACATGGGCCATGTGCGGTTGGTTGGTGTAGGCAGGCTGGACGTGGGAAGGATGAATGGCAAAGACCGTCTGTTGAGCTGCAGGGAAGCTGCTCTGAGGAGACTGTGTGCTTGAGCCTGGGGTCATGGAAGGAGGAGTTGGCGCAAGACCAGTGTGGTAGATGGCTGACTGCTGCTGGGCGTTTGTCAAGTGGAGAGCCTGGGCGGCCTGGTGCTGATGGTGCTGAAGAAATCATAAGCATAGCAATGGCTTGGCAATATTTACACTCAAACAGTGCTATTTTTCTAGGAAAAGAGGTGCCGGAACTCACCATGAACGCCTCCCTTGTTCTCTTAGAATGGCAATGGTGCCCACCTGAGAAGTGCCGGAACTGAGCTCCGGTGAGTTCCGGCTGAAAAAAAGCATTGCCCTCAAAAACGCTTGTTCTGCTCTCAGGCTATGCTGGGAATGCAAAACACAGTGCTTTGCCAGGGTTCCTTCCACCTCATGGCAAGCTGGCAACAGCAAGGAAACCTGGCTGGCAAGAGGCAAATTTCCCAGCAGCGAAAAAGGTGCATAATCCAGCATGCTTGACATCCATGTTCACATTCAGCATTATGGGTTGAGGAACCTCGGGTGTATGCCTCTCCCTTTACAATCCACCAGGGCAGCTCAGAGGTTCTGCTACAGATTCAAGCCACACTCAGAAGAAGGAAAGATCCAGAGGCTGGGCTCTCTTTGGTGCTGCTAAAGTTATGGAAGAACATCCTGACTGAAGCCTGCTAAGCATTATCACTATTCTGTTCTCGATGTTCCAAGCTGCTACTTCTTTTTGTGTTAAATAAACTAAAAGCAGATCATCATTTTTATGCTGTAATGGGTATTTTTCAGTGGCCAGAAGGCCCATGTACTTTATGAATTTATAAATAATGGCTTATTCTCTCAATTCCACTGAAAGGCCAGCTCCGTTGGACTTCGTCATCCTGATAGCAGCTATTCCAACAGGCTGCCTCAGGGGGTGAGATGGGAGGCAGAGCTCGTTTCAGTAGCTCTAGTGAAAGGCCAGCTCCATCTTGTGCTTCCTGCTCCTGAACAGTTTCCACTCCTGCAGATCACATTGGGGCCCAAGTGTGCTTTCGCCCTCTTCCCTCCCTGTCGCTTTTTGCTTTTGTGTTGTGTGTTTTAGACTGCAAGCCTGTGAGCGAGAACTTTTCCTTTAACGGACTGTTCGTAAGCTGTGCCAGAGGCCTTTTTTTAATGAAGAGCAGGGTACAAATACTCTTGGATAAAGAAAGAACATTTGTATTTTACTCATAAATACAAGTGCCATGGGACCTTTTAAGAAATAGCTGTTTAAGAAATGTAACTATCTGCCTAAACTTTCTGACTTGCATTAAGCTTGCATCCATCAGGATGGCTAATCCCAGTTGCTAGCTTCTTTTCCAGCAGAAAATAGTAGCCTCCAGTGTGCAATGAACTAGTGATATGGTTCCTACCATGACAGCATGCTGGCCAGAGTAGTCAGCTCTGGTTGCACAGACTCCAGGCAATGAATGCAGGGTCTCAACGGCAACTGGCCCAAACTACGGCAGAGCAGGAACCTGCTTCTCTGTTGCCACACAGATGGCTAGTCGTAGCGCTTACCTGCACTGGGCTGGGAGCTGGGTGGTTTCCCCCATGTTGACTCTGCTGCTGCCCTGTGGGTGTGGCAGAAGGCTGTGGGTGCGGCGGGTGCGGATGCAGGGTGGCGCTGGGATGGGCATACTGCTGAGCAAGGGAACCAGTGGAAACTAGGAAGAAAAGAGGGGAAAGGAAATTGAGAACGGATGCCAAGCGGAGTCAGCACATAGGACTCCCCCAACTCAGGGTGTCTCCCTTTTAAATAGCTGCTTTTCTTTCCTTCATTTAGAAACAATACAAATGCCAGCCACCTGGGACTTGCCCTTGACTCAACATCACTTTTGCAGCCTGCAGAGCACATTCTTTAAAACCTACATGGTTGCAAGGGAATGTTTGAGGGTGCGTGAGGACTGTGTAGAAGTGACGTGCCAGGCTCAGTGAGAGTTGAGAGGCTTTCCAACCCTCTCCTGATGAAAATGGCCATTTGGCTCCAGGCTTCCTCTAACCTTAAGCTCTTGTCACAAAAGTCAAATTTATTTGGGTCAGGGTGGGAAAGCGCACGCGTGCACGCGCACGCGCGCGCACACACACACACACACACCTGGCTCCAGTCACAGAACTGTGTTTCATACTGCATGCAGCCTTTGGGTTCCCTAGCATACAAGTCTGGCCATGGACCAGGGAGGGGAAACCTGTGGGCCCCTCCAGATGTTGCAGGACTCAACTCCCATCAGGCCCAGCCAGCATGGCTAGTAGCCAGCAACATCTGGACGGCCACACGTTCCCCATCCTTGCCTTAAAACTCTTCATTTCCTCTTCAAACCCACAGAGAAGAAATGGGACTTGCTGGTGATCTCTTTTCAGTCCAAAATAGATTATCTTGCTGGCAGGAACTGGAGGAACTAGCTCAGGGCAGTCACATTCAGAGCTCAGAGAAGCATGTCCAAGGTTTACTGTAGACAAGATGGGGACCCAGAACCTGCACCCAAGTTTTAAAATCTGCCTTCACAGCTCCCATAGCAGATGCAAAAGGAAGACACATCCAGTGTGAACACCACCTGCCTTTCACAGGATAGATAAGCTACATAATTAGTTCCCTTGCCCCCTGCCATAAATGGGAACAGCAGGGTAAGATAGCACTTAGTTCTTTGCAAACTGCAATATGTCAGCAAGAGGAAGGAGGAAACAGAAACAAGAGCAAATGCTTTGGGATAAGGGAAGGATAATGTGTAGAAGTTGCAAGTTGCAACTGTAATCCTAAAAGGGAGAGGGGTGGTGGATAGTCAAGGCAGTAGGAAATGAAGAAAGGCAGGGAGGGGAGGGAAAGGCCACCCAAATCAAACACCCACTTAGATGATGTTGGGAAGAGTCAGTGCTTTAAGTGTGAAAACTGCCTGAAGGTAAACATAACCACAATTAGACGGCAAAAGAGACCTTCATTTGAATTAGAGGAAGCAAATGTAAACGGATGTTACAGACAGACAGCGGGCTCCATTTTGCAAAGGAAAATCTATTAAAGGAAATTGACTTGTTGAAAGAGTTTCAATGCACCAAACCAATGTGGTTGCATTACAGCCCTCTGACCAAATGGAACAGTTCAGCAGCAGATTCCTGGGACAACTCCATACCCAAAAGACACAGAGCTCCTGATTTCTGCTGTGCAATAAAGAGCCCTCCTTCTCCAGCTGACAGCTCTGGCTGTGTAGGTCATTCTGTCACAATGGATCTTTGCATTCACTCAAATACATAAAAGGGAATCAGCGCTTTCGATTAAAAGATCCAGGGGCCTTTGTGACCACAACTGTCTTGCAAAATCCAACACTGAATTTCATTCAGCTCAACCTCAGGCTTTTTCGAAGTTTTCTAGCTCTTGTGGTTAAAGCAAACTTTCAGCATTCTGTCTGCAAGGGTTCATAGATGGGTTAGGCCTTCCAGGGGTCACAATTCCAACTCTTTGGGGAATGTCTTGCCCTGTAAATTCCAATCTTGCCCTTTCAGATTTCTTCTCCCACCCCCTAAAAGTCTGAATCTTCCTTTCCCAAATCTCTGACCAACCAATTCTGTACCCTTTATTGTGGACCACTGCAAAGTAGACAACCCTTCCTTCACAGGGCAGTAGACCATGTTGGTTTCAAGGAAATGTAAGGAGGAAGTAAACATGTCAACCACGTCTCTACATAACTGGACTTATTTTTACTCTTTTCACCTAGTGCTGCCTGTCATCTTACCTTCTCCGTTATGGTAATCTTCCTCAGACAGTTTCATCCTTTACATGTCCCATGAGTCTATTGGTTTCCCAATGAGAGAAAAGCTTTTCCTAATTCTGAATAGGTTTGGTGCAAAGACATCTGTTCAACAAGCCTATTCTCCAACAGATTCTTTCAAAGTTGTTTACTGTGCAAATCAAAGTTAGTACAAAAACCCCAACTCACTGGCAAAGTAGAAAGAAGGACCTGTCTCCTTGCTGTAGGGTATTTTGGGACATGCTGAATTTGGGAAATAGAAAGGGAAATTAGCCGTGTGCCACAAGATGAGAGCACCACTTCCAGTCTTCTGGAAAGGTTAAGTCAATCATTGTTTTCATGCACAAACCAATTTGCAATTAAAAAAAAAAAAGTTAAAGAGATATTCAATCACACATACAATCTTCAGCTGGTGTTCATCAATTTTAAAATGTCCACTATTTTAAAGTATTTTACATTCCGTTAACTAACCACAGCATGAAGAATAAGGATTAAAAGTGCTTTGACTGATTTTCAATGAAGAGAAAAACACCAGTTACAATCCCAGAAAACTGGATTTCCCCAAGATGAAGAGCCCCAGTTCCCCAATTATTGCTTAGTTCAGCATACTAATTTGTTTATTTATTTTTTAGCAGAGACAGGACACTAGAGCAGTGTTTCCCAACCTTTTTTGGGCAAAGGCACACTTGTTTCATGAAAAAAATCTCGAGGCACACCACCATTACAGCCCCGTGACGTCAGCGCGCAGCGTCACGCCGGGAGGGACATGAATTGCTAGCAAATTACATAATCACCTCCTTGAGGGCTGGCTCATCTTCTCCGAAGGCAGAACCCCATTAATTAACAGCACAGACTCACACCATAGCCAAGACAAGGGGGGAAAACCTCAGTCATGCACAGTCATGCACATGTGGGGGCTAAATGAGGACGAAGACCAGGCAGAGAGCAGGGTTCAAATCACCCCACCTGGCCAGGACAATCCCTGGGTGCTCCCTTGGGCCACTCGCCTGACCCACATCGCAGGGCTGTTGTTGCGAGGATAACACGGGGAGAACCACGCGCGCCCCCGGGAGCTCCTTGGAGGAGAAAGCGGGCGATGAATGCAATGCACGAAATATATGAGAGGCGACCAGGTTTTGCAGGTGAGGGGCCCCCGCCAGCCTCCGCTTCCAACACCCGGCGCAACGACGCCGAAGTTTCCCCCCGGGCTCGGCTCGGGGAGCAGCGCTGCTCCCCCCCCCCGGCTCCCCTTCGCCCTCCCGGCTCTCTCTGCCGCCCACTGGGGACCCCCCTCACCTGCCAAGTCCGGAGCGCCGGTGGAAGTTGCATGCATGCATGCAGGGCGCCGCGTTGCCATTGCATTGCACTGCACTCCATGCAACGCCTGCACGCATGCATTGCCTTGCACGCCCGCCAAGGGGTCTCCCCGCGGTCCGATGCGTCCCCTCCAGCGCGGATGCAGCATTGCAAAAATAAAAAACCCCGATGCAGCCCTACCTGGGGGGCAGCCTCCGCTGCTCCGCCTCCGCGGGGATCCCCGGGCTCCATCCTGCCGCCCGATCTCCGCGGGGGCGCAGGCAGGCTGCGCGGGGTCTGCGCGGAAGAGCCCCTGCCCGCCCGGCCGCCGCCGCTGCGCTCATTCCATGGCCGGGAGAAGAGCGCTTCAAAGAAAACGCCCGGCCCGCCAGGCCACGCTGGGAAACGTAGCTCGCGCACCCCGCGCGGAGCCCAAGGGCGAGGGGACTACGGATCCCGGCAGCCCCCGCGCCGGGGACGGAGGGGGAGAGGCCGGGTGCAGGGATGGAGGGACGGGTGGGCGAGCGAGTGAGTGAGTGGCAGCCGCCAAGCCTTGGCCGAGAGCCAGTAAGGGCCTCCCCGGAGGAGGAGGAGGAGGGAGGCGCAGAGCGGGAGGGAGGGAGGGAACCCCAGGGGTCATCTAGTGACGGCGCCCCAATCGAAAATTTGACTTAAAAAAAAATATCTAATTTTTCTAATTTTTCCCGCGGCACACCAGGCAACATCTCGCGGCACACTAGTGTGCCGCGGAACAGTGGTTGGGAAACACTGCACTAGAGAGCTTAGAGAGAGAATAAGACACAGAAAAATACTGGATAAAATACAAAGCAAAATCAGGATCAAGCTGGTGAATAAACATTATCTTGGTTTACCAGACTTTTGAAACAAGCCTTTCCATCTTAACAGAAGTTCAGCAATTAGCAACTGCTGACATATACACACGTTTATACAAAGGTTAATAGAATGAATTCCTATTCATTCTCTTTGCTAGATGTAGTTTCATAGAGCACTAGAGGTGCTACAAATCGATGCAGCGTTCCGATTACAGTTTTGCTATGTCTTTAGAGAACTGGTCAAAGGGAGCAGTATACCTCCACTTAACGTTTATTCAGTGTTTCACATGCATTCTCTCAGTAATCTCTACAACAAACCTGTGAGACAGGAGAGTATTGTCATACCTATGATTCAGACGGAGAGGGACGCTGAGATTGAAAAGTGAACACCAATACATTTGTGCTAAGGTTTGAACCAAGGACTTTTGATGATGATGGTTTATTAAATATTTATACTGCCCTTCATGTGAGAATCATAGAGCGGTTTACAATAACTTCCTTTCTTTGCTACAGGTAGCTAAGTTGGTGCAAGCCAGACAAGAAAATCCAACCAGTCACTAACACTTCTGATGATATAAGCTTCCAAGGACCACCACCTTATACTAAAAGAAAACTATCAGGAAATTTCTTAACAAAAACCACTGAGCACTAAGTATTTGGATTCATCATGGTAAAAAATGTGGCCGCAAGGTGACAAACTGGAAACAGTGGTCGTGTTCAGACGATTGTATCTCGGTTTAATAAGCCAAGATGTGAATGAGCCTTCTGCCTCCAACCCCCATCATTTGAAGCTGGCTTCATTCCAAAGCTGAGTATAATGTAAAGCACTGAGAGATCTTCTGTCAAGTAAGCAGTATAGAAAGCTTGACAAATAAATAAATGAGTTTCCCAGTTTGGATGAAATAGGAAACTACATTTAGCAGAAGACTTCTTGGTAAGTTTGCTCATGCAAAAAGGAGAAACTGAGTAGCTGTGCGCCTGGGCTCATTCATCTCTTGGCCAATGGGCTCATACGTCCATGAAGGCAAAAGGCCCAAACGGGTCAGTCTGCTTCCAGGTCATCTGCAGCAAACAGGTTAGAGGGCAAGGCTGGTCAGCTGGGCCTAGGAAAGCTCATTCACAGCATCCAGTGGTCAGCAGGGGTGTCTCTGTGTTAGAATTGATAACAATTTAAAGCAGCCAGCTGAAACCCCCAAGTTACTCTTGGGTGACAAATCTCAAGACCTGCCTCACACATGAAGGGGAAGAACGGGAGAACCCCTACTGGAGATTTAATAGCTACACAGCGGCTGCCTGGAGTGTTCTACAGAGACCTTCCCACTTTTATTAATATTTAGGAAGCAGCCTCATACAGAGTCTGTTTATCCAGCTTACTATTGTCTACAGAGACTGGTAGATCTTGATGGACTTAGGGTTTTCCCTCCTCTGCTCTGCCTGCAGATACCAGGAATGGAATCTTCCACGTACAAGGCAGGTGCTTGGCCACCAAGCCACAATCCTTTCCTCGAAAAGTAGAACCCGTAAATCCACTGCAAAGCAAGGACAACCTTGGTGTTCCTATTGAGTGACCTGGCAGACTAAACACAGCAGTGGAGCTTTCTCCTCAACTTTTGCCTTTTCCACTCCAGACAAAAAAGGGCAGAAGAATTAAGCTTATTTTACCCGTGAGTCCTCCTGTGTGGTCCAGCATAACAACATAGCCCTTTAGTGGCTGCCCCAAAGAATATTAGCATAATCTCTGAAAATGGGCACAATCCCACATTGCAACAGGGGCATTCTTAACACTCAGCATCACTTAATGCCATCAGCCCACAAGGAAGTCATCCTTGGCTTACAGGAAGCCATCAGTGTGCAAAACCCACACTTGGTGATACCCCCAAGCCAGAAGGGGCCTCGTATTGAGGAGGCAAAAGACAGACACATCTCAGTTCATGCCGAGGAATCAACTGAGCACTGCAGGCACATAACCCAAACACTACCCCAGAAGAGGAAATTCACGCCCAAAACAGCGCCTGTGTGAATGGAGGCCATGCCTCAAATCCTTGGCACAAATTCTGAGTGCCAGCTGAGAGTAGAGCTAGGTGCTAAGAATCCCCTACCAATACAAAATGGTTCATGTCGTGGAATAGTAGTACATTTGAATGGACACAGCAGCACTACAAATATTCGCTCTGCGGTGCTTAATGATGCACACTAGCTCAGTCACGCATGCAAGTGGACACATACATAAGTGAATCTGTCCCCAGTTATAAATAAGGGCCCTTTAAAAGGCTGCTGGTGGCAGCATATGGAGAAATTGTGATATGCTGTTTTATAAGAGGTATCTGGGACAGAAAAGTCAGCTGTTCATGCTTTACAATTGCATTTCAGTCTCCCAATCTCTCTTTACTATACCGGTATCCAAACGGGTTTCAGTGAATTTCAAAACAGAGCGTTCCAGTTCTCTCGGCAAGCCACTAAGAACGAGATCCTTCAAAGTTTCAAAAGAGAACTCATTAAAAAGTGTCCTACCATACATCGTGTGGGTCTGCTCGTGCGCACCATACTGCGTAGCGGTGGAAGAAACTAAGCCGGGCTGCGGGTGTGCCGGTGGTGCCATCATCCGGGCATTGCCCTGTATTACAGGGCTATAGACGTGGGGGTGCTGCATTAAGCATGAGAAAGAGAACAAGGAAGGAGTAAGTCCCTGCAGGTACTTTCACAGGTACAAAATGCCTTTCTTCAAGTTAATCAGAGATGCCCAGTTATACTAGCAGACTGGAATGGATTTAGAGGAAGACTCAGGATCCACCATCGTTCCCCTCTGCAGCAGCTTTCCTAGCCCCTCCTATTATGGCACATAGGCCTCTTAACATTACAGCACTAAGGTGAAATTATGCCATTAGATAACCTAAAGCTTTCACGTGCCAATAGATCTAGGTAAGACTGCAGTAAACACCCAGGTCTCTTGAATCTGTTCCATCACTCAGCTGTCAATCCTGTCTGCACGGAAGGTGGCCTGCACACACCCACCCCTCAAACATGCACAAAGGGTATCATGTGACAATGGCCCTGGATGTATCACCATAGGCAGCACGTAGCTCTTTTTGAAGTGCTATGCAAGCACTGCATCACCACTTATGCAGCGTGGCAAAATACACATTCTAATCCCACCGTTCAAGCTGCAAAGAGCTCAGCTGAAGGCATACCTGAGACTGGTAATGCGGCACATGTTGAACGAGAGGTTGGTTGGAGAACTGCTGGGGGCTGTAGGCGACGTACTGCGTTGAATAAGCCGGTGGCGTAGCGACAATAGGAGCCCCGGCAGCAGAGGCAGGGTGCATCATGGTGTTTTGATGGTGCTGGTCTTGCCGCTGCTGGGGCATATTTGATACTGCAAAAGAAGGGGGAAAGGGTACATTACAAAAGCACCTCCCCCCTAAAATAAACCTATGCCAACATTTCTACGTACAGCTAGGTACAATGGCAACCACAAGGAAGCCAAATGAAGATGAGGAATCAGCTGCTGGTAGGGTTCAAGAATCTCACCCTGTGAGCAGGCTTTAAGGCGACAGGAGAGAGAGGTCAGCTCAGAGTAGGCTGGGCTATCATTCAGGCATAAAGAAGGCATCACAGAAAAGAAAGACTATCCAAGCATTAGCCGATATATACTGGAACACTGCTCTGGTGCAGCAAAAATGTTTTACTTTTAAAATGTTTAACTTCCTGCCTGTGGAGAGATGGGCAGAGACAACCCATACAAGGTTCACATTCCTCCCATACAGAAGAATGGCATAATTTTTTTTCCCTACGATTACATTTTTTCTCCCTAAGACCAACAGAGCCCGTAACAACAGTCCAATCCTGTTAAAACACAGCACTCTGATGTCAGGGAGGAGCTTTCAGAATCAGTAGCTTTGTGCCCAACTGTATGCATAAAAGCTTCCTTTAGGTAAAAGCCGAACAGAAGAAACAAGCCTCTGGCATGGCAAGTCAATATGTTGCTTCTGCTCATCATTAGGTACAGGAGCTAATCAAACACTCTTTCAGTACCTTCGTATGCATGTTACTGAGGGGTAAGTTGTGCAATGTGTTCAGTAAGGTGTACGTCTAGGAAAGTGTGCATAGGATCTTTCAGCCTTAAATATGCTTAAAAGCATCCATTCAAGGATTTAGAACTGGAGCCAAGACACTAGGCCAGGGGGCAGCAAACTTTTTCAGCAGGGGGCCGGTCCACTGTCCCTCAGGCCTTTTGGGGGGGGTCAGACTATATTGGGGGGGTGAACGAATTCCTATGTCCCACAAATAACCCAGAGATGCATTTTAAATAAAAGGACACATTCTACTCATGTAAAAACACGTGGGCCGGATTTAGAAGGTGACTGGGCCAGATCCGGCCCCCCGGGCCTTAGTCTGCCTACCCATGCACCAGGCCCTATGCTGCTATAAACTTTGCCTGCTCAGTGCTGCAAAATCCAAGAAACAAGAGGACACATGAGCAGGAGGAGGAGGAAGAAGAAGAGGAGGAGGAGGTGGAGGCAGCTTGGTAAGGGGGTTGCACAGAAAGGCGGGTTGCTAATTCATAAGCAAAGTAAATGTAACAGAAAAATGAGCAAGGCATGTTAGTTATTCCATATGCAAGCTACGTACAAGAGCATGCAATACTGTATTATTCTCACCTTTACCTGCTCTATAGGTCTTGGCCTGGTTGACTGGCATAGGCGTCATGGGAATGGGGTACAAAGGCTGAAAAATAACATGGCCGACAATTAGAGGAAGACACGTGCACACACCACGCATCATATATATATTTCTCCTCTCTGGATGCAAGTCATACGTGGCGGCCTGCTCCCCACTGGGTTCCCAGCAGATATGCACCTCACACTTTTATCTACAAACATTTGATTATGGGTGCTACTGTCTGCTTATTGTCTTGTGCTGAACCTCACCACCCAACCCAAGAGGTGCCCACAAAGGATTCCTTGCAATGCTCAGAGGATCCTGGGGTGGAACTCTCCAAAGGTAAGTTTTAGGAACCAACCATGGCTATCTGCAGCAGCAGCAGCATCAACACCTCTTGACTGTCACTATTCCTTATGTAGCCCAAAAAGCACCACCGACAGATAAGAGGGAGGTATTGGGGGAACCCAAAAGTTGCACACACAAAAAAGCTAAGTGGAGGTGCTAACTGTTGGGGGCAGGGAAGAGGGGGAACCAACTGAGTGGGAGGATTGAACTTATCTTGAACAGGAGCACATCACATTTGCCTTGAATGCTAATATAGCTTCCCTCCCTTGATTTAGATGGTTTGTAGTCAAGAGTTTAAGCTACAATTTCCATGCTCCAGTGTTAACCAGAAACTATGGTGTAACAAAACCTTGAATTGTTCCATTTCAGTGAGAGAGAGACAGGAGGAGGGAAAGCATCAGCACCATGTTCATTCTCTTTAGGCAGCTACTTTTATATCTGAACCAGGCCTTTGATTGAAAGAACATTAACAGTGCCACGATGTATAAGCTTGGTTGAAGTCAAGAGGCAGGTGAAAATAGCTTGGGTGGGAGGGAACGGGATCAAAATACTTGTTAGAAACGTGACTAAAAATAAATGCCTTACTTTAAAGTGATCCCCATATACCAACCACTGAAGACAAATTGGCACCACTAGAGATAATTTTGGAACGCTGTGGCAGCCAGAAAGAGGACTGGAAAAAGTTTAGAGACTACTTACAAAAACATTATAAGTTGTATGAATGTTAAGAAAATGCACGATAGAAAACAACATGGCATCAGCAATTCAGTTGAAAGATGTATGAGAATAAGTGATGGTTAAGAAATTGATGAAATTTGAAGTAATATTATGTCTAAATTAAGCAGTTTAGTATTTGGAAAAATATTTAAAATTTGGGACATAATATTTAAGAACTATAAAATAAGAATTGAAATAAGGTAATAAATTGCTGCTTATAATTTTATCATCAAGAACGCAGGAAAGGGAGATGCGAGGAAGTCCAAAGGTTATGGAAATTTGATTTATGAACAGCTGTTTTTGTTGTACTTTTTCTACTCTATGTTTAACTTCTTGTTGCTTTCTGTCTTTCTTTGTTTGTTATACCGTGGTGATGGTATTATATATGTTTGGTGTTTTTTCTTTTTTCTGTTTAAAATTTGCAATAAATATCTTATAAAACAAAACAAAACAGAAAGAGCACAATGCATTCTACTGAGATGAACTAAAAGTTGTTTGAACTCTGGTCTCTTATTAGTACAGTGAAAAACACACTGTTTAATCAATTAGGCTATTAGAAGATTTCATCATCATTGCAGGTCATGGACAAAATCAAGTATCAGATAAAACTGGACCCAAAGTAAAAATAAATAAACAAACCAAGGTATGTACAGGGAATCAATATGCTTAAAATGCACATCTTATCATATACACTCATCGTTTCTGACATTTGTTGTAATAATTTTCTTGTGGCCACAGGAAATACTCTTCTCTCAGTTGTACAGAAGGGTAAGAACAGTTGGCTAACTAAATAGTTGGCCAGTCCCTCCAACAAGGATCTCCTCTTGGGAGAGTATACATTTCACAAATAGAGTACACAAGGACAAATGCTCTGTCACATGAGCTCTGCAAATACAAAGTTACTGTTCCGATGGGATCTTCTTTCAAGACAATGAGTAGGCCCCTGCATACATTTCAAGGTAGCCTTCAAGCTAGTAAAGGTAAAGGGACCCCTGACCATTAGGTCCAGTCATGGCCGACTCTCGCTTTATTGGCTGAGGGAGCTGGCGTACAGCTTCCAGGTCATGTGGCCAGCATGACTAAGCCGCTTCTGGCGAACCAGAGCAGCGCACGGAAATGCCGTTTACTTTCCTGCCCGGGCGGTACCTATTTATCTACTTGCACTTTGACGTGCTTTCGAACTGCTAGGTTGGCAGGAGCAGGGACCGAGCAACGGGAGCTCACCCCGTCGCAGGGATTCGAACCACCGACCTTCTGATCGGCAAGTCCTAGGCTCTGTGGTTTAACCCACAGCGCCACCCGCATCCCTTTTCAAGCTAGCAGCGGTACTCAATATTTTTAAGTGCCAAGAAAGGGTACTATATTGTGGTGCTGAAAACAAAGTGGCTCAGCCTCTTTTCAGAAGGTGGAAATACACATCACTTTGGCAAACAAAGGCATCCAAGTTCAAATTTGAGCAGGTAACATTAATGGGGGGCGGGCGGTTGCATGGAAGAGGGGCTTCTTAATCTTTTCCTTACTCACCGATACACACACACACACACACACACACACACACACACACACACACACACACCATCTCCCATATGTAAACACAAAGCACTCTCACATGCTTCCTGCCCTGTTCTGCCTTTCACACTCCAAAGCAGTGACAAGTTGTTATCCACACTCAATGCAGCAAGTATAAGCTTGTCGCATTAAAGCCTTTGCCGCTTTACCTGAACACCTGGACTCACGGGAACAGGGTACATCATATTTGGTGCGAAACAAACAGACTGGGTGTACACCGGAGTGGGCTGCTGATGGCCCACCATGGAAGGGCTGGGCTGGGCCTGCGGACGGGGTGACGTTGGTGTGGTGGAAGGCTTGGGCTGCCAAAAACATGAAGGAAAAACGGAATAGCTGAGCTGTAAGTAGGCACTGAACAGTTTGATCAAGCGTGCATCAACATGCCCCGTAGACTTTCCCCAGCAAGCTCTTGTTACGGCTGGTTAAAGCAGGAAAACAAACTATGCAGTGACTGCTTCTAATGGGTGGCACATGAAGAAATGCAGCCTCGGCTAAGGAGAGAATGAGGACAGCGATGCCTCTTAAGACTCACCTGAGCAAATGATCGAGGGTTGAACTCCTTTGCGTTAGGGTTCAGTGTTGATTTTCTAACTTGTCTATGGAAGGGTGGGGGGAAACACAAGAAAGATGCGTGTCAGATTGGACTTCCCACCATGATAGTTCATTTCTCTCAGATAAGAGTTGAATATCCAGGGATGGTTGACTCCTCACATCTACTAGTGGAGGAAGACTTGTAGAGGCTTCAAACCTGCGCTGTGTGCATTGGGCATGAGTGGCAGGGAGTTGTCCTCTGTGCATAGGACGTTCTATTGCTGAGGATGCACAACACACCTAAAAATCTATCAAAATGTAACACGTTCTACTGAAGGGGGAGCTGCCACCAAAGAGGAAAGTACGGACAGGAAAAAGATGTTCATTGCAAGGTTTTAACTAAAAAACACTCCAACACCGCTATTTCCTTGACATTAGGCTGTTCCTTTTTTCTGAGACTGAAGGGCTGCAGCAGGGGAGGCTAACCTTTGGACCTCTAAATGTCGCTGGACTATTAACCCCCATCATCTCTAAGTATTGTCCATGCTTGCTGGGGATGATGGCAGCTGGAGTCAACAACATCTGGAAGGCAATGTGTTAGCCCATCCCTCAACTAGACCACTGGGGGAGGGGCAGCTGCAGATCAACAACATAGTAAGAACTCTTAGCATGATGCCTTGACACATACTTGGGGGCCTGCAACCAAAGCTTATCAGCAGTCAGTGTTATAGCCGGGTTGCTTGCAGCTCCTTGCAGGCTCAAGGTCTTCTACTAGCTACTAGAACGGACTGATTGCAGCCAGAACAGAACCACTGAGAAGGCACAAGGTCTCCTTGCAGCAATCAAAACTGTAAGGTCTGTAAGGTCTGCTTGTGGCAATAGAGACCATAGATAAGCAGTTGCGAAGACATCCTCCTGCCAGCAGCAGCTCTACTATTTGGCTCCTCCCATCCCAGAAGTCAGTCTCTCCCTCTCTCTCTTTCACACAAACACACCTCTTGCGGGACCTGAATTTGCTAATATTCCTCTTCTCTCCGTGTTCCCTTTTGGATCATGTCTATTAAAATTTCTTTACAATCAAGTGGTATATGATTCTTATGAAATAAAATTAATAAATGAAATAAACAGCCTGTAAACCAAAGGTTGCTATCCTGTGGTCATCCGGATATTGTTACTAAAATTCCCATCACCCCTGACCATTAGCTATGCTGGCTGGGAGCCCAGCAAAATCTGCACAGTCCCAAGTTAGCTGCTGTCTAAAACTGTGAGAAACCTTGAACGTATCAGCAGAAAGGCAATATGCAAATTTAGTATATACATTAAGAGGCAACAACTAGCAACAACAACTAAGGAAGAAGAGGAAAGAATATATTTTAAAAAATAATAATTCACAGCTTCTAAACTCCATAAGAGATTCTGTCAGCCATGCTCCCTTTGTGGAGGTAGGCTGAAAACTGAGATGGCAACTGCCCCGCCTGGTGGAAGTGTGAAGCCTCTACAGATTCTGCCTCCGTTGGTGGAGTGGAGGAAAACTGCCCATCACTTGATGCCTCGTTTCTGTTTCAAAATGCAACACAAGCCTTCCAACAAAAGCATGAAACTCTGGATGAATTTCACAGAGTAGGAGGAGAAAGACTGGCAAGGGAGCAGGGACAGAAAATAGTATTCTCTCCCCAGTCACTGATCAAACACATTTAAAAGCACAACACCCATTTTTCTCCAGGTACTGCATTTCCGCTGGATAATACAACCCCTAAAAGTCCTGTGCATATTTTCCAGTTTGACACCAGAAGCTGAACAGAAGAGCACAAGAACATGAAGAAGAGCCTTGTAGCAGGATCAGGCCAAAAGCCCATCTAGCCCTGTATCCTGTTTGCACAGTGGTGAATCAGATGCCTATTGTGGGGAACCCACAAGCAAGACCAGGGGGAGCAACAGCACTCTGCTCCCTGTAATTCCCTGAAACTGGCTTTCTAAGCACTGCCTCCAGCAGTGGAGGTAGAAAATATGTTAAATATATTAAATCTAAATAAGGAGCAGAGAAGAAAATGCTGTGCATGGTCGAGTCATCTCAACAACTGGGCCCTCCACAAAAGCGGTGCCAAATCTGTGCGGGAGCTGTTGCAGCCAGAATTACTCACTCGGTGGTGTCCCTTTTGTCTTCTTTCTCCTCTTTCTCCTGCTTCGCTCCGGGGCCAGAGGTCTGCACTCCTTGCGAGGTCACCTCAGGCCCTCGCTTTTGCTCCAGGCTGCCACCAGGTGGTGAAATACTGGGGCTGTTTGATTTGCTACTGCCACTGGTTGAGGTGGCATTGCTGCCAGTTTCAGTTACAGAGTCCTTACAGCTGGCGTCACCCTTCTCCTTAGGAACCTCTCTGGATTTTTCACCATCTCTGTTTTTGGTTAGCAGCTGTTCCACTGCTTCTGGGGCGGAACTGGGTTGTAACTGGAGGGTGCAGGGGGGTGGGGTGGGAGGAAACAGAAAAATTATACTTTTAGCAGGTACTTCCTGACCAAGGGTATTTGGAGAGAAGGCACAGTCTTCATTGATTTTAGTTTTGCACATTATTTCTTACAGCTTGAAATAAAAGTTGCTTCATTTCCTACATACTGACGTACAGAAAACCCAGGAATATATTAGGTGCTAATATCAGTAGAGGGACTCCTCTTGCTTCTTCCACCATATGCAGAAGCTCAAGGGGTTGCAGCCCAGGAGAAGTAAGCCCTTAAGTTGTAGAACTCCCTCCCCAGAGAGGATGCCTGTAAAACATTTCAAGAAGTGTGCGTATCTGGATGAAGGGGTGGCAAGGCAGGGGGCACACTTGTACTGGCTGCTCTAGGGAGTGTCTTATTTGCAGCCATTTGAATGTCCTATTGTGACCTTCATTGCCCTAGGCAATGTTCTTTTAGTCGAGGGAGAGAATAGACAAGGATTTGGTACGCAGACTGAGACCCTACCTGCCCACAGACTGTCTCGCCAGAGTGGTGCATGCTTTGGTTATCTCCCGCTTGGACTACTGCAATGCGCTCTTCGTGGGGCTACCTTTGAAGGTGACCCAGAAACTACAACTAATCCAGAATGCGGCAGCTAGACTGATGACTGGGAGCGGCCGCCGAGACCATATAACACTGGTCCTGAAAGACCCACATTGGGCTCCCAGTACGTTTCTGAGCGCAGTTCAAAGTGTTGGTGCTGACCTTTAAAGCCCTAAATGGCCTCGGCCCAGTATACCTGAAGGAGCGTCTCCACCCCCATCATTCTGCCTGGACACTGAGGTCCAGCGCCAAAAGCCTTCTGGTGGTTCCCTCGCTGTGAGAAGCAAAGCTACAGGGAACCAGGCAGAGGGCCTTCTTGGTAGTGGCGCCCGCCCTGTGGAACACCCTCCCATCAGATGTCAAAGAGATAAACAACTACCTGACATTTAGAAGACATCTGAAGGCAGCCCTGTTCAGGGAAGTTTTTAATGTGTGACATTTTTATGTATTTTTAATCTTTATTGGAAGCCACCCAGAGTGGCTGGGGAAGCCCAGACAGATGGGCGGGGTACAAATATTATTATTATTATTATTATTATTATTATTATTATTATTATGTGTTATATGTTTTAATCTGCTTAAAAATGCTTGTTCCTGAAGCCACCGTTCCTACCTGCATGTAGTTTGATCTGGTACTGCCTTGTCTATTCAGAGACAGCTGTCGTTAATAGCAAAAGCACTTACCCTAAAATCATTCTTGAACTTCTTTAAATCATCGATCTGTTTTCTATGTTCTAGGACAGCTGGAGACACACCTGTTAAGAGAATATAGGCATATACAGTGGTACCTTGGTTTGCAACCGTTTTGGATTACAACCGTTTTCAATTATAAATCCAGAAGTGTGTGTCCATTTATTTTGAATTACAACCCATTTTTTGGATTACAACCCTTTGGGGGGGGAGGCCCCAATGGCGAAAGCGCACCTTGGGTTACAACCTGTTTTGGTTTACAACCAGACCTCTGGAATGGATTATGGTTGTAAACCAAGGTATATCACTGTACTGGGTTATAAATAACAGATGACATGGATCCAGCATATATTTGGGCCAATTGAAACTATCTAAAGGAAGTCCCAATAGAGTGACCCAAATCTGAAATGCTGTCTCAGCTCAGGGGGAAAAAGAAAAGAAAACCCCCCAAAGAGTTCAGTGGAAATTGCAGAGAAACTGGAGTGATCTGCAAACTAAGAACTGCTTTTTCATATATTTGAGGGCTGCATGCCATGTTGTGTTTCCCAAATCTCTACAACAATCCAAACAGCAATGTAACTAAGCCTGCAGTACAGGAGTAACCAACAAGGTGCCTTCAGGTGTAGTGGGCTCCAACTCCCATTATTCCCCGACCATTGTCTATATTGGCTGCAAATGATGGGAGCTGAACACAACTTCAGAAAACTCCTACCTTTGTTTTCAGGTTTGCCAAAGCTGGGAGACATTTCACTTGGCTTCAGGGGTTCCTTGGTGCTAGCAGGAGAAGAACTCTGCCTCTGGTCCTGAAGCCTTGAATCTTTAGCTAGGAAGGAAAATCAGTCCTGCTTGAGATTTCATATGCACAGCACTCTTAATAACTCTAGACAGCAATGGGTGGGGAAGGAAAGAGGGACAAGTTGTTGAAGATTTCTATGCAACCAGGAAGCTCACAAAGCTCAGCACCAAAACAATTTGTTCCATACAAGGTATTATCCTGATTGTGTCTCTGTTTATTTGGGGAACCAACATAATCTTGGCTGTGAGTCGTGGAAGACCTACTTATTCTCTTGCTGGCCTCTCTCTCTAGCCAGCCTGGGAGAACAGGGCCCTGACTGACAATAGCGACAAAAGCTGAGGTTGCTGGAAAAACTCTTGTACTGGGTATTGTTGCTGTTATTAATATTATTTTGTATCTTTATTTTTAAATATTATGATTTATATGGAATTATTCAATTTGGTTGTGTACTTTCTGCTGTGTTTTATTTATTGTTTATGACTACTTTTGCCATGTTTGTAATTATGTAGATCTTTTCATGTTGTAAGCCATCCTGATATTGGAAAGGTAGCGTACAAATAAAATGATGATAATGAAGACGACTAAAGAGAGACTTTCAAAGAGCCACTTTTCATTCTAGTTTTTTGTTAATGAATCTTTTAAATATTTTAATTCTATTAGTATTTGATTACACTTAAATGATTGTCTTTCTATGGTTTTTACTTTTTTCTATTTTGTCTATGCAGGCAGTCTTGAGTCCTGGACTTGGGAAAAGGTGAGTTAGAAACAACAATAAGAACAGCAGCAGCTCTGCAAATCAAATTAAATGTATTTCTTCCAAAATAATAATACATGGAAGGGTAATATTACTTTTTAAATATTACTGTTTTAATGTATAAAACCCTAATCCAGCCTTTCCCAACCTGGTGCCCTCCAGTTGTTTTGGACTTCAACTCCCATAAGCCCCAGATGGCATAAACATACCAGATGGGATTTGTGGAAGTTTAATTCTAGAACACGGGTGGCGCTGTGGGTTAAACGGCAGAGCCTAGGACTTGCCAATTAGAAGGTTGGCGGTTCGAACCCCCGTGACGGGGTGAGCTCCCGTTGCTCAGTCCCTGCTCCTGCCAACCTAGCAGTTCGAAAGCACGTCAAAGTGCACGTAGATAAATAGGTATCGCTCCGGGGGGGAAGGTAAACGGCGTTTCCGTGCGCTGCTCTGGTTCGCCAGAAGCGGCTTAGTCATGCTGGCCACATGACCCAGAAGCTGGATGTCGGCTCCCTCAGCCAATAAAGCGAGATGAGTGCCGCTACCCCAGAGTCGGTCACGACTGGACCTAATGGTCTGGGGTCCCTTTACCTTTTAATTCTAGAACAGCTGATGGGCACCATGCTGGGGAAGGCTGCCCTAATCGGCTGAGTTGAAAGAAAGTCAGCAGGATGTCTTAGGAAAAACAGAGCGCAACCTTTTCCTACTCATTTTTGTAATTTTCAACAGCCATTCAAAAAATTATGTAGTTGCCTGGAGGCGCCAGTTTTCTCCCTCTGTATAAAGATTCCCACACAGAGAGAAAATTGACTGCATATGATTAGCAAACCTAATGCATAAAAATAAACGTGTGTGAGAACTGCTCTCCAACCACTTAAAACACAGAAGCAATTTTTAGATCATGTCTTTGCATTTCTACTCAGGCTCAGAACAGGGGGGCAATAAAAGGGCTTCTTACCTTCAGCTGATGGTGTACCTGCTCTAATGGATGCAGGGCTGGCTGGGGTGGGAGATGCAGCTAGAACAGGTGCAGCTACAGGCTCCACTGGAGTAGAGCCAGCCTGAGGAGAAGACAGAGCTGGCCCAGAAGGCACACTGCCAACGCTGCTCTGCCTTGGAGACCGGGGTCTATGTGCTTTAGGGGACAACCTAGGGACTAGAAACAAAATAAAAGAGACCCTGTTGAAACACTGCACAGCTGTTTTGTACTAAAAGAAGCAAAACCTAATGCCAGGCTTACACTGAGCTGATAAAATTGCCACCAAAACCCTTTTTGCCTTCCTAGGAAAGTCCCCGGATTTCTGTGATGTTGCTTCTCTCCCCCAAGCAATAAGTGCTTCTTTTAATCCTTCTACTGTGAAACATGCTTGATAACTGATTGCACTGAAGCAAAGGTTTGTCAAGGGAGACTTTAAGCAGAGTCAGGTCACTTCCTATTACCAGCCCTCACCAACACGGAAAAGAATCTGAGAAACAGTTTCCATCGCCTAATGACCCAGTCCACTCTTCAAACAGAAATTCATGGTAAGAACCGATTTCTGCTTGTAGTCCCAGAAATTGATCTGCGGCACAATCCTAAACTCACTTCCCTGTGAAAGTCCACCTAGTTTCTCGTTGTGGCTTTCAGTGTCTTCTGAGTCACCCTTAAAACAGGACAGAAAGAAGGAAAGTGGGCAACCAGGAATGGGGTCTAGGCCTAAGAATACTGAGGTTCACAGGAGCACAACCTGACCATCACTCCAGAGGATGGTGAACTCACAGAAGAGACTGGAGGGAAAAGAATAGTCAAATCCCCTAATAAAGGCTGAGAGCTCCCATCAACTGACCTACCAGCCTGTCTCTGGAAAGGAATGTAATCAACTGATAAAAACAGTCTATCAAAGTGGAAGGGAGAAACAGCACATCTGCTGCTTTCCATGACAATCCAGTTTTACCACCCTCAGTTGTAACACTTGGTTTCTAGCCAGGCAAAATAAAGAACCAGCAGGCCTGTTGGGTTTTCCAATGTTTGGCTTAAGAAACAGGATTCTTTTTAACTGTAAAATCCCCAAACAGGACTTTCTGTAGGAAGCTGAGCTTGACTTACCACCACTGACCACCGATGACCACGTCCCACCTGAAGGGCTGCCTCGGGCCGATGAAGGTGTGGTGGCTTCTCCTGGCACGGGGTGAGAGACAAATTCTAAGCCACTTGAAATTGTGCCCCTCCCAGTAGAGACTCTGTGGCCTCGAGGGTGCCGCTGTGCCTTTGGAGACATCCGCGGGGGTCCTGAAGAAAGCAACACATGAAAAGACACCCTAAACTATGAACACAACATGAAATCTCCGTGCTTCCCCCCCCCCCCGAATTCTATTAATTTTTGCTACATAAGGGATGGGGAACCTTAGACCCTACAGATTCCATCATCCCTAACCATGCCGGCTGGGGCTGATGGGAGGCTGTAATCCAAAACATCTGGCAGCACAAAGCTTCCCCATCCCTGGCCTGCCATCATCATACACAGTCTCAGGACATTTAAAAATCAGCACTCCTCTCAATATAGTTCGTGACAAAACTGGGGAGGAAAAAATATGAAGCCAGACAGATGCTAGGTTAGGACACAATCCACTGGACATGTTCCCTATATGCACATACCCCAGAAAACAAAAACAGGAGGTGTGCAAAAGCACAGCAGAGAGAATTCAAGTGGATTTCACCAGTTAACTCTTGCTATGAAAACCCAAACCTGACCACTTTGAATGCTCTAGCCCTCCTGGCAGCAGAGAACTTAGAAAATTTTGCAGCAAATTAAGCAGCCCACATTTAATAGTTTTTCAGCTCTCGTCATTTTCATGTCCCTGCATATCACAGAGACATTTCAAAGAATTGCCTTAGAATTTGAGAAACGAGTCAGCATGCCCCCTGCAAATGGTTCAGCATCTTCAAAATTCCTAGATAGTATATGAGTTGAATGCAATTAAAGTATGGAAATTAGCTGCAGCTGAGAATAGGTTCAATCTATGATTCCTTATTGCAGAACAAGTCTCATCCTCTCAAGACAGAATTAAAATTATTCAATTCCACTGAACAGTTTCAGGAAAGTCAAGAGGAACTCAAACTGAATTTAAATACACAATTAATTTCCATCCACTTCTAACCAGTCTCCCTCGCCGCCACTGCCAGTAAGGAGGTAAGGAGGTGAATCAGGCATTTTTAACAGATTTATGTCATAAAGCATCATTCTGAGCAAAACCCTCCATCACCAGCCACTTCAGGAAATATGTAGATGCAGCCCTCTCAGCTCCTTAACTAGGTTATGGGATCAGGAATGGGTTTCAGGTTCATATACCTGTCCCTCCACCTGATCTTCCCATCTAGCACAGCAATTCCCCGGACTGGCCTTAATAAAGGCTGAAGGTGACATTCATCTTAACCATGGCTAATGCTAACCAGTTTGTTTTTAACTAAGCATCTGAATTCAAACAAAACATAGCTAGCACTGAACACAGTTAACGGCAATGGAGATATAACCTTTAACCATGGTTACAGCCAGTGACCAGTAGGGGTGACGGTGTGATCCTGCAACCATGGCTAAGTGACTGCAGATGATACATCCACATGTGCTCTGCAATGCACTAAAGTAGCACTAGGAAGCCGAATTTCTCACTTTCAGGAAAAGGCCATCCCTTTAATGGTTTGGTTTTCTGTGAAATTCCCTTTTTTAAACAAAAAAAAAAGGTTAACAGAAGCAAAACAAAAAAAACTTTATTTTTTTTTGAAGTGCACAAATAAAAGGTTTAGTAATGAAGAGAACAATTCTTTTAACTGTAACTCACAAGAGGAAAGGGAGAACACAAAGACAAACGAAAATTCATGAACAAACAAAACTGTGGTCTTTGTACCTTCTGAAGACATGCGTTTAGGCATAGTAGAGGCAGGAGCTGGAGAGCCATGAGCAGAGGGGTGAGACGGGGGCCTGGAGGGCCGCGAAGGGGGCCTGG
The DNA here is from genome assembly GCF_964188305.1 of Podarcis bocagei. Taxonomy (NCBI): domain Eukaryota; kingdom Metazoa; phylum Chordata; class Lepidosauria; order Squamata; family Lacertidae; genus Podarcis; species Podarcis bocagei. The sequence continues at coordinate 85,955,913 of NC_138132.1, read as the reverse complement.
AGGGCGGCCTTGTAGGGGTGGCTGCCCGAGGTGGAAGAGAGTTGGGACCTGACTGGTAGCGAGAAGGTGGGCGAGAGGAAGGAGATGGGCAAGGCGATGGCCAGGGAACACCTGACAGAACAAATGATATGAAGGAAAGTATAAAAACTAAAGAAAATAAAATTATGGGGGGGGGGACAGAGGGAAGGGAAAGTAAAAATGACAAAAATGATTTCTCATACCTTTTTTTTTAACCCATTGGGGATTTCTACAGGTTCATACAAAATCAAAATAAATCTGCAGTTATTCCACCCTCAATCCAGGAAAGATCAGTTTGCAATCACCAACCAGAGTTTCCCCCCAATGGGTTAAATTCAGGATCTATGAACACTACCATGGAAAAGACAATGGCGTGTAAATCAGTTAGGACTATTTGCATATCACACTTATATGGCTTGTGCTTAATCACGGATAGCTGTGCATGGTTCCATGAGCGGTGAGGAAAACCTAAATGTGTAGCTAATCCCCCATGTATCAAGGAAAACATGCCTGCGTCAACTTGCCCAGGGTAAAAGGAATGCACTGAATGCATCACTTGGCACAGCAGCTTTTCAGAAATGGAGCTACAAGAGGCTTCCAGGGAATTTCATTAAGCGGGTGAAGCACACTGACCGCTGGATGTACCACTTTCAAACGCTAAGACATGTGAAAACTACAGAAATCACGTTACAAAGAGAGCTGTGTTTAGCTGCTGACATTTACTTCTATTGTGCCCTTTCAATAATGAAGTCATTCAGAATTTTTGTGAAAGAGGAAATTGGGCCACAATAGATCCACATAGATCTCTGCCCCTGGGCTACAGCAGGAGGTTCCTCTAGAGGGCACTGTTTCCAAATTCAAAACTGCTGCCCTTCAAAAAAAACACAAGGCCTTTGATGATCTTCCATGGAATATATAAGAAGCAACAGAAAGACACAAGTCCAAGGCATGGACTTAATTGCTCATCTGAACAGGGGCCCTTCATGGGACCCCCTAATGTAAAAAGAGAGGAGCAGCAGCAGGAGGAGGAGTGCTTGGTGGGCTTCAGCCTCATTTTATCTTGCAGGTACCACACAGCTATCATTTGTTTACCAGCTGAAGTTCAAAGTCTTGTTAATGCGACTTACCTGAAATCAATGTACAGTCCAGGCCTTTTCTTCCCCCAACCCCCACACTTAAGAAAAACGAGCTGTATTTCTTTAGCGAAATATATACCTTGCCACACATGGCGCCAAAGACCCCTAGGGCAGCTTACAACACACACAAAAAGAATTACAGTTTTGTTTTTAACTGGGCTATGTATTTTGATTACTTTATGCCAATTTTGGAAGTTAAATTTTAAGAACACAAAAAGCTGCAGCTATTATTGATGTATACATAAAGTAACTGTTTGCTGGTATTGCCATAGTTATTGTAAGCAGCATCTGATAGCAAGTGTGCTAGGTGTGAAGTGTTGTGCGACAAGCACACAGAGTGCAATGAGACTGAGTGTTTGTGGGGGGAGGGGAGGCTCAGTTAATTTCATTGTACACAGGTTGTGCATTGACAATAAAGGTGTTGTTTTTGTTGTTGTTGTTGTTGTTGTTGTTGTTGTTGTTGTTGTTGTTGTTGTTGTTAGGAGCCAAACCAGAGAGAAGACTGCTGGATTGCCTTTCTTCCCATCCACCAGATCCATCTCTATTTCAACACTTAGTGTGGACTAAACAAAAGCATTTGTTGGCTAGTTCAGCTGATGTAGACCTACTGACCACACTGGGACTACAGCAATGAAGGGAGTCAGAGAACTGCCCTTTCTAATGCAACAGGGACTCGCTTGATGTTTTCAAAAGGGAATTCACTATATATCCATGGACACAGCTTTAGTTTCTTTCTGTTTTAGCGGTGGGATGCAACAGGAGACATTATTTCAAAGGGCTACTACCCCAGGGATCCAGCGGTGGAGAGCTCTCTCTAGAAAAGCTTTCTTATTTCAGTCATGATGAACACTTGCCTCCATTAACTACTCTTTGGTCTGCTCCAGAGTTAGAACTGTAGTCCGATGAGTGAGACCCAGATCTTGAAATTGGTGGGCCTGAACTGGACTGGCCCATCCTTGGTGAATTCTGCCTTCCAGTTCCCCAAGAAAGAACATCTCTATTCCGCTGTCCAGGTGGAATGTACTTATTCTCCCTGAAGAAAAAAGGGGGGAGGAAGAGAGACATAAGATGGGACTTCAGCTCTTGGCTTAAAATCACATGTTGCTTTGTTCTTAAGGGCAGGGAAACTTTTAAATATTCAGGAATAAAAGGGAGCAGGACATGTTTGATATTAGCAATTCACATTAGCTTCAAATTGGGAGAGTTGTCATTATTTCTATGCAACATGACAACAAATTACAGCTCAGAGCCACCAGAAATACTGGACATTGAGACATTTAATGCTAGGTTCTGAAAATAATACTTGGGATCATCTCAGTATTGCTGACATTATTGTCATATGAATTCACTAACACATGTCCAATAAATACAGAAATCATAAACAATAAAATGTTATCAGTACATAGAAAGAGGAACAAAGGAATGAGATGCAAACAAATTGTGCATGTATGTATGTGTACACACACACACACACACACACCCCTGTGGAGGCGCTAAAAAACTACAGCAAGCTGTATCCCTGGATGTTTTGGGGGGTCGCCCCTAGTACAGGTCAAATAAATACGCCCCCACCTCCCTCGTTCTCTTAGATTCAGGCAGATGGTTAGGGCAGCTCGGAAGGATCATCGCACAAATGCGTGTACATGCAACGGTAGAGTCCTGGCTGGAAAGCTTAAGGTCCCCCACTGCTACATGAGAGATGGATTGAAGAAAAGGAAATAAGAATTGGCCCTGACCAGTAGCTTGACCAATCACGGCTAGGAGCCAGGTAGAGCTGAAACTCGGTTCCAGCACCTCTCAAGTGGGTGCCATTGCCACGATAAGAGAACAAGGGAGGCATTCATGGTGAGTTCTGGCACCTTTTTCTAGAAAAGCAGCACTGTGTACACATACAAATATCTCCACTAATTTAAAATACAGAGAAACAGTCCCGTCTTACAACTGAACCATTTTAGCTGGACCCTCACGCAGATTCCACTGCACACACAGAAGATTGAGGAATCTTATACAAGTTCAGAGGAAGAACACTCCTTATGCAGGAAAATAACCTTGTAAGATGTAGCAATCCCTTTTCCCCATAAACTGTACAAAGATTACAGAGAAGCTATGCTGTCATCCAGAAACTCAACAGATGAACGCCAAACTACTTGGCCTGTAAAAACCATTCAATGCCTATTTCTAAAATTATAGGAAAATTAGTGATTCCCCACTTCCCCCTGCTGCCCCACCAGATACCTGGGGGTCACACCATGGCCTTCTCGCTCACTAGCACTTCTCTGAACAGCTGTGTATTTTTCCTCTTCTGACCGGTCGTCGTTTTCCAAAGCAGCTCGAGCTTTGTACTGAGCGCTAGATTCAATTTCTTCTGCTAACTGGGTTGCTCTGGCTTCCCTTTTTAAGAATTCTTCGGAGTTATCCCTCTCAAGGGGTACCCTAAAACAAAGGGGAGAAGGAGAGGTAAAAAAAGGAGATTGGTTTTAAACTCTAGATACAAGCAAAAGAAATATCCATAGGTGACAGTGTTAAGATTGCACCATCGGAGGAGCCATCTGATGGTGGCATGACGGTTTAATAGCACGTCTGCCAGTGACTTCCCAACCAGTTTCCTTCAGGAAATACTGTCCGCACCGTCATCTTCTCTGCAAAGGAACTCCTCTGCCACAGAACCCCAGTATTTTGCTTTATTTTGTTAAGGCAACTCCCTGGTTAAGAACAAGTTGAATTTGGAATTTCTACCATTTGGGGTAACGAATCTGCACCCTGATCCTGTTCATTTGCTGTCAAGGGCAAAGCCAATTAATAAAGTATTGGGATACAATCCAGAGTACACAGAGCACTGCCCAAAGCTTCCCATTGAGCAGTCAAATTTGTGATATGCTGATTACAGTGGTGCAGATGAAAAGAATCCGTTCTGTGATTCTCTTCGTCTAGTGGTTTTTTCGTCTTGCGAAGCAAGCCCATTGACGGATTAGCGGATTAGCGCTATTAGCGGCTTTTAGCGGCTTATCTGCTGATCGAATCAGCTGATAAGCGGCTTAGCGGCTTAGAAAAAGGGGGGAGGGAAAAAAACCAGCAGGAACTCGCAAGACATTGTCGTCTTGCGAAGCAAGCCCATAGGAAATTCGTTTTGCGAAGCATCTCCAAAACGGAAAACTCTTTTGTCTAGCGAGTTTTCCGTCTTGCGAGGCATTCGTCTTGCGGGGCACCACTGTACAGTAAAATAAGATTCAGATGGCAAAACTGACCTTATTCCAAATGATTCCCTCCCCTATCTGTTGTTGTTTTAAATGTTTATACTGGTTAATATGTATCAAGTGAATGTTGGCAACTGTTTCAACTTTAGAATTCTTTTTTGACTACTATCTCCAGAAAAGAATGAAGTTTGACATGCATCAGAAACCTGTATCCACCCTGACACATGCAGGGGGGAAGAGAAAATTTAAAGTTCTCTCCCCCCCCCCAGCCTCTTCCTAGGAAAAGACCCTGGAGGAATATTCTTAACGTTGCAGACTAAATGAAGCAGGAACAATAAATATAAAAATCACGCCACCTATTGTAACTTACGTATATGAAGACAAACTGCTGTCGTAAGTTGACACCACGCCATAGTTTTCTTCATTGTATCGAAACATGTCATTAGGATCCCATCCATTAGACTAGAAGGAAAAGAAGCGTGGGATTCACAACAGTTCAAAAGTCATCTAATGGGGGGAGGGGCTTGTGTCCCTCCAAACATTGCCAGACTACAACTCCCATCATCCCTGAGCACTGGCTATGCGGAGAACTGGAACCCAACAACTGCTGGACGACCACAGGTTCCCCATCCCTATTCCTGCGTAAGTATCTGTCAGGGGACTGCCATCGGAACAGGGGAGGGAGGCAGGGGGATACAGAGAGCCTCCGACGCTTAAGCCACACCTCCAGTGGAGCAGAGGGGGGAAGGGGGCAGCTAAGCGGGGGTGGGGTTGAAGATGCTACTGAGAGCCCAAGCGTCTCACCTCGCCTGGCCAGGAAACAGACAGCCGTTTCTGTTGCCCAGCTTGCGCAGAGGGGTGAAACGTAAGGAGGGGAGGTGGAGATTTGGGGTGTCTAAGTTCTTACGTTGGGGGAGAAACCGGAAGGGGCCACTCCCAGAATCTGCAAGTGACTAAGACGGACATGAACTTTGTGGTTCTGAACTGTACAGAGTTTGCACCAATAAAACCTGTAAAAGACAGGTCGGAGTCCTGCCTGGTTACTCACGAGCAACCATCAACACTTGACAGTATCTTTGCATTTAACAGATATAAATCATAAAGTTTGGAATGTTTTGAACTGCTGAGCTATGTTTTACCCAAGAGCTGCTGCGTAAATTATCTTTAGTAAAACAGAAAGATTATTCACTACATGAAACACACCAATAGTCTGCCTTGCTTTGACTAGTCCTGTATGTGTCAAAAAGAAGCATTACTATTAAAGACACAACATATTTGGGAAGGTTATTGGAGTCAAGCCACAGAGCTAGGGAGTGAAGGCTATCTCTCAGCAAACTGCTGTACAAAATCATCTTCATTACATTTTACAGACAACTACCAGAGCAGCTGCTTGATTAGAGACTGCAGGACATGGTATTTTGCAGAATAGGAAATCACACCAATCAAGGAACAATCACACTAATGCAAGGCTGCACAAGCATCCAGAATTTTTATCATATGACATCTATGACATATATGAAATATTTCTGTATGAAAAGTTGAGGTCTTACAGAACCTGTCCCCCAACACAAAAACCTCAAACACTTCCAGAAGTTAGCCGACAATTTAGCACTAAATCTACAAAATTTAATTTAAATTAAGTTCCTTCAACTTTAAGGTACAGGGGTTCAACAAAATCCTGTTTTAACTACGTAGTTCTCACCAAGGTGGATAAAAATCAATGCTTTTTTTTTTAAAAAAATATGGATTTTTTTTTATTTAAATCAGATTTTTTAAATTTAAATTAGATTTTTAAAATAAAATGCTTTTGGAGGAAAAAATCTTTCTAAAGATAGTTTTCTATTTAAATTACATTATAGTCCAAAGGCTATTCATCAGGAAAAAAGGATTTGTTTTAAGTTTTTCATGCGTGCTGAAACTCCGTCTAAGTTGGTTTTTAAGGAAATTGTTATTAATTGTTATGATTATTTTTCTCCTTCCAATAAAGTACAGCAGAAAAGTTGTCCAAATATACTTATTGAACCTCACAATAATTTCATAATTATCTATGTATTTCTAATAGCATAACCAAGACAGTAATTTTTGATACAACTGTAAAAACTACTCTGAAAATTTATTATTCCAAAAACGAAACCTTCATCTGATTGTAAATATTAAGATTATACCAGCAGGAATGTCTTTCTGCGAAAAAAAAGATTTACCGTATTTTTCGCTCTATAAGACGCACCAGACCACAAGACGCACCTATTTTTTGGAGGTGGAAAACAAGGAAAAAAAATATTCTTAATCTCAGAAACCAGAACAGCAAGAGGGATTGCTGCGCAGTGAAAGCAGCAATCCCTCCTGCTGTTCTGGCTTCTGGGATAGCTGCGCAGCCTGCATTCGCTCCATAGCGACGCACAGACATTTCCCCTTACTTTTTAGGAGGGAAAAAGTGAGTCTTATAGAGCAAAAAATACGGTAAATCAAGTCTTACTGACTAGTGATTTAAATCAAATCCACCCTGGTTCCCACTATCCTTAATGTTCTCTTTATAAATAAATTCCCAGTTACAACACTGCCTTGCCCTAGTAAGGCAGCTCTTTTTGGAACGGTTTGTGCAAAAACAAAAATTGCCATATTGCTTGGATGATTTTCCTTCAAAATACATGCCCTCCCTCAAATGTCAACCCAAGACAAAGATGTGCTCACAACATCAGTTTCCAAAGCTTCAAGCTCATCTGTAGTAGTGCCTTCTCCACCATCCCAAGGCTCAAGATCCTTCTCTTTGTGTTCACCGTTAACTTTAGCACTGATTGCAGAATCTGTAAAAGCATCTGAAATTGAAAAAATAAAATTAACGCGATGCTAACATCAGTTCTAGTTAGTTAATATTCTATATACCTTCAAATTCCAAAATCATTTGATTCCATAGAATGAAGGAATAATTGAACAAGATTAGGACAAAACTTCAACAATCAGTAGTACCCCTTAACAATTCTGTTGAAATTGCTTACGTAACCAAACTTATGGCTTGAAAAACAAACTTTGGAACTGCTTCAGTTACATAAGACTGTGTCTATGACCAGGAAAGAAGTATGAATCTGGAGCTCATCACCTTAAGTTTGCTTTATTTTACTTCCAATTTAGAGCCAACTCTGCACCCCTAGCGTTGGGCAGAAGCATCAGTGGCAACACTTGGGAAAGCGGTAAAAATCTTATGCATGTCTACTCAGAAATAAGTCCTATTAAGTACAAGTTACACTAGCACGGCTCCTCCACTGAGGGCTGCACCACCTGATTTCACGGTCTACAACTCTCTGTATCTCACACATGGCAAGGAGAATGAGGCCAGGCACCTGAAGCCCCCCCAAGTTACAACAACAAAAAGGTAGGGACGCACACCCCAAGGGATATTCCTGGCAACCTGGTTACTTAAAAAACAAAAACAAACTGCTTTATCAACACATGGCTACAAACAATTCCCATGCAATTGCTTTCGGCTGCATACTGGGTGTAGCAAAAGGCAATATTTATATTTTTAAATAAATGTAAATTACACACAGCTAGAACTGTGACCACACACATTGCACCAAACCCGGAAGTTACCCAAAAATGTCACAACAAAGGGGCAGGATGTTTGCAGGCTTTTTCAGTGGTGTTTAAATATATACAATTTCACTTAAGCATGTGGTGCCTTGTACGTAATCCCCATGTAAATTGGGAGTTGCCTGTATACAAAAATAATCTTGTAACCAATTTCAATAATTTGCAGCCTGCATGATTTCTACGGCCATGAAGCTGTAAGCAAATATAAAACACACAGATTACATACTACTTTTTAAAAGAGAAATATGCAAATTCAAAGTACGGAAATAAAAGACTGCCAAATATATTACCTGCTTCTGAAGGAGTTACAACAGACATGGGAAAAGAAAGAAAATAAAAATCAGTCAGAGAGTAGCACAGATGCAAATTCACGTATTTTGCATTCTCTTAGCTATCCCTTCACAAATATTTATTGTGTCATTTGTGCTTTGAAAACTGACCGCCATGGCCTCAAAAATCTGGGTAAGTTGTTTATTCCTAGACGCACATCCTAATACTCCTTAAATATACTGTAAATACAAACATGGCTTGGCCAGCTTCAGGGTTTGAATTCTGGTCCAGAAAGTTAACAGCTGCAGCAAAGGCTATTAGCTTTTTTGTTTGGTTAGAAGTTTGGAAAATCAAGCACACCATGATTAAATATCACAAATAAAAGTAGCAGGTAAGGTAACTGCAGTGCCCTAGCAAACTTAGTCAGGAACATGAATGATGACTGTGTCACAAGACATATTCCAGCAAACCCACCAGATACTCCAGAATCTGAAAGAGCCTATTAGTTTGATGGCAGGCACTTATTTCCCCCATCTCATCCCCTCAATCCCTGTAAGGGGTCGGTGACTAAAATTTGAGGATTTTTTTTCAGTCTCGGATTAGGCTTTTTAAAAAAAGAGGTGTTTTCCAGAGGGAGCCCAGAGTTCTGCAGCACAGCTTGAAAACTGCTGTACATGCACTGCTGCTCAACAACCATTCAAATATCTAATATCACAGTGGGCCAAGAAAGCTAACAACATTTTATCTCACAACAGGGAGGCAGGAGGCAGTAGCTGAAAATGTGACAAGTTTTCCAAAGTTGCTTGAAAAACATAAGCAATAATGCAGGAACCATGTAAGTTATTAAAGCAAAGGACCTTATTAAGATTAGGGCAGCAGTGACATTTTGAGGGTCCATGCCAGGCCACTGACTATTACGACTCAGTTCAGGTAATCTTCCACACTGTGGTACAGAGGACTTGGGAACAAGCAGCAGCCTCACATGCCGATTCTGTCCTCAGCTTCCTAGTTTTGAGAAATGACGCTTAGAACTACCTCTAAACCAAAGGACCAATTCAAAACCATGGCTCGGAGACCATAGTTTTCCCAGTTCAGGGAAACGGCAATGAACTACAACTGGAATAATTCTTCTTGCTGCTGTTTAGGGAAGGAGGGGGGCACATCCAAGTCCATGGTTTAGAAGATTGTCTGAATAGAGACGAAGGCTTTAAAATGATGAATTTGGAACAGAACCTGGAAAAAAGAATGTTCCTTGTTCTCCTACCATTTCATAACAGGGAGCCTGCAGTACTTGATATACTCTGGGTTGACTGGTAGTGCCATCTTCCAAAATAAAACCCGAACACAAAAATATGATAAGTGCTAAAGTGCAGTGCTAAAATTAGTTTACCTGTTGGGTCCCCAAATCACATACATACATACATACATACATACATACACCCTCTCTTGCTCCCTCCTCCCTTTGTCAAATCTGATCCACTATGGTAGAAGGAATTTAGAGTCACGGGGTGGCTGGTTTTTGATGCAGTAGCAAAATAAGCTTCTTCCTCATTCCCCATTCTGGACACTGTTTAGCTACTCTCTGAACAGAACAGTCAGCTGTCCTGCATTTCCTGTTATCAGAAGTGAGTTAGTCATAGCAGAGAAAAGTGCATCTATAAATGATTAACAGTCAAAAGCTCAACAAGACCCCCTTGTGTTACTACTGTACTCTCAACGCACATACCCCACTCAAGAGAAAAGAAATAGAGCGCCATGACTTCTTTCAGGGATGCAAACTAAGCTCATGGAATCCTTCAAATCTCACTTAGTCAAGACTGCCAGAATTTAGTTCCTCCCTCCTCACCCTCTGTCTCCGCTCCCTCAGTTATAAACACACATGCTACTGGATCCTCAGGAATTCCTTTGTTCTACAATGGAGCTTCCTGTTAAACCAGTCAGAAAAAACTCAGGTTACCTAGCAGACACAGATCTCTCATACTTCCAATATTTAACCTTGGCAAGATTCATCTGTTTTCCTTATAGCACTTGGGAACTCACTAGTTAAACTAATTTAGCACGTGCACTTTTGAGCTCTTTATCTGTTTGGGGTGTTGTTGTTTTTGGAAGGTTATTGCCAGTCAACCCAGAGTATATCAAGTAAGTTGGCCATCTGTTGCAATATACAGTACTAGGAGAACTAGAAGTATTCTTTTTTCCAAATACTTAATATGCTAACACAACAAGAGAAGATTGCAAAAGGTCATTTTAAACCTTGATGGGGAACCTGTGCCCCCGCCCCAATTTCCTGCAGCATTCTAGACATTGTTGGCCCACTCTTGCTCTCTGGGGCCACCCCCTGAGAATTGCTTTGTCTTCCATTGTGTGACAATGAGAGACAGGTGGACACAGTGAGCCACAGGCTGGGGGGATCTCTGAGGGAGAGACAGAGGGAAAAACTGGAGATGGATGGAGTGAGGGAAGGAGCAAAGAAAAAGCCCTCTGCAAGCAATCAGTTCTAACCTGTACTAATGGAAGGGGAGGTGGACAGAGAAAGCTGAAAGGCAGACACCACAAGCATGATGGAGTAGCAGAGAGACAGAGAGAAAGCTAAGCCATCCAGCAGTGCTGCAAGCTCTGCCTGCTTTCGGCTCTTGCCCTGCCCACGTCTGGCATGCAAGACTTGAAAGATTACCCCTGAGGGAATGCAGCCCTTGACAGGAATAAGGTTCCCCAGCCCTGCTTTTAAACTATTGCTCACAATTCTGGGACATTTAAGACTTCACCACATTTATTCACCTGTTTGGGTGCCTGCTGCTTTTGTCCTTATAAATCCAGTCTGGCTTTGATCTCCAGCTGAGTCCTCCTGTCAATAAGTTACTATCACTACTTTTCTAAAGACATCCTCCAAAGAAGAGCCCAAACAGCCTTATTTTCTTCCCCACTGGGTTTTGAAAACAATATCGAAGACAGCTGCCACCAGAATCCGAATGCTTGGATTAAACTGGAAATATCAGCCACCCCCACTGTGTGACTCCATAACATGGGGAGAGGTGTAGCTGTTCTGCTGTAACAATGCAGCTACCACAGTTGCCCTTCTCTGCCTGGCAGATTACAAGGGCAAGGTGCTTTTGTCAAGTGTTGTAGCAGGAGCAATAAACGGTGCAAGAGGTTGAATCCTTCCGAGTAGTTGCAAAGACTGGGTGAGCCAAACCTCTGGAGGGTTCAACAGTGGGAAAGCATATGCTCCACGTGTACATCGCCTTGTGGCAAATCTCTGGCAGCTCCAGAGTAAGAAAGCTGGGAAATAACTTTCCTCAAAAACCCAGAAGAGGCGTTGCTAGTCAGTAGACAGTATGAAACTATGTGGACTAAGACTTCAATGCCACAGAAGGCAGCTCCTTATAGCCTAACCCCTTTCTCCCACAAAGAAACACACGCCAAGCTAAGCCTTTAGGAACATTTTTTAAAAGAGAAGCTAGTTTCATAAACCATTCTAACATACAGAAACAGGTACCTTTCCGTGCATAACTGGAATCCATGTCTTTGAACTGCACCATCACAAAATCCGAAGACTTGAACAAGATACTCTCTATTATGTCTTCTCGTTTTGGACCCGGGCTGGATTCTGCAGTCTTTCGATGAGCTGCATCAAGCACTAAATCACACTAAAAGGCAAGGGAAACGTGAACTGAGCAAGCTTAATGTGAAAGAATTTAAGTTTCAACAGATGGTCTGGAACAGCCTTCCGCAACCTGGTGCCCTCCCATGCTGGCCGGGGCTGATGTGAGTTGCAATTCAAAACATTTGAAAGGCCCCAGGAAGGGCGGGGGCGGTTTAGAAAGTTTTCTCAAAGACTTGGGTTTGCGCTGTTGATATCCTTACAACTAGTGCAGACATAACTATAGGTCTCTGCATACCTCAGAAGGCATGCCACTTTCCTTTCCCTTCTTCCTATCAAGGGTAATATTTTCATCCCTTTTAGCATTAATATTTGTTTCATGAATGCCAACACAAACCATGGAGAACTTGTATCAGGCTCTCTTGCAACTTGGCTTCAGTGGGTTTATAAACCCAGCAATGGCTTCAGTCTCCGGATTATTAAAAAAATATTAAGGGTTTGCATTAACCACAATTGAACTAGTGCACAGATAGCACAAAACCAAGATTAACGGTAGAGAGATTGAGGAAATTGCCCTGGAGAGAAACAGGGAAGTGAGGATATGCTAATGGAGGTAGCTTTTAATTTGCAAACCATTGTCTGAAGAGAGTGGAAGCTATGCACATAATTCAAATCTTCTAAATAAGTGTGGGGTTTCCAGATATTTAGCCTGCACAAATGTAAAAATGAACCAACAGGCATGTGGTCATAATGTGACAAGCAAACTTGGAGGTATGTTACTACTCACACAACCTGCTGATCAGCTCAGATTAAAGCGCATCAATAGACGGTGAGGTATTTTTACCTTGGTCAAAAGGCTGCCCAAAAGAGAAGGCTTTTTTAATCTTTCTAATCTACATGACCCGGAAGCTGTCTGCAGACAAACACCGACTCCCTCGGCCTATAGAGCGAGATGAGCACACAACCCCAGAGTCGCCCGCGACTGGACCTAACGGTCAGGGGTACCTTTACCTTTTTAATGTACAATAGCCTCCCTCTTTCCCTCTAGTGCAGTGGTTCTTAAAACTTTTTTCCTCTGGGCCACACTTTCAGGATAAAATTTTGCTCACGCCACACCAAAACTTTTATTGATAAGAAATACATAGGAAAACAAAAAGAAGCAACTCCTAGCAGTGCTTGATTTTGAACCAGAACACAACTGCTTTATAATATGTTCATGGGGCATCCAAAAAGTATAAAACAAAGCAGCTACATATGGGCATGAATCATTCCCAAAACAGAATTATAAACAAGCCTCTTACATATACAGTGTATATGTATATTACACATACCTCGGGATGCGAACGGGATCCATTCAGGAGCCTCGTTCGCATCCTGAACAGAACACAAGATGCGACTGCACGTCTGTGGGTCACCTTTCACTGCTTCTGCACATGTGTGTGACGTCATTTTGACAGTCTGCACATGCGCGAGCGGCGAAACCAGGAAATAATGCACTCTGTTACTTCCGGGTCGCCGTGGGGCGCAACCCGAAAATACTTATCCTGAAACGTATTTATCCTGAGGTATGACTGTATACCTTAAGTATATGTGCAAACTTGATGAGAGGTGTAAGCTTACTTTTGCCAGGAAATCGCATTTATATTAGGTCCAATTTGAGACAAACTCTCATTTGATTGTCCTTGAATCTTCCTGCCACACTTGCCACCCTCTCCTGCCAGGCCCTTTGGGAACAACTGCTCCAGCAAATTTTACATACATCTCAAAAGGCAATGCAAACACAAAGTTTAAGAAAAGAAAAATTACATGGTGCCAGTTAACAGAATCCAGATGACATTCCTACGTTATCAAAAATATAACAGCTTACCTCCTACATGGGCTTTCAAAAATTGAGTGCACGAATGCATGGACTTCACCACTGAACCCAAGACTCAATTTTTTCATCTGCTTGCGAGTTTTTAGAACTATTCAAATAAAACTACTGAATTCTTAACACCGTGAACTCCAAAATAATTAATTCTATACTGGGGCATCAAGTGAAAACCAGAAAGGCTAGATCCCAATGCAAACTTTCAACCTATACCTAATGAGGATAGGCAACAGAATCAGAACAAAAAGCTAATCACACTTACTTTAGAGCTGTAAGTTTTAAAAACTCCTTCATATATATTTCCATTTTTCACTTGGACTTCACATTTTGATCCCTAGGAGTTGGAAAACAAAGTATTGCACACAAGGGAAATGAAACATCAAGTAGTTTACATAACTACACAAAATCCCACTACACATTTTAGGTGATTCTCTATCCCTCTTACTCTAGCCCTCAATCCACTAAGGTTTATAGGGCGCACCTCCTTGAAGCTTGGTGCAGGCAATAATACAAAAACACCATTCCAACAGAAAAAGTGAATCAAGTTCCAACACAGTAAGAGCCCCTTACTCTTTGCTGACTTAATTTTATTAAAGGATGGAGGCTATTTAAATAAAATGAATACAATGCAAAGTAAGACAAGAAATAAATATAATTTAATGCAAAACAACCCAGTAATAAAGCAAACCAACAGCAGTTTAAAAGTCACGACAGCATATTAAAAAAATAAGATTTTTTTAAAGGTCTGCTTCAATGAAACCTAAAAGAGAAGAGGGAGGAAGTCAGGCATACCTCCCCAGAGAGATCAGTTCCCTATCCCGGATATCACAACCCAGAAAACCCTCCCCTGTGTGACTACTTGCCTATTCTCAGGTGGCAGAGTAAGAGCCTCCATAATGGAACCAGGGTTCAGGAAGGATCACGGGGGGTAGGGGGAGTAGGGAGAAATACACTCTGCCAACCTCATATTAAAGAGGCAGTGTACAAATGTCCTGACTAGAAATAGTAAATTTTACTAATTTTAAGGTAGTTTTTGTTGTTGTTGTTTAGTTGTGACCGACTCTTTGTGACCCCACTGTTACGGAAAAATCTGGGTGCGGGGCTACTCTGCCACCCAGCTCGTCGGACTAGGTCCACGGGTCCCTGCGGAAGAAAATGAGCTCAGCCGGACAGGAGCAAACTGCAGAAGATCAAAGTTTATTGCGCAACAGGTTCAAGGCGAGATTGAACAGCGAGAAAGGGGTGACATGAACTTTTGAAATTTTCCTCCATGTCCCAGAATACAGTGCAAAATACATCCCAGTTACATCATGAATACATTAAGAAGAGGTTGGGTTACACAGATTACATCAGATTAGGGTCTTGACACCTTGCTTGAGGGATTATGGAGGACAGGGGAGGTGTCATGGGGTCCTAGAGAAATTGAGCAAATTGGCACGTTGATCTTCTATGAATTTTATAGATTTTAGTCCCTTTTGACATTGACAATTGAAAATAAATGGATATATTGTAGTGAAGAAGGAGGTGAAGAAGACATGCCCCCCCTTTCTGTATCACCACGGACAAGAGCACGTCAGGCACTCCTGTCTTCCACTGCCTCCCGCAGTTTGGTCAAACTCATGTTCGTAGCTTCGACAACACTGTCCAACCATCTCATCCTCTGTCGTCCCCTTCTCCTTGTGCCCTCCATCTTTCCCAACATCAGGGCCTTTAGTTTTATGCTATTTTTTTAGTATTTTATTGATCTATTTTCTCTGGGTTAGTTTTATGCACCCCACTTAGAAATGTAAATTAATAGTTATATAAAAAATAAGCCATTAAGATCTCCTCTAACATTGTTGTTACAAGAATCCCCAGGGAAATGTTTGGTTATAACTTACGACAACTGATGTGAGAATGTGAACCATCCGCATGTTCGCATATATACCAGGGAAAGAAACCTGAAACAAGAGGGGGGGGGGACTCATTAGGCATCAAAGCACAGCTGCAACTCACAAAAATTCAGACTGTTGGTGGGCCAGGCCAGGCGGGCTGAGGGGAGAAGAGCCAGGAAGCCATTGGAATAATTCTAACTGGGTTAGTCAAAGGGAATCAAAACAGCACTGACGTTTGTTCACACCCCATTCATTTGACAAACCAATTGCCAAATGCTGAAGAGGGGTTGGATGTCTGACCAATCAAAAAAGATTTGGTTGTTTGACTGCTCAGTACTTTATAGAACAGGTCTGATATATAAACTAATAAAAAAAACCCACAGTAATACATGCTGCTATTGAAAAACAATGTGATATTTAAAACAGTGCAACAAATTAGTGCTAAAATTTTAGGGGATTTGGGGACATTTTAAAAGCCTGTTCTTCGGCCAAAAGAGGCTCCCACCAGAAGACTTACAAATCACTAAAGGGGGGGGGGGGACGAGAAGACCTCCAAAGCAGATTTTGGAAGGTGAATGGAAAGGAAGGGGGCGGTTCTGTTATGCAAACTGAAATTGTGCTGCTCACATGAGGACTTGGTTGGAAACAACCATAGGGTTGCTATTGTAAATTCACAGAGTACACACAGAACCCTCTAGTTTGCCTCCAACACGCTTGACGCCTGTATGTTAATCATTGCCAGGCTTATTTTAACCTCCCTATTGTTTTGTGCTCCAACAAGATAGATTAAATTAAAATGCTTTGAAATCCTGGAAAGACAAGAATAAGCACTGCAATTTTTACTTGTGAGTTAAATGCAGCTTTCCCCCAACAATTCAGCATGGTAATGGCACATGGAATTGGTTGGAGATGTAGTCCAACACATCTGGAGGGCAGCACCAGGTTATGGTAAGGCTGGTTTAAAAGCTAGCACTTCTACAGTAAGTACAGATTCACAGGGACACGTCTAAAAAAGCTATGTTAAAGTCAATTCGAAATAGATTCCAAGACCAATTTTCTTTTACACTTTGGTTCCTCACATATGACCGCACACTGTTCATTACAAAAGAACGTACATGGCATGCTTCTGATCCTACCAAACATGAAATGTCACAGAGGCAGCTGCCTTCCGTGGGTCTGCACATACACATGTGTAGCGATGGCAGAGCTTCTAGACTGGAAGCTGTCTCCATTCTTCCATCAATTTTACTCTTGTGAACCAGAGAACAAGAAAGACGAAAGCTCCATTGTAATCTTTTTGACTGACCAGCTGACTTTGGGCTGTCTCCTACTGCCTGGGTGTCATGTAGCCCTCTCTATATTGAAGCACATTAGGTTTGTGACATCACCCATTTACCTAAGAAAGCATTTTAGGAGGTAACTCAGTAAAAGTGTATTAAGGTCATCAGCTGAATTACCTTGAGCTTCCTAGACAATATAATTTGTTAAAATACAACAAGAGAAAAAGGTTTCTAACATAATTTTTTTATCATCAATATGACTACATATTTATGTCCGTTTTCTTCTACTATTTAATGTCATACCTTTCCCAAAGTTTCTCAAATTAGGAGAAACTGAGTGGAGGTAGTCAAAGCCATGGTCAAGAATGATGTTCGATTTCTCACCAGTAAGCGAAAACAACAGAACAGAGATATAATGTACCGTCCCAATTCTCCCTACTGCAGGTATGAAGATGGGTAAAGTTAATTTAAGAAAACTTGTTTTTAAACTCTGTTGATTGTATCTATATTTTGTTAATTTTATTATGATTTCTTTATTTTCAAAGTTTGTTGATTTTTCTTATACTCGACAGAATTCTAAATGCTCTAAAAATATGTTATTAAAAAATAAAATAAATAAATAAAATAAACCTGAGCCCCCCGCTTTCTGCATATGGTGCCCACAGCCTAGAAACAAACCTAACACATTACAAATGCAATAAAAGAACTGATAAATAAAATATTATCATATCAGTGTAGGAGGGAGAAGTTGGTGTTTCAAGTCTCAAGCAAGAATGAAAACATTTAGGTGCTGTCACCAGCAACAGCTTTAAATTATTCTGCCTGTGTGCTGCCTAGTTGCCAAAAATATCTAGAAAACTTGTCAGTTTAGTGCTTTATACTCCCAAGTATAATTTTGTCTGAAAATGTCAGGTTGCATTCCACCGGAGTGTGACAAATGGCTTGGCTGGACAACACCTCTCTCTGATCCAGCCTACACAAGTTATATGTTGAAAGAAGCAAGAGCATGCCTGCCCTCCTTATCCAACTAGGAAATTGCCACATGTGAACATCTGCGGCGGGACTGGCATGTCAGTTCAGTCTTCCTCACTCTCCTTTCTGTATGGACTGGATGAAGGAGAGGTCATTATCTGATCCAACCCAAATGATATTGGATTGGATCAAGGAGAGGTTATTATCTGATCCGGCCCAAAGGAAAACCCAATAGCAATGAAGCTAACATATTTATTATAAAAGGTAGTTCTGCCTTTCACACTCAATATATCTCATTATCAGGTGTGCAACAAAGAACCACAATCTAAAACATTAAAATATGTACTTACCGAAGGCTGAGGCAGACTTTTGCCGCTGCTGCGACCTCTGCAATTAATAAAGACAGGTATGAGACTAAATAAAACAAAAGATGCTTGTTTAGGTGGCTGAAATTTAACTCTCCAAAAAGAATGGAAAGCCTCACTATAGTATGAAACAAGGATGAAAAAAAACCTACTTTTGCAGTCATTCTACTCTGTTGTTGTCCAGAACATTACCACATATAAATAAATTGTTATTTAAGTGTACTCTAGGGTTTACAGCTATCAATAATTTCCCTAAGAAACAAATTTGCTTAGCATGTTTCTCAACACATCAGAATATTTTGTTTTTCATTTTTAAAAAGGGTCACAAAAATAAGCAACCTTTAAAATGGTGACAGAAATTTTAACTTCCCAAATAGACAAGCAGAGGAGGGGAATAAATTATAACCTAAACATATGACTCAAAGCAACTCTCCCCGCCCCCACCCCCCACCCCAGTCTATTAGGAGAGGAAATAAACTGGAAAGCACTCAAACAGCTCATTGCCAACATGTTGAAATTCAAAAATTTCCTCATCAAAGAAAAGCAGAGCCAGAATACCAAAAAGCCAAGCAATCTTAACCCCTCACTGCAAGTCAAAGCCATCTACTCATCGGACTAACTCATTCAACACAGGTCATCATGAGTCTGACGGACAACAGTCTTATGGAACAGCAGAGCACACTGCCTACAGAAGAGACATCTTGATATTTAGTAACCTAAAACTATTAGATCAGTTCTCCCACTGACACAACAGCAGAAAAACAGTAAAGTGATTGATTTTAATGGCAGTTCTGGAATTCCCTGAAGTCTTGCATATACAGTGGTGGCTCGCAAGATGAAATTAATCCGTTCCGCGAGTCTCTTCGTCTTGCGGTTTTTTCGTCTTGCGAAGCACGGCTATTAGCGGCTTAGCGGCTACAGGTATAAACTCGTTCCCGCAACTGAAGCCTTGACCCCTAGGGAGCATCTGGCCATTGCATAAGCCTCGTCCAACCTCTTAAGCAGTCCCTCCTGACGCGCTTACATAACACAACCCCGACCGCCGCCATCCCAGCGACCCCGGAAGATAAGATCTGCAGCAAGCACCCTGCACCTCCGATCCCGGGGCGCGCTCAGCCAAAGCGTCCCCGGACACCTGTCCCGCCACGCCTTTGCGCAGCGCTCTGCAGAGCGGAGCGATGAGCCCGGCTGATCGCAGGCAGGACAAGCGCCGGCGAAGGCAGAGAGAGCGAGGCCCAGAGGGAGGAGTCTCCAGCAACGCCATCGATGGCCCCACCGCAGCTCCGGGTCCTGGAGCCCTCCGGCT
This sequence comes from Podarcis bocagei, assembly GCF_964188305.1. NCBI lineage: Eukaryota > Metazoa > Chordata > Lepidosauria > Squamata > Lacertidae > Podarcis > Podarcis bocagei. Next base: position 85,936,439 of record NC_138132.1, on the reverse strand, counting down.
GCCAACTGCCTTTATTTTGCTGTAGGAGCCTCCTCTGCACCGGGATCCTCGCGCACTCCCTCCGTCTCTCCATGCCTTTTAGGTGAGTGGCGTGCTCGGGCTAATTTTGGACGACCCACAGCGGGGATTCCCTCGGCCGCGCGACCGGAGCTCGCCTTTGCGGTCACTTTGAGAAAAAGGAAAAAAAACTCGCAAGAAGTTCCGTCTTGCAAAGCAAGCCCATAGGGAAAATCGTCTTGTGAAGCGACGCAAAAACCGAAAAACCCTTTCGTCTTGCGCGTTTTTCGTTTTGCGAGGCATTCGTCTTGCGGGGCACCACTTTAGACCCAATATATACATTTCTGCATATGATCTGGGATATATCACTCTGACTTACAACAAGTGGGGGGATGTGGGCTCAGAAAAATCATACCAAGAAAAAATAGCTAACTTGATGAGACACTATCTTCAGGGTTCTGGGTTCAAGCCCCATGTTGAGTAAAACATTCCTGTATTGCAGAGAGTTAGACTAGATGAGCCTTGTGATCCAACACTGCAATTCTGCAATTCTATGATGGCAACCAGACAATGTCAAACAGTTCAAATTACAACAAATTCATTTAATAAAGGTACTTATGATATAATGGATTGTTAAAATGGAAAACTTAATAAAAATTATTATAAAAAACAAATAAAGGTACTTATGATATACAGAACAGAAATTACATACTTGAGTACTTTTCAAATTTGTTTTCTGAGAAATTAAGTAAAGGTAAAGGTAAAGGTACCCCATACCGTATGGGCCAGTCGTGACCGACTCTAGGGTTGCGCGCTCATCTCGCTCAAGAGGCCGGGAGCCGGCGCCGTCCGAAGACACTTCCAGGTCACGTGGCCAGCGTGACAAAGCTGCAACTGGCGAGCCAGCACCAGTGCCGCACACAGAAACGCCGTTTACCTTCCCGCTATAAAGCGGTACCTATTTATCTACTTGCACTTAAGGGTGCTTTCGAACTGCTAGGTGGGCAGGAGCTGGGACCGAACGACGGGAGCTCACCCCGCCGCGGGGATTCAAACCGCCGACCTTTCGATCAGCAAGTCCTAGGCTCTGTGGTTTAACCCACAGCGCCACCCGCGTCCCTTTAAGGAAATTAAGTACATAAGCATAATTCTGCTCGCACACATCTGATGTTATTTGATAACAAGGGCAATATATAAAGCTTGGCAATTATCACAGCACTTTCTATCTTAATTCAAGCTCTGCCTACCTCTCCTATTGCAAAACTCTCAGATATTTGAATTAGAGTAGCTCATTCTCCCCTGGGGTCCCATCACCTCAAAAAGCACACTAGCCTCAATACAAAGCAGCTCCTGCTTCAAAAAAAACCAAAACCAGGTCAAAATGCATAAATGTATAAAGCTAAAAGATTTAATTAGCTGCATTTTAGTTTTGAGCAGTAACAAAGAAAGTATTATGATTGTTACACATGTGAAAAAAATGCTCAGCTATTTTGTGAACTGCCCCCCCCAATTATGCGTGTTTTAAAACTTTTCAAAGATGAACAAAGAGTTCTCCCCTACTTCTAACATGCATGCGATTTCTTTGAGACCTAGATGTGCATTTCTGGTAGCTGCTCATTAGTATAGTTTGTTTATCTAACCAATAAAACGCCCAGGCATATGGATCACAATATATCTGACATCTTTGATACTATGTTCCATGCTTTTATTGTAATTTTTGTATGTTGCCCTGTGAACTTTGGTTGAAGAACCACCTAAATATGTACATATGTTAGTAATTAGTGGTGTAGGTTTTTCCAATTAAAAAATAAAATATTCCAAACAGATTGAGATCTGATTCAGCAAGCTTGGAGTGTTTTAAATTCTTGCTTCACCTATTAATGAATCAAGTACAGTGGTACCTCAGGTTACATACGCTTCAGGTTACAGACTCCACAAAACCAGAAATAGTGCTTCAGGTTAAGAACTTTGCTTCAGGATGAGAACAGAAATCGGGCTCCGTCGGCGCGGTGGCAGCAGGAGGCACCATTAGATAAAGTGGTGCTTCAGGTTAAGAACAGTTTCAGGTTAAGAACGGACCTCCAGAACGAATTAAGTACTTAACCCGAGGTACCACTGTATGTGTGTACATAGGAACATGAGCCTGGTGGGTCAGACTCATGGCCCATCTAGTCCAGCATCACATTCTCAGTGGCCAGCTGGATGCCTAGGGAAACCTGCAGGCAGGAGCCATGCACAAGAGCACTTTCTCCTCGTACGGTTTCCAGCAACTGGTATTCAGAAGCATTGCTGCCTCCAATAGTGGAGGCAAAGCATAGCCATCATGGCTTGAAGCCATCAATGACTATCTCCTCCATGAGTTTGTCTAATGCTCTTTTAAAATGTTCTAGATTGGTAACAATCACCAATGTACATACCGTATTTTTTGCACCATAACACTCACTTTTTTTCCTCCTAAAAAGTAAGGATAAATGTCTGCGCGTGTTATGGAGGGAATGCCTACGGGTGGCATGCCTACGGATTTTCCTCCTCTAAAAACTATGTGCGTGTTATGGTCGGGTGCGTGTTATAGAGCGAAAAATATGGTATATGCAACTCCTCATCTGCATGGGTGGGAGTTGTGTTCCGAGGTACCTACACATGCTGCCGGGATGCGCATAAGCCCACTCTGCCCCATTCCACCTTGTCCCGTTTTGAAAGGCACATTTGTACACTTGCTGCAAGCTACCACTTCTTTACACTGGTCCCTTTCTAATTGTTTTTTTAATGGCCAACACTGACTGTACTGACAAGTGACAATAGTTGCATAAATCAAGCACTGCAAAGACATATAAGTCACTTGGCTCATTTGCCTAACATTACTACCTTCCAGCTATTCTGGATTATTTAGAGATCTTGTGAACATTAGTTTTTACTGCCAGCTAGGTGAAAGGCTACATACAGCAGTTACAAACTTGCATGCTATGGCTTCCTAGAAGCTGATACAGTAATGCAGTGAAGCTACCAGAAAAATTCTCTTCTGCTCTTACCACAGTGTACCTACAAATTACAGTGGTGCCCCGCAAGACGAATGCCTCGCAAGACGGAAAACTCGCTAGACAAAAGAGTTTTGGAGGTGCTTCGCAAAACGAATTTCCTATGGGCTTGCTTTGCAAGACAACAATGTCTTGCGAGTTCCTGCTGGTTTTTTTCCCTCCCCCCCCTTTTCTAAGCTGCTTATCAGTTGATCCGATCAGCAGATAAGCCGCTAAAAGCCGCTAATAGCGCTAATCCGCTAATCCTTCAATGGGCTTGCTTCGCAAGACGAAAAAACCACTAGACGAAGAGAATCACAGAACGGATTCTTTTTGTCTTGCGAGGCACCACTGTAGTTCCTTCTGCTCAAGCATCTTCAAGCGCTTTACACAAGCAGCAACACAGTGGACTTCGAAGAGCTCTCAATTAGCTATGTCTGGTGTTGTTAAATCATTGAGTGGTTAAGTGAAATTCCTGAGGGCAGGCCGACAGCCCTGCTAAAAGCCTTTCTTATGCTTAAGGGCCACAACACCCACAAAAACAGCTGCTAAAGTAACGGGGGGGGGTATTGAAATAACAGGCCTCAATAAGTGAATCCAGTGCATCTGTACATAAGTACCAATTTGAGTCATCTCATGCATGCACTTATTAACCAACCAATCACAAACAAGCAACCGCACCCTAAGCCAACCCCAACTTCTCTCACCACCAAAGGAACACAAGCACTCCCCCTCTTCTTCCTAATATAACCCTAATGCCTCAACAAATGAAACTGACCTATGGAAAATGTAACTTGAAAAAAGAGACATTGCGCATACCTTTGTAAACCAAGAAAACTTTAATAAAATTAGTTTTTTTAAAAAAAAAATACACTGTATGTCTGTATATGGCAGAAAGCAGTGCTTTTTTTCAGCTGGAGCACAGTTGTGGCACCTCTCAGGTGGGTGCCATTGCGATCAGCACTCCCCCCCCCACACACACTTCTTGCCTTTACATACTTCTGAAAACCCCAAAACAAACATTTCAAGTCAAACAGAAGCTAGTCAGTGTGTGCAAGTCTACACTTTCTTTTAGATCTATGACTTCACCTATCTCATAGCCACTCCTAGTCAAGCTACGGAGAAGGGCCAATTTATATTTCCTTTTCTTCAATCTGTCTCCCAGGTAGTGGTGTTGGGCTTTAAGCTTTCCAGCCAGCCATCTACTGTTGCACACATGCACATTTACGCAATGTGCCCTTCTGAGCTGCCCTAGCCATCCGCCTGAATCTAAGAGAACGAAATGATCTATAATGAACTGAAAAAGGTATTTAAATATACCTTCCCTAAGAAGCCAGAGGCCTGTCTTCTGGGCATTGTTGGCCAAATGGTGTTAAAGAAGGACAGAACTTTCTTTATGTATGCAGTAACAGCAGCAAGGATACTCATCGCAAAATATTGGAAGACACAAGATTTGCCCACCCTGGAAGAATGGCAGATGCAACTGATAGACTACATGGAATTGGCAGAATTGACTGGCAGAATCCGAGACCTGGGAGAAGAGATAGTGGAAGAGGACTGGAAGAAATTTAAGGACTATTTACAAAAATATTGTAAATTGTATGAATGTTAGAAGGATGCAGGATATAAAGATAATATGGCATTAGTGATATATTTGAAAGGAGTATGTAAAATTGGTTTATAAGAACAAAGGCGAAATTTGAATAACATTATGTCAAGCTTAAATATTTGATAACAAAGGGAAAAATTGGAGACATAATAACTGAAACGTATAACTTAAAATAAGTTTTGAGAGAAGGTGCAATATTGCTGAATAAAATTTTGTAAATGGGAACACAGAAAAGGGAGATGCGAGGGATTCAAGAAAGAGGGTTATGGAAATAACATCTAAGAAAGTGAACTTTTTTTCTATGCTTTTTTATGTCTTTTTTTCTTTTTCTTTTGATATGTTTAATGTCTGTATTTTTGTATTGTATTGTTTTTTGTGATTTTGTATTTTCTTTGTTTTTTTATTTGTGAAAATTTAATAAAATATTTATTTTAAAAAAAAGAATCTAAGAGAACGAGGAAGGCAGAGGCACATTGATAGGACATCCACCAAAACCAGGGGCAACCCCAAAACTAGCTATGGAGACAGATTGCCACAGTTTTTATGGCCTCTATGGGTGATGAACGCAACTGTTGTCAAACCGGCATCTGTTCAGGGCTGCTTTGAGTTGCCCGGTGACTTAGTGTAACAACTTCATGGTGAGTTCCAGCACCAATTTAATTGGGGGGGGGGGGGAAGCACTGGCAAACAGAAAAATTTCATTGTCTGGATAGGTCACTTCCTGGTCCACAGCATTTTTCAAGCGGGAGAAAGAGCTACTTATAGACAACAGTAAAAAAATTCAAGAGTTTAGTATAGCTGGGACTGGGTGCAAGTGTGTTCACTGCACTCCTCTCCCCCCCCCCAAAAAAAAATAACAGAATTGAGGGAAAACCCTATGGAAGGAGGGAACCCAGAAATTCCCAAAAGACACCTGAGCATCCGTAATGGGCACAAAATACTTTTGGTTGGGGGGATGGAACCAAAAGGATGGAATTAAGTGACTGAAACCCTGAACATGATGCAACACTTCAATGTAAGTTGACACTTCTGATTCCTATATACAGTGTGTGTGGCTTGTACAGCACAGCAAAGCCCTCTGGAAAATGTATCACGCCTCCTATGCACAAGATTGTTGTCAGTGTGGGCCAGGACACCCAGCATCAGGGTTGGGGCCAGCTTTGTCCTCACCGCAACCCATTGCCAAGCATTTTCCTACAGGACTGAATGACAACACATTTGAAAGTTAACAAGACCAGACCACTGAGGCAAGGTCCAAGCTGTCTCCCTACCCTGGAGACGCCACTTCCCTCAGCTGCTAAGAATCCAGACTGCTGCTCTCTGCAGTGCCCCATTCTCAGCTATGTTCGCTGGTCATACTAGAGCAGGCATGTCCAACAGATAGATCGTGATCTACCGGTAGATCACTGGACGTCTGTGGTAGATCACGAAGCTCAACAACTTTGGCTGTCAATAACAATGCATAGATCACAGCCAGTATTTTTATACAGTGAGTAGATCACAGTCTCTTGGGAGTTGGACATGCCTGCACTAGAGAGCAGCAGAAAAGTGGGAACAAGAATATGAAAGGCAACGACAGTGGTACCTCAGTTTACGAACTTAATCTGTTCCGGAAGTCCGTTCTTAAACAGAAACCATTCTTAAACCGAGGTGCACTTTCCCCAACGAGGCCTCCTGCCACCGGTGCCCTTCCACCGTTCGGATTTTGGTCTTAGACCGAAGTAAAGTTCACAAACCGGGACACTACTTCCAGTTTTGCGGAGTTCATAAACCGAATAGTTCTTAAACAGGGCTGTTCTTAAACCAAGGTACCACTGTATATTCACTGCCACCACAGAAAACACCAAAAACAGCAGCAATCACAATCCCCTTTAAACCCACAGGGGCACATCAACCCTTATGACAGCAATACTAAATAGCGAGAACCTTGGTGGCTGAGTTGCCAAGCTCTCAGTCGAAGTCATTAGACACAACACAGTGTGTAAGCTTAGAAGGGCTTCAGTTCACACCCAGGAGCTGTTGCAGAGGCGGTTCTTTAAAAAGTCTGTCAATGGATTCCCTTAGTTGCAACCAAGACTCAAAACCTTCTGCCCTGATGAATAAGCTTGTATTACTCCTGACCAGTTTGGCATACAAGACAAATTGGTGCATTCAGGCCTGTTCTTCAATTACCTTTGTGCTCTCACATAGCACTGACAACTATGCCTCATGTTGGAGGAGACTCAGATGTACCTCCTCTGCTCTACATTTACAGAGGCATGAAAGCTTTGGCAAAAAAGTGGGGTGAAAAAGTGTGGCAAATCCAAGGCCTCTTTATGTACAGGGGGGTTCAGGCTACGTACGGTAATGAGCTCAGGCCTGAGCTCAAAATAAACATATTTCTGTGTAAACAGAGAAGCAACTAAGATCTTGCTTTCTGGTATTTCTAGCACAAAAAAACCCAAATATAGAAAGAACAAATCAAATACAGTGTAAGGCAGTAATCTTTACTGAAAAGCCTCAAACTCATTTTGGAATCAGTTCTGATTATCATACTTTAAAGTGTTTGTGTAGTATTATGTAGAACATGGGGTCAAATCAATAATCTCATGCACAACCCCTTCTTTCAAGGAGCTCTGAGGATCATCACCATTATGACAATTCTGAAGGGTGAAAGGTGGTGGGACATTATCTAGCTCAATACAGTGGTACCTCGGGTTTACAAACTTAATCCGTTCCAGAAGTCCGTTCTTAAACCAAAACCAAGGCGCTCTTCCCCTAATGAGGCCTCCCGCCACCGGTGCCCTTCCACCGTTTGGCTTCCGTTCTTAGACCGGGGTAACGTTCTCAAACCAATACACCGTTTCCAGTTTTGCGGAGTGTGTAAACCAAATCGTTCTTAAACTGGACAGTTCTTAAACAGAGGTACCACTGTATTGTATACACTGACTAGCAGCAGCTCTCCAGGCAAGGGACATTCCCAGCTCTACCTGGAGATGCTCAGGATTCAACATGGAACCTCCTACATGCAAAGCAGATGCTCTACCACTGAGCTAAAGTCCTCCCTCCATAGATGCTCCATAGATCCACAGCTCTCCAAAATCTTGAGTGGGGATTTTCCCATATCCAAACACCACATCAATCAAGACACTACATCAGCCAAGACATACAAAGACAACATACCATGGTTTAGGATCCTGTCTTGTTCCAAATCCATAGTTTCCTAGTTCTAAACCAACATATTTGAGTGAGTAAAAAGCTTGCTCATATATTCACTTATCAATTAGAAATTTCCTAGTTTATCTTGGCTTATGATTGTCTGAATGCAGCTAATGCCAAACATACAAGTGAACAGAAAGCAAAAACTCTATAAACGGTGAAGCTGTCCTGATAAATGGCTCTATGCTCCAACAACCACAGTTTCCCTCAAAATAGTCCTAGCAAACGTTTCCATGCCTGTCAATCATTACCTCCTTCATTAAACTTGGTTTGCACATCCTATTGAGTTCGGCAGGCAGGTACAAAGTGACTGGCTTTTTATGTTCAAATAGGGACTGAAAAGAATAAAGGACCAGCATCAGATAAATATTAATATTATTGTTTATACCCCACCCTTCTGGCTGGGCTTCCCCAGCCACTCTTGGAGGCTTCCAGCAAACTATAAAAAACAATAAAACGTTAGACATTAAAAACTTTCCTGAACTTCAGATGTTGCCTTCAGATGTTTTCTAATGTGTATTTTGCAACAAAGCAGTTTGTTGGCCTGATGTGGGTCCTTTTTTAAAAGGGGTATCAATTCCTAAATAAGATTACAAAGACACTTGGCAAACACCCCCCGCCCCCAATGATCAAGGATTGCTATAGCTGTTATCAATCATTACTCACCTATGAAGCTCCATACTGTCAAGGAGTTCTGGTGGACTACCTCCTGCCACACAACTTTTCCTACCCGATGCATTAAGCATCAGTGACCCTGAAATGCATCTCATCACTTTCAGAAGCACAATTAGCTGGGGCACAACAGGGGGTGTTTTCTGCAGTAGTTGCAGAACTTCTTTCCTAGAGAGGTTTTGATTGGTTTCAGGTGAGCTTCTTAAAGCTTGAATTCTGTTTACATCCTGTTTTTATTGTATGAAAAGTATTTTAACTATCTTGATATGTTTTTACCTTGATATGAACTGCTTTTGTTGTCATGTATTTTATTACGTTTTTGTAATCTGTTTATGTTTCTTCTGTAAAAAGCAGAATGCAATTTCCCTCCAACAAACAAACAAACAAACAAACAAACAAATAAATGCAAACGTCCCAGGTTTTTGTTTGTTTGGTGATTACATTATCACTCATTACTGCTGCTGTGGTCAACTCTGTTTATTTTGTATATATTTAAAGTACAACTGAATGGTCACAGACTGCATTTTTTGCAGTTCATGACATTTCCCCTCCATGTTTACCACTGCCGCCCATATGTATATTTACATTTCAACTGAAGATAAACTTCATGCATATAATGAAATGAAATGAAATCCCATTTACAAAAATGTATGCTTTGGTAAATCCCTAAGTCTTTTAAGATGCCACAAGCTCCTTAATGATTTATTTTAGTAGAAACATGACTACCCTTCTGCAATCTTTTTTTGGTTAAGTTTTCAGTTAAGTATTCTTCTAGAGTTAAGCAGTCCTTTAGATTAGATTAACACAATTGTTTCTGTACAGTGGTACCTCGGGTTAAGAACTTAATTCATTCAAGAGGTCCGTTCTTAACCTGAAATTGTTCTTAACCTGAAGCACCACTTTAGCTAATGGGGTCTCCTGCTGCTGCCGCAGGTTAAGAACAGTTTCGGGTTAACGGACCTCCAAAACGAATTAAGTTCTTAACCAGAAGTACCACTGTACTAAAATAATGAACAGTTGCACTTTCCACACTACTCGGAACGAACTCACTGGCTTCCCATGCCCCTTACTGGGGTATGTGGGGTGGGGGGATTCTACCACCTTGTAGGCAATAGCTCATTTGTACTCCACATGTATCAGTCTCAAGACGTTGCTGTAAAGATACTAATTAGCAACTTGCTGGGGCAGGAAGAGATTCTCAAGGTCACTTCATCATTTCAGAAACAGTTAGAAAGAGCACATTTCCCTGACTTTCCAAAAGAGCAGGGCAAAGATATCAAGCTTAGTTAATGATTGCAAGAAGAGAAACACCAACTCCATCTTTGATTTCAAATATATAGGATAATCACAGAATTGTGGAGTTGGAAGAGACTCAAAGCATCATCTAGCGTAACCCCCTGCAATGCTAGAATCTCAAAATAAAAAAATTCCTTCCTGTAGCACCTTAAAGACCAACTAATTAAGGTGCTACAGGAAGGAATTTTTTTATTTTGACTATGGCAGACCAACACGGCTACCCTTCTGTAACTAGAATCTCAACTAAAGCATCCAAGACAGATGGCCATCCAACCTCTGCTTAATGAATGAAGGAGTGACCACCACGTTCCGAGGGAGTCTGCTCCACTGTCAAACAGCTCAGAAAGTCCTTCCTGATGTTGAGTTGGACACTCCCTTCTAGTAACTTGATTCCATGGGTTTGGGTCCTAACCTCCAGAGCAGGAGAAAACAAGCTTGCTCTATCTTCCATGAGACAGCAGTGGGGGTAGGGTAAGTGAAAACAAGCTACAACAATTATAATGTTGTTCACTGCTCCTGCTCAGGCTGCACAGAAAAAGCATTTTGGTTCCAGAAATTCATTCAGATTGTGCAGATTAAATCTAATTGATAGAATTCTACAGGAGGAGGTATTCGTGTGTGAAAACAGTCAAGGTCCAATGATCCCCAGGCATGCACCTCCAGATGGTGGAGGTATTAGGGGGGCCCAGGCATCTTCACTTGGTCTCAAGTGGCCAATGGTCAGGTGCAAAATGAGCCTGGCTAATTTCGAACACTTGTGCTTTGAATTATAAAATGTTGATAGGTCATACTGGCATCCCTTGCACTTAAAAGATCATACAATTCCACTCCAGCTTCCTTCTGTGTCTAAAAAAAATATATTTTATAGAATATGGTCGACTTTAAAGGGTCTTTCCCACACAGCACTTCTGTTTCTCCAAAGTGACTATCTTCTGTGTGATCAGAAGCAAAACAGCTAGCTCTCCCCTGCTGCCCCATGTCCTGCAATCCATTTGTTTGCAACCACAAGAGAAAAGCAATCCATTTAAATGTGTGAAAGAGCTTCTTCACAGTTTGCTTAGCACATCAAAAGTCTTCATGAGAAGCCTGCAAAAAAGGAAGGCTCTCAGTTGCAAATCATGCAACTGGAAATCTCAATTTGTTCACTAGGTAGCTGGTGCTGAGTCTCAAAAAAACGACTGGCAACCAGTTAATTTCGATCACTGTGCTGCAGGTGTAGTTTTGCACTTTCTCAAGCAAGAAACAAACACGGCACAGGTGTCACGGGTGCCTGCAGCAGCTCCTTTGCCTCCATATCTCTTGGTCCTACACACACCGTAAGACAGCACTCTGGGCCTCCAGCTCAAATTCCCTGCTAAACACCCCTGTTTACATGTACTGTTCATTTTGACTGTGATTCCTGAATTGCAGGGGGGTTGGCCTAGCCCTAGATTATCCATGAGGGTACCTTCCAAGCCTATAATTCTGGAACTGCTGCTGACTGCTAACACCTCCCCCCAAATCACTTCCTCTAGCACAGCACATGGCCACACTCACAAATGCACAATCAAGCCTCTAAACAACTCAGACAAGCAAACAGCCCCAATTCAAAGGACACAATATACCCTCATGAAGGTTATGGATTCAGAGAGAAAGCAAATGCATTTATTCAAATGATATTTGAAAGGATGGGGCAATTCCAGGTAACTGGACTCCTCCTCCCACCCCTGGGCTGGGCTCTTAGAATTTCAAACCAAACACACCTTTAGGTTGGTGTATTAAAAATTCATATAGGCTGCTAAAGAACCAATAGACACCAAGCTTCATGGTATATTGTTCCTACGCACATGAGAGGAAGCAGCAAAGTGGGAGCAATTGGGCAGTGAACACTAGAATGCTGCTTGGTCCTAATAAGCCACTGACCGTCTCTTTTTGTTATTTGTGAACAAGGTCTATGTATTTCAGAATGACCTTAGACCAGACATGTCCAAAGTCCATATTGGAGGCCTAATCTGGCCCACCGGTTGGTTTAATCCGGCCCCTGTGGCAGTTTATTTCCTGGGGTAAAATCCTAAAAAACCCTCAACAACTTCAACCCTTAAAAAGCTCAACAACTTTGGGGTAAAACCATAAAAAACTCAATAACTTCAATCCTAAAAAAAGGTTAATAACTTTGGTCGGCCCTCATGGCCCTTCACTTCATCAAATCTGGTGCTCTTTGAAAGAAGTTTGGGCACCACTGCTAGACCATATGCTCTGCTTGCCAAAGGTAGGCTTGGGAAAGACCCTGTGTCAGAAATCTTGAGAGAGCTGTGGCCAATACTGAGCTAGATGGACCAATCATTTTACTTCATTTAAGACAGCTTCCTATACTCCTATAGTTTGTTGCTGATTGTGATTTGTCAGAGATAAACCATGTTCCTAGTTCAGATATGGCAACAAACCAAGGCTCATGGTTTGTTGTCCCCCACCAGCCTAAGGAGAGAAGTCGAGCAGGAATGATGAAGCAGTATGAACTAACATGCTGCTCAGTCTTGGTAAACCATGGTTTATTGACATTCACATACCCAATGGTAGTATGTACTTATGTCCAACCTCTTCTGCAACTGATTGGCGGGGGGCGTTCAAAAGCAGTTTGTGAAACAGTACGAGGACTTGCTGCATAACCAGGGACAGGGGAAGAGCTATGGTTTGATGGCTAAAGTATATAATTCCAACTACCCTGGCTGACAATTAGTTTCCTGGCCCAATTCGAAGTGCTAGTTTTGACCTATAAAGCCTTAAATGGCTCAGGACTACAATACCTCAAGGACTGCCTCTCCCCACATGAACTGTCATGGAGCCTGTGATCATCATCTGAGGCCCTTCTTCATGTGCCTCCTCCATGAGGGGTCTGGAGGGCAATTTTCCGCAGTGGTGCCTCACTCGTGGACTGCTCTCCCCAGGGAGGCTCACCTGACACCTTTATTACATATATTTAGGTGTCAGGCAAATGCATCCCTCTCGTCCCAGACTTTTGGCTAATTAAAGAATATACGACCTTTTAAACTGAGGGGGTTTGGTATTTTTTGTGTTTGTAACTGTGTTGTGTATTACTGTGCTTTTATATTGTAAACCAGCCTGTGATCCTCGAAGGAAGGGCATTAATAGAAATTTAATACAACAACAACAACAACAGCAACAGTCACACACAAATGCTTGGGTGTTTCTATAGCAGCTCTCAGGGTCCGTCCGCTAATATTAATACACATACCCAAAATGATTAATACTGATACCAGGAAATCCTCTAATCCTCTACAATATTTTCTCCTTTTTGGCTGTGTTCAACCTTTTTGGTTGAACACAGCAGGCATTCCTGTTCTCTGCCAAAAAAGCAGATGTACATACCTATTTCCTTCAGAATTTATCTCCACTGGATAAAAATGGAATATTCATTCACATTTTGAATACTAAAAACAACTTCAAAACAGACAGCAGCAGGACATTTCACTTCAGCAGGATTCTATTGTACAATAAACTAGTATTGTAGCATAAAGAGTAATAAAAGGCATTCAAGAACTTAAGACCAGTCACTATTCTCAAATGCTCTACATATTTAAAAGAAACATGGTATCAGAATAGGGGCATGCCAGAATTATCAGCATCCAGTAAGGTCCCCACACAGAGGTACAAGAACACAAGCCCATTTTAGAAACCCAAATTAGATTCTAAACAGGTGCTTTAATCCTCAGTACATGCAACATTTCCAACTGACTCATAAACAACTCTTTCAATCTGTAGATTTTGCTTTTCCACGTAAAAGCATTATCCTGAGACAGATCACAACCACTGAAAATTCAAATTATTAAAAATAATTTCAGCACACTGAAGAGGTAAGTAGAAGTGAAAGAAAAATAAGCTATTTCTGTTGAAATCTCACTTAATATTAGAATTAATAGCTATACTCACACATATCACATTTCAAAAGGGGTAACCAGTGTTAGAAACTCTGATACGTAAGCTAATAGCCAAATGGCACCTTAAAACTGGCCTATACTCACCACAACAGAATGTGTAGGCACATTTTAATGAAATTTTGTTGTTGTTGTTATTCATTCCTCTTCTATACTGCTTTATATTTTGAAGGGGAAAATATCTCAGTGGTTTACAACACAGTAAAACATCAAATAATGCAATCTAGAATAAAACATAATTTAAAATATTTCAGATCCTTCCATAAGTTACATTTTGCTTTCCCCATATTTATGTACCTACTTAATCTATATATTTGCCCCATAGAAGAAATACTCCAGGAAGCCAGTGTGGTGATGTGGTTAGAGTGTTAGACTAGGACCTGAGAGATCAGGGTTCAAATCCCCACTCAATCATGAAGCTCACTGGGTGACCTTGGAGTCAGTCACAGCCTCTGAACCTACCGCAAAGGGTCACTGTAGGAATTAACTGAGGAGGGGGGGAACCATGTACTCCTTGGAGAAAAAGGTGGGATACAAATGCCATGAATAAGCACTTCTGCTTACCTGCTTAAGAAATCTGGAGGGTCAGCCAAATGGAGATGTCAGTCACCAACCTGGCATCTAAAGATCTCCATGTCCTCACAACTGGACCCACACCAGTCGCAAAATGCGCCCAGGGGATTTCAAACACTGGTGGGTGACAACATCAAAAAGATCCTGCCTTATGCCCTTTCCAAGAATATTCCTATTTATTCCCCCCAAGTCTCTCCCATCTAAGAAGTAGAGTAAGTTCTAGAGGATTGCACTATTGATATCCACCATGTGTAGTAATTTTTCACTCATACAGGAAAGAGAAATGGAGGCACTGTACATTTCAATGCTACATCTCTGTGAGTTTTGTATGTTATGCACCAACTGTACAAGATATGCTGAGTGTATCAGGTTTATATAGTCTGCAAAAAGTTTGTGTGGCAAAATGCAGTCCTGGATAACAGACACTCCTCATGCCCGTGATCTAAAACATGAACTCTCTAAAGTACTTTGAACTCTCTAAAGTACTTGTCAATATCTCGGGAATACTTACAACCAATATTATTCTCCCCCTATTACAGACAGGGTGGAGTGAGAGAAAGAGAAAGAAGTTTGCCAAAGGCCACCAGAAGCAACATTTGAACTGGGGACTTCCTGGTTCACAGTTCAGCCTTCTTGCTAAGTATCTGATGTACTTCTGCAGAACTGAAGGCTCTGGCTTTCATGAATATAGAAACAAGTTTTCAAAGAAATTACCAAATTGCAAGAGGATAGAAAGAGGGGGAAGGGCGTTACTGGTTTGTTGGTTTGATCTACGTTCTTGTTGTTATCATGTATTTTGTGTTTTTATATTGCAAACCACCCTGAGACCTGTGGGTTAAGGGCGATATAGAAATTTAATAAATAAATAAATAAATAACCCACTGATTAGAACTCTCAGCACCTTTACTTGGAAGCAAGTCTGAGCGACTTCTGTTGGTCTTTCTTCTAAGTGATTGTTCTTTTGATATCTGATAGTTGTAGTTGGGTAAATAAAACATGCAAAAAGAAGTGGGGAAGCCAGTACTTTTAAGGGTATTAAACACATCTTGGCAACAACACAAATTCTGTTTATACATTGTTCCATGGACAACACAGCAAGTTGCTTAGCCCGAAGTTCTATTGCTTCCTGCAGGCACACGATTCAATATGACAAATGCACATTACCGTCTATGCACCTTATATTGCATAATTTTAATACTGTAAGAATCATCAATGTTTTGGATCAGTTTGTATAAAAACTCTGCTGCTCTGAACAGATTAGCAATGGTATTGAAAATCATAACAGAAAAATACTTCTTATCGCAGCTGGAGGAGAAATCTAGTCCCACACATTCCTGAATCACCTTTCTCTTCCCTTTCCAAGAGGCCTGTTTTAAAGGGAAAGACCCCCTGGTTTGGGCAATGAGGCTTGGCAGGATCATTTGGGGGGGTGGAGCTGGGGGAGAACCTCAACTCTAAAATGGTCACTCTCTGCACTCAAGGCTGCAGTAACGGGTAAGGCCGGCTGGCAGGGGCCTGGCTCGCAGCAAACCAGGTGCCCTCTGCCCAGGCTGAGTTTCCTGCTTGCGAGTCTTGAAGGGCAGGCACCCCAACACACACGTCTGCTAATCATCTCCCCTCTCACACATACACAAGGGAACGATCAACTCCAAAGGCCTAGACCCTGGAGTGACACTTACGACAGCACCAACGTCCTTTCCAGGCCCGGCCAGCCTTTGCTGCAGCCTCGGCCTTGGGGAGGGGAGGAGAGGCCTTCTACTGTCACAGCTCGCTGGTTGCAGCGCCTGTGTATGCATGCCTTCCCCGGCAATTCTTGCTCCCTCCCTCCCTTTGCCAAAAAATGCTTTCCCGCAAAATCAGGAGGGGTCCTACCAGGGTTGTCCTTCCCTATTCACCACCACAACCCCACAGCAATGCCCAAAGCTTGGCAATGCCTTCTGCCTCCCCATGGCAGTGTGAGCAGAAGATCTATCCCAGCTTGCTTCTCCTCCTTCACCCCCCTCTCCAAAATAGTATTATGCGGCATTTTCTCTCCTCAAGCCTCTGCCCAACATGGAGGCCAAGCTGCCTTTCCTGCCCCTGTCACCCTCCACGAAAGGCATTATGCCACCCCCCTTCCCAGGGCAATGCCAGTTGCTGCGCCTGGTAACTCCCATCACACACACAACATTGGGCCAGCTGAAGTGGGGAGGGGGAGGCCCCCCATTTCCTTTCCTGAGGGGATGCGGGACATGGAATCCCTTTTTCTCCTCCCACCCCTAAAATACAATTTCTTCCAGGTCAAAGTCAGCCATTGAATGATTACGTACCCCCCCTCCCCATTCTTAAGATTCCAGGTAACACCTCCCCCTCAATACAATGCAAGGGAAAGAGATGCCACTCACCAAAACATTCCCATCCCCCCCCACCTCCAAAGCGGGCAACCTCCATTGCCCCCTCCCCTATGACAAGTGCTCCCTTCAAACAATGCCACCCTTCGCATGCCCCCCCAAACCCTGTTATGCAATTATGCAGTTTTTTTATAGAGAACTTGGGAGGAAAAGAGACACTCTTTAGCCATTATTTCTACAACGACCAGCGGTGGGAAGGGGAAATCTTCTCTTTATTTCAAGGCAACGCGGCCCCTTTACATTTCACCTACTCTCCGCAGCCCCGGCCCCTCTCCCCCCAAATCATCAGTCATAACAATTATTTGCCTTGGGTCCTTTTACGGGAAGAAGGCAGGTTAATCGGAATGGTATCAACGCCGCAATCACAACCATCTAGATAGGCCTCTCCGCGGCATACAGACCCACACAAAAGGCGGCAATATTCCTCCTTCAGCCTCCTTACCAAATATTTGCACAGCATTTGCCCCCATGGCTGATACTGGGTCCGCACCACTCCTCTGCCCTCCTCAAGGAGAAACCAGCCAGCAAAGCGCCCGGCAGAGGAATCCCACCGCGTGACCCCTTTCCCTTTCCCCTTTCCTTACTCCCAAGCAAGCCTGCGTCCCGCTTCCCTCCCCAAAGCGAGCGGCCGCAGGATCGCAGCCCTTCCGAGGCTGGCCGGCCGCATCCACCACACGTCCTCCCGGCGCCTCCGAGGAAAGCGCTCCTTATTACGATCGCTGTTAATTAGGGGCTCATGTGCGGGCATTTATGCACGAGGCCCGGCGCCGAATCTACTGGGATGAAACGGGGGTGGGGGAGAGAGAGGCCTAAAGCGGAGGAACCCCCCCACACACACACACACAACCAAAAATAAATATTACCCGGGACCGGGTTGGTCCCGTCAGGCGCCTTGCCACCCGAGGCCTTCCACCCGCCTACCCGCCGCGACCGGGCCTGGCCACCCTATTCCCCACCCTGCAGCGCCCAGGTAGCCGCGGAGGGCAGCGCGGAAGAGCCCGGCAGGGAAGCAGGCGAGGCCCGCCCGTCAAACCCGCTAGGCCTGGCGCAGGGGGAGACGACCCCTGCCCCGGTCCCTCTCGCCCCTCGACTCACCTGCCCAGATTCTGCCTGCCTCCGACGCTTCCTCCAGCCGGGATCCCGCTGGGGCCGGGGCCTGCTCCGCCGCTGCTATTCCCACCTCCGCTACCGAGGGGCTTGCGGCTGCTGCTGCTGCCGGCCGACTGGGCCGGCCCCTGGGGCGGTGGCGGCAGCGGCGGCGGCGCCGCCGGCTGGCTCGCCGTCGCGGTCGTCGTGGTGGCCGTCGTCTGCTGCTGAGGCGGCTGCGGGGACGGCGGCTGCAGAGGCGGCGGCGGTGGCGGCGCTCCCACGGCTGCTGCTGTTACGGCGGCGGCGGCGGCGGGCGAAGGCTGAGGCGATGGCTTGAGGGACATGGCTGAGCCGAGGGAGGCAGGCGAAAGGAGGGAGAGGGGGAGGGACGGGCGGAGCGCGCGCACGCTCGTCCGTGCTCGCTGCGGAGGCTCCTTCCGCCCCTCACGACGGCGGCGGCTGAGGCCGCCTCCTCAGGAGGTGGGGAGCGAGGAGGAGGAGGAGGAGACAAGCCGGCCGGCCCACCGACCCCGCGCTCGGCTGAGGGTGAAGGCCGCCCGCCCGCCCGTGAGGAAAGCGGCAGCACCGCGGAGGCGGCAGGGCGGGGCCCAGCTCGGCGGTACGTAGTGGGGGGGGGGAGAAGCGGAGGCCTTGGCCGGAGGACGACGAGCAGCCGCAGCAGCGACGGAGGGGCTCGTCTCTCCTCAGGCAAGCGGGCGTCTTTCGCGGAGGGAAAGGCCCTGAGGGGGGGGGGGAAGCTCTGGATTAGCCCCCGGGATCTTTCCGCCCCCAAAGGGAAGGGGGTCGTTCGAGGGGGGCCCTGACCACGCGCAGAGTGGCGTTTTCTCCTCTCGATTGTCGGAAGGGGAGGAGACGCGCTTAAGAGCCGCTCGTGGCCCCTCTTCCACGCGCGCCCACGCAACCTCTGCAGCCGTGCTTTTTATTTTTTAAAATTATTTTTATTACTTTCCCATTTAAACATATATAATCACATCATTATTATCCACTTTGCTTCTTTGGCTCTTTAGAGCCTATCGACTTCCTTCCCTCCCACCTCTTGGCTTTCAAAACTAACCTTTAATTTAAGGCATTGTATATATTTTCTAGTTCTTCGATAACTCTTTACTAAATATCTCAAAATTTAAATATAGAAAAGTAAAAAAAAAAATCCTTACAAGTCTTCAGATAACCTTAGTAGTGTTGTTAATTGCTTACAATGAACTTTCAGATAATGAATAAATTTACTCCAGTCTTTTTGAAATATTTGATCGTGCTGGTTTCGGATTTTTCCCGTCAGCTTCGCCAGTTCCGCAAAGTCCATCGTTTTCATTTGCCACTCTTGCAGCCAGGCTTTTTAAGCAGCCCTTCTAATATTTAACTGCATGTCGCTTACTGTACTCTGTGTGTGAGTGCACATAAACATAAATTTACAGACACACAAATATTTATGTACCATTGCATTTGGAATTCTTCCCCTCCCATTTTACCATTGCAACAGCGTTGCTGGACTCCAGCTCCCTTCAGCCCTAACTATTGGTCATGCTGGCAGGGGATGATAAGAACAGTTGTTGTTGTTGTTGTTTTAATTATTTTCTCATTTTATTTGCCGAAATCCATATGCTGCTTGATGGCAATAAAACCTCTCAACAGTGAAATTTTCAGTTTTTGTTACAGCCTGGAAAGTTCTTTTTTAAAAGGAGCATTTCGTCACCCACGAAATCCATCTTTCCACTATAGGAAATATGTAGATGAATGACAGCAGTCTCTGTGCTTTCAACATTAATTAATAATTTTCTGCAGATATTGTTGTTGTTTTTATAAAAAAAATGTTAGAAAATACATCTCTGTCTGTTGAAATCTGATCTCACACCCATCAAATATATTTTCAGGTTGGTGATGGAGCCAGTGGCTGCCTTGCGTGGCTGAAGGGAAAGAGGAGGAGAAACTGATTGGTACAAATAGTTTATAAGCCAAGAGGAGTCTGGGGAGAAAACATGTCAAAGCAGCAGAACAATATGTGAATTGCCTCCCCAAATCTGTGCCAGAATGGAAGAAATGCCATATCGAGGCATATGGTCCTCCTTCCTTCCCCATTTTATTCTTGTGAAGTAGGTTAGGCAGACAGTTGGTGACTGGTCCTAGATCACCTATTGAGCTTCACTTGGGGTAGGCAACCTAAGGCCCAGGGGCCAGATGCGGCCCAATCGCCTTTTCAATCCAGCCCACGGACGGTCCGGGAATCAGCGTGTTTTTACATGAGTAGAATGTGTCCTTTTATTTAAAATGCATCTCTGGGTTATTTGTGGGGCCTGCCTGGTGTTTTTACATGAGTAGAATGTGTGCTTTTATTTAAAATGCATCTCTGGGTTATTTATGGGGCTTGGGATTCATTCATTCCCCCCCCAATAAAATATAGTCCAGCCCCCCACATGGTCTGGTGGACCAACCCACAGCTGAAAAAGGTTGCTGACCCCTGAGTTCCACAGCTGAATGAGGATTTGAACTTGGGTCTCCCCAGTCCTTGTCATAACACTCTGATCACTACACCACCTTCATGTTAACTTTGCAAATGTAGATTTAAAAGGTAGTATAGGAAAAAGCAGTGCAGGAGCTGTAGAACCATCAGCCGCCTCCAAGAGAACCAGTGTAGTGCAGTGTTAGACTAGGACCTGGCAGATTCAACCGTGAAGGTCCTTTAGATGACATTGGAGCAGTCTCTGCCTAGCCTGCTTCACATGGCTGTTGTGGTTTAGCCATGTACACCACCTTGAGCTCCTTGGAAGAACAGTGAGATATAAATGCAAGAGTAAATAAGTAAATGTTCTGCACCAAGTTCCCAGGAGTCTCCCAGCGCTAGTTCAGCCCACTGGTTAAGCCTACTACCAAGCCTTAATGCAGAGCTTCCCAAACTGTATGTCGTGACACATTAGTGTGTCGGCTGCAGTGTGTAGGTGTGTTGCATGAATGCTCTCCAAGCTGCTTCCAGGGCTGGAAAGGGGTTAGTTTAACCTCCGGCTTGCTAGCAAAACTGAATTACTGTGTCATGATGCATGTCTAAAAAGTGTGTCACCAACATGAAAAGTTTGGAAAGCTCTGCCTTAATGTATTAAAATGCAATGCTGATCCCAACCTACAGATTAAGTCCCAGAGAAAGTGGTGTTGCCTCTTCTGGTGGCAATGAAAAGCCTTTCAGCTGAGAGCTTCGACATCACAAACTGGGATGTAGAAGAAATGGATGCCAGTGTACTACAGAGGATTGTTTGTTCAACAGACTGAAATTGAGGTGCGCAGCAGCTTGGGCAACTGTGTGGATTGGTGTCAGAACCCACACAATCATGACCATGACAGTGACTACTAGATATATATGTGAATTGAAGGTGTCAAAATGTATTCAATATAATATTTGAGGATCATATTTTATCTGCTATTTTCCTTCTTTTTTGCAGATTAAATATGCAGTATTCAAACCATAAATGTATCAGAACTTGTAATGTTACACTGATGCTATAAAATACATGGGTTTTTATTCATAAACAAGGCCAGTAGGGTGATAAATTAGGGAAAAAATGGGAATCTGGGTAAAACAGCATAGGTAATAAGTACAGTGATTGCAAATGAAATGTCAATTTTCCTTTGTTCAATCCGACATCCTAGATGATAGTGTCTTCTCTTCTTCTCCACCCCCTATGTCTCAACTGTTTAAAAAGCAAAGACATGTTTATGTCAGGTTCTGCGTTAAAATTTCATTTGTGTTTTAAAAACCAGAATAACTAGAGAATCTCATCTGGAAGAAATGCTACTCCTTGCTAACTCTTCAATGTTCATCTTAGACACTCACCAACACAACTAGAACATTCTAACTTGCAGCCTTTCTCAACCTTGGGTCCCCAGATGTTGTTGAACTACTACTCCCATCATCCCTAGCTAGCAAGGCCAGAGCTCAGGGATGATGGGAGTTGTAGTCCAACAACATCTGGGGACCCAAGGTTGAGAAAGGCTGTGCTAAGGAAACTCCAGCCTGTGGAATCCACACACAATGGCAGGCATTTCTCCCTAGATTAATGGAATAATTATTCTTTCTTGACCATTGCGAGTGTAGATCAGAAATTCTCATTAGAGCTCTCCGCCTGAAACTGACAAATTACAGCACTGGAGGGGAAGAGCTTCACTTGTTGGATTTCTGCCTGTCACTGCAGCTGTGAAAGGCACAGGTGGCCAGCCTCCCACAAATACCAAATAAACGTATTCATTTCAACCCAAAGCAACATCAGAGGTTTTTAAACTGAAGTTGGATGGCCATCTGCCAGGGATGCATAAGTTGTGATTTCTGCGTTGCAGGAGGCTAAAGTAAATGGTCCTTGTTCCTTCCAACTCTACAATTCTACGATTCTATTGTAAATCCTCACCTAAAGGAACTCTTGCCATTTTGTATGGGATGAGCAAAAGAACTGAGGGATAATTCCTTGAGGGTTGTTACATATGAGACAATTACAGCAGAGTCTTCACCCTTTTTAATATTAAAAGGAAAAACAATTGATGTGGCAACTGAACCACCACTCTGTACCTCACAGGAAATGGTTTGGGAATCACAGCCTTGCCTACTTCCCTCTTCAGTTATTAAAACAAAACCAACCAACACCCCCCCCCCAGTGCAAGCCAGAGTTATATACTTCTTTCCCCACAGCCAAGTACCATGTAGGCCCCAGGACATAGTCTAAAAACAGATGAAGCTAAGCAGCGTTGGTTATGGTCCATACACGACCAGGAAAGACACCACCTTTATTTCAGTCGTGGAAGAAAAGTGGGGTAAAAGTGTATAATAACAGCTGCAATCCTATGCACATTTACCTGGGACTTGCTTCCCAGCCAACATGCATTAGAGCAGGCATAGGCAAACTCCCGCCCTCCAGATGTTTGGGACTACAATTCCCACCATCCCTAGCTAACAGGACCAGTGGTCAGGGAATACCAGTTGCTGGGGAACATGCATATATTATATACGTAATTTGACTTGCATGCCCTCTTTCCATAGTTAGAACCATGCTCAAGGAGACTTACAACGGGGGGGGGGGAATACATAATTACAAACACAGCAAAAGTAGTCACAAGCAAGAAATAAAACATTAAAAAGCACACAATCAAATTAAACAAATTCCACATAAATCATAATAAAATTTGAAATAAAGATGTGAAGTATTAATATTGAAAACAGCAGCGACATCCTCTGAACAGTATCCCAACCCAAGCATCTGTTCCGCAGCGGCAGCTTTTGTGTCAGGGTCCTGCCCTCCCTGACCAGGTGGGAAAAGGCCTGAAAGCCAAGGAACAGGTCTTCTAGGACTGTCCCAAGATAGATCGTGCTATGGCGCCCTTCATGGGATAGAATTCCTGGCTAGATGGGTCCCCTTTGGTCTGATTCAGCACATCTCTCCATTATGTTCTTGTTTTTAATTAGTGGTGGTGTGGAAAGCCCCCTCTAAAGCCCTATTACCTGCTTACCTGCTTGCTTTTTAAAGCTCTCACACCTTTTAGGATTTGTACCGAACGTGCGACTATTTAAAGCAAGGTCATTCCGTGCACGTTCATGAAAGAGAACACAATGCAGCGTTTACACACAAGCAAGGTGGAGGATGTGTAGTCATGGTTACTCAAAAATTCTTAGAGATTCATCCATTAAAAGAAAGGTTTCCTGGAAAATAATAGCCATATATCTATTTCCAGCACCATTCTGCAAAAGTGGGTACTCATGGCTTAGAAGAATGAGAAGCATGGATTCCAGTGCAACTAACATTACAACGTTGCACAAATTTTTCCATTTGCATTTCCTGTGCAGTTAGGGTGCTTTTTACTGGTTTTGTTCTCCCTCCTCATCCTGAAGAACGATGAGTTGACACAGTGTTGGATCACCCAGTAGGCATGCTTAAGGCACCAGCAAAGCAGGGGTACCCAGAAAAAAATAGATTTTTTAAAAAGAAATTTTGACATTTGATTTTTTTTTAATCAATCTTCATGAGAAAAAACTTCCTTATTTACTTCACACCCTTTCCCCATTTTTCTGTTCTCTATTTATTGCTGTGCCTTTCCCCACCTAAACCAGGGAGGCATCCTGCTAATGTAGATTGAAATAATGGGAGGGAATCAGATCCTGTCATGTGCTGCACATGACATACATGCTTGTATATTTTAGCATGCATGAAAGCTTTGTGTCATTTTGGAAAAAATAATAATTGCAAGTTTAGCATTGTTTTTATTTTGAATTGTGGATGGGCACCATAGTATTCAATGTTTGTGGCCTCTAAAGATCTCAAACTAGCCCTGACTTGACATGTTGGCTGCATAACCAAAGAAGATGCCTACTGAAATGATCCCAAAAAGAAATAACATTTTCTCTTCATTTGGGGAGTGTTCATGCGCAGAGTGAAACCAGGGACATGAAAAGCTTCACAACTTTTGTAGCCTACTTGTAGTTTTGTGGCCAGTTAAAAGCCATTATAAAACATTCAGTCCAGGAAATTCTGCCGTACTTATTATTTCTGTGTGTGTCTTGAAACGGCTTGCCAAAGTTATACAAATTGCTGTGAAGTACAGTCTTCCAAGGCAAAATATTTATATAGCAGTTTAGACTCTGCAATGTACCATATTGGCCCTAATATAAGCTGCACCTTTAAAATTTCAGGGGTGGGGGGGAGAAAAAAATACAATACCCAAATAAACGCCACTCCCATAAAATTCCGCAGGCACTCACACCCGTTCCGTTTTACTGTATGTCTGTTTCAGCAGCGATATCATAAAAGCCAATTTTTGTAAGGTCGCAAATTTAAGCCGCACTTCAACTTTTCACGGTTGGAATTTGGGGAAAAAAGCGAGGCTTACATTCAGGCCAATATGGTCCTTCACACAGGCAGTAGTAAAATCCTATATGTGAAATTTCATGTGCAACTTGTATCCTAGACACTTTTGGTAGAGGTTTGTTGCATGCTTTTGTCCCCATTCTAATCTTTAAACAAAATATTTCCATTAATAATGTAATGCTATGAACCACCCTGCGATCTCCGGATGAAGGGAAGAATACATATCAAATAAATACATAAATAATGACCAAAAAAAGGAATGATGAAAATTATTCTGGGTCTCTCCCTGACCCCAAAGCTAAGTTAGTTGCTGGGCTTTGCTGTGGGGGTATTGGTTGTGGTATAGTAATGTTGGATTGGCTTTTTATTCTTAAAGGCACATGGTCAGTTTTGCCATTTCAGCAAGTCTCCAGCTCTTAGCAATCCTTTCTTTCATTTCAATAGAAAGGGCTTTTGTGCGACGACTGGCAGACTTCAGGCTTGCAGGATCTCCATTGTTTTTACTAGAACGCTGAGATCCACCAACCAGAAGCAGGTGCACATGACATGCACTTCTAATGAATGAATTCTGAAACCGGGAATTTGTTCTGAGTACTGTACCAGAATGAACCTGACCTCACAAATCTAGTTCTGCTCACCCCCCAAGCCACCACCATTTCTGTTCTTTGGATAAGAGGCAGCCATTGTGCTGCTCCTATTGTGGAACAATTGGATGTCTGAAATCCTTTCATTTACTGCAAATTCGCCAAAGTTCTGAGAGTAGATCCAGACCTTCCTTCTGCCCCCATCCCACCTGCAATGCCATTTACTGACATACCAGAGATTCAGCTATACAGCTGCAAATAAAATGTTTTAAGTGTGTTATAAGTGTAATATACAATATGGAAAATTCAATGTATTTTTAAAAATGCTTTTCATAACATTTTTTATGCGTGTGTAGATTCCACACAGGGTTTCTGCCACAGCCAATGTGCTGGATCAACTCACAGCGCCCATTTTGTACTGTTGTATCCAGTTTTTAATACAGTGGTACCTCGGTTTTCGAGCATCTCGGAAGCCAAACGTTCTGGTTTTTGAAAGCCAAAAACCCAGAAGTACAGTGGTACCTCAGGTTACATACACTTCAGGTTACATACACTTCAGGTTACATACACTTCAGGTTACAGACTCTGCTGACCCAGAAATAGTGCTTCAGGTTAAGAACTTTGCTTCAGGATGAGAACAGAAATCGTGCTCCGGTGGCGCGGCGGCAGCAGGAGGCCCCATTAGCTAAAGTGGTGCTTCAGGTTAAGAACAGTTTCAGGTTAAGTATGGACCTCCGGAACGAATTAAGTACTTAACCCGAGGTACCACTGTAAATGCTTCCGTTTTCAAACACACCTCATGTTTCTCAGTTTTCTCAATTGAACTTGCTGTCAGCCCATTGTGCTTCGGTTTTCAAACGTTTCGGAAGTTGAGCGGTCTTCTGGAACAGATTACGTTCAAGAACCAAGGTACCACTGTATGTGTGTATCAATTTTAAAGGTGTGCAAAGGCATTGAAATGGAAGAGGCCAATGAAAGCATTATGCAACCACTCGTCACCATGGCACAGAGCAGGGATAACAAAAATGGTGCCCTCCAGATACTGCCGGACTACAACTCCCATCAGTCCTTGCCAGCACCACACTCCCTGCACTTGTGATTACCTGCAACTAGTATATAGCGGGTGGCGCTGCGGTCTAAACCACTGAGCCTAGGGCTTGCCAATCGGAAGGTCAGTGGTTTGAATCCCCGCAACAGAGTGAGCTCCCGTTGCTCGGTCCAGCTCTTGCCAACCTAGCAGTTTGAAAGCACATCGAAGTGCAAGTAGATAAATAGGCACCGCTCCGGCGGGAAGGTAAAAGGCGTTTCCCTGCGCTGCTCTGGTTTCGCCAGAAGCGGCTTAGTCAATGGCCACATGACCCGGAAAAACTGCGGACAAACACCGGCTCCATCGGCCAGTAAAGCGAGATGAGTGCCGCAACCCCAGAGTTGTCCGCGACTGGATTTAACTGTCAGGGGTCCCTTTACCTTTAGTATAAAGGTGTCTATCATCTCTTCCAACACACACAGTGGACTAACTGGGTGAGATTGCTAAGAGGTTTGGACTTTGGTGGGGAGCATCACTGCAATCACACCCAGCTCTATCCTTCCCAACCAAGCCAGGTTCTGTGGTCTCTGTGTTTGCTCAGTGGCAAAGCAGACTCCGCGACTGCCTCCCTTACAGTGACAAAGGGTTGCACGATTGTTTCACTGGCTTCTTCATTTCAATGTAGTCTTTGTGTTGCACTCTTTAGCTTTCATTGTGTGGGTGTGGCATGCCTCAGGACATTTTCTCTGCTTCTCAAAGAGGTAATCTTTTTAGTAAGAGGGGAAATGTTAGAGGGGACAAAACCCAAGCAGCTGCTATAGGATCATTGCTTTATTAGGAGCAGCTTTAAAAAACCACCTTGCCAAACAGTTCTAGTTAATGTAGTCCAAAACGTCTCAAGGGCAGGATGGCAAACACTGGGTTAAAGCGTCAAGACCATGGGTAGGCAAACTATGGCCCAGGAGCCGGATCCAGCCCAATCGCCTTTTCAATCCATCCCACGGACGGTCCGGAAACCAGCGTGTTTTTACATGAGTAGAATGTGTGCTTTCATTCAAAATGCATCTCTGGGTTATTTGTGGGGCATAGGAATTCGTTCATTTTTTTCTTCTTCAAAATATAGTTTGGCCCCCCACAAGGTCTGAGGGACAGTGGATCATCCCCCTGCTGAAAAAGTTTGCTGACCCCTGGTCAAGAGTGTACAGAGGAAGAGCTGTATTAGTCTGTTACAGCTAAAACAAATGTCCTTGCTTAGGGAATCTTAAATAGCTCAGGTCAACAGTTCCCAAAGTAGTCCACAGCATCTACAGCATCTTGGAAGAGGTGTAACATCATGGGAGGGCTGTTTCCAGGTACCCCATGGACAGTAAGCAACATCACAAGGGTGGGGATTTCTATGACCAAGGCAAAAGTCAAGCTCTCTCGTTTTTGCTTTTGAATGTTGTTAACGTAATCTTGTTTTATATACTGAAATACTGTTGGTTGGTTTTTTGTATGCTGTCATATTTGCTATTGTGCTGTTGCTTTATTGTGCATTCCTCTTTTCTTTGTTGTATGCCACTTTGAGCGTATTTTTGGGTGGAAAAGCAGCCTACAAGTAATGAATGAGCAAGCATGCCTGTAAACGTAAGATTACAAATCATACAACATCAAGCACAGCACATTGCAATTGCTACAACAGGCAGTAAAATCATTAAGTGGTCTATCCAGATCCTCTGCAAATGTCAATGGTCCATGGGTTTGGGAACCAATGGCCTAAGTTTTCATGTACCATACTAAAGCACATGTAAGATGCATGGAGTAGAATCTTAATTGGCAGCTCTATAAAGAAGAAAATTGTAAGGGGTGGGAGCAAACTAGTCCCTGACAATCAGCTTAAAAGCTTAAAGAGGGCACACCCTTTTCACAGGTTGGTGATAATTACCTAAGCACTGCCAGGATGATTGCATTATCACCTGCAGTGGGCAGGGAGCCATAAGCACAAAACTGTTGATGGCACAGATAAGTTTTGATGGCACAGATAAGCATTGATAAGCTAATTAAGACATGTACAGTAGTACCTTGGTTTATGAACTTAATCCATTCTGGAAGTCCGTTCTTAAACCAAAGCGTGCTTTCCCATAGCAGCGGGGACTCAATTTACAAATGGAACACACTCAACAGGAAGCGAAACATGTTCTTTTTCCAAGGCAAAATTCATAAACCAAAATACCTACTGTAGCCTTATTGGAGTTCACCGATTGGGTCTGGGTTTGCAGTGTTCTTAATCCAAGTTGTTCATAAACTAAGCTGTTTTTAAACCAAGGTACCACTGTAGTGGGTGAAAAAATAAATAAATCCTGTCTCAATTTAACCCGCAAGTGATGGCACTGAACTTCTTGTTCTGGAATGGTGAGCAGGACTCTTGAGTGCACCCAAGTTTGAAGAGGATGTAAGATGTGATCTAGTAGTCTGCAAATGGCAGACCTTTTCATCATGCCAGAAAGCATACTTGTATTTTGTTCACCCAGGCCTTTTAAATAGCTTAGGTAGTTTTCAAAAAGCAGGGCAGCACACACAGTTCCATTTTGTTGTGTGCCTGTAGTTTTTTCCCTTTTATAGTTTGATTTGCTTCTAACTTATTTATCGTAAGCCACCAAGGGAACAAATGTCAAATAAATGGCTGAAGAGTCACTTCAAAGCAGCATTCGGGGGAGTCTGGAAGAGCGATCTTTGCTCTGTGAATTGTAGTGTAACCAGTTCCACTGAGTTCAATGGGATTTTCTCCGCTAAATATGTATAGCTTTGCACCCACAGACTTTTTAAGGCAGGGAAATAAGCAATGTGCCCCCCACCAACTCTTCCTATATCCACAGATCTGCTCACCCATCTAGCATCCAGACCCAGGGGAGTTCAACCCAGCCAGTTGGACATTGAATGGGGAGAGTTCTAAACCCAGGCATAGGTCCACATGGAGATCTCTAGATGCCAGGTTGGCGACTGACATCTCCATCTGGCTGACACTCCGGATTTCTTAAGCACGTAAGCAGAAGAGCTTCTTCACTGCATTTATATCCCACCCTTTTCTCTGAGTATATGGTTTCCCCCATCCCAGTTAATCCCTACAGTGACCCTTTGAGGTGGGTTTGGAGGCTGTGACTGACTTCATGTTTGAGTGGGGATTTGAACCCTGATCTCCCAGGTCCTAGTCTTCAGGTTAAGAACAGTTTCAGGTTAAGAACGGGCCTCCGGAACGAATTAAGTACTTAACCCGAGGTACCACTGTACATAATTATGGGAAAAGCACAATATCACTTAGAGAAGGCTCTAAAATACTTTCCTTGAAACTTGAATTGTCTTTATTCTGGATTGTTTTGTTTAATGTTTTAATGTGTTGTAAACCGCTTTGAGATTTTTTTCTCTTTAAAACATAAAGCAGTATAGAAATGAAATTAATATTAAGAACAATAAATCCCGGGGGGGGGGATGGTGCCTAGACATTTTGTTGCGCTAATTGCGGGTGGTGCTGTGAGTTAAACCACAGAAGCCTAGGACTTGCCAATCAGAAGGTTGGCGGTTCGAATCCCTGTGATGGGGTGAGCTCCCGTTGCTCGGTCCCTGCTCCTCCCAACCTAGCAGTTCGAAAGCACGTCAAAGTGCAAGTAGATAAATAGGTACCGCTCTGGCAGGAAGGTAAATGGGGTTTCCATGCGCTGCTCTGGTTCGCCAGAAGCGGCTTAGTCATGCTGGCCACATGACCCGGAAGCTGTACACCGGCTCCCTCGGCCAATAAAGCGAGATGAGCGCCACAACACCAGAGTCGGCCACGACTGGACCTAATGGTCACCAGTCCCTTTACCTTTACCCCTGGTCTAGAGGTAACTGACACTTTGGTCATCTCTCAAAAGCCACCTATGAACAGAGGATTGATGAAGCCATGTGGGAAGGCTTTTATCCACTAGAGCAGGCATTAGGACGTACGACTTTTCGGCAGGAGGCATTCCAGAACTGCTTCGCTTGCTCTGAAACAGCCGTGACCAACATGTTAAAAAAAGATACCTGCACCCCTTTTCCCCAGGGCGCATGCCTACAGGCTGGGGGATCTTTGGCCCTTGTTTTAGCCGGCAGCGAATTAGATGGTCTGATTTAGCAAAAGGCAGATTTGCCTCTCCTCGGGACAATCGGCATCCCAAGTATAGAAACAGCAGAACTCTTCGCCCACAAGCTTGCTACTTCAATGTACCTTCTTCCAAATCATCGTAGATCTTAGTAAATCTGCTATCCAAGGGAAGCACATACACAAATGCCACTGTGCATATTTTAATCTAGTTTAATAAAGTCCCATTGCAGATGTTACAGTATATATTATAACAGACACCCATATTAATCTGTGGGTGTTGCTAGTGTCAGCCAAACTCCAGTCTATCCTCTGAATAAATTTGACTGCTCTTAGCTCAGCAGGGCAAAAAGCTTGGCAGATTTAACAGTGTTCAAACACAGCACATGTGGCATCTTAAAACATCAAGCAATTATCCTCAATTTCTAAGAGGTTAGGACTAGAAACTAAGAAGAAGAAAAACATTTCAGAGGAAATGAAAGGCTTCTCAGGGAAGAATCCAGATCTTGCTCCAAGCCCTGAAATTAGGAAAGTAACGATGCCAAGGAGAGTCTGAGCGTACGCTGATCTTTCCAAAAGATTCCCTGATAAGTAACACAAGCAATTACTCTTGGTGCCCAGGTCCATCTTTATATGACATCGACTTCGTGGTTTTTAAACTGCGTCCTCTCTTTCCGCCTGAACCTTCCTCCCCAGATGAAGAATTTCCCTTCTTCCCTAGCACACCAATATTGCACAAGCCTCATCCTAACTCCAGGGGACCCAGGAGGACAGAGGAGATCACGAAGCAAGAGTAACCAAGTGCAAAAATAGGATTGTTTCAAAAATAAGCAGAGTAGTTTCTATAGAAGAAGGGTACACTGACCATTTAGCTTTTAAAATTATCGTATCAAGACTGTACAATGCATGTGCACAGAACTTTTTTTTTTAACAGATACATTTGTGCTACAAAATTTGATCAAAAAGAGTCAGCAGCAAGGAGCTCAGAAAACTACTAGTCAGCTAAAGCTGATAAAAATCTGGTACTGCAGGTGGCAAACTGCATCAAGTGAGGTTGATAGGCTTATGTTAAGTTGGTGGTGGGGTGGATGCCTCCCCCCCCCTTTTCAAAGCAAAACATAAGCATGTTAGCAGAAACTTGTAGGCTTGATTTTTAAAAAACTATAATTTTCAATCCAGCCAGTAGAATACTACCAATGCCAGTATCTCACCCTGTGGCTCTAGTTTGTTCAGCAAGGGCCAGCACTCATTATACCTCCAAAGCGTACACTTGTACAAAAAAACCACCAGGGCCTTAAATTGTTGTAGCCCTTGAGGTGTGTGCAACGCTTGCTGCTGAGTCTAAAGTTGCCGCGGACAAGGCAAAAGAGCAACATTTGGCATGGCAAAAAGTCTTCACTTGAGGAAATGTGCCATTTGGAGGGGTGGGGGCAAGACCCAAAGCAGTGCTCAGGTTGCAGGCAGAACCTCCCTATTCACAGCTCTCTTAAGATGTCGAGAGGGCATTAGGGCAGCCACACACATTAGCAAACAGAAGAGACGAGGTATGCTTAAAATGCAGGCGTCTGAAGGGGGCAGAGGGTCTTCCAGCCCCTTTCTGACCACCTCCACTTGGTTTTTGTCCTTACAACCCCCTGAGCAGGGTTCTTTTGTGCAGAGGAGGGTTGGCTTCTTAAATACCTGCCGACAAGCTCATTCTGCACAGACTGATGAAATTCTGCTATTTCCTGCTAAGGGCTAACTAAAATAGAATTGACACACAAACACACATAACCAACTCCCAAGGTAGTTGCAAGGAAAACCACATGTGTGGAACCCCACAGTGGAAACACACACTTGGGACATGGGGAGCGGATAGGAAGTGAAGAAGCAGCGGCAGGGGACAGGTTAGGTACACGCACACAGCTTTTCCACTCTAAATCACTCTCTCAAGGCAGGTTTCACATGCAGTGCATAGTCAGGTATCAAGGCAGAAAACACTGGTTGTCAAGGGGAGGGGCATTTGGAAGAAGACAGGGAGAGGATGCAGGTGCAATGCAGCACAAGGAACCGGGGAATTGTGAATGAACTCGGGGACACCCAGCGCGGTAGTTTTGCAATTTCCCAAAAAGCTCCCTAGCCAGCGTGGTCCTTGCTTTGCTGCAATCATCAACCTTTCTACTAAGCCCATGGCACCTGAGATTTCAACAAGGCAAACCTTCAGTGCATTTCCCACCCCTTAAGCAGATTTCTCCCTCGCTTTCTGGACATCCCTTCAAAGTCTGGACAATGCTTTTCATTAACTCAGTCCTCCACCAGCCAAGGCCTCCCAGAAGTTTTACAACCCGGGGGACAGGCTTAGGACAAAGGCCTCAAAAAGGATGCATCTCACAGAGATGCAGTTCTTGCACCCAACGCCTCGGAGCTATTCAACGCCAACATTCAGCAAGGCTCCTGGCACAAAACTTTCCGGCTGAGCAGAACTTTCCCACTCGACTGGCAATTCTGCCACTTTGCAGCGCACACCTACCAAGAGGAGAGACTGCCTGCATGTGGTTTCAAGCCAGGTGCCTCAAAATCAGGAAGGGGAGCCTGGGTCCAGGTGTACTCCTAGCTTACAAAAGGCGCAAGGCCACAACGTCTCTTCCTGCGCCCCCCCCTGGGGAAAAAGAAATCTAAGGCTCTTGTCATTTTGGTTTTTTTGCACTTAGTTTAAAGTATGATTTCAAGCAAACATCTGAAACTTGAACACAGTGTTCTCAGGTTATGCAGCAGAGAAGGGGAGGCTAAATACGGCCAGACAGCCAAGGAGTCACTACATAGTGCCTATGAGTAGCTAGATAGCCAGCAGAGGGAAAGAGCATCTTAAGGGCTGCCGATGGCTGTTGGCTAGTGCACTGGGGTAGGAAAGGCTCTGCAAACTGGTTGCTCATCCCTTGCTAGACTCTTGCACCTGCTTCACCTGACAAGCGACTCTCCTTCAGCCCCCCCGGCCACCCCTCTGTGGCCAGTTTCAGTAAGGTCAGCTGCAGCCACCTCATCTCTCACTTGCCCCTCTTGCCTCTACCCTTCCGGGATGAAGGCTTCCTGGGACCCCCCGCCGATGAGCCGGCTGACGATGCCATGGCAATATTGATCTGTCCATCTTGGATTTCCTGCCTAGCCTCAGCGGGGAGGTGATTGATCTTCTGCTGTGTCTCCAGGTAGAACATGACGTCTCGCAGTTGCTCCTGGACCTCCGTGATCTGCAGGTCCTTCTGCTCACATGTCTCCTTCAGCAGCTTCTCCTCCTCCTTCAGCTTGTTCTGGAGCAAGATCTGGTTGGCTCGCAGGCACTTGTTCATTTCCTGCTCCTCATTCAGCTCCGTGGTCAGCTTGGACACTTTGGTGTTTAGTTGGGTGCACCTGAAGGGCAGAAAATGAGAGGGAACTATGTTACATTCAGAGTCTACTCCGTAGGATGTGGGTATCAAACAGTAGTCCCAGAGGCCATGCCAAGGTAATTGCCGTATTTTTCGCTCTATGACGCACCAGACCATAAGACGCACCTAGTTTTTGGAGGAGGAAAACAAGAAAAAAAAATATTCTGAATCTCAGAAGCCAGAACAGCAAGAGGGATCGCTGCGCAGTGAAAGCAGGAATCCCTCTTGCTGTTCTGGCTTCTGGGATAGCTGCGCAGCCTGCATCCGCTCCATAAGACGCGCACACATTTCCCCTTACTTTTTAGGAGGGAAAAGGTGAGTCTTATAGAGCAAAAAATACGGTACTTCATTATGAATGCAGCAGGCCAGCAACACACGCGCATTCGGCTTTTCATGTGCTTGGCAAAACAATTTTAAAAACATTTAAAAAGGGGCAGGCGTCCAGGAAAAAAGACTTTGGTAATCCCACCTGCCATTGAACCCAGTGTGGTTTGACTGCACATGATTTTGGCTTCTTAAGGATAAACAAAACACAAAGCACATACTTCCTTTCGATAGATTGATTCTCTTTGATCAAGTCATTCAGTCTGTGCTCGAGCGAGTCGCATTTCTCAATCGTCTCTTTAAATTTAGTCTTCATGTTGTTAATCTGTTTTTAGAAAAAGAGAAATGGCACTTTTTAAGCAAGCCAGAGTCTAACTGGGTGTTCTCTCCATAAGGGTTGAGTGTTCTGGAGTGATTCTTAGACTCTGGCCATTTCCTGGGGGAGTCAGTGAAGAAATTTCAAGAAGAGAGATAACCAAGAACTACGTAAAAAAACCCTAAGAATTTGAACTGGAGCTTCCTTCCTCCCTCCCTCTCCGTTTTCCTTTTAGGTTGTGTGTTTTTAGATTGTAAGCCTGAGAACAAGGGTGGTCTTTTTTGGGGAGCCTTTTCTAATGTGCATTATGTAAAGGGCCACAGTTCTGTGGCAAAGCACCCGCTTTACTTGCAGAAGGTCCCAGGTACAATCCCTAGGCAGGGCTGGGAGAGAACCCCATCTGAAATCATGGGAAACCATGGCTAGCCAGTGGGAAAAGTGGCAAGAGGGGGTGGTACACTCATGCCATGTTCATCCTCTGCCCCCAAAAGGCCTGGGTAAAAAGGTCTAGGATTACGTCCATAATCCTCCCACCCCCAAACATAGGACCATCAGAGAAGATGCCAACTTGTTGGACCAACTTTAGAGGGAAGAGCACTATCACCAGTTTGCCCAACCTCCCTCCACTACCAGCCCGCTACCAGCATTTCCTTCAACCTGCCATCCTCAGAAGAGCTGAAAGTGCTGCTAGTGCCCATAAGAAACTCACCTCTTCGGCCGTGTCCTTTTCTATTCGGACTATCTTGTTCTCCCAGTATATACGCTGGGACTCCAACTGACTTGTCAGCAAGTAAGAATACTGTGTTCAGAAGGAAAGAAGAGGCAATGAGAAGGCAATATTCCACAGGGAGAGCCGTTCCTGCATTTGACATGGGTCCAGGATTCTGCCCTGACAGTCCCACAAACTCAACAGCTAGCTTGCAACTGAAAAGGACCTGCGGCTTCAGTTGTCCGAGTGCCATTCAAGCTCACATGTAAACAGAGGGCTGCCTGTTGTCTCCATTCGTTTGGGTTACTTTGCATTACGCACCCAACTTGCACCAACCATTAAGGAAGCCAGAGAGAATGTGTAAAAGCAAGAGGGGAAGAAAACCAATGCGGACTTGCCTCTAGTTGTAATGCGTCAATCTTCTCTTCTTGGCATATGTCCCCCTCGCACTCATACTGAACTAGCTTCCCGTCTGTTTTGCTGGCCACTAGCCGGTGGACATAATTATCTAGAGAGAGAGAGAGAGAGAAATGCAACAACCCTGACTGACTAGCTCCAATTTCCTATTTGGAATTACAAATAGATACAGAAAGCCCACCCGGGAAGAATGGCAGATGAAGTTGATGGACTACATGGAACTGGCGGAAATGACTGGCAGAATCCGAGACCAGGGAGAGGAGTTGGTGGAAGAAGATTGGAAAAAATTTAAAGACTATTTATAAAAATACTGTAAAATTAATGAATGTTAGAAAAATGTTGGAATGAAGTTATATGGCTTTAGTAGAAATGTTACAAGGAATTAAGTACAGATAGATTAATAGAGCATTAAAGGAAAAATAAGGTTAGAATGAGTTAAGATAATTATAGGATAGAAAACAGAGGAAGATGGAAAGGAATTGCTGAAATAATTAACAGAAGTGGAATACAAAAAGGGAGGTGTGAGGAGGTCGTGGAAATAAGTGAATGAAAGATGGGATAATGAAATTGTTTGATTTATTTTATTGTTTTTGTTTTGTTTTGTTTTGTTAATTTGAAGTGCTGTATTGTATTGTTTTTCTTTTTTTGGAAAATATAATAAAGATTATTTCTTAAAAAAAATAGATACAGAAAGCAAGAGTAAAATTCAGTTACCAATTCTACCCACGCTCACCATACAACAAGCCCACCCTGCTGGGAATCTCGTAGGCGGAGCACTCAGCTACTTCCAGTCTCACCCTACAGGAGGAGTTGGGCCCTGGTAATGAAGATGGCTGCACTGCTGAGCTTCTAGCAAGCTCAAGCTCAGCCAACCTGCTTCCTGCAATTGTCCCACAGGACCCAGGATCCTTCTTGATTAAAGTTCCATCTACAGTGGTGCCTCACAAGACGAAATTAATTCGTTCCGCAAGTTTTTTCTTCTTGCGAGTTTTTCGTCTTGCGAAGCACGGTTTCCCATAGGAATGCATTGAAAATCAATCAATGCGTTCCTATGGAAACCGCTTGCCAGGCTGGCGGTGCGGAGAAGGGCTTTTCTCCCCACCGCAAGCCTTCAGGACAGGTACGGGAACAGAGGGGAAGGGGCGCAGCGCTTCTCTGTTCCCGGGGCTTGCGGTGGGAGGAGGGTTTTTCCTCCCCACTGCCAACATTCAGAACAGCATTCTGAATGTTGGCGGTGGGAAGGAAAACCCTCCTCCCACCGCAAGTCTTCAGGACAGCCATCCAAAGGCTGGCGCGGGGAGAAGGTCTCTCCGCCCCACCGCCAGCCTTCGGAGGAGCCTTCCGAAGCCTGGCGGCGGGAGAAGGTCTCTCCGCCCCACCGCCAGGCTTCGGAGCAGCCTTCCGAAGGCTGGCGGCGGGAGGAGGTCTCTCCGCCCCACCGCCAGCCTTCGGAGGAGGTCCGAGGACAGTGGGGAAGACGCTGCGCTTCCCCGCTGTCCCGGAGATTTCCCTATGGGCTTTCGTCTTGCGAAGGAAGCCCATAGGGAAATTCGTTTTGCGAAGCGCCTCCAAAACGGAAAACCCTTTCGTCTAGCGGGTTTTCCGTCTTGCGAGGCGTTCGTCTTGCGGGGCACCACTGTAACTCAGTATTGTCTATAGCATACCAGCCATTCACAACCTTGGGTCCATGGATGTTGTTGGACTACAACTCCCATCATTCCTAGCCAGCATGCCCAGTGGTCAAGGCTTATGGAGTTGTAGTTCAAGAACATCTGGAGGCTCAAGGCTGAGAAAGGCTGGTCTGTACTGATTGGCACTGGCTCTCCAGGGTTTTAGACAGGGGATATTCCCACCCAATGTGAAAATGCCAGGGAATGAACCAGGGACCTTCTGCAAGAAAAGCCGGTGCTCTGCTACTGAACTTTGGGGAAACCTCAGTCTTGGCCTTTCTTTAGTTCCACCAGAGGAAGTATTCTACATACGATTTGCAGAGAATTCAGAGGACAATATTACTGAATTTATGATACTGTCTCTGGGGGGGAAAGGAAATGGAAGATTCTAGAGGAGAAGATTGTGATACTATCATAAACAGGAAATGGAATTTGAACATATGGAACTGGGCATGAATTAAAGGATATATAACAAGGGGGGAAATTATGGAATACTCTCCCAATATTTGTTTGCAGTGGAGATAACACAGCCATGGATGGAAGGATTTACTATTATTCTATATGGAGGAAGAGTGGTGAAAATTAACAGAGGTAAAGTTAATATCAAAGAAAGAACATGGTTGACTTTTACCAGTAATAATAATAGTTCAGGAACCCCTCTTGGACTTTTTGTGAGAAAAAGAAATGAATGATTCTGAGACACTTTGACTTAAAAGAAATATTGTTTAACAGAAAGTAGAAAAGATGGGTGTTATCATGGACTGAATGTCTTAATCTTTTCTTTTTTTCCTGTAACTGGCAGATGGAAAATCAAATGTTCTTTTTACTTTTCTGTAATGTTACTTTCCCTTTTGTCTGTTGCTTTCTGTCTCTTTCCTCTCTTCTTATATTTTTTCCTTTTCCATTTTTGCATCTCTCTTTTTCTTTCGAGTTGTATTTTTGGGGCCTTTGCTAATGTCCAGGGATTGTGTACTCATGGGGGTTGTTCATGGCTGATGGAGGTCCCTGGGTGGGAGACAGGGCAATGTCGGCCTACCTGGGTGAGAGGCTGGGAGCAGGAAGGAAGGATCGCAGGTGAGAGCTGGGAGGGGTGCCTACTTTCTGTAGATGGTGGGGGCTGAGAATTGCCTTTAGGAAAGGACTCTGTACTCTTTTCGCAGTAATTATCTTACTGTATTGTGAAAAACTTTAATAAAAATCTTCTAACAACAACAAAGAACAGTGTTCTGTCTGGCTCAGTACTGCCTACACTGGCTTGTTGTGGCTCTCCAGGGTTTCAGATGCAGACTGATGACATTCCCAGCCCCCTTTTGAACTGAACCTGGGACTTCCCACATGCAAAGTAGATGGTCCACTTTCCCTAGAAGGACCAAGAGCCTGACATGGTACGAGGCAGGTTTGGCTCGGCAGCTAAATACCGAAGCACAGATTTAAGGCTCAGCAATGGCTGCTCCTCAAGCAGTGTCAGGTAGAGGAAATACCTCCAGCGTAGTCCCAGACTCTGTGATTGGTCAGCTGCATGGCATAGGTGTGCTGCGTCTCCTCAAAGTGCTTGTAGGCGTGCCGGCTAACGTAGCGCCCGCATCCAATGTGCCCGCAAATCAGACATATCCACAGGTTCTGCATGAATAGAAGGATTGTACTGAAGCTCAGAAAAAGCAGACAGACAGAGAGGCCGCAATCCTTACCCTTGCTGCAAAGTCCCAATGAATAGTGGAATAGAGTGTTTTGAGTAAACATGCAAAGGATCCCATCGTTGGGCACCGAGAGGAACAGAGGGACACTCAAAGGTGGGCTGGGGCACGCTGGGAAAGGGGGAAGGCCCTGCTTGCCTATCAGTTGCCTAATAATAATAATAATAATAATAATAATAATAATAATTTTTTATTTGTATCCCACCCTCCCTGGCCAAAGCCATGCTTAGAGCGGCTAACAACAGGTAAAAATAGCACAGTGTACATAAAATTGCACAATCAATTAAAATGCATTCTAGAATCAATTCAGAATCAAATTAATGGCAAACATCGGGTTAGGAGAGAGGGGGTTAGACTGTGCCTTGGCCAAAGGCCTGGCGGAACAGCTCCATCTTGCAGGCCCTGAGGAAAGATGTCAAGTCCCGCAGGGCCCTAGTCTCTTGGGACAGAGCGTTCCACCAGATCGGGGCCACGGCCGAAAAAGCCCTGGCTCTGGTCGAGGCCAGCCTAACCTCTCTGTGGCCCGGGATCTCCAAGATGTTTTTATTTGAAGACCATAAGGTCCTCCGTGGGACATACCAGGGGAGGCAGTCCCGTAGGTACGAGGGTCCTATTGCAGTATAGGGTTTAAAAGGTTAAAACCAGCACCTTAAACCTGATCCTGTACTCCACCGGGAGCCAGTGCACTTTACTGATGTGCCAGTTTGCCTTAGCAAATGGGAAATTTGTTTCTTTCTTAGCTTATCTTTTATTCAAGCAACTGCACGGACCATTTGCAGTTGGGTGGGGACACCCTCTGTGTCTTCTGATCCCTCCTTACTGCAGCCCCTCTCCCAGTGAGATTTAAAAGTGCATTCAGGGTTGGTTAGCCTGGAGAAAATGGTTCCCTCTGTAAACAGCCCCCGCTGCAGACGATACAAGTATCAGCATAAAAATTGCCCCTGTTCTGTGCCCACTCACTTCTTGGACTCCACACTCAAAGCACTTGTTCTCTTCCACAGGTTCCGGCGTCTGGCAGTACCTGCACACAGGACACCTGGAAGAGGCAGGGGAAAGAGAAGTGGTTACAATCCAGGCCGATTAACTTGTGGGAGGTGCAGGGCAAATCCGGCTGCTGCTGAAGTACAACTGCCAGCATCCATGGCCACTGGCCATTCTGGATGGCGCCGATAGGGGTTTGGAGTCCAGCAACCTGCAGAGGGCACTACGTTGGCTATCCCTGTTCTAGCCATTTTAAGAACTT
Organism: Podarcis bocagei; assembly: GCF_964188305.1. Lineage (NCBI taxonomy): Eukaryota > Metazoa > Chordata > Lepidosauria > Squamata > Lacertidae > Podarcis > Podarcis bocagei. The sequence goes on along the minus strand of NC_138132.1, from coordinate 85,896,337 downwards.
CCTAGATAACTCAGTAACTTAAAAGAGAAAGCCAGGGCAGGAATATAAGAAATCTGCTAAGAATACGGGATGGGTTAGACCAGGGATCCGCAAAAGTTTTCAGCAGGGGGCCGGTCCACTGTCCCTCAGACCTTGTGCGGGGCCAGACTATATTTTTTTTTTTGGGGGGGGGGAAATGAATGAATGAATTCCTATGCCCCACAAATAACCCTGAGATGCATTTTAAATAAAAGCACACATTCTACTCATGTAAAAACATGCTGATTCCCAGACCGTCCATGGGCCGGATTTAGAAGGCGATTGGGCCGTGTCAGGCCCCTGGGCCTTAGTTTGCCTACCCATGGGTTAGACTAAGCAACCCTCACTGCTGTTGCTGAAGAGACAGACAGAAGCAGAGGGAATAAAAAGTAGCAACAACATGGTCAAAAAGAGCTTTTGAAAATCGGGTCCACCTTGGCCAAAAGGGTACGCCATCATCTTTCACTGTTCCAGTAATTTTATCTTGCCCTATATCTTGGGTCAGGGAATCACATAAGCGGTGTCCCTACTTTTAATTTTCTTTTTTTATTATAGCAACTCTTACACAACCTGAGAAGGAGGGTAGGGCACGTATGCCAAAAGCTAGTCTTGTAAAATAGGTTAGAAAGAATGGCTGGCCTAAGGTCATCCAGCGAGTGGCACAACTGAAGAGTTTGAAACCCAGACCTGCCTTCCATCCATCCATCCCATCACCAAGTGTATGTGCTTCTTCTGTGAAGCCATGAGCACGACCACATCATTCTGTACCCCCACTGCTGTTAAGCCCAAGTGCTTTTTCTCTTTCTTTCCCCCGACAAAAAAAACATAAGAGCAGCCCTTATCAGACCTAAGGCCTATCTAGTCCCAGCACCTTGTACTCACAGTGGCCTCTCAGAAGCCGACAAGCAGGACCCGGGCACAACAACACTCTCCCCAGCAACTGATCTATAGCCTCAAACACTGGCGGCAGTGTCGGGTTATGAACTGTTGGCTATTTTAGATGGGGACCTGCCCTACCGTGCAGACTAAAAATACTGGCGTTTATATAGCCCATTAAAGTAACATGATTTCTTGAAAAAGTCAAGTGAACACACTAGATCAAACCAAAGCCTGGAGAAGAGGAGGTTAAGGGGTGATATGATAGCCATGTTCAAATATATAAAAGGATGTCACATAGAGGAGGGAGAAAGGTTGTTTTCTGCTGCTCCAGAGAAGCAGACACGGAGCAATGGATCCAAACTACAAGAAAGAAGATTCCACCTAAACATTAGGAAGAACTTCCTGACAGTGAGAGCTGTTCAACAGTGGAATTTGCTGCCAAGGAGTTTGGTGGAGTCTCCTACTTTGGAGGTCTTTAAGCAGAGGCTTGACAACCATATGTCAGGAGTGCTCTGGTGGTGTTTCCTGCTTGGCAGGGGGTTGGACTCGATGGCCCTTGTGGTCTCTTCCAACTCTATGATTCAAGTCCAGTTTGGGGGAGGGTTGTTTAACCTACAGGACTTGTTGATCTCGTCCGCCCAGTCAGCAGGGCCATGGCTCATGGATGAGGGAGTTTCAGCTTAACTTCTGGAGGACTTCAAGTTAGCCATGCCTGATTCAGGGCACTGGCAGGTTTTCTGGAACCCTCACATTTAGGCCCACTGCTACATGTTGGAAGGGCAACAAAACTGGGAAAGGCACGCAGACACCCCCACCCCCGGCAATACTCCAGAATGAAGAGAGCTTCTTACGTGGTGTCCTCCCACCGCTGCAGACACTGGCTGTGGAAGCTGTGGTTGCAAAGCGTTGTGAGAATCCCGTTGACGGACTCGTCCATTCTCTCTAGGCAGACAGTGCACTTGGGGAGCTCAGTCAAGTCCATGACAGGAAGACTGGCCCCCTGCAGAGGAGGAGGAGGAAGAAAAAAGTCACATCCAGATTTGTCAGGGTCCTGCTCGACGGCACATGCAACCAAACAATGTGTTCATTTCCCCCCATTCTTCTTCTCGCCTTCTCAATAGCGAAAGGGGATTCTAAGCCCACCAGCCACTTTATAGAGAGGCCAAAAACAGCAGTGCTCATCCATGGCAGCACACAGAGCTGTAGTGCCCGAAAACCGAGCCCAAGCTAGAAACAAAAGCCTGCCTGACAAAACAAAACAGGAAGATCATGTTTGGAGATACAGCTTTGATGGGAAAAAATTACGCCAGTGTCAGATGAGCTAAAGTTCAGGCTAAACCTGGCGCATATATGGCTTCCATTTCTCATACAGTAGTACCTCGGTTTAAGAACTTAATTCGTTCTGGAGGTCTGTTCTTAACCTGAAACTGTTCTTAACCTGAAGCACCACTTTAGCTAATGGGGCCTCCTGCTGCCGCTGTGCTGCCGCTGCATGATTTCTGTTCTCATCCTGAAGCAAAGATCTTAACCCGAGGTAATATTTCTGGGTTAGCAGAGTCTGTAACCTGAAGCGCCTGTAACCCAAGGTACTACTGTACTTATTTATTCCTCATTTGTAGGTGCTAAATCATCAGCCTTACATGGGATGCAGATTTCTAAAGAGATTTAATAAACTAACATGATTCTGTCTTTATTTTCTTTTCCTTATTTGTCTTCCCTATGCATGTATTAGCTTATGGGAATAAATTGCAAGAGCCCTGCATTGGCTTTGCTGTCTTTGTTAACTCTTTACTGCAGCTTTTAGATGGTACAAAATGCCTGGAACACGCTCAATGCTTCCCACCGACTGCATACAGCACAGGAAGATCACTAATGTTGGAGAGGCTGTCATTCAATATGCCAATCCCACCCCCTCCAATTACAGTGGTACCTTGGTTCTCGAGTGGCTTAGTTGTCAAACAAATCAGCTTTCCTTCCTCTAAACAGAGTCCTGGGCAGTGAACAATGATCAACAAACCCGGAAGTAAGTGTTCTGGTTTGCAAAAAGTTTTTCAGAAGCCAAACATCCGACACGGTTTCTGCTTGAGTGCAGGAAGCTCGTGCGGCCAATCAGAAGCCATGCCTTGGTTTTCGAACAGTTTCGGGAGTCGAACGGACTAAGTTTGAGAACCAATGTACCACTGTACTGATCTTCTCCCCAGACTTCCTCAGAACACAGTTTGGAAGCCACTGGGCAAAAGAATCAAGGGGCAGATTGGTGTTTAAAAATGCACACAAACAGAGACAAGCTCTTTTGTAGACATTCACAATTCCTGATGGAACCTTGAGGTGCTGCATCCAGCTGGCTGAAGGGACCTGGGATCCTGAGAGGATGCCAGAGTTGGAAAAATGTGATGGAACTTACCTCTTCTGACTTGAAGATCTCTGCCCTCTCCACGTAGACCAGCTGGCAAACATCCTCTTCTATGGAATTGAACTGCCGGCCATTGCAAGTCATGTAGAAGCTGTCTGCATCTGCCTACAATTAAAGCAAGGGAGAAGAGACTGAGTTGTTTGGATGGAGAGAGCACAGCCCACTACAGTGAAAAGCAGAACAGAGGCATCTGTGCCAATAGGAGACAAACTGAGATTACTTCCCAGGCCGGTGGTGCTTACACAGTCCCCTCAGAATCTAGAACACTTTTAAAAAAAGGAAATACCGTATTTTTCGCTCTATAGGACGCACATTTTCCCCTCCAAAAATGAAGAGGAAATGTGTGTGTGTCCTATGGAGCGAATGCAGGCTCCTTGGCTTCAGCGATAGCAACGCGAAGCCTCTGAAGCGCAGAGGGAGAGCTCCCCGTGCTCCGGAGGCCTCGTGTTGCTTTCGCTGAAGCCGCCTGAAGCCCTGGAACGCAGGGAACTCCCACTGTGCTCCGGGGGCTTCAGGCAGCTATCCGCAAGCCTTCAGAGCGCAGCAGGAGTTCCCACTGCACTCCGAAGGCTTGCAGATAGCCGCCTGAAGCCCGGAGAGCGAGAGGGGTCGATGCACACCGATCCCTCTTGCTCTCCAGGCTTCGCTTCGCTGGAGAGGCGCTGCACAGTTTCCCTCTCTGCGCAGCGCCCCTTCAGCAAAGCGGGAAGAGAAATGGAATGGGCTCCGTTTCTCCTACCGCTTCGCTGAAGGGGTGCTGAGCAGAGAGGGGGAGAATTTTTTTTCCTGTTCTCTCCCCCCCCCCCGATAGTCCAGTGCGTCCTATGGTCCGGTGTGTCTTATAGAGCCAAAAATACCGCAAGTATTTATAATGCATACATCGTAACTCTGCTGAAAACTCAGATGCTGCTGCAAATCCAAATGTTTATTTTGAAAGCACCTGGAGCTGTACAGCACCAAGATTAAGCAAGGCAAAGATAAGATATAAAATTTATAGGTGCCAGAATCAAGTTAAAAACCCAGATTCAAGTTTTAAGAAGCCTGGGATTTTCCATATATGGATACTGCTATATTCCAATAGATTAAATCCTAACTTCCCAAATGCACATGAAAGACTTGTATGTGTTTTCTGGTCAGGTTTTATTGGAGACAGCCCACCTCCAGCTTCCCTGCTTCTTGCCACCTTAATGCTCAGTCAGAATCCCCCAAGCCCATCTGAGTCAGTGCTTCAAGTCAAACATACAAACTGAATCATTTTAGACAACTGCAAACTGCTTGTGCTGTGTCCAGTAACTGACTCCTGACTACAAACAGATCTGAATTGCAAATGGTATCAAATCAGCAACTGGATTCAAAGCCCCAAGTGTCTCCAAAGAAGTAAAGCTGGCAAAAAAAGGTTGTTTGTTGTTGTTTAGTCGTTTAGTTGTGTCCAACTCTTCATGACCCCATGGACCAGAGCAGGCCAGGCACTCCTGTCTTCCACTGCCTCCCGCAGTTTGGTCAAACTCATGCTGGTAGCTTCAAGAACACTGTCCAACCATCTCGTCCTCTTTTGTCCCGTTCTTCTGCCCTCAATCTTTCCCAACATCAGATTCTTTTCCAGGGAGTCTTTTCTTCTCATGAGGTGGCCAAAGTATTGGAGTCTCAGCTTCAGGGCTGATTTCCTTCAGAATGGATAGGTTTGATCTTCTTGCAGTCCATGGGACTCTCAAGAGTCTCCTCCAGCACCATAATTCAAAAGCATCAATTCTTCGGCGATCAGCCTACTTTATGGTCCAGGTCTCACTTCCATACATCACGACTGGGAAAACCATAGCTTTAACTATACGGACCTTTGTTGGCAAGGTGATGTCTCTGCTTTTTAAGATGCTGTCTAGGTTTGTCATTGCTTTTCTCCCAAGAAGCGGGCGTCTTTTAATTTCGTTGTACTTTCCCGTAAAAGCCAAGTCTCCCCCACCAAAGAACCGAACAGCAGAGACCTGAACTTAACTCTCTCCCCTCCAAAAGTCTTAACACTCTAACACAGCCTTCCCCAATCTGGTACCCTCCAGATGTTTCAGATTGATGGGAGTTGTAGTCAAAACACATGGAGGCCACCCAGTTGGTGAAAGGTTCTCCAGCTCTCAGAACAATCACACAGAAGGTACCCACGGACAGCATAACCAGCTAAACCATTTAAGATGGCATATTGGGCATATGAGCTGGAGGTGGGTCTCACAGACCTTTATGAACCTAAAATGGCCTCCAGTAGCTCTGGGCTGCATCCAGGTGCTCCACAACAGCAGTTTTAGGAAGGTACATGCAGAAGAGCATATGTTTTACTGCTGAATGTGCCTCAGTGAATGGTTAAACCTGTTCAGTGGTTACTTGGGTTTAAATTTTGTTTCATTTTTTCTGGGGTAAAAGTATGCTTGCGAATCTTGTTCACTACTTCTGGCATCCTGGGAAGAAGAAACAGCTGGGTGTTTCTAAAGCATTTTTTGAAAGAACTGTGTACTTGGAGAAAACTGTCCCCCCCCCCCTTTGGCCAAAGTAACATTTCATCTCTTGGCTTTTTACCTGTGTACTAAATTTGATCAGGACCATGTACTGGTTTGGGGTGGAGTCTCGTATGATCTTCATGTGCTCGATGACATCATAAAAGGAAGCCACAAACTTCATGAGGTCGTGGCTGGTCATCGTGGCAGGCACCGTGAGAATGCACAGCATGGCACTGCGCCGCACATCTTCTTTCAAGGAGGTCATCTTGCTGCATGAGACGGGAATTAGAATGGTCAGTATGTTCGCTGGCATTTTGAAAGCCTCAAGCCACCAGTGAAAGCCTTAATTAAAAAGCACAGATGTATTACGGATCTATTTCATTCAAAGGCTCCCACAGTACAGATAATTTGTATAACAGGGTCTTCTGACGAGGAAATGTACTACCTCTTTCACTTTTCTGCAAAACTGCACTAATTAACCCAAGGGCAGCCAATGTGGTGTCCCTCCAGAGGCTTAGAACTCCAACTCCCATCATCCCGGCCATTGGCCATGTTGGCTGGGGCTGATGGGAGTTGGAGTCCAACACATCTGGCATCATGCTGGCTACTTCTGGATTAATCTGTAACTTTGTTTCATTATAGGTTTCTCAACCCCACTGAACCTGGTTACCTATTACAGAAAATCACTGCTGTGATAACAAACAGTACAGCAGAAAGGCTCATCTCAAGTTCATCAATAAGATGATCAGCAAAGGAAGACGAGCTTCCTTGGTAGGCAGCTGTGAGCTACTGTGGATCTTCTTTTACAACGGGAGTGGGCAACTGCCAGCCTGCGGGCCAATATTGGCCCACCAAGCCATTTTCCCTAAACCATGCCCATCAGCGGGCTTCATGGTTTAATGCACCACTGGATACATGTGTCTGATGCATAAATATTTGTGCTAGAGTAGCATAAGAATGAGAACTTAGAAGGAAAGGGATGGGGGAGAAACTCACAAAAGTTTATGTAAGGCGGGTGGCGCTGTGGTCTAAACCACAGAGCCTCTTGGGCTTGCCAATCAGAAGGTCAGCGGTTCAAATCCCTACGACGGGGTGAGTTCCCGTTGCTCGGTGCCTGCTCCTGCTCATCTAGCAGTTCAAAAGCACGTCAAAGTGCAAGTACCGTATTTTTTTTACCATAACACTCACTTTTGTCCTCCTAGAAGGTAAGGGGAAATGTCTGTGCGTGTTATGGAGGGAAAGCCTAAAGGAGCAAAGAGGGAGAGGAGAGGAGCCTTCTCCTCTTATACCCCTCTTCTTCATTATTAGCATCCTTCTCCACCCACCCCACGCGTGCTCCTTGTCCCTTGAGTGCTTTTCCTTCCCTCCCCACTTAAAACGTGGTTACAAAGCACAGATCCACATGGATCCTCAGGATTTTTGCACTGGGTCACCCCAAATTCACCATCAGATCACATAGCATGTCCATGGCTACATCTTGCACCAAAAAAATCACGCACCCACTGTTGCCTGGGGCCGCAATGGTGCAAAAACGTGCTTACAAACCATAGATCCACATGGATCCTCAGGATTTTTGCATTGGGCTACTCCAAACTCACTGTCAGATCACATGTCTGTGGCCACAGCATGAACCACAAAAATACACTGTTTCGTTTAGAATATTTTTTTTCTTGTTTTCCTCCTCTAAAAACTATGTGTGTGTTATGGTCTGGTGTGTGTTATAGAGCGAAAAATACGGTAGATAAATAGGTATCGCTCCGGCGGGAGGGTAAATGGCATTTCCGTGCGCTGCTCTGGTTCGCCAGAAGCGGCTTAGTCATGCTGGCCACATGACCTGGAAGCTGTCTGAGGACAAATGCTGGCTCCCTCTGCCTATAGAGCGAGATGAGCACCACAACCCCAGAGTCGTCTGCGACTGGACTTAATGGTCAGGGGCACCTTTACCTTACTTCCCCTTTAAGATTGGCATGAAAGGTACTTTGACAGGTGGTCAGATTTGGTCCCCATGACAGATCCTAACAAGTACCTGATGTGTGGAGCCAAAAGTGTTCCCCACCTGATGTCAGGAACAGGCAGGCCACTGTCTCCCAGAACCAAGAGGGAATTGAAAAGGGATGCAGAGAGAAAGTTTCTATGTAGGAGCGCTCTCTGGCCGTGTGCACACAGCCCATTAGGGAAGGATACATAAACTGGGGTGAAGAAAAGGGGGGGGGGCTGTTTCAACTGCTGCATAGTCCACAGAGCTCAGACCTGGGAATAGCTGCCTAGGTTCTACACTGTGTGTGTAGGTATTCAGAGCTGCAGAAGCGACCGTAGATGTTATCTTTAACAATAAATACTTAACTATCTGCCGTGCACATTCCTTGGCTGTGAACTACCCATGCCCTACAATATGAAGCTGAAGGAATAACTACAGTACACCCTTGATTTGTGCAAGGCCACAAACAGGCCCAAGACTCAGGGCGGTGTTCAAAATATGAGCAACCGATTTGCACCCTGAAATATCCCAGAACCTTCTTCAACATACAGGGGCTGCATAGCAATGCACAGGGTTCCTAAACAGGTAACAGGAGTTTCCTAAATGGTAGAGAACCACCACTGTAAAGAAACTAGTGCAAGATTGTGCTGTCAAACATAACAGATGCTGAACCAAAGTGTAAATAAGTATTTCAAACCAATAACTTTCCTCCAAACACTTTCCCAGACCCTTTAAAGCATCAGTTAAGGCAATTTTAACCTGCCTCCCTGGACTTTATCCTGCTGCTACTTTCTTTCATTGCACTTTTTAAAAAATGACTAAACCAGAGTTACCTCTTCTAAAATAAATATATATATATATATATCCAGGAACTGGATTTATCACATTTCAAAGAGTACCTAGGGATTTGCCTTAAATTTGATTCAGTTTGGCCTAGTATTGTCTACTCTGGCTGGCAATATTTCTCTAGCATTGCAGGAAAAGAGAGGAACCTGTCCCAGCACCCACTAACTGATTCATTCATTCATTCATTTCTTAGACTTATATCACACTTTTCCTCTAAGGAGCTCAAGGTGATACCCATTGTTCTCCCTTTCCCCGTTTTATTCTCACAACAACCCTGTGAGGTAGGTTAGGCTGAGAATGCGCATCTGAGATCTTCAGCAAACAATATGTTTGCTCGTCCACTGACTTAAAGCCCTTCCCCTAAGGGAGCAGGAGTTTCACAAAAACCATACAAGGCTTGGATCTGTGACCCGCTTCGCACAAGCCACGTAAGAGAAGCACTTCCTTACTTTGTCTTGTAGAGGTGCATGATGCCATGAACTATTTCAACCGACGGGTTTCCACTGAAAAAGGAAATCTGGTCTGGAAGCTGCTTCGAGGGGGAATCCAGTGCTGTCCCAACACCCCCACTTTGACCATTATGTTTACTCCGGTCATCCGGGGAGGATGCCTCAGACGCTTTGCCTTCCTCCATCACTGCTTTCAACGCTTCTTTTTTCATGAATCAAGAAAAGTATAGGTCAGACACTGCCTGCGCGAAAAATTCAACTGCTCTTCTAAAACACTATTTCCATACATTATAAAGGGAATCTACTCAGAAAGGGCCCTTTGTAAATTGTGTATATCAATGACTACTTCCAAGCCGCAGTTCACTATTTACCAACCCAGAAGCGTGTCCAACAGAGTCAGTGAAACCAATCTGAGGGTTTTGTTTCGAGTAGGTGACTTGCAAACTGGTCCTCCAGACTATTTAGTCATAGAAAGGATCAAGAGGCCACTGACAGCTCATTTCCATGCATACTGATTCCAAAGCAAGCTCCAGTGTGCCAATGGGGATTCTTTCTGAATAAGTGTGTTTAGGATTGCAGCTCTAACCTAGCACCCAAAAGGTAAAGACCGCAAAGCAGCCCCCAGCAACTAAAAACATTTCTCAGGTTATGTTTGATCACAAAAGGTTGCATCCATTGAAGGTGTTCCATTCGCACAAGGACTTCTGCATGTGCAACAGAACTTCCCCTCCCTCTTTTCTCCCTACCCCCATAACTAAAACCTGCTCCAGAGAATTGCAGGAAAACCCAGAACAGTAGCTCAAAGGGGTGGGGAGGACAGGGAGGGAAAGGTCTGTTATGCTCATGCAAGTCCTTTCATGCAGTTCAAAGCATGGTAAGGCAGGAAAGTTAATCCCTGATTCAATACTCCTTCATATCGTTGTAGAATTATTAGAATGTGCTTTACCTATCTGACTCCCTCTAGACTAGCAAGTCCCATCAACCAAAGCCAACATGGACAATGGTCAAAGATGCTGGGAGTTGTAGTTTAAAACACCTGGAAGGCATCTTGTTCACTACCCCTTCAATAGGCAGGCATCAGTTCTAAGAATACTTTAAAACTTTAGAACAATCTTGCAAACAAATCTACAGAAGTTGCAGGTCATAACCATTCACTGTTTGGGGCATGTCCTTGTCTCTAAGAAACAAGGGCCGAGAGCCAAGTCTGTTCCTGTCCTGCCCTCTCTCCCAGCCTAGACAGTAACAAGAACAACAAAGTGTTCCTGTTTGGTCAATTAGTTCATTCTGGCACTTAACAAGTCTGATTTAGTAATGGTCCTGTTGTATGGCTAAGTAGAGAGGAAAAAGCTCACACTATCATATGCATGTTAACTGGCTCTGCCTGACACCCACTGATAGTTGTACATTTTCTCGAAGCAGAAACTTGCACCTGCATTCTGCCCAGAAGCACATGGAAGCACCATACCAGTACCTGCATCAGGTTTTATAGTTTCAATGATCATATCAGTCATCTCCCTGCGGCCAATGTGCTGGTGAATGATAGCTGCTTTCTCGACAGGCTCCTTTCCGTCTAAGGAGGCTGTGGCAGCTGCTAGTGATTTCTCCTGGATTTCCTCATCAGACATTTCAGTGGCTAAACAAAAACAGTGATGTGCATTATTATAATAGCTATCCACAAGCTAGAACAAAAACAACAAAAGCAAACACGCCCTTTCAAATCTAAATGATTATATCCATTGCAGTTGAACTAGCCTATTAATTAATTACTTCATTCTTCTTTAAACTTGTTGGAAACTATCCAGAGTGGCTGGGGCAACCCAGTCAGATGGGTGGAGTACAAATAATTAAATGTTTCCAGCCTCCTATTGGTTCAACATTTGGGCTACAACACACCTGTGACATCATTTAGCTGATCTCAGAGGCACTTGTAGATACAAATCAGGTCATGAGCAAAGCATTACACCTACCCACACGCAGTGTAACAGAGGTATCCGGGTTTTCCTGTTAGAGCAATTGATAGGATGCTTAATTAGAAAACTGCCATCACAATATTATTATGAAAGGGCCCTGTTTGATAGGGGAAGCACAAGATCCTATCTCCTTCTTGCCACTGTATTAAGTTGTTATTAACAATCTGTCACGTACAATGACAGACATATATGCAGAAACCAGGAGTCTGTAGCATTACCCAGGGGGAAAATTAATCATTTTCTTACATTTTCTAAGATGTCACAGATGAAGATGAGGGCACACTTCTATACCAGTGACTGCCTATTTTAACATAGAATTATTGCCTCGAGTGTACATCCTGCATTCCCAAACATACCACACATTCTGGAAGGGATTTGTCCTGTGTTGTGCACACATACTCTGCATTATCTTCTCTGACATAGGCTTCTGCCAGAGGGCTTATTAGTTAAACCAAGCACACCAACTTTCATATATAACTGTTGTTGGAGGGGGAGCCCTTTTTCATTTGAAACATTATAACGCTCTATGTAGATCGATACCAGTAACTCTTCATAGTAAACAGCAACAATATGAAGTTTGTCATGAACTTGGGAGCACTGCTCTACCTTGCTCAACATGATCTACTTCAACCGGTATCACCTCTGTGTGATCTCACCTAGAGAGACATCTGCTCTTACATAAGCGCCTTTTAACTAGAGGATACAATTCGGTTAGGCTTTCTACCTTTGGGGATAAAATAATAATAATTGCTGTGCTTTAAAAGTTGTGCTTTTTTCTTGTAAAACACACTGGGGGTCACTGTAGTAGAATTTTAAAAATATTTATGTTTTAATCCCTCTCTGAGAGACTTCCCTCTCTTTCTCTCCACCCCCCCCGTCTTGTTTCCCCCTCATTCTCCCCCGAGCCCCCTCACCGGCCGCGCTGTAAGGAAAGCCGCCCGGTACGGGAGAAGTCTCGGCCAGCTCCAAGCGAAGGACCACCAGCGACACACTCATAGGGCCCGCCCTGGAGGGGCTCCCGAGCCCGCGGGGCCCGAGCGGGGCAGGGGAAAGGGGAAAAGAGGGCCAAACCGCCCCTGAGCCGCCAGCTGGGGCTCCTGCTGTTCTTCCGCCGCCTTCGCCGCCGCCGCTCCCTAGCATTATGAGTCACTTCCGCCCCCTGGCTCCCTGACCCTTGACCCGCGCGCGCGCGCGCAGGCGCAGAGAGGGAGCGGCAGAGGGGGCGGGGCGAAGGTCGCCAGATCTTAGGCTGTTTAAGTGGGCGGGGCTGTCGTGAGGACGTCGCTCTTCCCTCCTGCCCGTGTTCTCGCGAGAACCGCCGAGAGGCAGAAGCTGCTGCGAGGGACTCGACGCAAGGTTCGTCTCGGGTCAGAGGTCACCACAGCTGGTTTCTTGGGAGAGGGCGGAAGTGAGGGTGGGGGACAAAGGAGAGAAGGGCAAAATGCGGGGTGCTGGAGGTTGTGGCCTCAGCTTTAGGGAAGGGGGTGTCAGGAACCTTGAAAATGGTCTTTTGCGCGGTGGGATTTGAGTCACTGGTGGTGTTTGTCTACTTTTTTGTGATCTCATGTCCCCCATTTTCAGGGTAGATCTTTTGTTCTTAGGTACCCAACCGTACAATAATAATAATAATAACAGTAACAACAGTAACAGTAACTTGCAAATAATTCAGCAAACTAAAAGCAATACACAAATAGATGCTGGAATCAAACTGTTGTAAGTTAAAAGAACAAATCTGTTCAAATATTATTTATCCATTTCCTATTTAATATACAGTGGTACCTTGGGTTACATACGCTTCAGGTTACATATGCTTCAGGTTACAGACTCCGCTAACCCAGAAATAGTACCTTGGGTTAAGAACTTTGCTTCATGATGAGAACAGAAATCGTGCTCCAGCAGCAGCGGGAGGCCCCATTAGCTAAAGTGGTGCTTCAGGTTAAGAACGGACCTCTGGAACGAATTAAGTACTTAACCCGAGGTACCACTGTATATTTATTAACCCTGCTTTTCAGGAGATAGCTTTACAAAGCCACACACTTAAACGGCACGCGGCAAAATGCAGTTTAAAACTTGTAAGCAGCACTGCCACTGCTATAATTTCTGTAGCCCAATTAACATTCTCCCTGGAAAGCAGCAGAGAACTACCCCTGCAATTCTGCCTGAGCATTGACTATGCTGGCTGGGGTTGGTGGGAGTTGTGAACAACCGACGCCAGACAGGTAGGAACAGTGCAGTGATACTGTGCAGATTTACAGGTACAAAGTGATAGGGATAATCTTCAAAGCCTTATACCACCTTCCCTTATCCTAGACTGTTCATACCTTATGTGCCAGTATGCCCACAACCAGGTTGTTGGGCATGTGGTGGGTATTATTTTCAATGGCAACTCTGCATTTGTGGAAACCTGATCCAATTATAAGATCAGACAAGACTCATCCTACAAGTTTTAAAGCTGTGTTTGAAAACATGCTTGTTCAGTAAAATTTGGAGGGCCACAGGTTTCTGATAAGAGGTGCGCAACCTAGCCCTAGGGAAGGAGCCACCTACATAGTCATGATAAATTTTGGCTGACAAAATAAAGGTGCTATCAGCTTCCATCAATATGTTAGAGGAAAAACTAAATGCCTTCATCAAAACCCCTGTCTCGATTTTGAATCCGCCATTAAATCATCAGGGACCTGATAATCATGAGGCACAGAGTCTAAGTAGGGGGCAGCAGCTAGTAAACCTCCAACTCACCCCTAACAATATATGCTTGAACATCGTTCACTCCTGCTTCCCCTACTATGCCTGGAAAAATTGTAAAGCAGCTGTGATCTCATTGCGAAGGTTGACCAGGTCCTACTTGGCCCAGGGTGGTCTCCTATCATTAGAATGGCTGCCAGAGACTCCAAAATTTAAGCGCTTGTTGCTCAAGTTCGACTCTCCCAGGCTTCCTGCACTTTTGAGCAAACTTCAAAATCGTCTCAACTGGTTTGGAATCTTCCCACAAAGATGCTTCTTTAACAACTGTAGGGGCACTATTGGGAAAACCCCAAACTCAGCAAATTTGGTTAGCAGGCCTACAAGGAGGATTGAGGATTATGATCGGAATTCCCAGCAACGGACCCTTCCTATGAACCCCTCCCCACGATTTACTAACCGACCATCCCACCGGCAAGAAGGGACTGCCTTAAGGGGTAGAGCTTTGACAGGTCCAGCTTCGGCTATTATAGATGCCCCTAAAGATTGCCAGACACAAGCCCATGTGGACCCCCCTGCAGCGATAACGATCTCCAGTCCTCAAAATGGCTGCATTCCTTGTGCTGATACCATGACGATGCAAGAGACTCTGGGAGATCCAGCAGCCCTTTGGACAAACACTGAGGCAGTGGCAAGGCTAAACATGCTACTGGAAGCTAACCGAAAAGGATGTCTTTCTTCTGTCTTACATAGTGCTTTTCCATCAACAAGCCTCGATCCTCAAGGCACGACTCCTGTAACTATAGAGCATACGGCAAACGACGAGTCTATGAACTTGTCGGCTAGTAACACCCCCTCGTACCAAGACTTTCTCTTACAGCGATCTATAAATTCGCCCCAGCCTCTGGCTGCTCCTGTGACATGTGACAACTTGAACCTGAAATGCAAACAATCAAAAATCACTGCCTTTTTTCACCCTACTGCCCCTCCACGCAGCGTGCACCCCCATTTGGATTCTCCGGGATTAACCACGCAAGAGAAATCATGACTTGAGGGAAACACAAAGCGGCCTCTTACACTACTATCATGGAATGTGGCTGGTATTAAATCCAAACTGACAGATCCATCATTTGTTGCCTATATAAATGGCAGCCACATCCTTCTATTCCAAGAGTCATGGGCCTGTGAGGACTTCTATCTAACAGGATACAAGGGCTTTTACCTGAATGCCACGCAGAACTCGTTATCACATGGTAGACCGCAAGGAGGCTTGGCTACCTTTGTTTCCTTAGCCATAAATCTTCAGGCCGAAAAAATTGACATCCAGTCGTCACTCATGCTGATTATAAAGTTGCAAACAGCAGAGGAAACGATAGTAGTGATCAATATCTACTTATGTCCAATCTATAAGAGAAATTTGGTTGATCTGAGATGGCAGGAAATCCAAGCGACATTGGAAACACTTTTTGATAAATACCCCGAAGCCACTTTTCTGTTGGCGGGAGATTTTAATGGACGCCTGTCACATACTGACCAAATCTTATTCTCTAAATTTAGCAAGTACCCTTCTTCACCTCTTGTGACTACAGAACTTTTACCAAGGAAATTCAAAGATAACATAGCCACCTACGCAGGTTTCAAATGCAGGCAAACCTTGCTGGCCCTCAATTTCCTTCTGCTAAATGGGGCAGTCAGCTCGGACTACCCTGCCGAATTCACCTATTGGTCAGGTTCACGTGCATCCACTATTGATTTTGTATGGATATCTCCTGACCTTACCCCAAAAATATCCAGCTTTAAGGTGGCTACAAGATTGGAGAGCGATCACTTCCCTCTAGAAATTTCCTTGACTCTGGCTGACGAACTTGATAGGCACTCCTTTGTGCACCTATCAAATGATCATCTGGAGATAAGACCTACAGCCCTTAAATGGACCTCTAATTCGGCCCAGCAGTTGAACGAACTTCTCTGGTCTGATCAGCTCCAAATAAAAAGGGCTTCCCTTATGCAGGCGGATGAGCCTCTACCAATATATGACGATATAGTAGAACTTCTAAAACCAACACTAGTCCGGTCCCCCACAAAGCATGGTAAACAGTTTTTCCACAAAAAATGGTTCGATGAGGAATGCAAAAACTTCAAGAATCATCTGTATAATGAATGGGTGGCATACAGAGCATCAAATGACCCCATGCCAAGTAACCGTCTTATCACCCTCAGGAGAAGTTATAAAGCCCTACTAAAGGAAAAGAAGCTTGAGGCAGAAAGAAACAATTGGAACAACCTTTTGATAGCTGCAGAGAATAGAAATCCAGCCTCTTTTTGGCAGTTAATTTCCAGATACCTGGGTAGGCCGCTTGCAAGAATAGAACCCCACATCTCAGCGGTCACTTGGGAAAGATACTTCGCCGATCTGTATGCAGCCCATGATGCCTGCGGAGATACGGTGGAGCCGGAAGCACTGCCCGATTGGGACCCAGTTACATGCCCTGAAGTTGAAACCCTCATAGATCGATTTAAAGCAGGCAAGGCCCCCGGTGATGACCTTATATCCATTGATGCCATCAAAGCAAATAAAGATTGGTGGATCCCACTTTTAGCTGCACTTTACACGTATATAAACAAAACAGCAAAATTTCCCTCCAGCTGGAGCTCTGCGTTGATTGTATTAATACATAAGAAAGGCCCACGTACAGAGCCGAGCAACTTTAGGCCAATCAGCTTGCTAAATGTCATCGGGAAGATTTACTCGGGGTACCTACTAAACAAACTATCGAAATGGATGGAGGACAACAATATCATTGCCGATGAACAGGCGGGTTTTCGCCCTGGAAGATCTACTACAGACCAAATATTAACCTTGAATCACCTGGCGGAAAAGTATGCCGGCAAAGCCCCAAAGGTTCTTCATGTGGCTTTTATTGACCTTAAGCAGGCATTTGATCGAATCTCTAGAAAGCAGCTATGGACAAAACTGGCTGCAACAAATATCGATCGTCGTCTCCTTCATCTGATTATCAGCCTCCATACAAACACCTTTCTGAGAATCAGGCTAGACAATAAAGGCCTAGTCTCCAACCCCGTTACCACCACTAGAGGGGTAAGACAGGGTTGTTTATTGGCCCCAGCATTGTTTAACTTTTACATTAACTCACTGGTGACTCACATGGCCAATGATGCTTTCCACCCCCCCAAACTAGCAGGCCGATCTCTGAATGTTCTTCTGTATGCGGATGACGCTGCACTTCTTGCTAGATCCCCTATTGGACTGAGGAGAATGTTGCAAGCTCTACATGAATACTGTGATCAGCATGAGGTCCAACCCAACTATGCTAAGACCAAGATCATGGTCTTCTCTGCCCGACCGAGACTCTATCGATGGTCGATGAACGGGATCCCCCTAGAGCAGGTTAACTGCTTTAAATATCTGGGACAAGTAATACGGTCAAATAGGTCTTTTCTGGCCCATAGAGACTATATAACAACTAATGCATCTAAAGCAGCCATCCAGATTAGATCTCTATATGCTAAGAATCAGGCTCAATCAGTGAAGATAGCTTTGAGACTCTTTCAAATGAAAGTCCTCCCCCTTCTTTTGGTGGGCATCTCTTTAGGCTCCCGTAGGGACTTTTTGAAACTGGATTCTATCCAAACGCGATTCCTTAGAGCCATCCTTAGGATTCCCCCCTCGGTAGCGGGTGCAGTTATGAGATTAGAGGTCGGCTGGCAAGCTCTACGGTATGTGGCCTTGAAGACGAAGCTCTGGCTATGGCTCAAGCTTTGTTTTAAACCAGTGGGTATTGCCCCCTTGATATTGAGGGACGATTTCCAATCATCGTGGGAAAGGGAGGTCACTAACGAGGTTCAATCCTGCGGATTGTCTCATCTTTACTTTGAGTCTATGTCGTACAATCAAGCTAGAGCTGTGATCTCCCGGAGACTGAGTGACATTGCTAGACAAGAGGACATAGCCCAGGCAAAACCAGGGATGTTCCTAGGGGACCAGATTTATCGGACCATACCAGCCCCCTACCTTGCAGAAATCCACTATGTGGAATACCGCAGACTTCTTACAGCGGCCAGATTAAATGTCCTTGACTCTGCGATTTTGTGGGGAAGGTACAGGGGAGTACCATACGCCCAGAGAACCTGTCATTGTGCCATGGGTGTGGTTGAGTCCACCGAACACATTCTCTTGACTTTCCCTTCTTATGCAGAGCTTAGACAAAATTTTATAGACCCACTTCTATGTCAATTTAGCTCCCTACCTGGAGAAAACCAGGTTTTACACTTGCTGAATAACATCACTAGAGCTATACCTTCCTTGGTGGCCAAATTTCTTTTTTTAGCTTTTAAGCGTCGCAAGACTTTAATTGATTGTATTGATATGGGGCTATCTGTTTAGCCCATTTTAGTGTTGGCTAAGCTCTAAAATCTTCTTGGATGTTTTAACTGTGTATTGACAATTGTACTTTTTTCTGACTGACGGTCGAATAAAAGGTTGATGATGATGATGTGCTGAGTAACCTGAAAGATGCAAAAGTTAGCATTGAAAGAGAAACCTGTGCAGACAAGAAGTTATCCCAAGATCTGGAAACTACTAACTTAGAATCATAGAATAGAATCATAGAATCATAGAATCATAGAGTTGGAAGAGACCACAAGGGCCATCGAGTCCAACCCCCTGCCAAGCAGGAAACACCATCAGAGCACTCCTGACATATGGTTGTCAAGCCTCTGCTTAAAGACCTCCAAAGTAGGAGACTCCACCACACTCCTTGGCAGCAAATTCCACTGTCGAACAGCTCTTACTGTCAGGAAGTTCTTCCGAATGTTTAGGTGGAATCTTCTTTCTTGTAGTTTGAATCCATTGCTCCGTGTCCGCTTCTCTGGAGCAGCAGAAAACAACCTTTCTCCCTCCTCTATGTGACATCCTTTTATATATTTGAACATGGCTATCATATCACCCCTTAACCTCCTCTTCTCCAGGCTAAACATGCCCAGCTCCCTTAGCCGTTCCTCATAAGGCATCGTTTCCAGGCCTTTGACCATTTTGGTTGCCCTCCTCTGGACACGTTCCAGTTTGTCAGTGTCCTTCTTGAACTGTGGTGCCCAGAACTGGACACAGTACTCCAGGTGAGGTCTGACCAGAGCAGAATACAGTGGCACTATTACTTCCCTTGATCTAGATGCTATACTCCTATTGATGCAGCCCAGAATTGCATTGGCTTTTTTAGCTGCCGCGTCACACTGTTGGCTCATGTCAACTTGCAACAAATCTCTTAAGCATTTATTTTCCCCTTTATATACACAGTTCCAGAAAATGTGTGCTGGGCGGTTCTTCCAAGCCTTCTGTAACCACCATGTCAGGAGATCACACATCCTACAACGGTTCTGGTACAGACCTCCGCACTCACTATGGAGAAATTCTTCAACCTGTCCCTATAAAGCTGTGATCTTTGATATGGGTGGTGTTCTCCTTCCTTCCCCAATCAAACTGGCAGCAGGTGAGTGTCTGTATCAGTGGCATTCCCATCCAGTCTGACATTTGCTGATTGAGCTGCCTTAATATGGAATGCAAAGTGGAATATTCCAAGTCCTTTCTCTGCTATATAAAATGTGTCTGTATTATTGTGCCCAACCCCAAGCCAGGGGTGCCTGCGCTTTCCCAGGGTTCAGTTCCCTTAGAATGAACATCAGTGGAGACTGTGGTGTTCTGAAGATAAATTTTGATTTCCACCTGAGCATAGGATGGAGGGGCTCACAGCATTAACACTCACAACAGAACTTGTTTCTTCATTGTCCCAAGCATACCAGCCCCCAATGAGGACACACAATTGGATGTTTAGTTCTTTATTGGCAAAGCACTCAATTTCATAAGCTGCTAAGGTGCAATAATCACATGCACTTCTCATGCTAAGTAGTTTGCTAGGCAACTTTTTCTTCAGACTTGTGCTCCGATCCCAAACCCTCCAGGTGTCCTTATTTTCCAGGAACGTCCCTGATTTAATGAATCTGTCCCAGCTTCTGATTTGATCCTGAAATGTCCCGCTTTTTAGGACGTCCCTATTGGAGAAATGTTGGAGGGTATGGAGTTATCTGACCCCCAAGTTATCTGAATGCAATCCTTTATAGGAAAGGTTTTTTTAATGTTTTATTATGTTTTTATATTAGTTGGAAGCAACCCAGAGTGGCTGGGGCAACCCAATAGGATGTGTGGGGTATAAATTATAAAATTATCATTATGGAATGGGATGTCCCTATTTTCATCGGAGAAATGTTGGAGGGTATGCGATCTGGACAGGACGGACATGCCTTCTTCAGCACGTTTAAACCACCTTTTTTGACACAAGCATCGAAAACTTCTGTGTGGGATCTCCAGCTGCTGCTGTCACTTTAAGCCCCTCCTCATCCTTGGAGACAGTGGGAGAGGGGACGGAAGACCCTCTCTTCCACTTCTGTGGCTCCCTGACCTCTTTCCTACCTTCCTCTTTCTCCTGCCTCACAGGTGGCACAGATCCCCACCCATTCCCCTGGAACATTCCCCACCCATTCCCTGACACCCATTAGGCTTCCAGGGAAACCAGCCACAACTTGGTTTCAGACACATTTCTATGTCACCAGCTTCCAGCATCAGCCCAAACTCTGACACACAATTTTACGATTCTATTCTAGACTTCCCCAGGCTGCGTCATCCTTGACGTGACACGTATACCCGATATTAGGGAACAACATTCCTTTCTATAGGAAACACTGGTGACTGGTAGGAAACCTTTCATGTCCCCGCCCCAATTATTAATGTTGGTTCCTCACCCATCTTCCTTCCTTTATGTAGACTGGGAGGTTCGGCACCGTGTGCCCCCTGGCACCATCAAGCAGGCCTTGAGATCGGGAGGGGAGGACGGACCTTGGCTGAGGTACATGAGAGGGGAGCTGCAGCCAGCAGAGTTTCTGCATGAATTTGGAAAGCAGTGCTCCGAGATCGTAAGCCAGCTTTTCTGCTTGTTTTCTATCACCTGAATCAGGGCCAAGTAGAAGGGCTCACATGCAGAGTCCTTATCTCAGGGGCCGGAGAAACTGCAGCCACCTGGCTGTTGCTGGCCTCTGCCTCTGTTCAGCTAACATGGCTAGTGATCAGGGATATTAAAAAAAATAAATTAATTTTATTAATTTTATTAAAATAATTCAACATTAATACATACATATTACAAATATACAGACAAACATACATTGGATACAATCCTTAAAAATATTAATACATACCCACATTCAATCCCACACATACTGGGAAAAGGAAGTATGTGATCAGGGATTGCGGTATGAAGTGTCCAGAAACTCCTAGAAGGCTGAAAGGTTCTCCACTCCTATATTGCTATTATTATTATTATTATTATTATTATTATTATTATTATTATTATTATTATTATTATTCTGCCCATCACTCTAACCTACAACATTAAAAATAGTTTAAAGCCACTTATAATCACAGAAATAAGATGAGTCCTAAAAATATGCATATGTCAAAAGCCAGGGCAAAGAAGCTGTGTCTTCAGCATCTGCTAGAAGCTTTGCCATGAATGTGCCAAATGTACCTCTGTGGGGAGAGAATTCCCCAGCTTAGGAACTGCCATAGAGAATGCCCTTTCCTGGGCTGCTGCCACCACCCCAAGCTTCTGAGGACAGTGGGTCGCCTCTGGTGATATTGGCACCCAGGAAAGTCTGTAGGGAAGGGTTTTTTTGGTACAGTGGTGCCTCGCAAGACGAAATTAATCCGTTCCGCGAGTCTCTTCGTCTTGCGGTTTTTTTGTCTTGCGAAGCACGGCTATTAACGGCTTAGCGGCTTTAAGAAAAAGGAAACAAACTTGCAAGAACTCGCAAGACGTTTCGTCTTGCGAAGCAAGCCCATAGGGAAATTCGTCTTGCGGAACGACTCAAAAAACGGAAAACTCTTTCGTCTTGTGCGTTTTTCGTCTTGCAAGGCATTCATCTTGCGAGGTACCACTGTATTTAGGGTCTGAAACAATAATGGAAACATCCATAGGCAGAAATTGGGAGACATCTCCACCATGAACTGCCTAAGTGTTTTAGCACATTTGCATTTCATCTCTTCCTCCAAAGAGCTTGTTTTAGTCTCATACTCATTACAACCCTGTTGGGTAGGCCAGGCTGAGAAAGCATGATCAGATCAAGCCCACCCAGAGAAGTTTTAAGAGGGAGGGAGCCCTCTGCTCTTTCTTCCATCTCTTCTTTAGCCATTTTCAACCATTCGGTTCAACTTTGTTCTTTCACACTATAAAAAATGATTCAGTGTGTAGAATATGGCATGGTATTATTGGGTTGTGTGGAACATTTGGCGTGATCTTTTCCACCCAAAGATGTTTCAGCCACCGTTTTCCTTTCTCTTTTTATCTCTTCCCACAAGGCAAGCTCCTCTGTCCCAGTGGAATCTTTCCTCGCAGATTTGACCAGCATTGGAATGTCAGAGCAGCTTCCCGTTATGACTGAAGCCATAAAGTGCATCCGAGCAGAAGGCCTGAAGACGGCCGTCCTGAGTAACAATTTCTATTTGCACAGTGGAGAAAGTTTTCTGCCCCTTGACCGGCAGCAGTTTGATGTGGTGAGTTCACAGCGTGCAACAGAGATTCCAGTTTTTTTAAAGGCTCTCTTCTAATTAGAAAAATCTTATTATGCTGCGAGAGTTTTGTGTGGCGTAGTGATTCGAGTGTCAGACTAGGACCTGGGAAACCAAGGCTGAAATCCCCTCTTGGCCATGAAGTTCACTGGGTGATCTTGGTCCAATCATTGCCTAACCTACCTCACAGGGTTATTGAGCTCCTTGGAGGCAAAGGTGAGATACAATTCCACTAAATAAATAGTGTAATCAGAAGACTGACCGGTGAGCAGCTCCACCCAGCTGCCACACTTGGCCTGCAGTGGGCGAGCTCTCCATCCCTATTATAGACAGTGATCCAATTAGAACATTGGTTAATCTTACCTGCATTTAGTAAAGAAAGCTAAAAAGCTTGAAACTGCCCATTCTGCATTTGCAGTTACCATCCATTCATTGTGACTAATGAACTTAAGAAACACTCCGAAACAAGAAATCTCACCCAGTCTAATTTTTACTTTACAATGGTACCTTCATTCCTGAACTCCATCCATTCTGGAACTCTGTTCGACTTCCAAAACGTTCGCAAACCAAGGCGCGGCTTCTGATTGGCTGATTGGCCCTGGAAACAATGCCGACGGCTGAAACGGACTTTGGACTTCCAAAAAAGTTCGCAAACTGGAACATTTCTGGATTTATGGTGTTTGGGAGCCTATTTGTTCAGGAACCAAGCCGTTCAGGAACCAAGGTACCACTATATTTTATTGTCTTTTGTCTTCTAGATAATTGAGTCTTGCCGGGAAGGGGTGTGCAAGCCGGACCTTCGTATCTATAAGTTGTGTTTGGAGAGACTGGGCGTTCAGGCCAAAGAGTCCATCTTTCTGGATGACCTTGGGCAGAACCTAAAAGCAGCTGCCCAGCTGGGCATGAAGACACTCAAGGTGAGCAGAGGTGCGGCCATGTCAAAGACCGTCACCGCCAGACTTGTAAAACCAGTCTGCCTGACTGACCTGCTCCCCTTCCTTCCTGGAGCCCGTGCTAGCTACTTCATCCACCTCTTTGTCTCAGGTTGATGACCCAGACTCAGCACTTCAAGAGCTGGAGAGCCACCTGGGCTTTGCCCTGAGATCGTTTGTTCCGTACACATGTTCCGTGAGGTCGGCAATGCAGATCCCCACAGCCCCTCTCCAGAAGTACATTGAAGGCATCCTGGGGGCTCCAGGTATAGAATCTTTCCCCCCTCCCTGCTGTCAGAGACCAGGCTGAGGAGTACTGTTCTGATGAGGAATGGTGGGAGCCTCCCCCTCCCCCTGCTCATGACCAGGATCCTGAAGCTTCCCAGGAGCAGTGGAGCAGTATAGATTTGGAACGGTGGTTTGCAGAAGGGCATAGTTCTGAAGACAAAAGTTGGGAAGAACTGGGGGGTGAACAGCAAAGTGAAGAAGAACTTGAAGAGAAAGAGCTAACAGGCTCTCTCTCACTGGAAAGTGTCCAGCCTATCAGTCCAAGGTCACGTAGGGCAGATAAGGTGGCTACACAAAAAGCATGGTGGTTGCAAGATCAGGTTGCAAGGGGCGGAAGTGACTAGGGGGGAAGTAGGTGGAAACCTTAATTGGGAACACCTTCATTCCGAGAATGGCTGCTTTGTTCATTTGCTGTGATCATTAAAGACTCTTTAAATGGTAAGCGACTCTTTTCACTTTGTCCTGCTTATCTACGGCCAAAGGGGGGGGGGGGAAGAAGCCGAGGCCCCAAAGCCTGACACCCGCCCTCCAATATTATGGCATTTTGCACATTCCCACTTTGGGTATAGCCCTTCCCAGCTATAAAAGATTCAGATCTTGAAAGTGCCAGGACATTCTTCACTACTCTTCTGTCAGCAGATGACTTTGTATTCTATAGAGACACAGCATTGCGTAGTGGTTAGAGCAGGGTAAAGGTAAAGGGACCCCTGACCATTAGGTCCAGTCGTGACCGACTCTGGGATTGCGGCGCTCATCTCGCTTTATTGGCCGAGGGAGCCGGCGTACAGCTTCCAGGTCTTGTGGCCATCATGACTAAGCTGCTTCTGGTGAACCAGAGCAGCTCATGGAAACGCCATTTACCTTTCCGCCGGAGCGGTACCTATTTATCTACTTGCACTTTGACATGCTTTCAAACTGCTAGGTTGGCGGGAGCAGGGACCAAACAACAGGAGCTCACCCCGTCATGGAGATTTGAACTGCCGACCTTCTGATCAGCAAGCCCTAGGCTCTGCGGTTTAACCCACAGCGCCACCCGTGTCCATAGAGCAGGGTAGGGAACCCTTTTTCAGCCCACGAGGCAGAAACCTTTGTGTGGAAGCTTCCAGGGGCCATATCCCAGCAGCGAGGAGGTCCAGAGGTCACATTTATCTTTATAGAGCAGGGTACATGCCAAAGCCAGAGGTTTCTGTACAACTCACCCCCCCCCCAAATATATCAATCCCTCATCCAGGTAAAGGAAGAAGTATTATTACATTTCAGGGACACCTACCATCTAGGCAAACCTTCACTCAGCCTCAAAGCTCTCTGGGAGGCATTGGGTCAGTCACCTGTCTCTTTTTCCACACTCTCCACCTGGCCTACCTCACAGTAGGTTGTTATGAGAATGAAATGGATGGGGGCAAGACCACAGACACCTTTGTGAGCTCCTTGGAGTAAACCCAGTTTCGCTCGCTAATGGCTCACATTCCCACTTTCAGGGCCTCTGGTGCTACGGCAGTTCAGCCACGGGCAGTCCAACCCTACCTACTACGTCAGGTTTGGGGATCGCCAGTTCGTTCTGAGGAAGAAGCCGCCAGGCCCCCTCCTTCCCTCTGCTCATGCTGTGGAGAGAGAGTACAGGTGAAAAGTCTAGCAACTGCCTCCATTCTAGCTCAAAATAGTGGTAAACTGACATATCAGATTAGCCACATGTAACTTGGTGGAAGCAGGAGCATGCAAGCCTTTGAGTTTCATAGTATTATTTATCAGGCAGAAGGAGTTCTGTGTTATTGGAAAGTGTGCAGTCTTTCACTTAACATAAGTTGCACAGATTTAAATGTCCAATTTTGGGGGTTTACGATATTTTCCCCTCATGTTTTGCTGCTTGGGGTCTCCATTCAGTCATTCCTGAACACATTGGTGAGTTTTCAAGCAGCAGCCTACGAATCACCCTTTTCAAAAAAGGACGGGGAGAGGCAGAAATGCTAACAGTTTGTTTATTCATTCCCTTTGTATATTAGTTGCTTTTTGAGGCTAAGCCCTCACAAAATGAAGCACAAAGCGAAGTAAAAGCATCAGAAGCTCAGGCAGAGTGTGATAAATACTGAATTAAACCACTGTCCTAAACTTTCACGAGGAAAGGTAGTAGTAAAAAAAGTAAAAGTTTAAGGCCTTCTTGGATGCCAGGATTCCAAGGGAGGCAAGCAAATGTTAACAGTAGGAGAGTTCCACATCCACGGGGCCAACAGATGCAAAGGTCTTGCCTCGTGTGCTGGTCAAGCTAACAGATTTCACAGGCTCCGCCCACGAGCAAGATGTCAGGCAAGGGTCTTGGATTATAGGCAGGTTCTGAATTGGGACAGGCAGTCCTTATGGTAATTAATTTTTGAATGCAGTGGTACAATGTTAATGTATCTTGTATAACTTGTCACAGTCAGGTTTTTAAAAGAAATATAACCACACTCTAACAAATTCTTCCAGTGTTAATTCTGGCCTCCTTTACCCTGGCAGGGTTTTGAAGGCTGTTGCGGAGGCTGGTGTTCCAGTTCCTAAAGTCCTTGCCTTATGTGAAGATTCAAGGTGCATTTATGGTGTGTGTGTGTGTGTGTGTGTGTGTGTGTGTGTGTGTGTGTGTGTGTGTTTGAGAATGAATCACTGGGCCTGTGTAATTTTCAGTCATCTCATAAACTCTATACGTTGCTGATTGTAAAAAACAAACAAACAAAAAACCTCCCAAAGCAGCTTAAAAAACAACAATAAAATTATCAGTAAGAACCCTTACTTAAAACATTCAAGCAATAATGAACATCAATGATGGACTAAAGACAAGATGGAAATACATGTCCACATTCCACTTATCTGGGTTGACTTGTGTCAGCAGAAAGGTTTTCAGCAAGCGCCAAAAAGAGTGCAGTGAAGTGCCTGATGTCACTAGGCAGGGAGTTCCAAAGTTTGCATGCTGCCACATTAAAAGATTGATTTATTACAAATTCAGAATGGGTATTATGTGGCACTTGTAACGGTGCCCATTCCGCAAATTGAAGTGGTTATGTGGGCATATTTGGGGTGAGGCGATCTTGCAGGTAAACTTGTCCCAAGTTGTTAACGGCTTTATGTATCAATAGTAACACCTTCAACTTGGCCCAGTAACATAGCTGTCAACTTTTCCTTTTTCTTGCGAGGAATCCTATTTGGAATAAGGGTATTTCCCTTAAACAAAGGGAAATGTTGACAGCTATGCCCAGTAAAGAATTGATAACCAGTACAGGTCTCTGAGCACAGGTGTTATATGCTGAAAGGGTCTCACTCGCGTCAGCAATCGTGTTGCAGTATTCTGCACTAACTGCAGCTTCTGAATCAAGCACAAAGGAAGCCCCACATAGAGTGCATTTCAGTCGCCCACTATTGAAGATTCACCTCTCAAAGCCCTTTCTGCTGCTGCTCAAAGCAATCAGTCAGTTTATTATGGTCATGGACCTGCAGTTTTGCTGATGTTCTTGCACTAACATCCTCGTGTCGCCCCAGTATCATTGGCACCCCATTTTACCTCATGGACTACTGCACCGGACGGATCTTCAAGGACCCCTCCCTCCCAGGACTGGAACCCAGCCAACGGACAGAGATTTACACCGCCATGAACAGAGTCCTCTGTAAGATCCACAGTGTGGACATCAAGGCGGCCGGCCTGGAGGATTATGGGAAACATGGTGCGTAAATGTTTGGAGCAATGGCATTTCTTTTCTCACAATGTGAGGGTGTGGAACTGTGATAGCCCTCAAGATGTAGTTAGGCTCCCAGATCCCATCAGTGCGATGGTCGGGGACGGTGGGAGCTGGAGACTGATAACTTATCCCTGGATTTGACCTATACAGTTGTCCCTCAGGTTACATACACTTCAGGTTACATACACTTCAGGTTACATACACTTCAGGTTACAGACTCCGCTAACCCAGAAATAGTGCTTCAGGTTAAGAACTTTGCTTCAGGATGAGAACAGAAATCGTGCTCCGGCATCGCAGCGGCAGCAGGAGGCCCCATTAGCTAAAGTGGTGCTTCAGGTTAAGAACAGTTTCAGGTTAAGTACGGACCTTCGGAACGAATTAAGTACTTAACCTGAGGTACCACTGTAAAGCCTCAGGTAACTCAGGACCCCAATTCCTCAAGGACTGCCTCTCCCCAAATGAACCCACCAAGACCCCCTGACCATCATTTGATGCCCTTCTCCATGTGGCTCCTCCATGAGAACTCCCAAGAGCAGCAACACAAGAACACACCTTTTCAACAGTGGCTCCCCGCTGCTTTCCTCAGGGATGCTTGCCTGGTACAATCATCTTCAGGCCCAAATATATATTTTTTATTTTCCTCCAGGCCTTTGGCTTTCAGTTATCCTCCTTGAGTGAGTGGAGCCACTCCTGGAGTGGGTGGAAGTTTTAAGCCTGCCTTTAAAAACATTATTGTCTTTTAGAGGTTTTTACTCTGTTTTAATGTACAGTGGTACCTCTGGTTATGTACTTAATTCGTTCCGGAGGTCTGTTCTTTACCTGAAACTGTTCTTAACCTGAAGCACCACTTTAGCTAATGGGGCCTCCCACTGCCGCCACGCCACCAGAGCACAATTTCTGTTCTCATCCTGAGGTAAAGTTCTTAACCCGAGGTGCTATTTCTGGGTTAGTGGAGTCTGTAACCTGAAGGGTATGTAACCTGAAGCGTATGTAACCCGAGGTACCACTGTATGTGTTTATTGTAAGGCACATTGAGTCGCTTTCATTAAAAAAAATACCAACTAATAAGTTTAAATAAGAATGATAGCAATAGTAATAGATAACATCTTAAGGGCAACAGGTTCCCCATTTCATAGAGCATGGTGCTGGTGTGGCCAAGGTTGCAGGTTCGATCCCCGTATGGGACAGCTGCATATTCCCACATTGTGGGGGGGGGGTCAGACTAGATGATCCTCAGAGTCCCCTCCAACTCTACAATTTTACAGCCCTATGATTTCTGTGCTCGGTTCTGCAGAACTTGTTTTTTTCAGTACATTCAGAACTTTTTTTAATACAGTGCATGCAGTAAACGTAACCCCTTTCTTCCACAGCCTTTCTCAATCTTCCAACATTATATTGTGTCCAACATCTGTTGCCCAATCAATCATCACAGCTTTAACTTGTTCGTCCTTTGTATGCCATTCTAACAACAAATTAGACATTTTGGAGAAATTTTTAACATTAGTGTCTAACAATTCCGTTTCCAATTTGGATTTTTCTGTTGCGAAACCATTTTTTTCTTACCAAGTTTATTCAATTCGTTAATCTGATAATATTGTAACCATCCATTCGATTTATCTTTGATTTGATCAAATGATCTTAATTTAAATTCCTCATTATCTTCCACCAGTAAATCAGCATATTTCAACCATTTACTCTCCATGTTCAACTTTTTCTGTGCCTTTGCTTCCATTGGTGAAAGCCACCTGGGTGTTTTCCTTTTCAAGAGATCTTTATATCTTATAGAACTTGTTTTTTTCTTGGTTTTTAGTGCCGAGAATTTCCCCTGCCATCTTTAACGACATCTTTCTGCTGCAGGTAACTACGTTCAGCGGCAAGTCCAGACGTGGAGCAAACAGTACCGTGCCACAGAGACGCATACCATCCCAGCTATGGAGAGGCTTATTGCCTGGTTCCCTTCCCACCTGCCAGCCAGCGAGGGCCTCTCTGTCGTGCACGGAGATTTCAGGTGTCAAATAACGGCATTCTATCCCCCTCCAAACACGGTTTTCAGGAGTCCCTTTCAACCAGGCATAGGCAACCTCGGCCCTCCAGATGTTTTGGGACTACAACTCCCATGATCCCTAGCTAAACAGGACCAGTGGTCAGGGATGATGGGAATTGTTAAGTTGTGGGTGAACATATCAGACGACACAGCGATTCTCCAAACAGCTCTTGTTTATTCACAGGTCAGAACAGAACTGAGCTGAAGGGTTCAGTCAGCCTGCTTATATAGAGCTCCAGCACAACGTAACTGTAACAACTTTCTGTAACAATCACTGAACGTCACTTTTGATCCCTTATTTGCATATGTGGACCTGAACTATCTTCAGTATCCCCCTGCTGGCCCAGGGTGAGAACTTCAGTACATAACAGGAATTGTAGTCTCAAAACATTTGGAGGGCCGAGGTTGCCTATGCCTGCTTTAAACCATATGTTTTCAACCTTTTTCAGTCCACAGCTCCCTTGACCAACTTCATTCTTCCTGTGGCATTCTTGTGAGGCTCAGGAGCCCAGTTATGTCACCCCTTGCCTGCAGAGCTGGCAGCCTTTCACCCTTTTTAAAACACCCTCCCTTGTGGACTGTTCCCTCAGCCTCCTGCCCTCTCCTTGGCAGTCCTCTGGGCAGCTGCTGATGCCGCCACCCCTGGTCTCTGAGCTGCCTCCCCTGCCCCAGATAGATGTGCCTCCCCACAGGGGCCTGGGAAGCACCCCCTGGCCAGCTCCAGAGGCACCGTTCGCCTGCGTAGCTTGTAGCCAGGGCTGCTGCAACAAACAGCTATGCCAACCTTTAGGAGGCAGAGATGCCAGAGGGCATTAGAGGAGGCAGGGAAGGAAAAAGGGATGGAGGCCAGTGTTGCCTGCAGCTCCCCTGACCATCATTCAAGACACCCTGCGGTGCCACGGCACACTGGTTGAAAACCACTGCTTTGAAGAGGGGGACGGTGCCACCTTGAGTCGGAGCTTAGACTGCAATTGGGACTACAACGAGGGACACCATTGGGACAGTAACCCCTGGGGGTGAGGAGACTAAAGTGCGTAAAGTGTCTAAAGTGTCCGAAGCTCCTAAAGTGCTGGAAGTTCCTGAGGATCCTGAAGTGCCGGGAGTGAACTAATTAGGACTAATTTTGGATATACGCCTCTAATAACCTCCCCACCTTTTTTCTTACCTCCTACCCCCCCCTTCCTTCCTCCTATTCCGGGTCGTTGGGTGCTCGGTGAGGCACAGGTGAAGCCAGGTAAAGGACCCGAGGGAAGGACTGAGAGAAGTAAAAGGGGAAATCAAGGCCTGGAATAGACTAACTGATGCTTCTGGATTAAGCCTATCTCCAGGGCTGCTAAAGACAATACTGTGAAACTGTCGTTCTCTCGGGGGTCTACACGTGTTTTGCACGGACATTTGATGTAACCAGATCGGTTATAATATATACCAACTAGGCAGGCGCTCTTAGAGAGGAAAGGAGGGAAAGAGAAGGAACATAGGACTAAAAGGACTACAAGAAGAAATCATTAGCAAATAAAGGGAGTGCGTGATAAATAATGATGGGGAAGGAAGGGAGGGATGCTAAGAAAGTGGGTGGGACCCCGGGGGAGAGAAAGACATCGCGACAGGAAGAGATCAAAGACTTAGATAGCTTATGGATTAAAATAAAGGAAGAATTTAAACAAAATGAAACATATATAGAAAATAAGCTAGGAGATATGCAAGATCTGATTGATAAAAAAATAGAAGAAGCAGTAGGAGAGCTCTCATCTAAAATTCAAGATTTGTCAGTAAAATCTAAGATAATTGAGGAGTCCAACAAGAAATTACAGAAAGAAATGAGAGAGCAGAAAAAAGAAACAGGGAGGATGAGGGAAGAGCTGGGAGAGCTAAATAAAGCACAGGACAAGATTTGGGACAACCTCGCCATGGCTGACATGCGACAAAAGCAGCTCCACTTAAAATTTAGAGGTGTGGTAGAGGAAAGAAATGAGGATATCAGAAAGAAAATGATTAAGGAACTTTCTAAATGGTTGGGTTTGGAAGAAGAAGAGATAGCATTAACAATAGATAACGTATTTAGAATGTCTAGACCACAACACTTAAAACCCAACAAATTTTTGGGAGACTGTCTGGTGATATTCAACTCCTTAGAAATGAGAAATCTAATTCTAAGGACGAGTTACCGTAATAAACTTAGAATAGAAGGCAGGCCCATTATTATATATAAAGAGATCCCAATTAGATTACTACGAAAAAGAGAGGGCTATAGACAAGTGGTAGCTGCTTTAAGGAGAAATGGAATACAATTTAGGTGGGAGTTTCCCGAGGGGATTACCTTCTTTTATAAAGATAAGAAATTCAAACTGACGGACATACAGGAAACAGATAAGTTTCTGAGGAGATATGAAAGAGAGCTGGGAAGGACAGAGTACAGGCTGCGAGACAGGGAAGAGACGAAAGGGATCGGTCGGGAGGGGGAGGAGGAGGGGGAGGGGAGCACCAAAAATCAAGGAGAGAGGAGGTCAATCTCAGGAGATGAATACGAGGAAGCCGCAGTGGGAGAAGGGGCGGCTGAAGAGGAGGGGCTCTCAGGAAATAAAGGCGCTAGATTTTAATCCGAGCTCTGACTTGAGGTAGAGTAGTCGGAGAACTAAGACAACACTGGACACTCTAAAAATTTTATCATGGAACGTGAATGGGTTGAATGAGAAAGTTAAAAGGAATAAAATTCAAAAAGCTTTGAGAAATAAGAAATGTGACGTAATCTGTTTTCAGGAAACTCATATTGCAAAGAGACATAGACATATTTTGGTGAATAAAAAATTGGGAGTAGAATTTGTAAATTCGGATGTAAATAAGAAAAGAGGAGTGGTGATATATGTTAAAGAAAGGTGGGAACCAACACAAATCTGTAAAGATGAGGAAGGGAGAATATTAGGTGTTCAACTAAATTTTCGAGGGGAAAGAATTAATGTAGTGTCGGTGTATGCACCAAATTCAAACAGATCAGAGTTTTTTGAAAAACTTGAAAGTCTGTTGTTGGAATTGGAACCTCATAAGTTAATTTTATTGGGAGATTGGAACGGGGTACCAACACCAAGTCTGGATAGAAGTGAGAATCAGAGGAATGTAAACAGGGGGAAGCTTCCTAATGCCTTCAATGAGTTAGTGGAAAATTTAGATCTAATCGATATCTGGAGATACCGAAACCCCACCACAAAACAGTTCACTCACTACTCAGAGCCCCACCAAAGTTGGGGCAGGATCGACCAGATATGGGTGACTAAGGCTATGGCTTGGAGAGTTAGGAGATGTGAGATACTACCCAGAACCTTGTCAGATCACTGCCCCTTGACTTTGGAAATTAAAAATGAACTGAAAGGGCAACCTAGGTGGAGGATGAACGAATATTTATTTGAGAATGAGGATGTACTGGACATGGCCAAAAAAACTTTGAGAGAGTACCTGGTGATAAATCTGAATAGAGACACCCCAATAGAGCTGGTTTGGGATGCCGGTAAGGCAGTCCTAAGGGGCTTTTTGATACAGCAAAATTGCTATAGAAAGAAGTTAAGGGAGAAAAAGAAGGAAGATATTCTGGCTCAAATGAAAGACCTTGAAAGGAAACTGGCCTTAAACCCGACAGATGAAACGATTAACCAAGCGGTGAAGGTGTTGCAGTCTCAATACTCAGCTATTTTGAACCAAGAGGTAGATCAGAAAATTAAATTTACAAGACAGAAATACTTCGAGTCGGCCAACAAAATGGGGAAGCTACTTGCATGGCAGCTCAGGAAAAGAAAGAAACAAAATGCGATTAATAAACTTATTGTAGACGAGAGGGTGATAGAAGATCCAAATGAAATCGAAAGTAGGTTTGTCACCTTTTTTGAAAAGCTGTATGAAAAGGGAGAAGAGAGTAGTGCAGAAATAGAGAACTATTTGGATCAAGAAGAAAGGAAATTTTTTACAGAAGAAGACTGTATACAATTAAATAAAATGGTCTCTGTAAAGGAGGTCAGGGACGCTATCAATAAGATGAAGAACGGGAAGTCCCCTGGCCCGGACGGTCTGCCTGCAAAATTTTACAAGAAGCTGATAGACCTGTTAGCGCCGGTATTAACTGAGGTAATAAATAACACCCTCCAAGAGGGGAGGATACCTAGCTCCTGGAAGGAGGCGTATATTACATTAATTCCTAAGACCGAAAATGAAAAGGCAGACTTAAGAAACTATAGGCCAATTTCATTATTAAATTGTGATTATAAGGTTTTTGCAGACATCATGGCAGGTAGACTTAAAAGATTACTAAACAGATATATACATAGAGATCAAGTGGGATTTCTCCCAGGTAGGCAATTGAGGGAAAACGTGCGGCATGTATTGGACATTATGGAGTACCTGGAAGCAAGTCCAGATGTCCCAGCGGCCCTTATTTTCATTGATGCAGAAAAAGCTTTCGACTGTGTTTCTTGGGAATTTCTGCTACAAAATTTAGATAAGGTGGGAATAGGGGGTCCCTACCTGAAGGCTATCAGGGCGATCTACACAGAACAGCAGGCTAGGCTGATCATTAATAACAACTTGACCAAATTTTTCCCAATTATGAAAGGGACAAGGCAGGGTTGCCCACTGTCACCTTTATTGTTTATTTTGGTGTTAGAAACAGTCGCAAATAAAATAAGAGCGACCCCGAGTATTAGGGGATTAAGAATTGGAGAGAAAGAATACAAACTAAAAGCCTATGCTGACGACCTGGTCCTCTCTTTGGAGAATCCTATAGAAAGTGCTAGCAGAGCGGTAGAACTGTTGGAGGAGTTTGGTAAATTATCCGGATTCAAGCTAAATAGGGGGAAAACCAAAATATTAACAAAAAATTTGATAGAACAGGAGAGATCACAGTTGGAACAACAGGTTGATATTAAAGTAGTAAACAAAGTGAAATATCTGGGAATTTGGTTATCTCCAAAGAATATTAATTTAGTAGAGGATAATTATAATAAACTGTGGAAAGAAATAAAGAAGGATATGGACACTTGGCGTAGATTGAATTTATCTTGGACCGGGAGGATGGCATCGATTAAGATGTGTATCCTCCCGAGACTGTTATTCTTGTTCCAGAATTTACCAGTCATAAAAGGTACCGCTTGCTTTAAAAACTGGCAAAGGACCTTGACCAAATATATTTGGCAGGATAAGAAACCTAGGGTAAAACTTAAATATTTGATGGACTCTAGGGAAAGAGGGGGATTTGGTGTACCAAACCTAAGGCTTTACTATGAGGCGGCATGTTTACTCTGGATAAAAGAATGGGTCATATTGAAAAATACTGATTTATTAGACTTAGAAGGATTTGATTTAAGATTCGGGTGGCATGCTTACCTCTGGCAGGAGAAAGACAAAGTCCATAGAGGTTTTTATAATCACATAATTAGAGGGTCACTTCTAGAAGTGTGGAACAGGAAGAAAAATATGATTGAACAAAGTACCCCCTGGTGGCTTTCACCTGTGGATATTATTAAAATAAAGAAATTAAATATGACAGGTGAAAGGTGGACATATGAGGACCTCTTAATTAAATCAGAAGAAGGGTGGAAATTAAGACAGCAGGACGAGCTAAAAGAGAAAATCAAGGATTGGTTTCACCTACACCAAATTAATGCATTATGGAGGGAACATAAGAGAATAGGTATGGGAGAAAATAAATCCAGATTCCAAGTAGAGATTATGGAGAGTAACAATAAATTATTGTCTAAAATGTATAGGCAATTGCTGGAAAGTGAATATAAGGAGGACTCGATTAAAGAGGCAATGATTAAATGGAACAAAGACCTAGGATATGAGCTAGGCTATGATAAATGGCAAACTCTGTGGAAGAAAGGCATGAGATTCACTGCGTGTGCCGATTTAAGGGAGAATCTATATAAGATGATGTATCGTTGGTATCTGACTCCGGCCAGACTAGGGAGAATGTATAGAACAGTAGATAATACCTGCTGGAGGTGTAGAGAGAAGGTGGGGACTTTCATCCATGTCTGGTGGACCTGTGAGAAAGTGAAAGGCTTTTGGGGACAAATTTACGATGAGCTAAAGAAAATTTTGAAGTATAATTTCCCCAAGAGACCGGAAGCTTTCCTCTTAGGGATGATTGGGGAGGAAATACAAAAAATGGACCGGACCTTCTTCCAGTATGCAACCACCGCTGCAAGGATTTTAATAGCAAAGAATTGGAAATCCCCTGAAATACCAACAATGAGAGAGTGGCGGGTGAAATTATACCAATATTTGGAGTTGGCGCGACTTACACAATATATTAGGCGGGACAATCCCATTAAAAAGATAGAAGATTGGTCCAAATTCTTAATTTATCTTGAGACTAACTTGGGAATTAATAATTTAACAGTAGACGATGTTTAACTCCTGTGACGTGGAAAGGTTAATGAAAACAACTGCAGATGATATATGTAGGAAACTTAACCCAAAGCTGAAGTTATTGGAAGTCAAATGTGTGTAAGGATGTGATTGTTTTTTTTTTTTTCTGTTCTTTTCTATGTTCGGTCTTTTTTCTAATTTCTTTAGGTGTATGTGTCTGATTTTATGTAAGTGTAATTGTATGAGTTTGTAATAAAGTAAATTTTTAAAATTAAAAAAAGAAAAAAAAAAGAAAACCACTGCTTTTCATTTTATGAAATAAAACAAATACTATGTACCGCTTGGTTGTAAAGAAAAGGAGGGGGGAAATCCCTTGAAGCTGTTTACCCCAAAAAATAAAACAATAAAATTATCAGCAGTTAAAAACAGCTGCTTAAAACATTCAGAAATAATTAAAATTAGTGATAAGCTAAAAACAGACTAAAACACGTGTCTACATTCCACATATCTGGGTAGGCTGGTCTAAATAAAAAGTGTTTTTTGGTAGGCACCAATAAGAATGCAGTGAAGGCACCTACCTGATGTCAACAGGCAGGGAGTTCCAAAGTGTAGGTGCTGCCGCACTAAAAGATTGATTTCTTACAAATGTGGAATAAGTATGTTATGTGGCACCTGTAACGGTGCCTGTTGGGCATGTTACAAATGGCAAAGGTGTGTTCAGATTACTGTTTCTCTCAGCAAAATATGTAGCAACCTGGGAAAAGGTTAGGGCTGGAGGTCTGTGAAGGGGAGCTCTCTGACCTGATTCACAACTCCCTCTGTGACTGTCTCTTCTCATGATTGTTTAGAGCAAGGGAGCCAATAGGATGGCCTCTGGAGGTTATGGAGAAGCCAGGGGGCATATTATTATTATTATTATTATTTTATTTTAAACATGTTTGGTTTTTAAATAATACTTTGTGGCACCCCTGAGAACTTTTCTCATCTTGATTTTTTTTCTCCACGTATTATTAGACGACAGTTCCCATAATCCCTGACCACTGGCCCTGCTAGCTGAGGGGAGTTATAGTCCACAACTTTTTGCCAAGTAGAGAAAGGCTGCTTTAGAGGAAGCTGGTTGCAAGAAGGTTTTTAATGCACAGCGTACAGGAGCCCACACACCCCCGCTTTTAAGGTGGCACCTGCCAGAATTCCTCTACATCTCCTCCCCTTTTCCTTTGATAGGCTGGACAACCTGATCTTCCACCCGGAGAAGCCTGAGGTGGTCTCTGTCCTCGACTGGGAACTCTCTACCTTGGGCAACCCTCTTTCTGATGTGGCCTACAACTGCCTGGCGTATTATCTGCCTTCCAGCTTCAGTATCCTGAAAGGTACATGCTTATTATCAAGTCATTGGAGCAACATCTGTGTGGGTTTGAATAACACAAAACTGGGGAGGAGGTGGGAATGCTGGGTAGAAAATGGTCTCTGGCCCCACGTAGAACTGGAAGCATGACTATTTCTAGAAGTTCTGGTGGAACTAATAATAATAATAATAATAATAATAATAATAATAATAATAATAATATTTTATTTATATGCCGCCCTTCCCAGCCAAAGCCGAGCTCAGAGCGGCTAACAACAGTAAAATAATACAGCATTCTAAAATCAGTTCATTATAAAATCAGTTCAAATCAGATTAATGGCAACCCTTGGGCTAGAGTTCTGAGAGGATTGCCAAAGGAGGGGGTCAGGCTGTGCCTTGGCCAAAGGCCTGGTGGAACAGCTCTGTCTTGCAGGCCCTGCGGAAAGATGTCAAGTCCCGCAGGGCCCTAGTCTCTTGGGACAGAGCGTTCCACCAGATCGGAGCCACCGCTGAAAAAGTCCTGGCTCTGATTGAGGCCAGCCTAACCTCTCTGTGGCTTGGGACCTCCAAGATGTTTTTGTTTGAAGACCGTAAGGTCCTCCGTGGGACATACCAGGAGAGGCGGTCCCGTAGGTACGAGGGTCCTAGGCCGCATAGGGCTTTAAAGGTTAAAACCAGCACCTTAAACCTGATCCTGTAATCCACTGGGAGCCAGTGCAGCTGGTATAGCACCAGGTGAATGTGATCCCGCAAGGAGGACCCCGTAAGGAGTCTTGCCGTGGCATTCGGCACCTGCTAGAGTTTCTGCGATAGTCTCAAGGGCAGCCCCACGTAGAGCGAATTACAATAATCCAGTCTGGAGGTGACCGTCGCGTGGATCACAGTGGCTAGGTCAGGGCGAGAGAGGTCAGTGGCTAAGTCATGGCTCATTCTCCTGCATAAGCCACATTGAAATTGAGGAAGGGTGACTCTGCCTGGTCCTCGAGGTTGCCTTCAGGCCCTATTCCATGCCTTCTTTGATTGCTTTTACTTACTTGGAATGTTCCCCTGAATGGTGACAATGTCTCTTGCTTGGCCTAGAGGGAGAGATCATGTACAAACCCCGCTTGACATCCCCATGACTTCAGTGTAGCCTGTTGTAATTTTTAAAATGTCATAGCCAGCACATTTAAACAGCTGTCAGCCTTGTAAGACCATAAAACACAGTATAATCTGAAATACTTTGCACCACAAAATTTACATATTCTAATTAAAATCCTTCCACAAAAGTGTCAGAAAACAGGAAAGGCTTGCTACAATTTATGCACAGATAATACACAGATGAGACTTTTTAGTAATTGTATCAGATTGTTGTCACATGTATGATATTTGCTGTCTAATTTGTTGTTTCTTCAGCTTGTGAACTGCCTTGTGTATAGTCATACCTCGGGTTACAGACGCTTCGGGTTTCGTGATTTCAGGTTGCGCACTGTGCCGAACCCGGAAGTACTGGAACTGGTTACTTCCGGGTTTTGGCGCTTGCGCATGTGCAGAAGTGCTAAATCGCACTTTGCGCATGCGCAGAAATGCCGAATTGCAACCCACGCATGCGCACATGCAGCGCTGCTGGTTGCGAACGCTGCAGGTTGCAAATGTGCTTCTCGCACGGATCACGTTTGCAACCCGAGCATCCCCTGTAGTAATATAAAAAGGCGGTATACAAATTAAAAGTGAAATGAAATTAAATTAAGAGTCACATCCATTGCTTCACCTAGTTTTACTTTTGGCCCCACCTCCAGAAAGTTACCCATGGGGGAATGTAGCCCTTTGACTGAAAAAGGCCCCCCTCCCTCACACGCTCGCACACCTTGCAGTCTGTGGTGCAGGCAGCAGCATCCCAGAGTGCTCTTGCATGGGAGAACTCAGAACATCAGAGCAGGCCTGGTTCTCCCCCCCCCCCGTGCCACCACGGTTTCCCCCAATTGCAGCTCCTAACCCTTCACTTGCGGAGAAAAGACAAGGGGCAGCCGAGCCAGGAAGGCGAACATGGAGAACAAGACCCTGAGCCACCTGACACCCTGTCAGCATCAAGGGATGGAGCCTGGGAGCAAAAAGGCTTGTTTTTAGGGCAACCAGTGGTCCTCCAGATGTTGCCATGCACCTAGCTCCTGCCATCCCTGATTGTTGGCCATGGTGGCTGCTGGGAGCTGGAGTCCAGCAACACACGTAGAGCCACAGATTCTCCCTCCCCCCTGCTTTACACTCTATTGTCGTTTAGTCATGTCCGACTCTTCGTGACCCCCTGGACCAGAGCACGCCAGGCACTCCTGTCTTCCACTGCCTCCCGCAGTTGGGTCAAACTCATGTTCGTAGCTTCGAGAACACTGTCCCACCATCTCGTCCTCTGTCATCCCCTTCTCCTTGTGCCCTCCATCTTTCCCAACATCAGGGTCTTTTCCAGGGAGTCTTCTCTTCTCATGAGGTGGCCAAAGTATTGGAGCCTCAGCTTCAGGATCTGTCCTTCCAGTGAGCACTCAGGGCTGATTTCCTGAAGAATGGATAGGTTTGGATCTTCTTGCAGTCCATGGGACTCTCTAGAGTCTCCTCCAGCACCATAACTCAAAAGCGTCCATTCTTCGGCGACCAGCCTTCTTTATGGTCCAGCTCTCACTTCCATACACCACTACTGGGAAAACCATAGACCTTTGTTGGCAAGGTGAACCTTTTGGCCCCAGCACCAAGCCCTGATCCTGCTTTCCGTGACTAGCGTTGCTTTCCCTCCTTGCAGGTTTGAGAGACTGTGACCTGAGCCGGCTAGGCATCCCCACGGCGGAGGCCTATTTCCAGATGTATTGCAAGCACATGGGCACCCCAGGAGTCGAGAACTGGAACTTCTACATGGCCTTTTCCTTTTTCCGAGTGGCTGCTATCCTACAGGGGGTGTACAAACGCTCACTCACAGGTGAGAGGACAAGGACATCAGGAGAGTCAGTGCCCCTTTCTCGTCCAGCATCCTGTTCTCAAAAGTTAAGGAATAATAATATTTTTTATTTATTTATACCATGCCCTTCCCGGTTCAGAAAACCGGGCTCAGGGTGGCTAACAACAAATTTAAAGCACTTAATTGATGCCACAAAAAACAGCATAAAATACGGTATAAAATGTGAATAACAATAAAATAAAAAATCAATTTAGGGGGGAAATCCATCCAATAAACATTAGATGATCACCAGGGCTAGCTGGCTAAATTAGTCCTATTTGGGCCAGCGAGGAGACCAGAGGAGAATTAGCTGTGGGATCCCAGAGTGGGTAATCTTCATAAAAACGGGAGGGGGAGGGAAGGAAGGAGAATAAA
Organism: Podarcis bocagei; assembly: GCF_964188305.1. Taxonomy (NCBI): domain Eukaryota; kingdom Metazoa; phylum Chordata; class Lepidosauria; order Squamata; family Lacertidae; genus Podarcis; species Podarcis bocagei. Next base: position 85,855,992 of record NC_138132.1, on the reverse strand, counting down.
AGATCAGGCTAAGTTCAAATTGAAAGCTAGGCAGAATAGTTCTGTCTTACAGGCCCTGCGGGAGGCATTCCACCAGGTCGGAGCCATCACTGAGAAGGCCCTGGCCCTGGTGGAGGATAGTCTGACTTCCTTAGGGCCTGGGACCTCTAAACTATGATTATTCATGGACCGTAAGGTCCTCTGCGGGGCATACCAGGAGAGGCGGTCCCGTAAATACAAGGGCCCTAAGACGGCGAATTCAGTTCGGATGACTATCATATCTACTACTGTGGGCAAGAAACCCGTAAAAGAAATGGAGTGGCCCTCATAGTCAACAAAAGAGTGGCGAAAGCTGTACTGGGATGCAGTCTCAAAAATGATAGAATGATCTCGATACGAATCCAAGGCAGACCTTTTAACATCACAGTAATCCAAGTTTATGCACCAACTACTGGTGCTGAAGAAACTGAAATTGACCAATTCTATGAAGACTTACAAGACCTTATAGAAGTGACACCAAAGAAGGATGTTCTGCTCATTATAGGGGATTGGAATGCTAAAGTAGGGAATCAAGAGATAAAAGGAACAACTGGCAAGTTTGGCCTTGGAGATCAAAACGAAGCAGGGCAAAGGCTAATAGAGTTCTGCCAAGAGAACAAGCTGGTCATCACAAACACGCTTTTCCAACAACACAAGAGACGACTCTACACATGGACATCCCCAGATGGGCAACATCGAAATCAGATTGATTATATTCTCTGCAGCCAAAGATGGAGAAGCTCTATACAGTCAGCAAAAACAAGACCTGGAGCTGACTGTGGCTCAGATCATCAGCTTCTTATAGCAAAATTCAAGCTTAAACTGAAGAAAGTAGGAAAAACCACTGGACAGGTAAGATACAATCTAAACCAAATCCCTTATGAATACACAGTGGAAGTGAGGAACAGGTTTAAGGATTTAGATTTGCTGGACAGAGTGCCTGAAGAACTATGGGTGGAGGCTCGCAACATTATACAGGAGGCAGCGACTAAAACCATCCCAATGAAAAAGAAATGCAAGAAAGCAAAGTGGCTGTCCAACGAGGCCTTACAAATAGCGGGGGAGAGAAGGCAAGCAAAATGCGAGGGAGATAATGAAAGATACAAGAAATTGAATGCAGATTTCCAAAGAATAGCAAGGAGAGACAAGAAGGCCTTCTTAAACGAGCAATGCAAAGAAATAGAGGAAAGCAACAGAATGGGAAGAACCAGAGATCTGTTCAAGAAAATCGGAAATATGAAAGGAACATTTCGTACAAAGATTACCATAATAAAGGACAAAAGTGGTAAAGACCTAACTGAAGCAGAAGACATCAAGAAGAGGTGGCAAGAATACACAGAGGAATTATACCAGAAAGATATGGATGTCTCATACACCCCAGGTAGTGTGGTTGCTGACCTTGAGCCAGACATCCTGGAGAGTGAAGTCAAATGGGCCTTAGAAAGCACTGCAAATAACAAGGCCAGTGGAAGTGATGGTATTCCAGCTGAACTGTTTAAAATTTTAAAAGATGATGCTGTTAAGGTGCTACACTCAATATGCCAGCAAGTTTGGAAAACTCAGCAGTGGCCAGAGGATTGGAGAAGATCAGTCTACATCCCAATCCCAAAGAAAGGCAGTGCCAAAGAATGCTCCAACTACCGCACAATTGCACTCATTTCACACGCTAGCAAGGTTATGCTTAAAATTCTACAAGGAAGGCTCAAGCAGTATGTGGACCGAGAACTCCCAGAAGTGCAAGCTGGATTTAGAAGAGGCAGAGGAACCAGAGACCAAATTGCAAACATGCGCTGGATAATGGAGAAAGCTAGAGAGTTCCAGAAAGACATCTACTTCTGCTTCATTGACTATGCAAAAGCCTTTGACTGTGTTGACCACAGCAAACTATGGCAAGTTCTTAAAGAAATGGGAGTGCCTGATCACCTCATCTGTCTCCTGAGAAATCTCTATGTGGGACAAGAAGCTACAGTTAGAACTGGATATGGAACAACTGATTGGTTCCAAATTGGGAAAGGAGTACGGCAAGGCTGTATATTGTCTCCCTGCTTATTTAACTTATATGCAGAATTCATCATGCAAAAGGCTGGGCTGGATGAATCCCAAGCCGGAATTAAGATTGCCGGAAGAAATATCAACAACCTCAGATATGCAGATGACACAACCTTGATGGCAGAAAGTAAAGAGGAATTAAAGAACCTTTTAATGAGGGTGAAAGAGGAGAGCGCAAAATATGGTCTGAAGCTCAACATCAAAAAAATGAAGATCATGGCCACTGGGCCCATCACCTCCTGGCAAATAGAAGGGGAAGAAATGGAGGCAGTGAGAGATTTTACTTTCTTGGGCTCCATGATCAGTGCAGATGGTGACAGCAGTCACGAAATTAAAAGACGCCTGCTCCTTGGGAGAAAGGCGATGGCAAACCTAGACAACATCTTAAAAAGCAGAGACATCACCTTGCCAACAAAGGTCCGTATAGTAAAAGCCATGGTTTTCCCAGTAGTGATGTATGGAAGTGAGAGCTGGACCATAAAGAAGGCTGATCGCCGAAGAATTGATGCTTTTGAATTATGGTGCTGGAGGAAACTCTTGAGAGTCCCATGGACTGCAAGAAGATCAAACCTCTCCATTCTGAAGGAAATCAGCCCTGCGCGCTCACTGGAAGGACAGATCGTGAAGCTGAGGCTCCAATACTTTGGCCACCTCATGAGAAGAGAAGACTCCCTGGAAAAGACCCTGATGTTGGGAAAGATGGAGGGCACAAGGAGAAGGGGATGACAGAGAATGAGATGGTTGGATGGTGTTCTTGAAGCTACCAGCATGAGTTTGATCAAACTGCGGGAGGCAGTGGAGGACAGAAGTGCCTGGCGTGCTCTGGTCCATGGGGTCACGAAGAGTCGGACACGACTAAACGACTAAACAACAACAACAAGACACAAATGCAAAGAGCAGGACCTGAGGGCAACAGAACTTTCCTCACTAGTGATTTCTAGCAACCAGCATTCAGAGACATATTACCTCTGACAGTGAAAAGAGTGGTTTTTTAGCACTTTCAGAACCCGAGATATGAGGCGAAACGTGCATACGCAGTCAAAGGCAGGAAGCGGTTGACCCCTGCAAACAGCTGGATTGACATTTCGCAGGTCAGCTGGGGAGCAGGGAGTTCCATCCTGCTGCTTTGCCAATGTCTAGGAGGCCCTGGTGAAACAGACCCCTCCCCTCCTCCCCATAGGTCAACATTGGAGAGGTGGGAGGGACCCCTGGTGTCTCCGTGGCAGCAGGAGATTGGCAGGTCGGTGACCCTGCGGGGGAAGATCCCCACCCCTGTTCTGCAGCAGCTCCTCGGGATTTTGGATCGGGAGCCTTTACCATCCCTGACCTGGAGATGCCAGATTGAACCTGGGGCCTTTGGCCTGCAAAGCAACAAAACCTGCTTCCATGGAGGTGGCGGTGATGGCGGTCAGCAGGTGGTCCCTGGCAAGCGGTCAGCCCCGTCACCCATGGTCAGCCATGCCAGTGAGCCTAAAGGTAGTGCGGAGGTGCTGCAAGTTCTTCATATCCACCTCACAGGAGGGTCCACCTGCATTTAGAGATGCAACTACAATGGGTAGTGTCAGGGAACTGACATCGGAGCGAGAGGCGAAGGGGAGGCTCCCAGATGATGCTGGCGAAGGACCCAGCAGTAGGGGGAGAAACAGCTCAGTAGAGGGGGAAGCCAATCAGCGCAACACCGGAGATAAAGGGAGGCAGACGGGGGAATTGGAGAGAGGGCTCCAGGACTCTTCACTGGACATCAGTGAGGAGAGCCCAGGTCCTCCGCTGCCCACGCCCTCCCTGCGCAGAAGACTCCCGCGCAGTGAGAGGAGGAGGAGACTGGGTGTCAAACAACTTTTATGCTGGAAGAGGTTCAAGAAACGCCCACTGACGGATTCTGCCAGTGACTGAGGCAGCCACGGGAAAAAGGAGCTGCGCAGTCAGAAAGGTTTAACAAGGGAAATTAACCGAGAAAGGCACCATCTTACGCACGAGTAACTCATACCCACTACAGGTAGGTTGGGGAGGAATGTGCTTCCAGAGAGGGCAGAATCACACCATGCACTTTAAAAATATATATATATATTTTATTGATTTTCTTTCTTACAACAAATATCCATCATCATTATTAAACATTCATTTTCCAATTTCCCCCCTCCCAGCTTCCATTTCTGGTTTGTTACATCAAATGATACAATCTGCTGTTTGTATTTAGTACTATGTTGTCCCATTGTTATACACTCATACCTCGGGTTACAGACACTTCAGGTTGCATGTTTTTCGGGTCGCAGACCGCCGAAACCCGGAAGTACCAGAACAGGTTACTTCTGGGTTTCAGCGGTCGTGCATGCGCAGGAGCGCTAAATCGCAACCCGTGTGTGCAGACGCGCCACTGCAGGTTGCAGACGCTGCAGGTTGCGAATGTGCATCCCGCACGGATCACGTTAGCAACCCGAGTGTCCACTGTACTTCTTGTTCTCTTTAGATAAAGTTGTAAATGTTTATTTAAATCCTGCCAGTGAATCACACCATGCACTTAAAGCACATTTGAAGCCCGTGACTTCCCCCAGAGAATTCTGGGAACTGTAAATTCACATACACACAAAGCCACAATTTCCAGTTCAGTAGTACCTCGGGTTACATACGCTTCAGGTCACAGACTCCGCTAACCCAGAAATAGTACCTCGGGTTAAGAACTTTGCTTCAGGATGAGAACAGAAATTGTTCAGTGACGGCACAGCAGCAGCAGGAGGCCCCATTAGCTAAAGTGGTGCTTCAGATTAAGAACAGTTTCAGGTTTAGAACGGACCTCCGGAACAAATTAAGTACGTAACCAGAGGTACCACTGTACTCTTAACAAACTGCCATTCCCACCATCCTTTGCAGGAAGCCATGTGCTATATACATGCGCTGGGTGCTCTTTCAGTGTGTGGTGCGTATCTGTCCACACTCCTGGACCCTGGCAGTTGTTCCTCTAGTTGAGGCCCCAGCTTCTTCCCTCCAGGCAGAAAGAGTGGCATGTGGACTCAGGGGCGAGGAATTTCCCTAAAGATGTTGCCTCTGTTCATTCTGCACAGGCCAGGCCAGCTCAGCGACTGCAGGGAGCAGCGGGAAGCAGGCCGAATTCATCGCAGACCTCGCCTGGGATTTTGCTACAAAAGAAGGCTTCCGGGTCTTCAAGGGACTTCCAACTCCCGTGGCCCCCACCAGGGCGTTCAGTACCTGGGCTGGCCCGAGGCAGTTCCCACAGAGTAGCTACTCCACGCTGGCTCCTGCTTCCAGGTTCCACCTGATCATCTCTCCGGACGGCCTGCCCAGCCGCGTCCAGCAGCTGCACCACAAAGTGAAGAAGTTCATGGAGGCCCACATTTACCCGGCCGAGCAGCTTCTGCGAGACCACCAGGCTTCCTCGTGCCGGTGGACTCCTCATCCCTTGATGGAAGAACTCAAGGCAAGTCCCCTTCCTCCTGGTGTCGCACAGGGCAGCAACCTAGTTGAGGCCAGGCAGGTGGCTCCTGGGAGAGAGCATCCCTTACGCTGGGTGCCATGAGCAAAAAGGCCCCGCTCCGGTCTTCGTTGCATAAAATCTCTCCAAGAGAAGGAGACTTTCTATAGGACACTGTCAAACAACCTCAGATTCCACAGTCTGGTTATTATATCTTCACATCTTAGCTGCCCATTTGGCGTAACCTGTTCTGTTCCCAATAGTTATGGGAAGAGATGAGTTGTGTGTTTCTCTCCTCTGATCACAGGAACATGGGTGGTGCCAGACAGGGGGCAGGAGGATAAGGACCTACACACACACACACACACACACACACACACACAAAAACATCATGATTAACATATAGTGTTATTTTTCTTTCAGAGATCTTTACAGAAATATACTTTGCCTTTTGGGGGGCCCCCCGATTTTTTTCTACTGCCCCGCTGCACTGGAGATATCATTTCCCACTTCTTCCTGCTCCCCCAGCTTCTGCTGAAATACGTTTCATCAATCACAAGCCATACGATTTTGGATTTCTCTCTGTAGTCATAATAACGGCTAGGAACCTGATTTCTAAAAAGAAGAATACATGCAGGCTCATTATACACCCTTCTGTGTCCCGAAAAGCCTTGGTCTGATTCTGAGAGAGGGGTTTTTCCTTCATCATTCCCAAGTGCAAATTCTTCAGGGTTTCTGTTTTTGGTAGTCCTCATTTGAAAAGCAAATAAACACCATAAATCCAGTTTGCCCAGCCCAGCCCAAGCTTGCTTCTTGGATCCACTGATGTTCCCTGGAGGCAGGTGCCTCTGTCTCAATCTCTGCACCTGTTCTCTCATCCTTCAGGAGAAGGCCAAGTCTGAGGGACTCTGGAACCTTTTCCTGCCGCTGGAGAGTGACCCGGACATGAAGTACGGAGCAGGCCTGACCAATGTGGAGTACAGCCACTTGTGCGAGCTGATGGGGACTTCGCTTCATGCGCCTGAGGTACCTGCCTAACTCAGTGAGGTTGGCCTAAAACAGGCAGGGAGCCCTTTTCAGCCAAGGGCCACCTTCCTTCCTGGAGAACCTTCCAGGGGCCACATGCCAGCCATGGTTGGGGCCTGAGGGAAGAGTGGGGAGAGCAATCAAGCCGCTCACTTTGGATATTTTTGTATGTGCACACATTCAACTTACATTAATAATAATAATAATAATAATAATAATAATAATAATAATAATAATAATACATTTATTTGTACCCCGCCCATCTGGCTGGGTTTCCCCAGCCACTCTGGGCGGCTTCCAACAAAGATTAAAAATACATTAAAATGTCACACGTTAAAAACTTCCCTGAACAGGGCTGCCTTCAGATGTCTTCTAAATGTCAGGTAGTTGTTTATCTCTTTGACATCTGATGGGAGGGCATTCCAGAGGGTGGGTGCCACCACTGAGAAGGCCCTCTGCCTGGTTCCGTGTAGCTTTGCTTCTTGCAGTGAGGGTGTTGAATGGTCTCTTTAAATGTGAAGGTTCATTATTGTTCCACAAGATGTGTATGTCTTTAAGGGCCAGAGCAAATAATGAGACCCAGTTTTACAGCTGTGAAACAGTATAGCAGGTGCTGCTAAGTTGTGTTAATTAAGCTGTGTCAGCAATTGGGTATAGTATATAGAGAGCAGCACCTAGCTCTCTCAGTACCCTGGGGGATAGGTTGGTGGTTGGGTCATGCTTGTTGATATATTTAATGCAAAAGGAGTTTTTGTTTTTGTTATTAAAACCTTGTTAAAGTTATTTTTGAGTTCCTTGTAATGCGTGGTCTCCCCAGCAAGCTTTCTGCAGTGCAACTAAACTGCAAATAGCCAACAGAGGGAACTGCCAGAAGGCCCTCAGCGCTGGACCTCAGTGTCCGGGCTGAACGATGGGGGTCTTCCACCCTTCATCCAGGCACATGTTAGTCCTTATCGCTATCCAAGGACGTATTCCAGCCCTCAAGGAGAGCGGTGCGAGGCTCCAGCCAGAGAAACCCCTAGGGAAGCTTCAGAGGAGGAAGGCTCAGAGCCAGGGGAGTGGTGGTAGAAAACAGGCCAGAGGATGAAGGGGAGGGGACAGAATGGCTCGATGCTGAACAAGCAACAGGCTGGAGTGAGAGAGAGGAACCAGAGGCAGAAAGCGCTTCAGACAGAGGACAGGCAGCTGAGGAGGAGGAGGAGGCGACAGAGGCTGCAGCAGCTTCACAGGAGCCTGCCGGTCCTACTGTATTCAGCTCCCCTCCTCCCTTGTCTTCAAGGGCACCTAGGGCTTTGCAAGTAGCAGAGCAAAGACACTCCCTTAATGTTAAGGATTTGGAAATTTGAGGGCTTGCCCTGGACTCACACCCCCTGGCATGGCCAGACTACAATCCCATCATCCCTGACACTGGTCCTGTTAGGGATGATGGGAGTTGTAGTCCCAAAACATCTGGAGGGCCGAGTTTGGCCATGCCTGCGGCCTAGTCCATTCCTTAGGCTTTGAATTTCAGTTCTAGCAGAGCGTGCAAGAGGCTTCTCTGAATGAAGCTTCTTTTAGAAAACCTCTCATTCCTGGTGCCTGTTGTTGGACGCAGAAACATTACAGCACCCTGTCCTCACTGTGGCCACCAAGATGCCTGTGGGAAAGCAGGACCTGAACACTAGAGCCCCCTCTCGTGGTTTTCAGCAGCTTGCATTGCTACATCTGATCACCCCAAGGCCCCAGGGAGCTGCGTTGGACAAATTAGTTGGGTCGGCTTTATAAATCAGCTTTGCTATGAGAGATGGGCCTGTGTTCATCTTCTGTCTCATGGCTGAATGATGGCAACATGCTGTCTGACCTCCTGTCTCTCTTCTCCAGGTATTCAACTGCTCTGCCCCAGACACAGGCAATATGGAGGTGCTTCTGCGCTATGGGACAGAAACACAGAAGGAGCGCTGGCTGCAGCCTTTGCTGGACGGAAAGATCCGGTCTTGCTTTGCTATGACGGAGCCACAGGTCAGGGCTGCCCTTCCTCTTGTTTCTTGAACACTAGGGAAAGAAGTATTGGGATTCTTAATTATTCTTACTAATTAAAACCTTTATTTTGGTAGTACAGTGGCACATCGGGTTACATACGCTTCAGGTTACAGACTCCGCTAATGCAGAAATAGTACCTCAGGTTAAGAACTTTGCTTCAGGATGAGAACATAAATCGTGCTCCGGTGGTGCGGTGGCAGCAGGAGGCCCCATTAGTTAAAGTGGTGCTTCAGGTTAAGAACAGTTTCAGGTTAAGAACGGACCTCCGGAACGAATTAAGTTCTTAACTCGAGGTACCACTGTAGAGCATGGGTAGGCAGACTAAGGCCCGGGGGCCGGATCCGGCCCAATTGCCTTCTAAATCCAGTCCAGGAATCAGCGTGTTTTTACATGAGTAGAATGTGTTCTTTTATTGAAAATGCATCTCTGGGCTATTTGTGGGGCATAGGAATTCGTTCATTTTTATTTATTTTTTCAAAATATAGTCCGGCCCCCTACAAGGTCTGAGGGACAGTGGCCCCCTGCTGAAAAAGTTTGCTGACCCCTGTAGTAGAGTATTTACATCATGCCATATACAAAGCAAACAAACAATAAATAATAAGAGAAAGGAATGGTGACACACTGATATAAATTGAGGCAGCCACAGCAATCAAAGTGTTAAAAAAAACCCCAGGTAAAATCATCATCTTTATAAATAGGCACAGCACAAAATCCTTAAGACGGCAGCTGAAACAGAAAGTCTTGGGGTCTGGGCTGTTTTATATAAGCCATGTCGTTAGCTTCAGTTTGAGGAAGCAGTGGAACACAAAAACAGCAAATGAATAAATGAGCCTTGCGTCTATATTCCCTCTAAAACAAAGTGCCTTCTTTTCTTAGGTTGCTTCCTCTGATGCCACCAACATTGAATCCTCCATTGTCAAGGAAAAGGACACCTACGTCCTGAACGGGCGCAAATGGTGGATATCAGGTACATTGCACCGTCTCCCCAGTTTCTGGTATCAGGGCTCACCGTTCTGCAGCTGGGATGCTGAGGTGTGGAGTGGGGAAGGATCAGGCCAGCTCCCAAAAGGGCTCAGCCATTTCCTTGCCCTACAATTTAAGGTTTTCTTGTGGCTTCCAGAGAGAGATGGTGGATGTCTTCCTAGAGGGCTTCTGGGAAATTTCCTTGTTCCAGATTTCATTGCTTGCCCGTAAGACACTGCCTGGAAGCAATTCTCAACAGGAAGTAATGGAGCAAAGCAACTTGAAGGGTGCTGTGAGCTTGGGAACTGTGCTCTGCTCTTCAAAGAATTGCCTTGTGGGCATTTTCCAGATGACCAAAGGAGCTGTGACTGGGTGAAATCAGCTCCAAAGCAGAGACGAGAAGTGGAAACTGCCTGGGGTGGGGGCTTCTTCTGTTTCCAATGCATCGGTGCAAGTCGAGAAGAAAGGGCATTTGGGCACCGGTTTAAAATTTACGGCATGTAATGCCTTAAAGGAAAATATTATGAAAATGATCTATAGGTGGTACATGACCCCAGTCAAGCTAGCAAAAATCTACCATTTGCCCGATAATAAGTGTTGGAAATGCAAAGAAACTGAAGGTACTTTTTATCACCTTTGGTGGACATGCCCGAAGATTAAGGCTTTCTGGGAAATGATATATAATGAAATGAAAAAGGTACTTAAATGTACTTTCCCTAAGAAACCAGAGGCCTTTCTCTTGGGCATTGTCGGCCAATTGGTGCCAAAGAAGGATAGAATTTTTTTTATGTATGCTACCACAGCAGCAAGAGTACTTATCGCAAAGCACGGGAAGACTCAAGATTTACCCACTCTGGAAGAATGGCAGATGAAGGTGATAGACTATATGGGACTGGCTGAAATGACTGGCAGAATCCGTGATCAGGGGAAAGAGACGGCGGAAGAAGACTGGAAGAAATTTAAAATTTATCTTAAGAAACATTGTAAAATTAATGAAAGTTAAAATGTTGAGGCTTTAGGGGGAAAAAAGGGGTTTACAGCTGTAAAAGATTAAGTAAAAGAAAAGAATAAGGGATAAATCAGATAAAACCAAGTGTCAGGATTTGCTGAAATAATTTTGGAAACTGGGATGCACAAAGGGGAGGTTTGGGGAAGTCAACGAAGTAAGGTTTATGAAAAAATGGATATGAAATTATACATGTTTGTTTGTTTATTTGTTTGTATGTGTCTATAAAAAATGTTTTGTAAAACCAATAAAAATTTTATAATAAAAAAGGCATTTGGGGCAGTGGGGTTGGCAAAGAGCCAGCCAGCATGGAGGCTAGTACCGATTTCCAACACAGGCACCCCTCACCCAAAACTCTCTTCGCTGCAGGTTCCTTGGACCCTCGTTGCCAGCTCTGCATCTTTATGGGCAAGACGGACCCCACCGCCCAAAGGCACAAGCAACAGTCCATGTTGCTGGTTCCTATGGACACGCCTGGAATCACCATCCTGAGGCCACTCAGTGTTTACGGCCTGGACGATGCTCCAGGTCAGGCAAAGCATTTTTATTCAGGGTTTTCCCTGAAGGGCTTCCAGGGAAGGAGGGCCGGCATGCGCTGGGCCTCTCTTGCCTTTAGGGTCTTCCGCAGATAGGGCACCACCACTGCAAAGGCCCTGTTCCTGGTTGCCAGCTGCTTCTGGGGAAGAACCTCCGCAGATCAAGCGTTGCGCTCTTGCTAATTTCAGTGATCATAGACTCATAGAAATTGTAGAGTTGGGAGGGAACCAAAGGGTCATTCCCCTGCAAGACAGGAATCACAGCTCGAACGTTTGTGATCCATGTCTGCACTTAAGAGTTAGTGTTAATAAGGCTTCAATATTAAGCCACGTTACTTAGGCAGAGGTCCCCTCCAGGTTATGATGGGGGTGTTGTGTAACAGCAGCCGGGGAGTGGCAAGGGATTCCCTCTACCAAGAAATTTCCACTTCCTTCTCTTTCCAGCTGGCCATGGAGAGATAGCCTTTGACAACGTCCGTGTGCCCCAAGAGAATCTCTTGCTGGGCCCTGGCCGAGGGTTTGAGATAGCCCAGGGGAGGCTGGGCCCAGGAAGGATACACCACTGCATGAGGCTGATCGGCTTTGCAGAAAGGGCGCTGGCCCTCATGAAGGAGAGGGTAAGCAACACAGCATGGTGTGTGGGCTTGAGGGTTCTCATGGAGCAGCTCTCCTCGGCACCTTGGGTCATGTCTGCCTGTCACTGGGCTCCTTTATCCAGCACAATCTCATTCTGGGCTGCCTCTCTCCCTCCATCTTCCCCAAGCACTAGGTGGTTTGGGGAGACTTTTGCATTGCAGCAGGTGCATAGGGACGCGAGTGGCGCTGTGGGTTAAACCACAGAGCCTAGGGCTTGCCAATCAGAAGGCCGGCGGTTCAAATCCCCGCGACGGGGTGAGCTCCTGTTGCTCGGTCCCAACTCCTGCCAACCTAGCAGTTCGAAAGCATGTGAAAGTGCAAGTAGATAAATAGGTACTGCTCCGGCGGGAAGGTAAACGGCGTTTCCGTGCGCTGCTCTGGTTCACCAGAAGCGGCTTAGTCATGCTGGCCACCTGACCCGGAAAAACTGCGGACAAACGTCAGCTCCCTTGGCCAATAAAGTGAAATGAGCGCTGCCACCCCAGAGTCATTTGCAACTGGACTTAATTGTCAGGGGTCCTTTACCTTTTTTTGCATTGCAGCTTATTACCTGTGGCCATGACAAGTCGGCTTATCAGGGTGAAGACCTGTCTGAATAAAACCCTCTTTGCCTGCAGAAGGTCATAGGAGGCTGCCTTGCCATGTCAGATCTCTGGCCCTTTCAGCTCAGTCTTGTCTACAGTGACCAGTGGCAGCTCTTCAAGGTTTCAGGCAGTGGTCTATCCTAGCCCTGTCTAGGGCCTTATCTGTTACAGGGTCACTGGCAGAGAATATACTGTGCGTCCAAAAGGGGCTAAGTGGGTCTCCTTTCACAAGGAGTTCTAGCACCTGGGAGGAGCAGCCACCAAGGAGGCCCTGTCTCAGGTTTCCACCAAGGCCCTCTCTGGAGAGTTTTAAAACCCAGACAGCCCTGTATGCTAAAACAGGGGCTTTTGGTTCCTTGTCACGTAGAGCTTCATAAGTCACCATGAGCACCTCTGAAATGTGCCTGGAAGTAACCTGCTAGCCTTCGAAACCTTTAATTTTTTTTTTATTTAAACAAGGACAATACACTTCAATAACACGCAAGAACTAAAAAAGGAAAAAGCAATGGAACTGACTGAAAACTAAATTAAACATATGCACACAGTACAAATTTGGATTGTTTCATTCATACTCCCTGGAAAATAACCCTGATTACCATTATTAGCATTGGGCAGGAGGAGGGGATAATAACATTTTTAAAAGGGGACCATTTATATGGGACCAAGGTATTGCGCTTGAGGTCTTACGATCTTCTCAAAGCTGAAAGAATTCCAAATACTGTAGGAATCATTTGAACATTGATATCACCACTAATATATGAAATAAAATAGTTGCCATGCTGTTGAAAGCAAACCTTTTCTTTCTTTCTTTTTTGGTTTGTCCTCCAGTGTACCTTGAATTTTAAGTTACTTTTTGGAACAGATATGGCTGTACCACATTTAAACCTTCTAAATATTTCTCTTTTTTGTGATAACCCTCCTGGCAGCTCACAATAAATATAGAATCATTTATCTATTTTTAATCCATCTTCATGGATGGTTTTCTTCAGTGAAGCTGTCTTTAAATTGGGAGTAAGGATACCCATTGGAACTGGCCCTGGTCAGTAGTCTGCCTGAAGTCCTGTGAAGCAACTGATGTTGCTACAGCGGCCAAACAGTCTTTGGCTAGGTCAGAGCGAAACCCTCAGCCAGCTGTACCTTCCTCGGCAGGTGTCATCTCGCGTGGCCTTTGGGAAGCTCTTGGCAGAGCAGGGCACCATCAGGGCAGAAATCGCCGAGTCCCGTGTTGAGATTGAGCAAGCCCGCCTCCTGGTCCTCAAGGCAGCGCACCTGATGGACACTGTTGGGAATAAGGTACGTGCTCAAAGAATCTCGGGGGTCCACAAACCAGCGAGAACCGTGGCTGTGGGGAAAGGAAAGTTTCAACCCTGTCATTCCCACCACCAGCTCACAGTGGGGATGTGAATGCAAGGAGAGCCTTCTGGATCAGGCCACTTGTGGCAAGTAGCCATTGATGGCCTTATCCATGGATTTGTCAATAATAACAACAACAACAACAACAATAATTTTTTATTTATACCTTGCCCATCTGGCTGAGTTTCCCCAGCAACTCTGGGGGCTCCCAACAGAATATTAAAAACACAATAAAACTTCAAATGTTTAAAACTTCCTTAAACAGGATTGCTTTCAAATGTCTTCTAAAAGTCAGGTAGTTGTTTATTTCCTTGACATCTGATGGGAGGGTGTTCCACAGGGTGGGTGCCACCACCGAGAAGGCCCTCTGCCTGGTTCCCTGTAACCTCACTTCTCGCAGTGAGGGAACCGCCAGAAGGCCCTCGGAGCTGGACCTCAGTGTCCAGGCTGAATGATGGGGGTGAGTTCCATAGTTTAAAGCCCTCCGAGTTGGTGGCAGTGAGTTCCACAGTTCAGCTATGCACTGTGGTGAAGGAGGACTTCATCTCTCCTGAACCTTCCAACATTCAACTTCATTGGATGGCCACAAGTTCTAGTGCTAGGCTTTGTGGCCCTTCCCTTGCCACAGGTGCACAAGAGGGAAAATGATCCCCGCATTTCAGGGGTTTGGACTAGATAACCCTTGCTGTCCCTTCCAACTCTACAGTTCTGTGGTTCTGTGAATCAGAACTGGAGCACTGAGGAATGATGCAGACCTCAGACTGAAGCGGTTTGAGATGTGGAGCTGGAGTGGCTTGAGGCCTGAAGGGCGAAATCAAGGAATGGGGAACCTGTGGCCCTCCAGATGTTGTGGAACTCCAGCTCCCATCAACCCTGGCCAGCACGGCCAATGGCCAGGGATGATGGGAATTGAAGTCCAGCAACATCTGGAAACATTACTTTCTTGGGCTCCATGATCACTGCAGATGGTGACAGCAGCCACGAAATTAAAAGACGCCTGCTTCTTAGGAGAAAAGCAATGACAAACCTAGACAGCATCTTAAAAAGCGGAGACATCACCTTGCCAACAAAGGTCCATATAGTTAAAGCTATGGTTTTCCCAGTAGTGATGTATGAAAGTGAGAGCTGGACCATAAAGAAGGCTGATCGCCAAAGAATGGATGCTTTTGAATTCTGGTGCTGGAGGAGACTCTTGAGAGTCCGATGGACTGCAAGAAGATCAAAGCTATCCATTCTGAAGGAAATCAGCCCTGAGTGCTCACTGGAAGGACAGATCCTGAAGCTGAGGCTCCAATACTTTGGCCACCTCATGAGAAGAGAAGACTCCCTGGAAAAGACCCTGATGTTGGGAAAGATGGAGGGTACAAGGAGAAGGGGAAGACAGAGGACGAGATGGCTGGACAGTGTTCTCAAAGCTACCAGCATGAGTTTGACCAAACTGCGGGAGGCAGTGGAAGACAGAAGTGCCTGGCGTGCTCTGCTCCATGGGATCATGAAGAGTCGGACATGACTAAACAACAACAACAACAACATCTGGAAGGCCCCAGGTTCCCCTCCGTGGATCTACACCGTTGCTGAATTTGAGAAAGTGCTGGGCTGCCTTTTTTGCCCCTTCACCTGCCACCTGTTTCTCCCTTTGGCTCTGTGTTCATGGCTCTGCCCAGTGGCTGGATTGGGCCGTGTGAAGGCAGGAGTGGAAGCTCCCCCTATCCTGTGCTCTGCTTCTGATCAGTTTACAAGAGGTGGCATCAAACGGCTTCAGTGGGAATGAAGGGAGGTTGAGAGCTGTGCCCTTATGTACGTGGGGGGAGTCCTGGGGAAGAGCTGACCGACATTTTGTCTCATCTCCTAGGAAGCGGCTCTTGAGATCGCCATGATCAAGGTGGTGGCCCCAAGGATGGCTCTGCGCGTTGTCGACCGAGCGATCCAGGCGAGTGTTTCTCACGCTAGTGGAGGGGAAGGGAAGCTGTGGGAGTCCAGGTGTTCTCGGATGCCTTGACCATTGTCTGGGGCTGATGGGAGTTGAACTCAAGCAGTATATTGATGGGTAACAAGGGTCTTGTCACAATTCAAAGGCAAGATAATTTACACTGTATTGAGCCAGGCCTAGCTAACAGGCATCCTCCAGATGTTGCCAGGCTCCAACTCTGGTGAGAGGCAGCGTGGTGTAGTGGTTAGAGTATCAGACTAAGAGCTGGGAGACCAAGGTTGAAGAATCGGCCTTCAGTCATCAAGCTCGCCTTGGGCTCACTGTCAGCCTAAGCTACCACCCAGGGTTGTTGGGATCAAATGTGGAGGGGGGGGGAATCATGTACCCCACCTTGAGCAACTTGGAGGAAAGGGTGGGATGGAAATGCAATAAATAAGCACCCATAAAACAATAGGTAATAAAACAATAAACCAGTAGGCTAAAAGCAAAGAAAACAAAATGACAACTAAAAATATAAACATAGGGTCAGAAAATGTCTAAACCCTAATTAAAAGCTGAATTGAGGGCTGGAGGTTCTGGCTAGGCTGCTACCTCTATCGCCATTTCTGTCTGGATTATTTAATTATTTAAAAATATATATGTGGATACCACTATTTCATTGAAAATATATCAAAGTAGTTTTCACCAATAAAAACATACAGCAGAAGCATTTTTTTTCAATGTTAAAAAGTTAAAAACAAAGTAAAAAAACAACCCAAGCATCAGTAAACCATTGTGAAAGGATGTCTTCTTAATTGCCTGCATAGGCCTGGAGGACTAAAAAAGTTTGCATAGAAGGCACCCACTCAATCTCCAGTGGCAGAGAGTTCCACAGGACTGGGCCAATGACCACAATGACTCCATTTCTCATGGTCAAATGAGCCCCACCCACTCAGGAAACAACCAGCAGGTTGTTCTCAGTAAAAAAAGGGGTTCAGAATGAATATACTCCTTCACCCCTTGTTATTTGGCTGAGCCTCTTCTTTGAAATCTAATGCATTGTGCAGAAACTTGCAATACAGTGCATCCTGCACTTAAAAAATAATAATAATAACACTGTGTTTCCTCTCTGCTCCCTGGCTTCTTTCTCTTTCCCCTTGCCTGGCTTACTCACAGGCTTTTGGAGCAGCTGGACTTAGCAACGACCAACCACTGGCGCAGTTCTTCGCCTGGGCACGGGCTCTCCGCCTCGCCGATGGACCCGACGAAGTCCACCGGGCAGCCATCGCTAAAATGGAGCTCAAGCGCTAACGCAGCCCCGTCCAGGCGGCCACACAAACCCCCAGCAAGCCAGAGTTGGGAAAAGGGCACCCGATCTGCAGCTCTGGGGACCGGCAAGGTGTGGTTCTGGGGAGGCTATATGGATGTGGCTTGTTTATTGGAAATCCGGTGTTTGTGCTGGCTTCCTTGGGCCACTGCAATAATTATTGAGCTGATTACAGAACGCACAAAGAATCACAGGGGCCGGCCGGCAGCTAGCGAAGGACTCAGCTGTAACCTCTTGGGGTCTTTGCTGAAGAATCTACATGGGTGCATTCAGAGATCCACAAAAGCGATGAACTTCCTTCATATGGTGGGCGACTGTGATGGGCAATGGCTATTGGAAAGCTACCCGTCCCTTCTGAAGAATCCCAGCTCGCTCGTGTATGGGAAAGCGCTGCCTCGGATCCACCGCAGGATATTTAGTAGTATGGTGGAGAAAATATGGGCATCCCTTCGTGGATTCTAGCAGAGGAGCCCCATGCCAGCTGCCTTTCAGAGTTTTCTGTGCCTTGGCAGGGGGCGAGAATATGCACTTTGATTATATACTTACTGTAATTCACTGAGGGAATCGTGGGGAAGATCGAAATCACAGGAGAAATAGGGATTCTGCAAGTGTCCCAGGGAACGGTTGCATTAAAAGCAGAATGAGCACACTGACTCTGTTTTCTTTTCCAGAATGCAGTTACGAAACCGAAGTTTTGCGCCAGGATTCTTATAGCTGCCTTTTCGATCAGCTTGCCTGTATTCCCCTTGGCTGCTAAGCATGGGGATGAAACAAAATTTCAAACGAAATGGAACCAAAGCTGAAACTCGCTAAACGAAAGACGTACTTGGGGGGCGGGAATGGGTGCAAACGAGGTGCTTATAGGCAGACGCTGGTTGTTGCCGCCCTCCAGACCACATGTCGAAATGGCACGTGAAGAAGGGCCTCGGATGATGAACACAAGGTCAATAGGCAGGGAGTTCCAAAGTGTAGGTGTTGCCACACTGAAACATGGATAAAGGGTGGGATTAGGGACGTGGGTGGTACTGTGGATTAAACCACAGAGCCTAGGACTTGCCGATCAGAAGGTGGCGTTTCGAATCCCCGCGACGGGGTGAGCTCCCGTTGCTCGGTCCCTGCTCCTGCCAACCTAGCAGTTTGAAAGCACGTCAAAGTGCAAGTAGATAAATAGGTACCGCTCCAGCGGGGAAGGTAAATGGCATTTCCGTGTGCTGCTCTGGTTCGCCAGAAGCGGCTTGGTCATGCTGGCCACATGACCTGGAAGCTGTACGCTGGCTCCCTTGGCTAATAAAGTGAGATGAGCGCCGCAACCCCAGAGTTGGCCACGAGTGGACCTAATGGTCAGGGGTCCCTTTACCTTTAAAAGGGTGGGACAAGTATTATGTAGCACCTCTTCCGGCGTTGGGTCTGGGCTGATGGGATCTGGAGTCCAACTGAGTGTTGCCATATTTCAAAAAGTAAAAACCAGGAGCATTTTTTTAGGAAGACCCCAAAATTGTTGAGCTTAGACAAACCCCAACATTCTTGAGCTCCCCCCCTAAAAAAACCAGAAAAATGTGATTTTTCGGTTTACTTGCCGAAGATCCAGGACAAACCGCCGCCTTCCAGAAATTCCCCCCAGACATCACTTCCACCTTTGAAATCCCAGTAATGTCTGGGAAAATCCAGACATATGGCAGCCCTAAACAACATAGAAGGTTCCCCAGGCCTACTCTATTTTTTCCTTGACAATGTATAAATACCGTATTTTTTGCTCCATATGACACACTTTTTTCCTCCTAAAAAGTAAGGGGAAATGTCTGCGTCTTACGGAGCGAATGCGTGGTCCCTGGAGCCGAATTGCCCAGGGGCAAAAAGCAGATCATGCTCTTTTTTTTAGAAAGAGGGAAGGGGGTGTTGAAACAAAGCTGCTGATCGGCAAGTGATCAGAGGGAGATAAGGGACACTAGCGATAAAGGAGGCTGCCTGGGAGGGGGGGAGGTAAAGACAGTGAACTTACAAGGAGAGGAGACAGGAATACTAAAGCAATGAGGAGAGAAATTAGAAGAAAAGGAGGAGCAAAAAAACCTCCAGCTAAGGAAAAGACACTAAGGCAAACGAGGGAAGGGGGTGTTGAAAGGAAGCAGCTGATCGGCAAGCAATCGGGAGTGAGATAAGGGACGCTAGCGATAAAGGAGGCTGCCTGACAGGGGGGAGGTAAAAGCCCATGGATCCTCAGGATTTTTGCGTTGGATCACCCCAAATTCACCATCGGATCACATAGCATGTCCATGGCTACAGCCTGCACCCAAGAAATCACGCACTCACTGTTGTGTGGGGCCGCAATGGCGCAAAGCATGGATCCTCAGGATTTTTGCATTGAGCTACCCCAAACTCACCGTCAAATCACATAACATGTCTGGGCCACAGCATGAACCACAAAAATCATACATCCACTGTTTTGTTCAGAATATTTTTTCTCTCAGCGAAAAATATGGTTACTTTGAGCAATATTTCAGTGTGGCGTAGAGTGCTGGACTAGAACCTGGGAGACACCAGGGTTCAAATCCCTGTTTGGCCATAGAATCGTTGTAGAGTTGGAAGGGACCCACAGGGGACATCTAGTCCAACCCCCTGCATTCCAGGAAACTCAGCTAAAGCAATGGAGTTAATTTGGTTGACCTTGGGCCTGTCAGAGGGGGCTGAGAGCAGTTGGAGTGCAGCAGTGTCTGGAAGGCCCCAAGCTCCCATGCTTGGCACAGGAGTGGCACATGCCCACAAAGCAGTTATTTTTGACAAGACTTGCTTTTGCAGCGGCTTTAGGCAGCAGACAAAACGAAAACCTGAAGAAACGTGTCATAGGGGGAAGAAGGTGCGGGGCCTTGGGCGGCTTCACCTGGGCGTGTAGTCACTTTGGCAACTTTAGCAAGCAATGACCTAGCCGAGCTCCTGCCCTGCCCGCAACACAGGCTCCTTCACACGTGCTTTGAAGCCCGCAGTCTACAGGGTTTTGTTGGTTATTTTTCGCGCGTGCGAACGAGCCACGAGGGCGGCTGTGCCCTCATCAGTCCGTGGGGAAAGCAGGCCGCGCGCGTGTCACTCGCTGCGGCAGCGGGGCGCTTTGCCGGGTTCCGTTCGCGACACGCGTAACGTGTGAATCCTCCCGGCTCCGACACGCAGGGCGCAGCTGAGCGCCACGGGGGCGGGCCCTCGCCAAACCGCTTGCCATTGGCTGCCTGGAGGCGGGAGAGGGCCGTTGGCCGACTCGCCGTCCCTCCCCCGGCCAGGCGGAGCATCGGGGTGCAGCCCAGGCGGCGGGAGCGCGCGCTCCGTTTCGCAGGAGGAGGCGAGCATGTTGCGAACGCTGGCGCTCCGCTCCGGCCCGCTGCGCCTTCGGGCGGCCCCCTTGCGCCTCGCCGCCAGAGCCTGGTCCGCCGCCGCCGTCCCCGCGCCCAACCCGCGCCCGGAGATCGCCTACACGCAGGTAAGGAGCAGGCCGGAGCGGCCCCTGCTTCTTCGCGGGGGAAGCAGCCGCGCCTCCTGCCCGCCCTCCAGCCTTGCTTCCCTTGGCCGGCCAAGAGGTTCCTGGAGCGCGTGCAGAGTGCAGGCTCTCCCTCGCTACCCGCAAGCAACTCCTTTCTCCGACCCGGACCCCCCGGACCCTCAGGAGGAGGGGGTCTTCATCCGTATCTTCCGCACCTGCAGAGAGGGCTTATCTTCTTTTTTCCCAAAATTTCTTTATTGGTTTTCACATTATAAACAAACACATAAGACAAACCAACACAAATCATAGCCTTATTGAAAATTACACTTATTAACATTGTTAAGTGACTTCCTCGCTTCCCCTTGGTTGGATTTCATTGCATATCCTTTTAACGGTTTTCCAAATCACAGTTCTTTATAAAATTTAACTTAAACCTTAACATCCTTAGATCTTCACATTATGAAATTAAACATATGAATTCATCACTTCACATAAATAAAATCCTAAACCAATTAAGTATCTGCAAGCTGTTTCCAATTAATTTAACTTAACATATTTAACTAAGTAATCATTAAATTTAAGCCACTCTTCCTGATACTCCTCCTCCTTCTGGTCACGGACTCTTCCGGTTAGGTTGGCTAGCTCCGAAAAATACATCATCTTCATCTGCCATTCTTCTATCGCAGAGAGGGCTTATCTTGCTGCAACCGCTGAGCAAACTCTGCAGCCTCCATGACTCCCGGATATATCTGGGAGAATAATAATAATAATAATAATAATAATAATAATAATAATAATAATAATTTATTATTCACACCCCGCCCATCTTGCTGAGTTTCCCCAGCCACTCTGGGCAGCTCCCAATCAAGTGTTAAAAACAATACAGCGTTAAATATTAAAAACTTCCCTGAACAGTGTTCAAGTTGCAAAAGAAATGGCCGGGGGTTTGGATTTCGGATCAAATTCTGGCCTCCCCCTCCGAGATCTCCTTAGCTTTCTGGAATTCCCCACGCATGTGTGAAAAGCCCTGATTTCTAGCCAGATGAGAAGTTTCTCTCTTTTGCCCTGGCCTTTTCCTCTTCTGCTAGATACTGTATTAAGAAACATAAAATGTAGCATTCACAGGGAAAGGAAGAAAAAAAGGAAGAAACGCCCCTGTCTCTCATTCCCTCTTAATTAGGCAGTCATTTAAAGAGAGGAAAACTCGGGTTTGGCAATCCATAGTTTGTCTCGTGGAAACTTCTGCCACTTTTTTTTTAAGGTTGGCTGCAGGTGGAAATAACGGTGGAGGTTCCTGATTTCTACTGACCACACACCCGCACTCCCTCCTGAGGAATGCTGAAATTGTGATAAAGGAGTGGGAGCGTGCACAAAGCTTCCTGAACAACTGCACTTTTGCACGTGCAAAACACGTGCTCTGGAAACACACCCTTTTTTAAAGTGGCACCTGCAACAACATGTTGCAGTATGGAGTGCTGCAGCCATACCCTTTCCCAAGACGACACACCATGACATCCCCTTTTCTGATTTTTGCATTGCCCCCACAACAGTCAGCCAGCCTTGAGGTCCATGCTCAGTCCTCGTTTGCCTGCTTCCGATTCCACCCCCCCTTTAATATCACTTAGTAAAGGGACCCCTGACCGTTAGGTTCAGTTGTGACCGACTCTAGGGTTGCGGCGCTCATCTCGCTTCATTGGCCGAGGGAGCCGGCATACAGCTTCCAGGTCATGTGGCATGACTAAGCTGCTTCTGGTGAACCAGAGCAGCGCACGGAAACGCCGTTTACCTTCCCGCCAGAGCGGTACCTATTTATCTACTTGCACTTTGACGGGCTTTCAAACTGCTAGGTTGGCAGGAGCAGGGACCGAGCAACGGGAGCTCACCCCGTCGCGGGGATTCGAACCGCTGACCTTCTAATCGTCAAGTCCTAGGCTCTGTGGTTTAACCCACAGCGCCACCGGTGTCCCATTAACATTGCTTGTCCTCCCCAAAAGGTTTGCACTTCTGCAAGCCTGCCGGTCCTCCTCTCCTCTGTCTGGATGGTGTAGTTTTTAGCTGTGTGAGGATCCACACCAGGGGTCAGCAAACCTTTTCAGCAGGGGGCCGGTCCACTGTCCCTCAGACCTTGTGGCGGGCCAGACCATATTTTGAAAAAAAAATATGAACAAATTCCTATGCCCCACAAATAACCCAGAGGTGCATTTTAAATAAAAGGACACATTCTACTCACGTAAAAACATGCTGATTCCCAGACCGTCCATGCGCTAGATTTAGAAGGCGATTGGGCCGGATCCGGCCCCCAGGTCTTAGTATGCCTACCCATGATCCACACTCAGTCTTGGGTTTTGCAAATGGAGAGAATAGCTAGCTACTGTCTAGAAACTTAATTTTGGGCCAGAGGCTTCTGGTTTCTCAGGAGGAGTCCTCCTTGCCACTTGCTTAGGCTGTTGCTTCTGTTTTCTCTGAAACTTCCTGACCTTAGAGGTTCCTTCCTTCTCCGACTCCCCAACCCTCCAGCAAGAGTGATTGGAGAATCCTGTCCCAAATCATTGATAGGCGTTGTTTGTCAGCCACAATTTCCCCAAAGAGCTCTATGTGGGGCTACCTTTGAAGGGGACCCGGAAACTACAACTAATCCAGAATGTGGCAGCTACACTGGTGACTGGGAGCGGCTGCCAAGACCACATAACACTGGTCTGGAAAGACCTACATTGGCTCCCAGTACGTTTCCGAGCACAATTTAAAGTGTTGGTGCTGACCTTTAAAGCCCTAAACGGCCTCGGCCCAGTATACCTGAAGGAGCGTCTCCACCTTCATCGTTCTGCCAGGATACTGAGGTCCAGCTCCGAGGGCCTTCTGGTGGTTTCCTCACAGCGAGAAGCCAACTTACAGGGAACCAGGCAGAGGGCCTTCTTGGCAGTGGCACCCGCCCTGTGGAACACCCTCCTACCAGATGTCAAAGGAAAAAACTACCAGACTTTTAGAAGACATCTGAAGACAGCCCTGTTTAGGGAAGCTTTTAATATCTGAAGGACTATTGTATTTTAATATTTTGTTGGAAGCTGCCCAGAATGGCTGGGGAAACCCAGCCAGATGGGTGGGGTATAAATAATAAATTATTGTTGTTGTTGTTATTGTTATTATATGATTTGCAGCCAATTGCCCTGACTAAGGCCATATGTACTTTTCAAGCAGTATGATACCACTTTAAACAGTCCTGGCTTGCCCCACAGAATTCTGGGAGTTGTAGTTTGTGCAGGGTGCTTGAGAGTTGTTAGGAGACCCTTCCCCAGTCTCTTCCCAGAGCGACAATTCTGAGTGTTTCCTGGAAAGAGGAATTGGTTGTTAAACCAACCTGGGAATTGTCGCTCTGGGAGGGGAATAGGGTCTCCTAGCAACTCTCAGCATCCTTTACAAACTACAGCTCTTGGGGGGGGGGGGATCCATGATTATTCAAAATGGTATCAATAGCGCTTTAAATGTATGATGTGATGTTTTGGACTACAACTCCCATCAGCCAGCGCGTTTGTGCTTCCACCATCGTGGAGCTGTGCTGGCTGGGGCTGATGGAAGTTGTAGTCTGGAAGGTACCAAACTGAAGTTGGCTGGTGCTTAGAGCATCTCAGAGGAGATTTAAGACAAGCTTGTTAAGACTTTGAATGTGTGTACTACTTATATAACATGATTTATTATCTACAAATAATCCTCCTTTTCTTCCCTTTCTCCCCCCCCTTTCTTTTTTGAGCTGCTGGTGGACTGTTGAGGGTGTGGCCCCAACTTCTTTGACCATTTTATTCTAATCGGATTTTTGTTAACAGTTCTTGGTGGTGTGCCATGCCTTTAGCCAGAGAGAACTAGAAAGGCAGCCAGATTTTCCTGCACGGTGACTTTCGTGTGTTGCCTTAGGGATTGCTGACGGGGTGCTTTAGAGATAGTTGTGTGCACTCTGATCCTTGACCAACTCTTCCCTGATAAAGGGGGAAAAAAACCCACAGCAGTGCAAGTTTGTTACTTTTGCTGGCGGAGGGGTGGTCGTTGTAATTCTTGCATCCGTTCAGGAACGGAGTGTGCCTGGCAGACTGGTGACTGTGGGGGTAGAAAAAGGGAAAGAAATCAGCTCTCAGTGGGCAGTTCTGAATATCAACCACTGTATATTTTGCTCTTTCTGAGTGTTGTGATAGAGGACATCGCATTTGTCTCCCAGACCTGAGGTTCTCACCTCTGTTCTAGAGGTTGATGGGAGGCTGTAAGAACATAATTCAATTCCAAACACAATTCAAAGTGTTGGTGCTGACCTTTAAAGCCCTAAATGGCCTCGGTCCAGTATATCTGAAGGAGCATCTCCACCCCCATCGTTCTGCCCGGACACTGAGGTCCAGCACCGAGGGCCTTCTGGCAGTTCCCTCACTGCGAGAAGCCAAGTTACAGGGAACCAGGCAGAGGGCCTTCTCGGTAGTGGCACCCGCCCTGTGGAACGCCCTCCCACCAGATGTCAAAGAGAACAACAACTATCAGACTTTTAGAAGACATCTGAAGGCAGCCCTGTTTAGGGAAGCTTTTAATGTTTGATGCATTACTGTATTTTAATATTTTGTTGGAAGCTGCCCAGAGTGGCTGGGGAAGCCCAGCCAGATGGGCTGGGTATAAATAATAAAATTATTATTATTATTATTATTATTATTATTATTATTATTATTATTATTATTATTACCTGCTGGATCAGGCCCATGGGCCATCCTGCTCTTACCAGATGCCTGCAGGAAACCCACAAGCAGGACCTGAGCACCAGAACACTCTGTTCTCCTATGTCAGGCACCCCCAAACTCGGCCCTCCAGATGTTTTGTGACTACAATTCCCATCATCCCTGACCACTGGTCCTGTTAGCTAGGGATGATGGGAGTTGTAGTCCCAAAACATCTGGAGGGCTGAGTTTGGGGATGCCTGTCCTATGGTTTCCAGTAACAGACTCAGAAGATTGCTATGAATAAGTTAGAAATAGAAGAGAAATGCTTGAGGGCTGAGATCTGACATGGGAATACTGTATTAGAAAACTTTTCTCTGCTTTCTGCATGCATGTTTTTATAAACTTCTATCCTCTCACCCTCTTACTCTAAATTAATTTATCTGGTCTCCATGGTGCCCAAGGCCATCAGCCCAAAAAGACTTTGGGGAAAACATGGTGGAGACATATAATATTCCAAGTAGTGTGGGCCCAGTAGACTGGCACATGTGCCTTCCTTCTGGGTCTAGTATAAAGTAAGCAGCATATGAGCGGCACGCAAAACGCTACCAAACCATTCTACGTTCTAAGTCTTATATTAATAATCCAAAAATTGTGAGAGCTATGTACAAGATCTACTACCGAAGCCACAAACAGAAAACTCCTTCAAATTGTGTCCAAAAGGAAGATTCAGTCTTTAAAGTTCTTTTAGCCAGGCTTCTGTAGATATCAACAAAAGTAAGTTTGATCAAACGAAGTGTCAGGGATGTTGCGCTTAAGGGTTAGATATCAACAAGGATAAGTTTGATCAAATGAAGTGTCGGTGATGTTACGCGCAAGAGTTAGACAAGGTGCTGGCGTTTGTCACCTGTTTCGCCCATGAAGAGTCTTGGGCTTCTTTAGTAAGTTCTCTCTCACGGTTCTGATATATTTATAAACATTCAAGTCCAAATGTCACATTTCCTCTTAGATTAAGCTACAATATTTACTGTATTTTTCGCTCTATAAGACACACCAGACCACAAGACGCACCTAGTTTTTGGAGGAGGAAAACAAGAAAAAAAATATTCTGAATCTCAGAAGCCAGAACAGCAAGAGGAATTGCTGCGCAGTGAAAGCAGCAATCCCTCTTGCTGTTCTGGCTTTTGGGATAGCTGCGCAGCCTGCATTCGCTCCATAAGACACATACACATTTCCCCTTACTTTTTAGGAGGGAAAAAGTGAGTCTTATAGAGCAAAAAATACGGTAATTTATTTCTGCAGGAAATTCTCTCTCAAGATTTTGGTGTATTTACATACATTCAACTTCATATGCTAATTAAATGAATAAATGCTCAAGACAAGAGTAGATCTGGTACATAGCTCTCTTAATTTTTGGATTATTAATATAAGATTTAGAACGTAGAATGATTTGGTAGCGTTTTGTGTGCCGCTTATGTGCTGCTTACTTTATACTGCAAGAATTGCTAGCATAGGTTCCGTTCTTCAGTTCCCAGATTAGGAAGGTTGCGTAAGTAGATATGCACTCTTATCATGCGTCCTCCGTAATCTGCCTTCTACGAAACAAACAATCAGACTTCATCCTTGTTCATTGTAGAGAAAATGTTGATCTGGAATTTTTGTGTGTAAGTTATGCAGCACTTGGCAAGGTACCCTGACCTCTCAGTTTACAGCCCCAGATTGTAAAAGTTTGGCTTTTCAACTCTCCGCAGCTGGGAGCAGGAGCTAGCTTCTTCCCGAAACTTCCACCTTCCTTTTCGTCTCACTTTTGAAACCAAGCAGCTGACAAACCGTTTTGGAAAACGCTGGTTGCCATCTCCCCACGACTGCATTTAGACTGCATTAACTCAGGCCCTTTCTGCACGGTACCTTTAAAGCACTGTGATACCACTTTAAACAGTCATAGTTATTCCCCAAATCCTGGGAGCCGTAGTTTGTAAAGGGTGCTGAGAGTGGTCAGGAGGGCCCTGATTCGCCTTCCAGTGTTTCAATTCCCAGAGTTCCCTGGGAGGAGGGATTGCTTGTTAAACCACTCTGGAAATTGTAGCTCTGTGTTTGTTCACTAGGACATTTGGTCTAGTTATTGCATTAGTCTGATATTTCTTTTTAAATCTGTATGAATATTCATATGCACATTTTTCTTCAGATATGTCCTTAAATATGTATTTTATCACATAATCCGGGCGGTGAAATACACATTTTGAATGGATTGTGAAACAGGAACTGTATTGCCCAAGTCAGAGAAATGCAAATTCTAAAAGGTTAAGAGGTCCGTGTATTAATATACAAAGTGCAAATTGAGTTGGTTTAGTTAAGAATGCAGACCAAACAAATGCTTCCTGTATGTGTACAATTTTGTCAGCTGTTTGGAGCTGCTGTCAAAATGAACCTAGGACACACAATATGGGACCACCTCTCCTGGTATGCCCCGCAGAGGACCTTAAGGTCCACAAATAACAACACGTTGGTACCAAGCCTCAAGGTGGTTAGACTGGTCTCAACTAGGGCCAGGGCCTTTTCAGTACTGGCCCCAACTTGGTGGAACGCTCTGTCACAAGAGACTAGGGCCCTGCGGGACTTGACATCTTTCCGCAGAGCCTGCAAGACAGAGCTGTTCCTCCTGGCCTTTGGTTTGGACTCAGTCTGACCCTTATGTTTCCCTCCCCTTATGGTTTTGATTTATTAAAATGAGGCTGCATTTAAAATTGTATTTTAACCCATATTTTAATAAACTGGGTGTTGATTTGTTTGTCGTTGTCGCCTATTATGTTTTATTGTAATTTTATTGGTGTTAGCCGCCCTGAGCCCGGCTCTGGCCAGGGAGGGCGGGGTATAAATAAATTATTATTATTATTATTATTATTATTATTATTATTATTATTATTACCACCACCACTACTACTACAGAATTACAATATCTGGGCCAAATTGTATTATAACTAGCACTATGGGACAGGTGCTGGCATTTGAAAAGGGGCCACAAAGATTGCCTTCTCCTCCCCAAGCAACCGGGAAGATCGGGGCAGCAATTATCCTTGCTGTAAATGGCGGGTTGTATTTATTTTTATTGGCAAACATCTTAGCTATTTTTTGTGTTGCAAGCTGTCAGGCATGCTTGGGCCACTTCTTATTTTTTCTTGAATCAGTTACTTGTTTTGGAAGAGGGTATTGTCCCTTTTGCTACGCTCTGATAAGTGCTTATCTCTGTTTGTGCTGGGTAAATGAGCTGGGCGGCAGTTTCTGAATCAACGGTTGCTGTATGTATCAAAGGTTTTTCATAAATGGCTAAAGAATATTAACACCTAGGGCAGCAGTTGTTTTGAATAGGCCAATATTTCTTGCTCTCTTGCTTTCTTTTAATGCTTAAGATGCTGTCCAGGCCACTTCTTGAAATTTCTTTCGTTCAGGGTAGTGCTTGAGGGTCCACTTCAGTATTTGAGCATCTGTGGGTCTTCGTTTACAGTGGGGTTTACGATAGGGACGCAGGTGGCGCTGTGGATTAAACCACAGAGCCTAGGGCTTGCTGATCAGAAGGTCGGCAGTTCGAATCCCTGCAATGTGGTGAGCTCCCGTTGCTTGGTCCCAGCTCCTGCCAACCTAGCAGTTCAAAAGCACGTCAAAGCGCAAGTAGATAAATAGGTACTACTCCGGCGGGAAGGTAAACAGCATTTCCGTGCGCTGCTCTGGTTCGCCAGAAGCGGCTTAGTCATGCTGGCCACATGACCCAGAAGCTGTACTCCGGCTCCCTCTGCCAATAAAGTGAGATGAGCGCCACAACCCCAGAGTCGGCCACGACTGGACCTAATGGTCAGGAGTCCCTTTACCTTTTATGGGGTTACTTCAGGAGGGGAATGGCACTCCCAAATCTGCCCCTCAACACTAAGGTTCCGCCTAGCTGTGTGTTGGTTCCTGAAGCATCGATCTCTTCGCCGTCAGCCGTCGCTGTGAAGCGTTTGCACCCCGAAAGCTTACAGTCCATGTTTTCATTTGCAGATCTTCATCAACAATGAATGGCACGATGCAGCCAGCAAGAAGACATTCCCAACCGTCAACCCGTCCACAGGGGAGGTTATCTGCCAGGTTGCAGAAGGAGACAAGGTACCACATCAGTGGGGTCAGGGGAAATGCCTGTCTCAGTTTGTTTATGCTTCGTGTCGCCTTTGCCAACCCAGTCTCCTCCAGATGTTTTGAAAAGCACGGGTTGGCAAGGGTTAGCAAGTTGGAACAATAGCAGCTGCCTTTAAATGGAATCAGACCATCTAGTACACTCAGGGGTGGCCAACTCTCAAGAGACTGCAATCTACTTTCAGAATAAAAACTGGCAGTGATTACCCCTATTTTGGGGGGGTTCAGCTCAAAGTTGTTGAACTTTTTTGGGACTGAAAGACCCATTTTGGGGGGTTCAGCTCAAAGTTGCTGAGCTTTTTTAGGGGAGGAGAAGAGCCCTGTTTTGGGGGAGGTTAAAAAATAAGCTTTTGGGGGGATTTCCACTTTTTGGGAGGGTTAAAGGCATGGGGGAAAGGGGTAAAGTCACTCACAAAAAGATCGCACAGAGAAAGCTCCGTCTTTGAGAGATCATATAACCATGGAGGGCAAGGCAGGCGTCAGTTGTAGCGATGCTATGGAAAGGGAGCCAGAGCTCTACCAAAACCTCATTGGGATCTACCAGTAGATCACGATCAATCTGTTGGACATCCCTGTAGTACTGGATTGTACTATCTGTATTTCAGCCTCGCCCCTGGCACGTGGTAAGAATAATATCACAAGTCTTGTTGCAAAACTGACTGTTAAGGTATTTACTATTATTTCTTATTTAGATCCTGCCTTTCTCCCAAGCTGGGATTCAAAGCGGCTTCCCACAGTTAAGAACATCATTATAAAATATAAGTAGTTGAAATAAATCAAAACACATTTACGACCAGCAATTAAAACCTAATTTTCCCTGACAGCTGTGGTTAGCAGCACCTGCACCTCAGTTTCCAAGGACCTGTCTGGGCAGAAATGTCTCAGCCTGCCAGTCTGACCTCTCGTGGGAAGAAATCCTACAGTCTGGGAGCAGACACAGGAAAATGTCTTGTGCCACCACCAGCCGTTCCTCTGATGTTGACACTCACTGGAAGATCTTAGCCCTCAGGCAGGTTTTTATGAGGAGATACAATCTCCCAGGTAGCTTGGACCCAAAGAGTCATGTGGCACCTTTAAGTTTTATGGTTCTTGGTACTTTTGAGGGCTTTGATTTAGTCCTCTGCTTCCTTCTGCTTTAATGGAGCCTTGGCAAGTTCTGGCAGATTCAGGAGCTTGTTGCAGCTTGGTGACCTTTTTGCGGGGTGTGTGTGTCCTTAATAAAGATACGAGCCTACAATGGCATTTGGGGTCGTAGCAGTATGTCTATTCCTGTATTTTAAGCTTCCGTGAGCCTATAGGAACAGGTAGAGCAGCAATTTACCACCTAAGGGCTTGCCGCTTTCTATAGGTTCTGCATCTCTGCCTCTCGATTACATCAAACCTAACTTTCCAGCAACATAGAAATCGTCTGATTGTCTGGCCTTAATCAGAGATTGTGAAACAAACAGGCTGCTCCTGGCAGACGGCCACACACAGAGTAAACATTTCCTTGTTTTACCAGAGCACCGGCCTTTATACGGCTGCGCTTTGGCAGCAAATATGTGGCTGTTCCTTTTCACATGGTAATGTTATATCTGGGCAGAGGCTGGGTTAGCAAACAGGAATGACACAGCAAAAACTGCACAGCACCCAGGAGCTTGTTCCCTGCAGGCAGCACCCAAGGAGGAATAATTAACTGCGTAGTATCTGGCCAGGAAGAGCGAGCAAGAAGGAAGAGTGGGGAGATCTGTCAGTCTGGGTTTCTCTCAGATTCTCGTTTTCCTAAACTTAGGTGCAGTGCACCACATATCTGCATCAGCCTCAGTTAAGAAAGAAAAAGGTCTTGTAAGAGTTTGTCAGTGTTTTAGTTTGCATTTCTCCTAACACACACATTTTTGTCTGCAATCTTGCCCACACATCTTATTTGCAGGCAATTCTCTATTATTATTATTATTATTATTATTATTATTATTACTACTACTACTACTACTACTACTACTACTATTTATTATCTCACCTTCTAAACTACCATTTCTAGGAAATTTGCACATGAAATGATTAAAAACGGTTTAAAACACAAAAAACAACAAATCCACTTAAAACAAGGCTCAGAGGTCCTCAATTTAATGGCAGCTGCTACAGGTTCGGTGGACTTTTCTGACATCAGGTTGTTTCAGTCCTCTGGGAGGAAAATTTACAGTGGTACCTTGGGTTACATACGCTTCAGGTTACATACACTTCAGGTTACAGACTCCACTAACCCAGAAATATTGCTTCAGGTTAAGAACTTTGCTTCAGGATGAGAACAGAAATTGTGCTTTGGCGGCGTGGCAGCAGCGGGAGGCCCCATTAGCTAAAGTGGAGCTTCAGGTTAAGAACAGATTCAGGTTAAGAAAGGACCTCCGCAAAGAATTAAGTTCGTAACCAGAGGTACCACTGTATATAAAAAAAGCTCTCTTACATTTTAGAGTTGTTGGATCTTGTAGATAAGATGGTAGGAAACATTCTTCTGAGAGACGTAATTTTCCTTAGTGGGCAAATGGTTCTGTCGTTCGATACCAAAGAGCAGGGATGGGGAACCTGAGAGACTCCACCTCCCATTACCACTACGCAGTGTGTGCAGGAGTCAGGGGTGATGGGAGTTGTAGTCCGGCAACATCTGGAAGACCACAGGCTCCCTGTCCCTCTCACAGAGACACTGCCTCAGCGGATCTCTTGCTTTCCTGAGACCTAGACTTGATGCCCTCACCATGGAAGAATGGGAAGATGCTGTAGACTAGCTTGGTGTCTGAATGAGCAGTTCTCCAGAGTCTCAGATCTGCTTGCGGATTTGCCTGCTCATTGTGTCCCACCTTGATTCTCTTCCAGGCCGACGTAGACAAAGCTGTTCAGGCAGCCAAAGAGGCGTTCAAATTTGGATCTCCCTGGAGGCGGATGGACGCCGCCCACCGGGGCAAACTCTTGCATCGCCTTGCTGATCTGGTGGAGAGGGACCGTGCATACCTGGCGGTATGTTTTGAACTTTTTTCCCCCAGGTGCATTCTCCTCTTTTCCTCTTTTGGATCCTTTCTCTTCTTCATTGAGTTTATATACTGACCTACACCTGAAGGTCTCACTTTTGGAAGTGCCTAGTAGCATCTGGTTCCTCAAAGCAGGAACAGGCAGTGGGGTGGGAAGAATCAGACAAGAGGCCAATCTATTTCAGCAAGTCTCACAATGGCCCACGAGGTGCCTGCGTGCAAGAACGCTCTCCCCTCATCCGCGTGCCCCAGAAATTGGTATTTAGAGGTCTGCTGCTTCCGATTCTCAAAGTAGGTTGTAGTCATCTGACATTGAAATTCTACTCAATATTCATCCAGAGTAGATTCCAATGTATATTTAGCAGAGTAACAACTTAAACGCGTTGCAGGATTCCCATAAAATAGACCAGAGGCAATTATATTTCATCCAGCAGAGCTTTACTGCTACTGAAGGCAAATGAGCATGAGGAATAACCCAAACAACATGAAGTCTCTGCTTGTTTTTTTCACACAGAGAAGCTTCCAGAACCCTCTGGAATTAAGTAGAATATGAAAGCTCTCTATACATCCGATTAATACTGTCTGTACTAAGAAATGCAAACTGACACCATCATGACTAGTAGCCATCGATAGCCTTAACCTCTCAAAAATTATCTGTATCCTCCTTGAAAGCTATCAAAGTTGTAACGCGTCAGGGTTTGCTGATTTCCGTTTGTTCGCAGGCCCTGGAAACTTTGGACAACGGCAAGCCGTACTCGATCGCCTATCTGGTGGATTTAGACATGGTTGTCAAACACCTGCGGTAAGGAGGCGTAATAATCACACAGGGGCTTGTATTATATGACACTTTGGGGCCTCTTTCAGCTATACCATTATGTGATTCTATGTAGCCCTGACCGTTAAACAGGCATGGGAGGAACATGAGAGCATTGGAGTTTGGCGTGTCTGTCCTGCACAAACCTCATGGAAGTAAAGAGGAATTGCACAGGAGCTGTTCCCGGTGTGGTGTGTGCGCTCAGCTGCATTGCTCACAGTTTTGCATAGGTTCTGGTGATAGTTTGGAGGCTAGCTAAGAAATAGACTCCTGGTGTAGCTGTGAATAGCTGTTATTCCTTAGTGCTTTCCCTAAGAACCGGTGCTATAGACCAGCTCAACTCTTGATTTCAGCAGACTCTTGGTTGCGAACAGTCACTCACATGGGATGAGTCTGATCTTTATGCATTTATACTGGCTCATTGAAAACAAAGTTAAGTATATATGCCTGTCGACAGATAAGAGCAATAAAAGTCAATAACTGCACTATGGAAAAAACCAGTGTAAGCACAGATTCACGGATCAGAAGAAAAGAAAATTAATAAGGCAATATGGAACGCAATATGGAACGCAACAGCTGTATTTATTTTGTTCTGTATTATAAAATTCAATGAATGGTCTCCAGGCTTTACCAAAATCATCTGAAACGCTGTCTGTGTGCATGCGTGCCGCACTCTTATTTTTTTTTTAAAGCCCAATGATTTCAATCACTTCAGTCTTAATTTATTTGCTGTTGCTCTTTTTCATTCATCCATTCTTAGGGAATTGTCAGTGCTCCCCCAATACTTTCTGTCCTGAGTTTTAAGATCGTCAGGGAGGCTCTGCTAGCGGGGCCATAAGTGAGCGAGGAATGGGGAGGGGGCACTGGGGACACATGCAGGGTCTTCTCAGTGGTGCCTCTCCACATAGGAACTTCTCCTGACTGAGATTCAATGGTCTTCCATGCTGTTGATGTTTGGGCATCGGCTTAAAGGTTATTTATTTTGCCAAGCCTTTGGTAGTTATCTGAACACTTTTACAGGAATGGCATTGTCTTTGGGAATTGTTATTGAATTATAAAGGTAAAGGGACCCCTGACCATTAGGTCCAGTCGTGGCCGACTCTGGGGTTGCTGCGCTCATCTCGCTTTACTGGCTGAGGGCCGGCGTACAGCTTCTGGGTCATGTGGCCAGCAGGACTAAGCCGCTTCTGGTGAACCAGAGCAGCGCACAGAAACGCTGTTTACCTTCCCACCAGAGTGGTACCTATTTATCTACTTGCACTTTGACGTGCTTTCGAACTGCTAGGTTGGCAGGAGCAGGGACCGAGCAAGAGGAGCTCACCCCGTTGTGGGGATTCGAACTGCCAACCTTCTGATCAGCAAGCCCTAGGCTCTGTGGTTTAACCCACAGCGCCACCTGCGTCCCTGTTTTTGAATTATACATTGTTCTAATTGCTTCATGCAATTTTACTGTGTTTTAGTATGGTTACCTGGGTGGGGTATTACATTACATGAAGAATTAAAATATGGGCCTGTCAATTTCATAAGAACTTGTGAAGAGCTGGCTGGATCAGGCCAAGTGGGGCCCATCTAGTCCAGCATCCTGTTGTCACAGTGTCCAACCAGATGCCCCAGTGGGAAACTGACAAGCACATAGCTGTCAACTTTCCCTTTTTCTAAGGGAAATTCCCTTATTCCGAATAGGATTCCTCGCAAGAAAAGGGAAAAGTTGACAGCTGTGGGCAAGCAGGACCTGAACAGAAGAGTGCACTCCCTCCTGCAATTTCTAGCAACTCTTGCTGCCTCTGACTGTGGAGGCAGAGCTTAGCCAACTAGGCTAGTAGCCATCGATAGCTTTTTTTTCCTTCATGAGTTGACCCAATCCTCTTTCAAAGCCATCCAAGTTGGCGGCCATCACTTCCTCCTGCAGAAGAAGGGCATTCCATTGTTTAACTATGTCCTGCACTGTATGGAATGTGTGTGTGTGTGTGTCAAACTGATGTGATACCCCCACGGAGGACCTTAAGGTCCATAAATAGCAACACCCTAGAGGTCCCGGGCCCTAAGGAAGTCAGATTAGCCTCAACCAGAGTCAGGGCCTTCTCAACACTGGCTCCAGCCTGGTGGAATGCTCTGTCTCATGAGACCAGGGCCCTGCAGGATCCGATTTCTTTCCGCAGGGCCTGTAAGACAGAGTTGTTCTGCCTGGCCTTTGGCTTGGAATCAACTTGATTCCCTCCCCCTCTTTCCTTTTTCCTTTCTCCTCCTGTGATGGAACTCCTATTTGGGGACTTCCTTGGCTTTTTTCTGGCCCATGTAGGACCAGTCTGGAAAGTTAGCCTTGGTGAAGACTTGACGTTTTCATCCCCCCATAAAAAGTTTTGGATTTGAGTTTCCATTGAAATGAGGCTGTATTTTTATATTTTGATGTTTTAGTGTTGTCTTTTAATCTTGTTTTTAAGCTGTATTTCAATCAATTTGTTTTTATATCGGGTGTTAGCCGCTCTGAGCCCGGTCTTGGCTGGGGAGGGTGGGGTATAAATAAAATTTATTATTATTATTAATTGTTCTCCGTCAGGTACTATGCCGGCTGGGCTGACAAAATCCAAGGGAAGACCATTCCTCTCGATGGGGACTTCTTCACCTATACCCGTCATGAGCCAGTGGGGATCTGCGGACAGATCATTCCGGTAAGTAAGGGCGCTGCTGGAAGATGGAAGCAGGTCTGTCCCCAGAGCTGGGGAAGCCAGAAGCTTTTTATGTTCTGCTCGCTGCCTCTCTAGGTTTGGGCACCATGCCCAGCATGCCCACCCTGTCATGCCACTCTCCTCCCACACACAAGCTCCTGTCAGTGGGAAAAGAGGAAGGAGGAGTTTTTAGAAGACTTAAAAAAAACACACACTTTTCTCCTTCAGTGTTTGCCCCAGATGTAACTACAGGGGTACCTCGGTTCTTGAACGTAATCCGTTCCGGGAGACCGTTCGACTTCCGAAACGTTCGAAAACCGAGGCGCAGAGGGCTGGCTGCAAGTTTGATTGGAAAAACAGAAAAACACGCAGCGGAAGCGAGGCACATTCGAAAACAGAAGCATTACTTCTGGGTTCTCGGCGTTCGAAAACTGAAACATTTGGCTTCCGAGACGCTCGAAAACCGAGGTACCACTGTACTTTGTTAGGTTTGTCATTATTATTTTATGCTGTCTTTTTTTCCATGCTGTAAGCCACCTTGAGCATGGTTTTAACCATGGAAAGGAGGCATAATAAATAAAATGATGTATGCAGGCATGTACAGTGGATGCTCGGGTTGCGAATGTGATCCGTGCGGGATGCATGTTCACAACCCGCAGCGATCTCAACTTCGCACGCGCGAGTTGTGATTCGGTTTGCATGCACAAAGCATGATTTAGCGCTTCTATGCATGCGCTGAAACCCGGAAGTAACCCGCTCTTGTACTTCCAGGTTTCAGTGGTCCACAACCCAAAAAAACGCAACCTGAAGCGGCGAGGTATGACTGTACTCTCAGGGACTTTACCCACTTAGCTCTGTGTTTCTCGGGCAGCACCCTCATATCCCTTGTGCCACCTACACACTCTTTCTCACTGCACATAAATAAAACGTGTGTCCGTCCGTCCCCTCCCAGATTCCCTCCTCTTCCTGTGTTTCCTCGGTGTTGATCTGGTCCCTTTCTCTTTATTGCAGTGGAACTTCCCGCTGCTGATGCAGGCTTGGAAGCTGGGGCCTGCCTTGGCCACAGGGAACGTGGTGGTGATGAAATTGGCTGAGCAGACGCCTCTAACTGGCCTGTACATGGCCAGCCTGGTCAAAGAGGTGAGAGAGGTCTCTGGGGTGACTATAGGAATAAACACTGTTCAAAACATAACATGTTGATATGCTTAGACTAAAGGAGTAAAGTGGAAAGGATAAAACCAATTAGGATGCGGTAAGGAGATTAAAATTCAGTAACATAAAGATTGCAACGAGAGTACTGAAATTAAAAGTTAAGGAGGTCGAGGTGTGGTGGAGGGGAGTGATAGGGTGGGGTGATGGGAATTCACGAGGGGGGGGGAGGATATAGGTTTATATATGTTTATGACAGTGTGTTTTTTCTTTCGTATTGGAATGGTATCTCGCCCTTTTATGTAGTCTGAAAATTTCATAAATAAAAATTTAAATGTTAAGAGAGAGGTCTCTAGGGCTGCCACTCTCTGCTTCGTTCTTCACCCTTCCTTGTCCTGCTCGCTGACTCGGACGATGCGTGAGCTCCAAACAAACCTTTTCCACTTCTTTTCCTTGCCTGGGTGCTCAGAAGACATGGAGGTGCTGAGTTCTGAGCACCCTGGCAAACCTTTGATTTTTGGAATGGACAAGACTATTGTGAAGATTTTCACTTGTCTTTATAAACCTGCAGGCTGGATTCCCACCAGGCGTTGTGAATGTGATAACTGGCTACGGGCACACTGCAGGCGCGGCCATTTCCTCCCACATGGAAGTGGATAAAGTCGCCTTCACTGGCTCCACAGAGGTGAGGAATATCTGCATGTACGAATCTTTCCCTTTTCTCCCTCCCTTCTGAAAGGTGTAGGATAGGTCACACCCTGTGCCAGATCTGTAAAGTAGACAATTATTTTAATTGTGCAGTTTCATTTCAAAGTGCATACAGTGGTACCTCGCGTTAAGAACTTAATTCGTTCTGGAGGCCCATTCTTAACCTGAAACTGTTCTTAACCTGAAGACCATTTTAGCTAATGAGGCCTCCTGCTGCCGCTGCGCCGCCGCTGCACGATTTCTGTTCTTATCCTGAAGCAAAGTTCTTAACCCGAGGTACTATTTCTGGGTTAGTGGAGTCTGTAATCTGAAGTGTATGTAACCTGAAACGTATGTAACCCGAGGTACCACTTGTTTTGGACTTGACTTTTACTGATTTCTTTCTTTTTAAAAAAATAAAATTACAGTCGTACCTTGGATCTCAAACGCCTTGGCCTCCCGAACAGATCGGCTTCCAAACTATTGAAGCCCGGAAGTGAATGTGTTCCGGTTTTCGAACGATTTTCAGGAGCCAGATGTCCAGCATGGCTTCTGATTGGCTGCAGGATGCTCCTACAGCCAATCGGAAGCCGTACCTTGGTTTTCGAACGGTTCCGGGAGTCGAACGGACTCCCGGAACACATTCTATTCAAGAACCAAGGTACGACCGTATTATACTTTGAAATACAGTGGTGCCCCTCAAGACGAATGCCTCGCAAGACGGAAAACTCGCTAGACGAAAGAGTTTTCCGTTTTGGAGGTGCTTCGCAAAACAAATTTCCTATGGGCTTGCTTTGCAAGACGACAATGTCTTGCGAGTTCCTGCTGGTTTTTTCCCCCTTTCCCCCCCTTTTTCTAAGCCGCTAAGCCGCTTATCAGCTGATCCGATCAGCAGATAAGCCGCTAAAAGCCGCTAATAGTGCTAATCCGTCAATGGGCTTGCTTCGCAAGATGAAAAAACCGCTAGACGAAGAGAATCACAGAACGGATTCTTTTCGTCTTGCGAGGCACCACTGTATGCCCAAATCATACTTTATGTAGGTAAAATGACCTTCAAGTCTAATAGTTCCTAAATTTGCATTGTAAGAAACCACAGGAGAAGGGGGGTGCTTTTGTGCTCAAATCCTGTTTGTGGGCATCTGCCATTCCCAGTGGGGCATCTTCTTGGCCAGCATGAGAACAGGATGTTGGACTTGATGGACCATTGGCCCAGTGGCGTAGCGTGGGTTCTCAGCACCCGGGGCAAGGCAAGTAATTTGCGCCCCCTAACCCGTGGATTTTAGCACTCGAGTCTCTTCCGCGCCCCCCCAGATGTTGCGCCAGGTGCAGCAGGCCCCCCTGCACCCCCCCGCTACGCCACTGCTCCCACCACAAGTCTTCAGGACAGCCTTCCGAAGGCTGGCGCGGGGAGAAGGTCTCTCCGCCCCACCGCCAGGCTTTGGAGCAGCCTTCCGAAGGCTGGCAGCGGGAGGAGGTCTCTCCGCCCCACCGCCAGCCTTCGAAGGAGGTCCGAGGACAGTGGGGTTCCTGCTTCCTCAAGGAGGGCCGGCCAAACGCCCCCCCCAAATGTCGCGCCCGGTGCGGCCGGCACCCCTGGCACCCCCCACGCTACGCCACTGCATTGGCCTCATCCAGCAGGCTCTTCCGATGTTCTTCTAAACTGTTCTTTTGTTGGAAATCATAGAACGGTTTGTGCAAATGAAACCACGAGATACAGTTATATCCAGTGTAATATTAACCTAAGGTAAAGGGACCCCTGACCATTAGGTCCAGTCGTGGCCGACTCTGGGGTTGCAGTGCTCATCTCGCTTTATTGGCCGAGAAAGCCGGCGTACAGCTTCCGGGTCATGTGGCCAGCATGACTAAGCCGCTTCTGGCGAACCAGAGCAGCGCATGGAAACGCCGTTTACCTTCCCGCCAGAGTGGTACCTATTTATCTACTTGCACTTTGACGTGCTTTCGAACTGCTAGGTTGGCAGGAGCAGGGACCGAGCAACGGGAGCTCAGCCTGCCGTGGGGATTCGAACCGCCGACCTTCTGAGCGGCAAGTCCTAGGCTCTGTGGTTTAACCCACAGTGCCACCCTCGTCCCTTAATATTAACCCAGCAACATACAATTAAACCATTGGTACAATACATAATCACAACACAGAAAGGCTGCTACAAGCTGCCACAGGCTCTTTTGGAGTGCAGTGAAGCCAGTAACAACCCTGTGTTCCTATGATTTTAGAATTTCACAGATCAGTTGGTTTACGTAGGCATAGTGGCAGATCGCATTTAATAACCAAGCTGCTGATAAGAAAAAGAATCGCAAATAAAAAAAGCATACCCTGAAAATTATGGCGATAGATAGATAATTTATTACGGTCGGAGACCTGCTTATAAAACACACTTGGGGGTACAATCCCAGAAGGAAAACAAACATTTAAAACAATGTACAACAATAAATTTAAAATTTATAAATGTGATAAGCGTATAGACACTTAAAACTTTAAGATAAGCTACTGCAGAGAGAAGACCCAGAGTCACCCATGGAACCGAGTTTGGGGATTTTCTTAACGAACTAGTTTGGGTCGGGGGATGGTCTGTGCCTACAGATCTGTACACAGAATCTGGCGACCATCCGGGTTGTCTTATGATCTTTGCCTAACAGGAAAAGGTCAATTTTTTGCTTTTCTGGGAGTTCAGCAAGCCTCACCAGCAGGGGATCAATGGGTCTCACTACGTGCCTCTTCATAAAATGGACATCTAAAGAACAAGTGTTCTGGGCTTCCTATCTCCCCCAATGAACAGGCACAGAGTCTGTGAGCATATGGGATTTTTTTAAAGGATCCTTCCAGGACTGGTAAGGGCAGAGCCGAGCTTCTGGCGAGTGTAAAAGCCCTTCTATTTTTGGATAAAAAAAGAGATATGCTGCAGGTGCAGCTACAGTGGTGCCTTGCAAGACAAAATTAATTCGTTCTGCGAGTTTTTTCGTCTAGCGAATTTTCCGTCTTGCGAAGCACGAAATCCCATAGGAATGCATTGAAATTCAATTAATGCGTTCCTATGGTCAAAAAAAGTCCAAACAAAGCCAAATTTGGTACAACAAGAGTTTATTAAGTGCTCTTTAAAGTCACACATACTGTAAAGAGCATTTCAAAAACTGAAGGAACAATAAATTAAGTTTCTAAACATGACAGAAAAACATTTAAAAATCAACAAAGTGTACAGTACATTTTCTAAGACTCTGGGGGACCACTCGAAGAAGGTTCCTCTTCCACTCTTTGCTTCTTGCTGAAGAACCTGTCCATGGTCTGCTGCTTCATCCGCCTTTTCAGCACCTCCCTGAAAAGCGACATGACCACTGTATCAAAAGTGTTCGCAAGGTCATGTGCCATGTGCTTGTTAGGGTGGTGCCGCTGTGCAAAAGCCTGCACATCCTTCCACTTCATGCAAATGTCCCTCAGTTCTTTGGAGGACAGCCGTTCCTCAGTTGCTTCCTCCTCTTCCAGCGAGGCCTGCTCCTGCCTGCAGTTTGACCAGCTCCTGGGTGGTCAGCTCGTGGTCGTGCTCCTCCACCAGCTCGCTGACGTCCTCCTCTGTGACCTCCAGGCCCATGGTCCTCCCCAAGGCAACAATGTCCTGCACCACTGTTGACTCTGGTGCATCAGAGTCACTTGGTGCCACACAGTCCGGCCACAGGCTGTACCAAGCGCAATTCAAATTTCTCTGGCTGATCCCTTTCCAGGCCGTGTTGACCATCTTCAAGCAGGTGACGATGTCGAAGTGGTCCTTCCAGAATTCCTGCAGGGTGATGGTGGTGCAATCAGTCACCTCGAAACATCGCCTGAAAAGCTCCTTGGTGTAGAGTTTTTTGAAATTGGCGATGACCTGCTGATCCATCGGCTGGAGCAGTGGCGTGGTGTTAGGCGGCAGGAACATGATTCTGATGAAGCTGAACTCCTCCAACAAGTCCTCCTCAAGGCCTTTAGGATGAGCAGGAGCATTGTCCATCAGAAGCAAAGCCTTCAGCGGCAGGTCGTTGCCCAGCAGGTACTGTTTGACAGCAGGGCCAAAAGCAAGATTGACCCAGTCCACAAACAGCACACGTGTGACCCAAGCCTTACTGTTGGATCGCCACATGACACTCAGCTGCTTCTTGTCGACCTTGTGTTTCTTGAAGGCCCGTGGGTTCTCCAAGTGGTACACCAGCAAGGGCTTGATCTTCAGGTCGCCGCTTGCGTTGGCACAGAAGAGCAGGGTCAGACGGTCCTTCATGGGCTTGTGGCCAGGCAACTTGGCCTCCTCCTGAGTGATGAAAGTCCTTTTGGGCATCCTCTTCCAAAACAGCCCGGTCTCGTCGCAGTTGAAGACCTGCTGTGGAACGTAGCCCTCCGTCTTCACAACCTCCAGGAACTCCGCTGCAAAGTCTTCAGCCGCAGGAACATCAGAACTGGCAGCCTCTCTATGCCTGACCACACTGTGGATTCCAGATCTTGCCTTGAACCGGTCAAACCAACCTCTGCTTGCCTTAAAGACCTCTGGCTCGCCTGAGGTTCCTGGCTGTTCCCGGACGAGGTCTGTGTGCAAGGCCTTGACCTTCTCACAAATGACGGCCTCAGTCACTGTGTCCCCTGCACGCTACTTCTCTTCTAACCAGATGAGCAGCAACTTTTCGACCTCCTCCAGAACAGCTGGGCTGGTTCTTCACGATCCTGGTGACTCCCTTGGCTGCATCAGTTGCAAGGATTTTCTCCCTCATCTTCAGGATGGTGCCGATGGTCGATGGGTTCCTGCCGTACTCCCTGGCGAGGTCTGTCACACGCATTCCACCGTCGTGCTTCCGGATGATCTCCTTCTTCATTTCCAGCGTCACCTTCTCCTTCTTCCTCTTGCCGGCCTCTGCAGCAGCAGTCTTCTTGGGTCCCATGGCAGCACAGCTCCTACCTTCGTAAACTCAGAAAAGAAAAAAAATCAGTGCTTCACATCCAAAAAATTCAAAAGCACCCAGCCACCCACCACACAGAAATTCAAACCCAGAACCAAGTCCTTGAATTCCAAACACCCAGCCCAAAATCCAAAAACCCCAAAAAAAGTTTTAAAAGTTCAACTTACGAAATGGCTGGAAATCACCAAAGTCTTCAAAATCCTCAAATGGCTGCAAAAGAAGTTTTGGAAAAGCTTTAAAAATCACCAAAGTCTTCAAAAACCTCAACTGTTCCCCCAGCCACCCACCCACCACACAGAAATGGCAAACCCCTCCCCAACTGTTGCAAACCCCTCCCCAACTGTTCCCCCAGCTGCCCACCACACAGAAATTCAAACCCAGATTTTTTTTTAAAAAAAACAACATGGCCCAATGGTCACAGAAAATCATAAAAATTCAAAAAAAAACCC
The DNA here is from genome assembly GCF_964188305.1 of Podarcis bocagei. Taxonomy (NCBI): domain Eukaryota; kingdom Metazoa; phylum Chordata; class Lepidosauria; order Squamata; family Lacertidae; genus Podarcis; species Podarcis bocagei. Next base: position 85,813,137 of record NC_138132.1, on the reverse strand, counting down.
ACACAAGCTTCCAGATTCTTGCAAACCCCTCCTCAACTGTTCCCCCAGCCACCCACCTCACAGAAATTCAAACCCATAATTTTTTTTTTAAAAAACAACAACAACATGGCCCAATGGTCACAGAAAATCATAAAAATTCAAAAAACAAAAAACCACACAAGCTTCCAGATTCTTGCAAACTCCTCCTCAACTGTTCCCCCAGCCACCCACCACACAGAAATTCAAACCCAGATTTTTTTTCAAAAGAAACCAGCAGAGTGCCCCAATGGTCACAAAAAATCATTAAAATGCAGGAAAAAACCACACAAGCGTCCAGATTCTTGCAAACCCCTTCCCAACACCAAGTCCTTGAATTCCAGACACCTCAACCCAAAATCCAAAAAACCCAAAAAAAGTTTTAAAAGTTTAACTTACCAAATGGCTGCAAAAGAAGTTTTGGAAAAGCTTCAAAAATCAGCAAAGTCCTCAAAAACCTCAAAAAAGGCTACCACACCGTGCGCTATGAGTTGCTCCTTGAAGTCAAGTCGCAACTGCACCTCTTCAAGCAATGCACCTTGGGTTTTAATGGTTTTACGAAAAAGGAACCAACCTTGCAAGACGTTTTCGTCTTGCGAAGCAAGCCCATAGGGAAATTCGTCTTGCGAAGCACCTCAAAAAACGGAAAACCCTTTGGTCTAGCGAGTTTTTCGTCTTGCGAGGCATTCGTCTTGCGGGGCACCACTGTATATATCTCTCGATTTCTCCAATTTTATAGTCAGGGCACCTTGAGCACTCCCATTGTCTCTCAGTGTCTATGATTCTTTGCCTGACCATAGCTTTTGCCTGGCCCAACCCCAGACTTAGAAGGGCTTGAGGGGCAAAACAGTGGCGTAGCGTGGGGGGTGCAGGGGGGGCCAGACGCACCAGGCGCAACATCTGGGGGTTAGGGTTAGGGGGCACAAATCCACGGGTTAGGGGGCGCAAATTACTTGCCTTGCCCCGGGTGCTGACAACCCACGCTACGCCACTGGGGCAAAACCCAGTTTCTGAAGGGGGTTCAGGACTGCTGTCTGCCAGCCTGACTGGAATTGGTCACAGAGGATCAGTGGGGCTATTCCTCGGGGGAGCAGATTCAGTGTCAGCCATTTATAGATTGCTGTTAGGTGGCTATATGCCTCCACTCTCATCATCCCCGTTTCCAGTCTAACCCATGCGTTTGAAACACATCTGGGGACTTGTAGGAGAGCTCTAAGGAGTTTGGATTGAACTCTCTCAAGGGGGGGGGGGAACCAGAGGAAGGCGGGCCCAGAAAGGATCCATAAATGGTGAATATATTTTTGTTTCTGTGCTTTTACTACATTTTCTTATTTTTATGGTGAATTTAAACTGATTTTATCTCTCTCTTGTATTTTTGTGATCTTAACACCACTTGGAGGCTATGTTGCAATAATATAGGCACGTCCAACTTCCAAGAGATTGCAAGCTACTCCCTCTATAAATAAACTGGCAGTGATCTACCCATTTGGGAAGATGAGCCAAAGTTGTAGAGCACTGGTCTTGAAAGACCTACATTGGCTCTCAGTACATTTCTGAGCACAATTCAAAGTGTTGGTGCTTACCTTTAAAGCCCTAAACGGCCTAAACGGTGTTATGTGGTCTCTGCGGCCGCTCCCAGTCACCAGTCTAGCTGCCGCATTCTGGATTAGTTGTAGTTTCCGGGTCACCTTCAAATGTAGCCCCACGTAGAGCGCATTGCAGTAATCCAAGCGGGAGATAACCAGAGCATGCACCACTCTGGCGAGACAGTCTGCAGGCAGATAGGGTCTCCGCCTACGTACCAGATGGAGCTGGTAAACAGCTGTCCTGGACACAGAATTGACCTGTGCCTCCATGGACAGCTGTGAGTCCAAAATGACTCCCAGGCTGCGCACCTGGTCCTTCAGGGGCACAGTTGCCCCATTCAGGACCAGGGAATCCCCCACACCAGACCGACTCCTGTCCCCCAAAAACAGTACTTCTGTCTTGTCAGGATTCAACCTCAATCTGTAAAATTAATGAATGTTAGAACAATGTTGGATAGAAACTAAGGGGTTTTTAGCTGCAATACTATAAGGGAATATGAAACTAAGGGGTTTTTAGCTGCAATACTATAAGGGAATATGAAAAATGGATTACTAATAGGTAAAGATTTAATGTTATAATATTTTAAGATTAAAGATTAGGATAAACAAAGAGGGGAAGGATTTGCTGAACCAACAAACTGAACTGGAATACAAAAAAGGGAGGTGTGAGGAGGTCCGGGAAACAAGCTAATGAAAAATAAGTAATGGAAAGATTGAGTTTTTATTTTGTATTTTTCTTTTTCCTATTTTTATTTTGTAATATTTTGAAAATCTTAATAAATATCTTATAAAAGAAAAAGGAGCGTCTCCACCCCCATTGTTCTGCCCAGACACTGAGGTCCAGCGCCGAGGGCCTTCTGGTGATTCCCTCACTGCGAGAAGCGAGGTTACAGGGAACCAGACAGAGGGCCTTTTCGGTAGTGGCACCCGCCCTGTGGAACGCCCTCCCACCAGATGTCAAAGGAAGAAACAACTACAGTGGTGCCTCGCAAGACGAAAAGAATCCGTTCTGTGATTCTCTTCGTCTAGCGGTTTCTTCGTCTTGCGAAGCAAGCCTATTGACGGATTAGCGGATTAGCGCTATTAACGGCTTTTAGCGGCTTATCTGCTGATCGGATCAGCTGATAAGCGGCTTAGCGGCTTAGAAAAAGGGGGGGAAAGGAAAAAAAACCAGTAGGAACTCGCAAGACATTGTCGTCTTGTGAAGCAAGCCCATAGGAAATTCGTTTTGCGAAGCACCTCCAAAACGGAAAACTCTTTCATCTAGTGAGTTTTCCGTCTTGCGAGGCTTTCGTCTTGCGGGGCACCACTGTACCAGACTTTTAGAAGACATCTGAAGGCAGCCCTATTTAGGGAAGCTTTTTAATGTTTGACGAACTATTGTATTTTAATATTTTATTGGAAGCCACCCAGAGTTGCTAGGAAAACCCAGCCAGATGGGTGGGGTATAAATAATAAATTATTATTATTATTATTATTATTATTGAGCCTTTTGTGAAGCCACCTTAACTAAGCTTTTAGCCTAGGAACTGAGAAGCTGCACATCTTCCAGTGAGAGAGAGTCTGCTAGCTCACTCTCTTCCTGTTCTTCTTGCTGTTCACCTCCCGGTTTCGCCCAGCTATTGTCTTCCAAACTGTGCCCCTCAGCAAACCATTGTTCCAAATCAACACTACTCCACTGCTCCTGTGGAGTTTCAGGATCCTGGCCACGAGCAGGGGGAGGGGGAGGCTCCTGCCATTCCTCATCAGAGTTGTACTCCCCAGCCTGGTCTCTGACACCGATTGAGGAGGTCCACTAGAGGAGACTCCCCACCCGTTCCCCAGCCCTCCAATCTAGAGCTAAGCCTGCCACACCGTGGTGGTTCCTTAAGCCCAAGCCTATTTTTATACCAAACAACAAGCTTGCCTGTCTTTCGATTTCTAGGTTGGGCACCTGATCCAGAAGGCTGCAGCAGAGAGTAATCTGAAGAGGGTGACCCTTGAGCTTGGTGGAAAGAGCCCAAACATCATCATGTCTGATGCCGAGAGTAAGAGACATTTCCCTCCTGACAGGAGTGGGTTTGCCCCTGCGGAGCGCGGGATTGGCTGGTGACACTCTGGGCCTTCCTTCACCAGAAGTGCAACTCTTAATAATTCTTTAGTGTTTAAGATAGTTTTATTTATAAATCCATGACATCACAACATAATATGTTACATAGCTACACTTTAATGTAACAATACAGCACGCAACGATTTAGAACAAACTAAATGATAAATTTCCGAAAGACACAAAATGTGTCCACTGGGCATAAGGAACTGCTTAGTCTGGGAAGTATCTCAATAATGACTCTAATCAGAAAGTTTTCTGGAGAAGTGGTGATTGTACTTCTCATCTCTAAATGGCCACTTACATCCACCCCTCATAATGTTAGGTATTTGTGCATATTTTCAGCTAGCGCAAAAGGCCATATTTTGAACCACCATCCCTGCCATGAGAACTTCGTAGAGGACTTCCACTGATAGGTTAGCTTTAGCCAAGTAGCGGCTATCAGTTACAAGGGTAAAGGTAAAGTGACTCCTGACCATTAAGTCCAGTCGTGGCCAACTCTGGGGTTGCGGTGCTCATCTCGCTTTATTGGCCAAGGGAGCCACTGTACAGCTTCCAGGTCATGTGGCCAGCAAGCCGCTTCTGGCAAACCAGAGCAGCACACGGAAACACAGTTTACCTTCCCGTCAGAGCGGTACCTGTTTATCTACTTGCACTTTGGCGTGCTTTCGAACTGTTAGGTTGGCAGGAGCAGGGACCGAGCAACTGGAGCTCACCCCGTCGCGGGGATTCGAACCGCCGATCTTCTGATTGGCAAGTCCTAGGCTCTGTGGTTTAACCCACAGCGCCACCCGCATCCCTCAATTACAAGAGTAGGTCTTTGTAAATGAAGCCATTATTGTTTTCAGGAGATAACGAGAGAAGGGACAAGAAAAATAACCTGGTTAACAATGGCTGCAGTCTCCTGAAACATTCTGACCTATTATTACACATGCACCACAGAACAGGGCCACCCCACAGTGGATTCATGCAACATATTTTAGCTGGGGTGATGTGTTGGTAATTCTTAATGCTGTTGGTGGTGAAGATAATTGCTTTCCAGATCTCCTGACTTGTGGCTTCCTTCTCTCCTCCAGTGGACTGGGCTGTTGAGCAGGCTCATTCTGCCTTGTTCTTCAACCAAGGGCAGTGCTGTTGTGCTGGGTCCCGCACGTACGTCCAAGAAGATATATATCACGAGTTTGTGGAGCGGAGCGTGGAGAGGGCCAAATCCAGAGTGGTTGGAAACCCATTTGACCACAAAACGGAGCAGGGCCCTCAGGTGAGAGCACAGAGATTCCAGTTTGCCCTTATAAAACACATTCTGGATTGGAAGAATTGTGAGACATTCTAGATTGGAAAGAATTTCGCCCTGGCAAATGGCCCCAAAAGAGCTTTCAGTTTATGTATATTTAATTCATTTTTAATACTACCCAAATGGCTATTATTACTATGATAACTGGTGATGTATGGAAGTGAGAGCTGGACCATAAAGAAGGCTGATCACCGAAGAATTGATGCTTTTGAATTATGGTGCTGGAGGAGACTCTTGAGAGTCACATGGACTGCAAGAAGATCAAACCTATCCATTCTGAAGTAAATCAGCCCTGGGTGCTCACTGGAAGGACAGATCCTGAAGCTGAGGCTCCAATACTTTGGCCACCTCATGAGAAGAGAAGACTCCCTGGAAAAGACCCTGATGTTGGGAAAGATGGAGGGCACAAGGAGAAGGGGACGACAGAGGATGAGATGGCTGGACAGTGTTCTCGAAGCTACCAGCATGAGTCTGACCAAACTGCGGGAGGCAGCGGAAGACAGGAGTGCCTGGCGTGCTCTGGTCCAGGGGGTCACGAAGAGTCGGACACGACTAAACAACAACACTATGATAACGCAAATGCTGGCTCTACAAGTGTGTTCACGGCCAATTTGGAGGCAAGGAAAGGAAAAGAAAAGGAGAGAGGGGGAAAAAAGCATTTGCTGTAGCCAAGAGACTGGGGGCGAAGGGACACAGTCCACCCACAACGTAAGGCTCCCCAGGGGGCCACGGCTCATTGGTTGAAAACCACTGATCTAGAGCAATGTTTCCCAAACTTGGGTCTCCAGCTGTTTTGGGACTACAATTCCCATCATCCCTGGCCACAGGCCTTGCTAGCTAGGGATGATGGGAATTGTCAACGTATATATTCAACAAATAAAATATTTTAAAGCTTGTTGTCTACCCAATCCCAAAGGCAGTTGATTTAAAATAGGGATGGGGATCCGGCAGTCCCTTCCAGATGTTATTGGTCTCTCAACTCTCGTCAGCCCCAGCTGGCTTAATCAAGGATCAAGGAATGCGTACAATGAGAGCACCATGGCTTCCCCAGCCCTGACAGTTGACATTGTCAGAGGACCTTCATAACCTCATCAACAAAAAGTTGATGTCTTTCATTCTACCTGTGGAATCGCTGTTCGCGTGTGGGCATTACACAAGTGTTAAAAGTGTATTTTTCTGTATTCTGAGAAGGATTGGACTGACCTGCCATACCACGCTTTTTTGTCTTCTAGGTGGATGAGACTCAGTATAAGAAGATCCTTGGATACATTGGTACTGGGCAAAAGGAAGGTGCCAAATTGCTCTGTGGTGGCAGTCCAGCTGCAGACAGAGGTTATTTTATCCAGCCAACCATCTTTGGAGATGTGCAGGACAACATGACCATTGCAAAAGAGGAGGTCAGCAGCAAAATGTTTTCCTGTACTTGTTAGTCTCTGAATAACAGTGCTGTGGTTAGAGGGGTCTACGCAATCCCTCTCATTTTCTCTCCTGCTGTATTGGTCTGTGTCTCAGAACTACAATGGTGGCCTCCAGAACTGACCAACCATCCTCTTTTATCTGTACATTCACTTACGATTTACTTAAAATTACCTGTCATGATTTTTATTGTAGCGCCCCATCTCACTTTGAGTGCTGTTAGCGCAGAGAATGCAAGTTGCAATTTTGGTTTTTACTGAAAATGTCATTGTTTTATTTGCTTTGTAAGCAACTTTGGGGTTTTAGTCTAATCAAGCAGTATATAAATCTTGTGGAGATAATAAAATAAGACATTTCTAATCCCAAGACTGTTTACAACACAAATGCCAACACAAATATCAGTACTGTAAGAACAAGAACGATCTATTAAAATGCAATTGAATCATTTAGTACAGTCTCAGACACTTCTCAGTGGTTTGATTGGTATCAATGACCAGCAAAGGCCAGAGTGAATAGGAGGCACAAAAAACTGCAGAGTTTGTACTTGCCTTATTTTGTGTGTGTGTGTGTGGGGGGGGAGATGATTCTATATGCTGGGTGCAAGGACAGAAAAGGCCTTTCCCCTGCTTGTTACCAGGTGGCCAGCATGGTGTAGTGGCTAAGAGCTGTGGACTCGTAATCTGGTGAACCGAGTTCGCTTCCCCGCTCCTCCACATGCAGCTGCTGGGTGACCTTGGGCCATAGCTGTTAACTTTCAGATTTGAAAATAAGGGATCAGCAACCTCGAAAATAAGGGATCAACAGCCTCCCCTGTCCCGGGGACAGTGTACGGGATATATAACAATCCAGGATAGCAGCGGGAAACGGCACTGGAATAAGGGAATTTCCCACAAAAAAAGGGAAGGTTGACAGCTATGCCTTGGGCTAGTCACACTTCTCTGAAGTCTCTCAGCCTCACTCACCTCACAGAGTGTTTGTTGTGGGGGAGGAAGGGAAAGGAGATTGTTAGTTGCTTTGAGACTCCTTAAGGTAGTGATAAAGCGGGATATCAAATCCAAACTCCTCCTCCTCCTCCTCTTCTTCTTCTTCTTCTTCTTCTTCTTCTTCTTCTTCTCCTCCTCCTCCTCCTCCTAATCCCTACAACCAGGCAGGGCTATATGAGGGAGGGCATTCCTTCAGGTAACCAGGTCCCAAGTTGCTTAGGGATTTATAAGATCCTGTCTGCCAAACCTATCTGTTTCCATATGCATCCTGCTCTGTCTTACAGATATTTGGGCCAGTCATGCAGATACTGAAATTTAAAACCATAGAGGAAGTCATCCACAGAGCAAACGACACCAAATATGGCCTGGCGGCAGCAGTTTTCACCAAGGACATTGACAAAGCAAATTACATTTCCCAGGGTCTGCGTGCTGGAACCGTCTGGTAAGAGGCTAAACGTTGGGGAGCAGTCACCAAATGCTTTAGGAAATGCTGTAGGAGGAGCACCTGCTTGGCAGGCAGAAGGTTATAGGTTCTGTCCCTGGCATCTTCTGGTATGCCAGGAGCTCCTGACTTGAAATCCTGGAGAACTGCTGTCAGTCATGGTAACAATATTGAGCTAGAGCAGGCATAGGCAAACTCGGCCCTCCAGATGTTTTGAGACTACAGTTCCCATCATCCCTGACCACTGGTCCTGCTAGCTAGGGATCATGGGAGTTGTAGGCCAAAAACATCTGGAGGGCCGAGTTTGGCTATTCCTGAGCTAGAGGCACCAAGGGGCTATGAATTAGCTTTCTATGTTCCTCTTTTCAAAGAACTTTCGAAACTGTTATGTATTGCTAACTGTATGACATTCTTCAGAATTTAACTTCCTAGCTGGTTTAACTTTTCTACCCTTTTTTGGGGAAACAATTTGCTAGTCTTTGTGGCTGACCAGAAATGTCAGATGAGTGAGAACCCACATGGACATGAGGCTGTATTATTTCCTTTGGTTTTTCTATTAAAACAAAGTAAAAAAATAAATCACAAAATATAAATATATTTGCATAAATGTACACATTTTGTTGCATATGTGCATATAACTTAATTAAACAATTAATTAAAACAGTCAAAATAATGCCATTTTTAACTTGTAAACTGAGATATATGAGAGAGGATGAATGTCAGAGTAATTACATTTACAGGTACATTATGATGTGCAATTGCATTGTGATGTTTAGATTGGTGAACACAGGCAAATATTTAAACCAGTAACAATTCAGAATTTTACGTTTCAGTATCCATTCTTTTCGTCATTGGTTACATATATCAAATGGAGAAATAACAGGCAGTGAAAGTATTACTTCCTTTATTACTCTGTTCATGAGTCTGCCGGTTTAACAAAAGTTCCCTTCCTCTCCTCCTCAAATGTGAAATGCTGGAAGTTTACATCTCATCTTCTGTATTCAAACCTCTCAGACAAATTAGTGCCTGTTCTCCAGATTTATAGGTGCCTTGGACAAGGCCTGCAGTGTTAGACTTGGTATCAGGTGGACAAGAAATGAGATTACAGTGGTACCTCGGGTTACAGAAGCTTCAGGTTACAGACGCTTCAGGTTACAGACTCTGCTAACCCAGAAATAGTACCTTGGGTTAAGAACTTTGCTTCAGGATGAGAACAGAAATCACGGGGGGGGGGGGAGGCCCCATTAGTTAAAGTGGTATCTTAGGTTAAGAACAGTTTCAGATTAAGAATGGACCTCCAGAACGAATTAAGTTCTTAACCCGAGGTACCACTGTACAGTGGTGCCCCGCAAGACGAATGCCTCGCAAGACGAAAAACTCGCTGGACGAAAGGGTTTTGCGGTTTTTGAGCTGCTTCGCAAGACGAATTTCCCTATGGGCTTGCTTCGCAAGACGAAAATGTCTTGCAAGTTTGTTTCCTTTTTCTTAACACCGTTAATACAGTTGCGACTTGACTTCGAGGAGCAACTCATAGAACGCAGTGTGGTAGCCTTTTTTGAGGTTTTTGGTGATTTTTGAAGCTTTTCCAAAACTTTTCCGACACCGTGCTTCGCAAGACGAAAAATACGCTAGACGAAAAAACTCTCGGAACGAATTAATTTCGTCTTGTGAGGCACCACTGTAGTCTTCTGCTATCTAAATGCTCCAGAAATAACTCCTAACCCCCAATGTCTCCTGCAGGATTAACTGCTACAACGTGTTTGGCAGCCAGACACCATTTGGTGGGTACAAAGCATCTGGACAAGGACGAGAAGGGGGAGAATATGGTCTCACGCCATACATGGAAGTAAAAACGGTGAGGATCTGAAACTCTCGTCCTAGTTTGGTTTTTAAGTATTTTGAAAACTGAAACTTATATTTTGCATCTTCCAGTAGAGAATGGCAAGGACTTCCAAGTAGTAAATAAAACTTGTCTTGCTTATGGGAGAATTGACGGTATTTTACTTTGTACGGAATGGAATAAAGAAGTGTCAAATGTTGCTCTCCTTAGCCCACTGAACATTGGTTTTGTAGACATAACATGAAAGCATGTCTTTCACTAACTCTGGCTTAGACTGCAAACCATGGTTTGTCTGATCTTCTTTCCCAATATTCCCTGAGAATCCCTTGATGACATCCTCAAAGGGGAGAGGAATTCCCAAACCATAGTTCAGGCGTAACACTAAACCACTGTTTGCCTGACCTAGGTGGCAAGCCACCTTCAAAACCTAACAGCAGATTATGGTTTGGTGGCCATTGTGGTTCAGATGGTGTTGGGTCAGGCCTCATGACAAATCATGACTTGGTAATATGTCTAAACCGTGTTCCTATTTTCAATAAACCATTTTTTGCTGATGGCAACCTTTTAGTTGTGAACAGAAAACTGGGCTTCCATGCCTAATGGTGGCTCCATCTGTCTGCAAGTAAAATTGCATCTGGACAGGACAAGAGCAGTATCTCTTGAACAAATAGGCTCCAAACATTACTGTCTTAAGTGTTGTTTGTGGGGTAACATTGAGCTAATGCTTTGGTATGCTAGGTTATCGTAGAATTCCTACCTTGGATCATAACGAAAATGTTTAGGCACCTTTTAAGTACCTGCATGGAAGCATTTCTTATTATGTAAAGAAAGCACTGGAATTCTTCTAGTTTTGAAGAATTGATACCCACCTTAGAGCCAATTTAAAGAGTTGAAGTGGGAAGCAGTTGTCCCAGTATCCCACAGCTTGAGCAACAGAATTAGGAGTGCTACTTCAATAAGCCAAGTGGATCAGGCACTGGGCTATGGTCTTGAAAGCAGTGAAATTTGAGTATTGTTCTGTCCAATGCTAGTGGATGCCTCCAGCCAATTCTGTTCTAAATGGGAAGCTGTAGGGTTTGATTAATCCAGCACAATATTATGTAGACTGCATCCTGTTTTGAGGAAGGGCTGAAGCTCAATGGTAGAGCATATGCTCTGCATGCAAAAAGTCGTAACAGCTGCCTAAGTTTCTGCTAAACTGTTTGAAGACCAACATGGCTACCTACCTGTAACTGTTTGAAACAGATTTGCATTAACAGGGTTGACATGGGAGTCAACTTGGGACTGATTGTCTTGTAGAGTGAGAGGTGCAAAGTTGGCCAAGTCTAATGAACCATATTCTTTCTAGGTAACCATCAAAGTTCCACAGAAGAATTCTTAAAGGACATCAGCTGTATATCTGAAACCGTTGGTATAAGCTGCCATTCCTCTTGATAGCAGCATTTAAGCAGGATTAAAGTAGAGGAACCTCCTTCATGAAGAAAGCCTTCACCTCTACAAGCAACCTAAGATCGTTTATTTCATATATTTTAAGAAAAATCTTTATTTACCTGCTTACATTTTACTTCACTTTTTCTGTACCAGGCACCCCTATATCTTAATGTTACACTAATGGATGCAGATATCCACTTGAGCTTTAAGAATAATTTCTCAAACTGGTTTTTCAAACTGATTATATGGTACCCATTTATGGTAATCTGGAATGTATCTTGAGGTTTGTTTATAGGAGCAAATATCTAAGTAATGAGAACTTCCGTCCTTTCTCCATGTGTAACCTAAACAGAAACTGCCCCTTTTATATAAGAGAGCTCTAAAACTGTCTGCTTATTTTGACAATCAATGCTGTGAAGCCAGCGCAGGCTGTGATTTCCCCCCCTGATCTTATATCAAATACATAAAGAAAATTTCATAGTTGACGTGCATTTGTTCAGTTGCTGACCATTTTTGGTTAAAACGGTTACCCTTTTCTCTTAGTGCAAATGGGGTAAGATGAAATAGAGAGAAAAGGATTTGTATAATAGAGGAAGGGACGCTCTTTGGTGGTTTTCTTCTTCTTCTTCTGAATTCTCAACATGCCAAGACACTTTCTAGTGATTGCAATGGAAACAAGAAAAATGGATGAGTGTTTTGAGCCACATTCACACCATACATTTAAAGCACCATGATACTACTTTAAATAGTCATGCCTTTCCCTAAAGAATTATGGGAGCTGTACTTTGTGATGGGTGCTGATAGTTTTAGGACACCCCTATTCCCCCCAGAGAGCTACAGTTCCCAGAGTCCCCTGTTTAAACCACTCTGAGAATTCTAACCGCATGAAGGGGGTGATAGGGGATCTCCTAACAATTCTCAGCACCCTTAAAAAATGGCAGCTCCCAGGATTCTTTGGGGAAAACCATGAGTTTTAGGTGGTATCATAGTACTTTCAGTGCCTGGTGAGAATGCAGCCTTAGAGTTCTTCACTATTCAACTGAAAAACATAGGGTTCAAATTCCATGCTCCCTCAGCAGCCACTTTCTTCAGGATTTAGTTTATTTTGGGTTGTCATAGGTTTGCTACTTAGAATATTTGAAAACCCAGCTTTGTTATATGGTATAAGCAGTGATTTTTTTCCTTTAAAAATGTTTAGGGGTACTCTTATTTTGACTCAAGAAAATCACCATTTTATAGTTCAAATCGGGGGAAATAAATACAGTAAATGGACAAAAGTACAAAGATTCACAAAATGTTTAGGGATATGCGTACCCCCAGAAAAAAACCCCACTGGGTATAAGCCACCAGGCTATCGCAGGGAAAAATGGATGGTCACAGAGCATCCCTTGTCCACTGTCCATGGATATAGGATATATTACCTGCTGCAAGTCATCTGCAGCCAAGGAACCTTAATTTTAATACTCTGAACGCTTTGAAAGTAGGGAGATTGTTGTGTAGACAATATGGTGACTGACAGTCTTTCCCATACAGAATGCAATTGGCTGAGAAGGACATTATTAAAGTGAGTGTGTAATTTAGCAGCAAGAGGAATTGGCTTCTGCACACAAGACTTCAAGAACCACCATTAGCCGATCCTATGGCTTCCTGGAAGTCTTCAAGCCAGGCATGCCAGCAATGCAAAGTTTCATATATCCACTGATTAAACAAATTCACGGAGCAAAATAATCTGTGTTGCCACATTATGAGGCAGCATGTTTCATATCCTTTATATCGAGGTGAGGAACATCAGGCTCAGGGACTGAACGTGGCCCTCCCAGCCTCTCTACATGGCCCTCAGGACTCCCATCAGCCTCCTTGAGTGCTTTTGTGTGGCTTGATGTGTCCTTTCCTGATGCGCCGATCCCTTTTGCTTCTTTGCATGGATGGAGGAGGTGGAAGAGAGATAAAAGAAACCACTGACATGCATGGCTGGAAAGTAGCGTAATGTCCAAGGGTAATAGTCACATACATTTTACCTTGAGCAAAAGCTACGGCAAAAGATGCTACCCTTGAGCTCATTCTCTAGCTGCTTAAACTTGCATAGCTAAAACTCCATCACCTACAAAAAGGAGCTAGCACCAGGGTCGGGGCATCATCAAGGTTTGCAGAAGTATGGGGGGAAATAAATACTTTCAGGAAGTGAACCATAGGGACAACACACAGCTTGGCCAAATGGGGACAGAGCAAAAAGTATGACTGGCTACATGATGCTGAACTGGGAGAAGTAACAGAATCTGGGAGGGGAATAAAATGGCATATTGCCATAAAGGTCATGGCTGGCTCAACAGGAGCACTGCACACTACAGCATTTTGGTGCTGGTCTTATTTGTATTTTATATGCAGGTAAAGGTGTGGAACACAGTTTGCAAGGAAATCCTTTATCCTTTTTTTGTATGCGCAGAGAATTTTGGCCTCACTTCCTGAGAGGGTATCAAAATTAAAAGTACTGTTGCTGCTTATGTATGTTGAATGCACCACCAGGTAGTTTGGTAATATGCTTAAATAAACAAATGACATTAGAGACCTGAAAGTTGGTACCTAAGAGCCTCCCACAGCCCATTGGGCTTTTAACTTTTCTCCCTTAAAATTGGCAACAGAAGTCTCCCCCCACACTGTGTAGAAGCCAAACGTGCCTCAAAGCAGCCTGGAAAAAAAATCCAGAGGACGAACACTGGCATTTCTTATCTCCCCCACCCTTTACTGAGGATAAAACCATTTTTTATTTGGTAACTATTGGCTGATACAGGGGTAGTTAAAATGCTGCAATCCACAGGCACAAACGTGTGAAAGGAAATGATACACGGTAATGTTCGTGCTCAAAAACAACGTTTTTATTATGTCATTGTGGGTGCGTGTGTTTAGTATGGTTAAGAACAGCGGGGTTACATTTGATTATTTTACATAGATTTTAACTACGGTTAGAGCTCCGCTGCCAAAATGGCCACCAGCCTCGCTTCCTTCTTTCTTCGCTTCTCTCCGGGAGCTTGACGATCTCCAAACATCGCGAGACTTCGCCTCGAAAAGCGGCGAGCGACCCAAACCACAAAGGGGCGTGTTCGAAAGGGGGCGGGGCGAAGTCGTGCCAAGGAAACCCCTCCCCTCTGCCGGCATCAAATTCCCTCCCCGCTTTTATTGCTACCCTTAGGTAACCCCACATCGAAACGCCATCAAAAAGCGACGCGAAAGAGAGGAAGGTCCCCGGGCAATAATAATAATAATAAAAAAACCCACACACCCTAAAAACATCTGTGAAGAAAGGCGGAAGGGCCTTTCACCTACGACGTCGCGTCGCTGATGTGCAGCTCGTGATGCTTGACGCTGCCTATTTCACTCGCCTGATAAGTTTTTCCCCGCCGCGAAAGAGGCCCATTTGGGACCGCTGCTCGCGCGGAGGGGCTGGGAGCGAGACGGCGGGAGAGAGAGGGAGCTAGGCAGGCCCCGGCTCCGAAAGCGACCCCGCTGGAGTTGCTCGGCAGATCAGGCGCGGCTGCCCTCGGCGGGGGCGAAGCTGTGGCAATGGCTGGTGGCTCCTTAGCCGGAGTCGAGCCTGGGCGCCTGAGGCGGAGCCCGGATTAGGAAAAGCTGAGGCGAAGGCGGCGGCGGCAATAATTTCCTCCATCCCCTCAATTACCTCAGCCTCCCGGCCGTGAGGAAAGGCCTCTCGCGCCCTCTTCGCTTTCCTTCCCTGGCTGGGTGGGGATGAGGCGGCAGCCCGGCGGAGGAGGCGGTGGCGGAGGGGGCAGCGGCAGCAGCGCCGGCAGCGGCGCGGGCGGCGACAACAACGACACCGACGACACCGACTTGGAGGGGCGGCCCCCCGCCTAGCCCGGCCCCGCTCCCCCTCCTTCCCCACAGGCTCCCCTCGCCGGGCCTGAAGCGGCGGAGGATGTCGGAGGAGCCTGACGCGGACAAGATGATCAAGGTAGCGGGGCCTGCGGGGCGGCCTTTATGGACGACGCGCGGAGGGGTGGGCGAGGAGGAAGAGGAGGCCGCTTAATTGTTCTACTTGAAGCCTGGGTTTAACGTCCAGGGCGCAGTGCCTCTGAGCGTGTGCAGAGTTCGGACGGCAGCAGGGCCTTCGCCGCGGGGCGGAACCGCACCCCCGGCCTCTTGGGAGATTCAAAACAGATACGAGAAAGTGTTTGTCCATGCAGCGCTTGGCTGAACCGCGGAAGTCGCGGGAGCCAGTGATGGCCACCAACTTGGATGGCTTTAAAAGAGGAGCCAGATAGGCGGGGTATAAATAATGAATTATTATTATTAGGCTATCGATGGCTACTATGCTCTGCCTCCACAGTCAGAGGCAGTAAATGCTCAGGATTAACAGTTGCTGGGAACCACAGGCGGGGAGAGGGCTCTTGGGTTTGGGTCCTGCTTAGGGGTTTCCCACAATAGGCATCTGTTTGGCTGCTATGGGAACAGGATGCTGAACTAGATTGGTTCCTTGTTCCTTGATTCAGCAGGCTCTTTCTTACGTTCTTATCCTGGACCTTGGCAATCGTGCATCTCTTATATTTTTTATTTATAACCAGATGTTGTTGGGCTCTCATAAACCCAGAGCAGCAGTGGTCAGGAATGATGGGAGCTGTAGTCTCTCAACTACACCTGGAGAATATACACTGGGGGAAGGCTGACTTAATGGCATTTGTAGGTTGCTCTGTGACATAAATTTCCCTGGGTGGCTTATAATAGGTAAGCTTAAACACAAATAGGCATCAAAAATAGACACAGATACAACAAAAACGAAACTCTGCAGCTGCATAGTTAAATGGATTTAAAAACGGAGGGCCACATGCTGTACTTTATTTTAAAGGCCTGTGTGAACTGAATGTTTTTCCGTTGATCCTGAAATTACAGTCTTTTCTCAAACTAGCTTTCCTGGGAAATTTGTTCCACAACCAGGGTGCCTCTATGAAAAGAACCCTCTTCTTAATGGTTACTTAGAACTGTAGAATTGTAGAGTTAGAAGGGACTTCAAGGGTCTCACTTCATTTGACAGGGCACCCATTATTCATATATAATACCTACAAAGCAGCTAGAGTTTTCTAATCACTATACTTATACTTACAAATATGAGACAGTCACTGCTCACTGGCTTACAATCTTAGTGGACACAATGCAAAAGGAAAGAAGGGTACAGAGGAAAGAAGAAAGCAAGTATTGAAGCAGCTGCTACTTCACTGGAGAACAGTTGGCGCCAGGTTGATCTCCCCTTTGCCATGATTCATGGCCAATAAGTCACATGTCCCACAGGCCTGGGCTTGTGGAGTACAGTGACTCAGAGAATAGTGAATTATTAATCAGAAATGTGTTCCAATGCTTACAAGTTTTGTTCTCAGTTAGAATATGAGGATTAATTCAGGCAAAAGAAGCTGCCTTATACCGTATCAGACCACTGGTCCATCTAGCCAACTGACAGTGGTGCTCCAGGATCTCAGATAGGAGTCTTTCCCAGCCCTATCTGAGATCCTAGGGATTGAACCCAAGATTTTTTGCATACTCTGTCACTGAGCTAGTAGTAGTAGTAGTGTAGAGCCATTTGTATACACAGCACTTATCAGAGAATGAAAGAACAGGCTTCTGCCCTGCTTGTTAAAAATAAAAGAACATTTCTTTGTTACTATGGGGTTAGTATTATAGCTCCATTCACATACACAGCATTCCCAAACAATGATTCTTATTATTGATTTTATAAATTTACTAGGGTCTGTGGCCCAGCTCGCTTCACTTGCCAACCCCGCCTACCACTGTGCTTGTAGGTCTGGGCCACCTACCAGGCCACCCGCCCACTTGTTTGCTTCATCTCTTGTTCCCTCCTTCTCACCCTTCGAAGCAGCTGTGATGGCCCAGCAGCTCTGAGGGCCCAATTTGTCATTGCATTGTAGTTTGCAGTGCCTCCTGTGGGGGCCACACAAACTGCAGCGTGGCAATGTTCGTAACTACCATATTTTTTGCATCATAACACTCACTTTTTTCCTCCTAGAAAGTAAGGGGAAATGTCTGTGCGTGTTATGGAGTGAATGCCTACGGATGGCGGGGGGGATCTGCTGCAGTCATGAGCAGAGGATCCATGGTTCCCCTTCCTTCCCTCCTCCGTGGCTCGCTTTGAAACAGCACAGCGGGAGAAGAGCCGCTGAGTGGGGAGGAGAGAGGGACAGAGAGCATGCTTGCTTTAAAGGAGCAAAGCGGGAGAGGAGAGGAGCCGCTTACACGAGTGTAAGCGGCTCCTGTCCGGTTGGCTCCTTTAAAGCAAGCAGGGTCTCTGTCCCTCTCTCCTCCCCAGTCAGGTCTCTGTCCCTCTCTCCTCCCCAGTCAGCTGGCTAAATAGCAGCAAAGTTTTTCAGCGAGCTGAGGAGGAGGGAGAGAAGCAGAGCCTGCTTGCTTTAAAGGAGCAAAGCGGGAGAGGAGAGGAGCCTTCTCCTATTATACCCCTCTTTTGCATTATTAACAGCATCCTACTCCACCCACCCCACGCGTGTTCCTTGTCCCTTGAGTGCTTTTCCTTCCCTCCCCACTTAAAACGTGGTTACAAAGCACGGATCCACATGGATCCTCAGGATTTTTGCATTGGGCTACCCCAAACTCACCGTCAGATCACATGTCTGTGGCCACAGCATGAACCACAAAAATCATACATCCACTGTTTCGTTTAGAATATTTTTTTTCTTGTTTTCCTCCTCTAAAAACTATGTGCGTGTTATGGTCGGGTGCGTGTTATAGAGCGAAAAATACGGTATTTATTATATGCAAGATATATTTCCATCAATATAAGATGACAGGTCTCTGCCTCAAGGTGCTTACGGTCTAAAATTGGATATTGGGGAGACAGCAGAGGGAGGAGGCAGGGGCAAATAGGAAAATGTTTGATTATTTGGGTTCAACATATTTAATTAAGTATTCAGGGTTCAATGGGAAGAGAAGTCTCTGCCCCAAGATGCTTGCGATAACATACACATGTATACCTGCACAAGGGAGACTGTAGAGCAGGGATGGCCAGCTGTTTTGGGACTACAACTTCCATCATCCCTAGCTAACAGGACCAGTGGTCAGGGATGATGGGAATTGTAGTCCCAAAAATAGCTGGAGGGCCAAGTTTGGCCATCACTGCTGTAGAGGAGCAGGAAGGAAATGTTTATTGAGGTTTATTGAGGGAAGAATGTGTGGGTGTTGCTGTACACATACACTAAATTTGTACCCCTCTTTATAGACCCAGGTGTGGTGAAGCTTTGCCCCTCCAGACGTTGCTGAACTGCAACTCCCATCAGCCTCAGTAAGCATTGCCAATTGCCACGGTTGATAGGAGTTGTAGTTCAGCAACTTCCGGAGGGTGAAATTTTTCCAACACCTATTGTAGTTGGATGGCTTTAGAAATAGAAAATATCAATAAAAATGTAAAGAAGTTATTAAAGACCAGGGGGTCTACAATAGCATTGGCATCTAACTGAAACAGAAGAGCAGGATCTAAATGCCAGAGATTCTAAAATGCCTGTGAGTGTATAAAGGTGTCAAAGAGCAAGCTGGCTGTAAATCACACCCTTCAAAGTTGGAATTAAGTCTTTATTAGCAAAAACATGAACTGTGCAAACTTGGCTGATGTCAGGTCTAATGAGCACAGCAGTTCATCCCCAGTAGGTCTTACTCCATGAATCAGTTGTCAAGACTGGAAGCCCCCGCCTCTCCATAGCCATCTTAAGTCTCCTCTCCAGGGCTTTTTCCACACAGTTGGAAACTGCTCCTACATGAAGCCTGTTGCTGCTCCGCCCATTTCAGCCCTCTTCTGGTTTAGGGAGGAGGAGATCTCCTTGCAGCAGTAGGAGGAGACACCTGTGACTCTTCACTAGCCTGACTCATCTTGGCTTCCCTTCTCCCACTCCTCTGCTGCAGCTTCTGCCTCTGATTCTGGACTTCTCTCTGTCACAGACTCTTGGTATCTGAAGAAGTGTGCATGCACACAAAAGCTCATACCAATAACAAACTTAGTTGGTCTCTAAGGTGCTACTGGAAGGAATTTTTTTATTTTGTTTTGACTACGGCAGACAAACATGGCTACCAACTGTAACTAGACTCTCCCAGTTGCCTCTTCAGCTTCCGGCACCTCCTTTTCCAGACTTCTCCCTCTGGCCACTCATCGTCCCACCCCCAATCCCTGGGCGCTTTGTTCCCCAGCTGGGCCTTCCTTTCACTCCTCTGCATCCAACCAGTCCATGACAAAGGTCATCACATGGCACCAAAAAGACATAATGCTGCCTGCCTGTGTTGCTGCCCCTCTCTCCTGCTGCCTCCCCCTTCCCAATTTATTATTATATATCCAAATTTATTGTACATGTCTTATAAACAGCAAAATGCTAGAGTTACAGCTAAATAAGATCCAGCATATAAACTGAACAGAACAAATTGGTATTGCAGATTTGTGGAGATGCTCTTTATATAATTACAATACTATACTATACTGTACTATATTACACTATATAGGATTTAGAGCTGGCATCACATAGGTCTCTGCCTGAGCTCTCCAAAGATGATGCTGTAGTTCCCTGTTTCTTCTTTTCCCTTTTAAAACAGGAAACTTCTATTTTAGAAGAATACCATATTAACTGGACTCAGAAGCTGGGAGCTGGTATCAGTGGTCCAGTAAGGTAAGAAGATGCATTTTATTGCTGTGATTAAACTCTCAGGATAATAATGAAATGCTGAATGCTTTAATTGTGCTGTGAGCAGAAATGGATATTCCTTTGCTCATTTCTTTCTCGGTTTGTGTTAAAACAAAGTTATTTTGTAACACATCTTTGATGCTTTTATTTATTAGGCTTCTGTCCCACTATTGCATAAGGTTCCCATCCTCAATTTGCACATCCATAATTCCAGCAGTTCACAGGGCTCCTTTACAATGGTATTTTTAAAATAAATGCATTAAAATGCCGTTCTCATATGTGTTTAATCACAGCAAAATGTGCTTTGTGCTCATGCATAGGAGCATAAACCACCTTTTAATCCAGCTACTAAAATAAGCTGGCTGTGGCCCCACCCAGTAGCTCTTTTTTATTTTAGGAAGCATGGATGGGCCTGATTAGGCAGGGTTCTGACCATTCAAATGACTTTTCCTGTGTTCATCAGCTGTAGGGAGATGCCATGGCTTCCAGGCAGGATGTTGTGCCCTGTTCAAGGGATGTTTCCCAACACACTATGTCCAAACATTAATGTGGGAATAATGCAGGAGTCTAGATTGGGAAGGATTTAGACACACACTCTCTCTCTGTCTTCAAATGAGGAATTCATTCATATGTTGGTAGCTTCTTTATAGCTTCCCAACTAATCAAATGACTTTGCTGCTATCTGGACAGAGTCTGCATGAAAAAATCGTCTCAAGAACGGTTTGCACTGAAGATCCTTCTCGATCGCCCTAAAGCTAGAAATGAGGTATAGTCCACTCTTCTTGAAAAATGTTCTATAGATCTGTTGCTCCACTTGTGTGTTCTTCCCCTGCCCACTCAGTTATCCTAAAACAATTTATATCAGTAAGAAGCGCTCCTTAACACACCCCATTACTGTAAATATATGTGGACGGTTGCTGTTTTATTTAGAGCCACTGTGATTTCCTAATTGTTTAATAATTTGTTGTCTATTTTCCATGTCAAATAAAACTAGCATGGCTTACAATGTAAAATAAAGCATAATGCATCAAAAATTTTTTAAAAAATATAACTATTATCCTGTGGGCATTTCACTTCCTTGGTGATGTTGGGCACAATTTGAAGACATTTTTATCTGTCGGTGTCTTTGGCAAGGGACAAGCTTGCTCCATCTTCCGTGTGACCGCTCTTTAGATATTTGAAGATGGATAGCATATCTCCTCTCAGTCTGTTCTTTTCTAGGCTAAGCATACCCAGCTCCCTGAACCGTTCCTCATAAGACTTGGTTTCCAGACCCTTTATCACCCTTCTTAAAATTGTGGTGCCCATGTGTGCCTTATGCCCTAGAATCCCTCACTCCACACCTGAGGTTTGCTCTGGTTCTGCCTTAATGGCAGTAAGATTCCACACAGGAGGAAGCTTGATGAAATTGCTCTCCACCCGTACTGATGTTAGTGGTGGTTCTGGCTGGGCTGGGCTGAAAAGCAACCCCCCACTCAGATCTGGAAGTGGAGCAGGCAGTGATATCCAGGTTACGGGGTCGGGGCTGCTCCTGTCTCACAGTTTCCCCCATAGACTGTTACTCGTTGCTGGAATGTGGGTGAAATTTTGGAGGTAGTCCCAGCTTTCTGACGAACCCACACATGGGTGCTCGTGGTGAGTTCCTCAGAGGCATTTCTTTATTTCTTCAATCCCCCTTCGCTAACTGCTGCGTCAAGAAAGTTATTCAACCTTGCCCTATTGACCCTTGAAAGGCCTGCAGTTGGGATCAGCTTCCTGGAGCCCAGCTTTTGAGCACTTCACCAGAAGGAAGCAGGGGAGGCTGCTTAGCAGGCTGCTCCGCATTCTTCCCAGAGCAGATGGACCTCTTGGCAAACATTGCTTTGCTGTATCTACTTTGCTTGCCTGTTTGTAATCCTTGTTTTTGCCTGCCTTGACGTCTTCTGCAGACTTAGCCAGCCAGCACCCACGTGTGTCCTGCATTCCGCCAACCAGCCTTGATTGCCTTGTTGTTCCTCGGCACAATCGTGCTCCTTTGCCTCTTGCCTGATTCTACCCTATACCCCAAGGCTCAGGCTAAGCATGGGCTTATCTTGGCTTTAAAAATACTGGCGCGCATGCAGACTTCCGGGTTGGCGCGATTCGGAAATGGCGGATTCCCTCCGAGCTGCGGAGGGAATCGACTCAACCGAGGACGGGTCTTTGCCGCGCCGGCGACGCGGGGACCCTTAAAAACCGCAGGCGCGGAAGCCTGCGGACTGAAGACTCGGCGGGTGCCTTAAGCGCCCCCGATCCACGAAGAGCCTTTTTAAAGGCTGCGGAGAGGATACGGAGGGTGGCGTGGCACTGAGAGTCGACCGCTACCTCGGTGGAGTGAAGCCGCGAGCCATGACCAGAGAGCGCTGACTTCCTTCCTTGAAATTTGGACTGAAAAGAAAGAACCCGTGAGTAAGACGGAATTGGATTTTAAAAGCATTATCCTGAATTCGAGACGACCGGGGGGTGTGCTAAAAGGAAGTCCGCACCCCCCCCCCTTGCAGACGATCTAAGCAACGACAAAGTGCTAAGCTGGAGAGCCTACCCTTGGAGGGGTGAGTTAAAAAGGACACTAACTTCCAAGATTTAGTTAAAAGAAATTTTGAGCTGGAGAGTGGAGACTGGGAAGCCTTCTTTTTGCTTTAAACAACCCTCCCTCCCGGGCCCGGGAACGTCCTGTCTCTGTGCCTGTGTAGGAGCTGCGGAGTTTGACAGCTGTCAAAGCTGTCAAGCGGGCAGTTTGGAGTGGAAAAATTGCTATTTAAGATCCCTCTGGACTAAGATGAGTTACAATTGAACCAAGATTGTTGGAAACAAAGTAATAAAAATAAGTTAAAGGATTGTTGGAGAAAAGACTAATAAGTAACCAGATTCCCCCTAGGGGGAATTCTGTGAAACTACAATGGATACAATGGCTGTGGATGGAAAGTTACTAGTGGAAATCGAAAGGATGTTTCAATTGGTGGGAACTCTACAAGAGCAGAGCTTAGCTATGAGTAAACAACTTATGACCTTGACTTCTGGAACAGGCAGCTCTGCTGTATGTATTGAGGACCTGAATGAGAAAGAATCCACAGCTGAATGGGAACTGATATCTGAAGAGGTGGAAGAGACTAAACAAGAAAAAGAGAAAGTAAAGCTGGGAAGTAATAACCAAAAGCCGATATCTGTGGATTACAAGCAAGGAGATTTTTGGATTACAACTACCACAAGTCTGCGAAAGATGAAGAAGAAGAAGGAGGAGGCCCCGGGAGTTTATGAAATACAGGAACTTAAAACAAAGAAATATGATTGGGGGCTCCTTTCTGACTTTGACTTTGAAGATGCAGGATTTGTGGAAATTTTTAAGCAGTGGCTTTCAAATGTCCTTGTGGGAAGAGAATATGGTTTGATGGCGAAAGAACTCTTTCCAGATTTGATGACTGACATAAAGGACTACCAACAAGACCGGCGGAGAGGGACTGAAAGAGATTTGAAAGCCTCGGAC
Source organism: Podarcis bocagei (assembly GCF_964188305.1). NCBI lineage: Eukaryota > Metazoa > Chordata > Lepidosauria > Squamata > Lacertidae > Podarcis > Podarcis bocagei. The sequence goes on along the minus strand of NC_138132.1, from coordinate 85,789,849 downwards.
GTGAGGAACCCAGGCTAAGAACTGCTATTCTGGATATGTATTGGGAAGGGACAAAAACCGGGGATGGGAGGGAGGGAAGAAGAGAATCTTAAAAACACTCAAGACCTTCAGGTTTAGTTAATATGATTTTTAATTAAGACAAAATGAGAAATCGATGGAAGAGAACTTCAGTCCAACTTAGGAAAAATCTATATTTTGTTTATAAAAAAGGTAATAAGATGGTTAAGAGGAGAAACACCAAATTGCTGATACAATCTTGGGAATGGGGATGCACGAGGGGGGGTGGGGGGAAGTCTGGGAATAGGGTTAGGAAACTAGGATTTTCGGAATTTATACATGTTCTTGTCTTGTGTCTTTTTTGTGTGTGTTGTGTCTTTATAAAAGTGGAAAAACCAATAAAAATTTATATATATATAAAAAAAAATACTGGCGCGCATGCAAGGGCAGCCTTCCCCCAGCCTGCTGCCCTCCTGATGTTACGGAGTATAACTCCCTTCAGTCCCAGCCAGGATGGGAGCTCTTGTACAAAACATCTGGAGGGCAGCAGGCTGGGGAAGGCTGATCAAGAACATGCCAGGCAGCCAGTATAAACTGGAAAAAGAACTGAGCATGTGGCTGATGTGCTTCCCTCATTGCTAAACTAAGTTGATTCTCATGTGCTTAAGAATCAGAGGTAAGAACTTCAGGAGGGGCAGTGCTCCTCAGGCTGACCTTAATTCTGCCCGCAGGCAGAGGGGTATAAAAATGGGGTGGGGGAGAAGCAAAGAGACAGTTGCTAAGGCGGGTGAGCACGGCTGCATTTTAACTTGTCTTCTCTTCTCCATCAGGTCCGGCTGCACATGATGTGTGCGACACATCCCAATATTGTCCAGATCATCGAAGTTTATGCGAACAGTGTGCAGTTCCCTCACGAGTCAAGTCCAAGGTAAGACTCTGGCAAGGTGGTTTCTGACTGCATCCTTTCTACAATCAGGCTTCGACGGCGTGGAATTCTGTGTGGAATTTAAAAACCGCCTTTTATCCAAAGCAAACTGCAACTGCCATATGTCTTGTGTCCCCCCCACCCCTTTCATAGTAGTGTGCCTTCCTTTCCATTGTGACAAACGTATTGCTCAGAATATGTCAACATTTTTCTTTCTTGCAGCTGGTCTCCTTCTTAGCCATTTGGTTCCCAGCATTCAGGACATTGGGGTGTGTGCAGCATAGATAGCGGCCCTTTTTTGAGATAGCCGATGGCTTTCCGCTTTCTTTTAAAAAACCTAGTGCTCTTGTGAGGTAAGGCAAAGCATCTCAGGTGCATCTTGGGTGCCATCAAGGCTGGCAGAACAGCAAAAGATCACAGGGCAGGATCTGCCAGGAGGTTTTCCTGCTCAAGCCTCGCAGAAGTAAACAGGAGCCAGAGCTGTCTTGACTTGTCACTTGCCACAAGCTTGCACAAACCTCAGCTGGCAAATGGTAGCATTAATGTGCATATTCCTTTGGAGAAAAATTCTCCAGTTTGCTCCCCACTCTCCGGGAGTTTTCTCTTTCAATGATGCCCAGAAGAACAGATTCGCTGGAATTCCCAAATCCTAAACTCATCACCTTCTCTTTAATATTGAACTGGGCAAGAGAGCCAAGTTGTCTCAGACCCTGCCTTGGTTTGAAGTGTGGGGTGTTAGCTCTAGTTTTTATTAACGTTTTGACTTTTTTTTTCCATATAACGAACTGGAATACTTTTAAAACAGGGCTCGGCTCCTAATTGTAATGGAGATGATGGAAGGGGGAGAACTGTTTCACAGAATCAGCCAACATCGGCACTTTACTGAGAAGCAAGCAAGCCAAGTAACAAAGCAGGCAAGTTCTTAACTTAACCCCACCCACCCCCAACACCCACCCCGCCCTTGTCTAAGCGAAAAGCATGGAAACAGCCCATAAAATAACTGACAATTTTACTGGGAGGGCAAGCGGCAAGCTTTTTAAGAAAACAACCCTCTGATCTAATCAGAAGATTGCCTGCTTTGTTATGATCTCCTGGACAGCCTTTCTCTTTTTTGAGTTAAAACTGGAGGAACACTTCATCCTTTGCACTCCCAAAGTTGTTTTTTTAGAGTGTATGAGGACAAGAATTATTTTCCCTTAACAGAGCCCATCCAAACCTGCCTCTGCAGGTCCCTGTTCTGAAGAGGAGGCCACCAGTTTCTCGTCTAAAGACTGAGTGGGCTGCCTCCTTTGGGTGGATGAGGGGTGATTTTGCAGTGTCAGGTTGGGCATAATCACCTGCTTCCAGCAAAGGCTGATGGGAAGGCAGCAAGGCCTGAACAATGACTTGTCCAAGGATGTAGCAAGCAGCTTATTTTGCTGGCAGATGCTTTGAGCTCCAAGAAACACTGAATTTATTCTCTTGCAGCATGCAATTTTGGGGATTTCTAATCTATGCAGATGCGTTAAATAAAGAAGAAAAATCACAGGGATAGGGTTAGATATTAATGAAATTCTTATCCGTGGGCCCTTTACTCAGGGTAAACTTAACATAGCTATGAATTCCCTGCCATCACAGCTGCTACAAAGCCTTTGAAGAAACGGTGACGAAGTGTGTCATCAGCACAGGGTCCCCTAATTCAAGGCATGGTCTTGGGTCAGTTGAGTCTCTTCCAGTTCTTCACACTCTGGAGATCCATGTAGGCCCTACCCTAGTGAGTAGGCCAATGCGCAGTTTGGTCACAGTCCAGCAGATGTGAGAGCAAGTCTTGAAACTCAAACCCCTGGACCTTTGTGAGATGTGGGCAGTCTCTGAGCAGTGGAAGGACTAGTTGTTTCTGGGTCCTGTGAAGTATCCAAAGAGAGACAGCCCCTTCTTAGTACAGTCGTACCTTGGAAGTTGAATGGAATCTGTTCTGGAAGTCTGTTCGACTTCCAAAACGTTCGGAAACCAAAGCGCGGCTTCTGATTGGCTGCAGGAACCTCCTGCAGCCAATTGGAAGCCCCATCGGGTGTTTGCCTTCCAAAAATAGTTCGCAAACCGGAACAGTCACTTCCGGGTTTGCGGTGTTTGGGAGCCAAAATGTTCGAGAACTAAGCTGTTCGAAAACCAAGGTACGACTGTAGTCTGGTCCTCAAGGAATAGCAGGCTGAGAAATACTGTAGCACAAAGCTGAATAAATCAGTTTCCCTTCTGGGAACGAACATGTATTTTTTGTATTCATGTTTGATGTGGTTGCTTGTTCCTATCTCTTGTCATGATTTGTGTTGCTGGTCTTTTTTTAAGGAATATGGTGACAGGGTGACCTGAGTGTTCTGGCCCAGCACCTCTTCTCTCTACCTTTTTTTGGGGGTGGGAGGTCTCTGGGTGCCTTGTCTCTTGTTCTAATGAAGTGTTACCCGTGAATCCACCTTTTGTTCTTTCTGTGTGTTTTCTGCTGCGACTTTTTCATCGCAATGTAATTGCAGTGCTTTGTTCTGATCTAACACAGGATAATTTCTTCAGGGAGAGTTCTTTCCAGAAAAGTAACTTGTTGGAGAAACATTAAATTCTAAGATTTGCGAAGATTTTTTGTTTTTTGTTTAAAATAATCCTGCGTGTGAGCAGAGTGCTGTTCATTGTGGATCTGGTAAAAGGCATCATTAAATTCGCCTCCACCTTGCATGTGATGTAGACTCACTAAAGAGTCTCGCTGGTAGATGCCCCAAGGGGGTGGTTGTGAATGCTATAACATTTATATTTCCATCTAGTTCCATCCATTTTGACAGGTTGACAACTACTTTTAAAATACAGTTTCGAAATGATGTTTTCTTTTCAGAAACATAAGGTTAAATATATGTAGTTAGAATATTAATCCAGCTGAATTTAAGCATTTGGGTAAAAGATTCCTGCATTGCAGGCGGTTGGACTAGATGACTTGTGGTTCCTTCTGACCCTATGATCCTATGATTTCCTATGTGTACGTCCTGTTAATTTAGTGGGAGATAACTTTAATCATGGGGACACGGATGGCGCTGTAGTGTAAACCACTGAGCCTTGGGCTTGCCAATCAGAAGGTCAGTGGTTTGAATCCCCGCAATGGGGTGAGCTCCCGTTGTTCGGACCCAGCTCCTGCCCACCTAGCAGTTCGAAAGCACGTCAAAGTGCAAGTAGATAAATAGGTACCGCTCTGGCAGGAAGGTAAACGGCATTTCCATGTGCTGTTCTGGTTTTGCCAGAAGTGGCTTAGTCATGCTGGCCACATGACCTGGAAAAACTGTCTGCGGACAGCTCTCTTGGCCAATAAAGCAGAATGAGCGCCACAACCCCAGAGTCATTCACAACTGGACTTAACTGTCAGGGGTCCTTTACCTTTACCTTTTTTAACTTTAATCATATTTCCAATTAGAATCTGTGGAAGTTTAAAATGCTTGACTTTGTCTGAATTGTTCCTTGCCTATCCTGGGAAGTGTGCGTTGTTAGCTCAAGAGTGCCTGGTTTTATCCAAGGTTGGTTGTGAGTGGACAGAGAAGTATAAATGATGTTTTTTGTGTCAACTTTTAAAATTTCTAGTAATCCCATTCCAGAGCCCATATATACAGCTTTTCCAAGTCCCACTCCATGCTTTTACCATTGGCAGTCTCAATTTTCAGAAAATAATGCTGTGAAGAATTAGTGTGCCCACTGACCTGCTACCTGCTATATTAGTGAAAATATTTACATAATTTTCTCTTTCTTGGAGCTAATTGTGCATTTTAGCCTGACGTTTTCTGTGAAACAAATTGGCCACCTTTTGGTTTTTATTCTTTTTCATTTCAAAATATGCCCTTAACAAAATTAAAACTGTTAGCACTGAATGTAGGTGGAATGATCTTTGCTTTCAACTTGCACCTTTTAAATGGTGCCCTTAATCTTGTCCTGGTTCTAAGCGGCCTGCCATTCAAAAACATTCATTGTGTTTCGCAGTAGACTTGTGGTTTGCCGTGGTTGCTGAGTGGTCAACAGTGGCTGGAGCTGCTGATTGGCCCCATAGCAAGTTGCAACAAGGCAGTAAATCTTCTGTCAAATGCCTTCATCTTTTAAATCTTGCACGTAAACATCAGGGTTGAGCAGAACCTAATCACTTAATTACTTCAGAGATTCAGTTGGCCTGTTAACAGCAAATGAAGGACCACTGTTGAGATACAATTGTACTATTGAAAATGTTTTTTAATAAGTCCGATTAACACTTTAGTCTTGGGAACTGAAAGCAATTAGCAATAAGCTGGGATGGGGGTGTGTGTGTCTTTCTCTTAACGTTTCCAGTTGACCCTGGATCAAGGCAAGGCAATTTCAAGCACAACTTTTCCAGCTGTTGCAAGGTGGGCTTTTGCGGTGTTCCCTCCTCGCCCCCACTGTGGCTCTGCAGGAACGCAAAGAGGTCCCTGCTCAGGTCCGCTGAGAAGATTAGGAAATGCTTGCTGCACTTCATCCAGCTTAAACACCCAGAGAGGTGAAAGCAGGAGTTGAAAACATTCCCCAAGGGCCCCGGCAGCAGGCCGCCTTAAGCCTGGTTTTGCATACCCTGCTTTGATTTCCTACTTGCACCCTCCGCGACGGAACTCGCTTGCCTCAAACCATGAGAATCTGTGTTGTAAAAACAGAAGGAACCTTTTGCTGTGTAGACGTTGCTTGCCTCAAGCTGGGATGGATAGCTTGATTGATAGAAGCAGCCTGTCAAGGCAGAAACAGCTGTTTGCTGGGTGTGTGCCTCTCCCCACCCCAGCCCTGGGAGTAAACCGGCCTCTTTGCCGTTTGTTTTGCCAGATCTCAGACAACCCTTTTGAAGAAATGCTCCACCTGCCCTTAGCAGTGCTTTACAGGATCTGTCTTTATTCTCCACATGTATGCATAGTCTTCCAGTACATGCAAATGGGTAGGATGGGTGGGGGTGATCTGGTGGAGATTTGTGATCTCAGAACCAGAGTCCAGAGTTGTGGTTCTGTGTCTCCATCCCAGATCTCCATCTGCTTTTCCTTTGACCTCCTGAGCCATTCTAAGGGACACCCTCTGTGGTGGTGCCGAGGATATCTACTGTGCTCCTTTTCTTTAAGTGCAGATGCCATCATGTCAATGAGAGCCTTTTGGTTACTGTGTTTTGACTCCTTGTGCCCTCTTTCCAGATAGCTTTGGCTTTGCAACACTGTCATTCTTTAAACATTGCGCACCGAGACCTCAAGCCTGAGAACCTTCTTTTCAAGGATAATTCTTTGGTAAGATGGAGGTTTGCTACTTTGGGTGTTGTTAAATCAGCTATGCTGCTAGTTAGTTCAAATCAGGATGTGAAATGGCCACTCTCATTTTGCCCCAAACTCACATTACCTGTCCCTTCAGCCAACAGCAGCCCTTTCTGTCCCTGGGCCCTGTATGAGTTTCCCCTTTACCCCTCTGTATCCTTGGCCCTCTTTTCCTAGGCCTCTTGCTGCCTCCCTCCATTCTAACCATTTCCCAGCTCCCTAGTTACCGCATTTTTCGCTCCATAAGACGCACCAGACCATAAGGCGCACCTAGATTTTGGAGGAGGAAAATAAGAAAAGAAAAATATTCTGAATCCCAGAAGCCAGAACAGCAAGAGGGATCTGGCTTCTGGGATAGCCGCGCCAAGCCTCTTCAGGGCAGCGGGATGACGGCTCCCCCTGCCCGAAGAGGCTGCACGCGGCTAAGGCAGAAGCCAGGAGAGGCGCTTTGCTGAAGGGGCGCTGTGCAGCTCTCCCTCTCTGCGCAGTGCCATTCGCTCCATAAGACGCACTCACATTTCCCCTTACTTTTTAGGAGGAAAAAAGTGCGCCTTATGGAGTGAAAAATACGGTATTCTGTCCTCTCCCTTTCAGCCAGCAAACTCCTTGCCTCTTAGCTTCTTCATCCCCACCCTTTCTCCCCACTCAGGATCACAGCCCTCAGCGCCCGTGTGATCCCTGCCCCTCACCCCCAGTTCTTACATAATTTCTCTCGCAGAAGCCATGCTGTTTTGTCCACCTTCTGTTGCTGAGTGTGAAATGTGTGAGGGGTGAAATTGGGATTGAAACAGTCTCTCTGGTGTCTCTTGCTGCTTGCCTTTAGGATGCCCCAGTGAAGCTGTGTGACTTCGGATTTGCGAAGGTGGACCAGGGTGACCTGATGACACCGCAGTTCACTCCGTATTACGTAGCCCCTCAGGTAAAGGATGGATTCCACCAAGAGTGGTCCAGCTACACAGTGCTGCTTTTGATCTATAAAGCCTTACGTGGATCCTAGTACCACAAGGGCCCCTATATGAGCTAACCTGGACCTGTGATCATTATCTGAGACTCTCCTCTGTGTGTCCCCTCCACAGGAGGTCTGCAGGATAGCAACATGAGAATGGGCCTTTTCAGTCATGGCTCTCTCTCTCTCGTGGAATGCTTGCCCAAGAGAGGCTTGCCTTTAGGTACCAAGCAAAAACATTTCCACCAGGCCTTTGGTTTTTAATTATCTGTGGTCTCTGTGAATGGGTGGGACGTTTTAATTTATATGTATATTTTTCCTTTGCTGGTGTTAATGTTGTGCTGGTGTGTTTGCTTGTTTGCTTATTCTTAGAAGTTGCTTTGGGCTGCTATTGTAGAAAAGGTGACTAATAAGTTTAATAAATAATCATACTTGTAACATAGATCTTCCCAGTAAAGTCAGACCTTGGTTCCCAAGCACCTCCATTATTGTACATTTCGGCTCCCAAATGCCGAAAACCCAGAAGTATATGTTCTGGTTTTCGAACATTTTTTGGATCCCGAACGTCCGACGTGGCTTCCACTTGAGTGCAAGAAGCTCTTGCAACCAATTGGAAGCCGTGTCTCGGTTGTCGAACGTTTCGGAAGACGTTTCGGAAGTTGAACGGTCTTCTGGAACGGATTACGTTCGACAACTGAGGTTTGACTCTACTCTGGCCTGAACTGAATGTCATCCCTTCCCAAATTTCTCTGATGCTTGTATGCTGTAATCGAACACGAGTATGCACAGAACAGAGTAAGCACCATAAGAATCTTGCAGAGGCAGTCCCTTGGGCCTAGTTGCTGAAAATGACCCCCCCTCCCAATCTAAACCTCCCTATCTGGGCCACAGGACTCTTCCTATGCCACACAACTTCTCCATTGGCCATACCCATCACCGGCCCTGTTCCGCACCCTCTCTGAGTGCTTCTGCCTGGCAGGAACATGCCCTTGAATAATGCCGCTTGCTTGCCTGGATGGAGGCTGAATTGGTGGGCGGGCGGGTCTATAAACTTCTGACTTTTGCATGGCTGGTATGTAGCCTTTGCATTCTGAAAGGTTGTGCACCCATGCTCTAGAAGTCCCGTCAAGTAGTTCTCTGTCCAAGCCCAACAAGCCTGAATGGCACTTGGGCAATAGGGAGTGTTAGTGCAGGAGAACTTCCTGGCTGAGTGCCCTGACCAGAGTAGTTGCAATATGCAAAACATTGCATATGCAGCACACATGAGCCTATTTTGCTGCTCAAGATGTTTTGTTCCTAGGCACTCTACAAGACCGGGTGTCAGTGTATAAATCTTAAGGCATTTGTTTTTAACTTTGGCAACCTGAGTTTTCGTCTCACATTAAAAAAATAAAAAATAAAATCTTGAGTTTTCTGGCTCCTGTGTTGGTAAAAATCTGAAAATATGTTAGTAGTGCTTGTTGAAATTTTGGAAGGAAGAGGGAGGCCAAACAGTGTTCCGAGGGAATGGGGTTTTGGTGTGTTATGTAACTCCTTTGCCATTATAACTAACGCAAGCAAAATAAATAAGCAGACATTTGCAAACTTTTATTTTTTTTTACCATTCATGGACTTCAGCTTTTATATGCCAGGACGACAACTTTATTTGTTCTGAAATCTTTGAGAGCAGCGTTGCAATAACAGTTGACAGCTACTGACGTGAGAAGCTCGCTTTTAAAAATTCCTTGTGTAAGCAGCATCAGACACATCTATGAGCCAGTGTAACCAGCTAGCTTTGCTCCCTGCTCCCAGTCCTTGCATCAGGTGCTGAAGTCTGGTTATGGTCTATGTCAGTGTTTCCCAACCACTGTTCTGTGGCACACTAGTGTGCCGCGAGATGTTGCCTGGTGTGCCGCGAGATGTTGCCTGGAGGGAGGCGGGCGAGTCGGGCGGCGAGAGGCGGGGTGGCGACGGCGAGGAGAGGCCGCCCAGCGCGGGGCTCTCGCCGTCTGCCTGCCTGGCTGCCTGCGAGCTCGGCGGGCAGCGCCTCCGTCCGCAGCGCCCGCCTCGCGGCTCTCATTCCCTGCCCCTGCCAAAGCTCACCCAGCCAAGCCGCGCTCTCCTTCCTGCCTCGCTTTGCTGCCTCCTCCCCCCCCCACCCCCAAAGCTTGGAGGTTCCCCGGCAAGGGGGAGGGAAAAAAATTGAAACTTACACTTTCGTGCGTCCCTCCCGGCGTGACGCTGCGCGCTGACGTCACGGGGCTGTAATGGTGGTGTGCCTTGAGATTTTTTTCATCAAACAAGTGTGCCTTTGCCCAAAAAAGGTTGGGAAACACTGGTCTATGTTTCTTGATCACAAAGGTGTGTCTTTGATGTTTCTCTCTCCTCTTTGCTGTTAATGTCTAAAGATTGCCCATGTTCCCCCTCCATCCCCCGCAGGTACTAGAGGCACAGAGAAGGCATCAGAAAGAGAAATCTGGTATCATTCCTACCTCGCCAACGCCCTACACTTACAATAAGGTATGCTTCTCAACCCAAGTGTCCCGGCTGTGCTTCAGGAATACCCAGCAGCTGTCTTTCCATTTGCCTAATTTTTCATGGGGAATTTTATGCCCGGCACAGAAGATGGTGGCTGGTATGGAATTCTGCTGTGTTAAGCACCAATTTTTTGTGGTTTGTTGTTGTTGCTTTTTAAAACACGTGTTTTCCCCTCCAAGTTAGGGAAATGACTTAAACGTTGCAGACACCAGCTGCAGAAATCAGTTGAAATGATTTTAGAATGTTGTATTATTTTACTGTTGTTAGCCACTCTGAGCCCGACTTCGGCTGAGGAGGGCAGGATAGAAATAAAAAATTATTATTATTACTATAATTGTGTATAGGGAAGAGGGAGTGGAAATGTGTGTCTGCATGATTACCGTATTTTTCGCCCCATAAGACGCACTTTTCCCCCTCCAAAAATGAAGGGAAAATCTGGGTGCGTCTTATGGGGCGAATGCAGGCTTTCGCTGAAGCTTGAGGAGCGAGAGGGGTCGGTGCGCACCGACCCCTCTCGCTCTCCAGGCTTCAGGAAGATATCCGCAGTCTAGGCAGCCCTGTGGGAGGTCCCACAGGGTTGCCTAGGCTGCGGATAGCAGCCTGCTTCTCGGAGCGTCGGGCGCCCTGAAGGCAGAGCGCCCGACGCTTCGGGAACAATTCCGCCGCCCAGGCAGCCCTGTGGGAGGTCCCACAGGGTTGCCTAGGCTGCGGATAGCAGCCTGCTTCTCGGAGCGTCGGGCGCCCTGAAGGCAGAGTGCCCGACGCTTCGGGAACAATTCCGCCGCCCAGGCAGCCCTGTGGGAGGACCCGCAGGGATGTCTAGGCTGCGGATAGCAGCCTGCTTCTCGGAGCGTCGGGCGCCCTGAAGGCAGAGTGCCCGACGCTTCGGGAACAATTCCGCCGCCCAGGCAGCCCTGTGGGAGGACCCGCAGGGATGTCTAGGCTGCGGATAGCAGCCTGCTTCTCGGAGCGTCGGGCGCCCTGAAGGCAGGGTGCGCAAGGCTTGGGGCGGCAGCGGACTGCTTGCGCGCACCTAGAAGCTTGGGGCGTGCTGAGGTCAGCGCGCCCCAAGCTTCTGCATGCCGGCAAGCAGTCCGCTGCCGCCCCAAGCCTCCCGCACCCGGCAGGAGGTCCCGCCGGGTGCGGGAGGCTTGGGGCGGCAGCGGACTGCTTGCGCGCACCTAGAAGCTTGGGGAGTGCTGAGGTCAGCGCGCCCCAAGCTTCTGCATGCCGGCAAGCAGTCCGCTGCCGCCCCAAGCCTCCCGCACTCGGCAGGAGGTCCCGCCGGGTGCGCAAGGCTTGGGGCGGCAGCGGACTGCTTGCCGGCATGCAGAAGCTTGGGGCGCGCTGACCTCAGCACGCCCCAAGCTTCTGGATTAGCGCAGGGGTCCGCTAGCCCTGGGAGAGGCGCCGGCTCTCCCACGCTAGCGGAGACCTTGCCGGCACGCAGAAGCTTGGGGCGCGCTGAGCTCCGCACGCCCCAAGCTCCTGGTGTAGCGCAGCGCACCTGGGGGGGAAATAAAAATTTTTTCCTTCATTTCCCCCCCTAAAATCTAGGTGCGTCTTATGGGCCGGTGCGTCTTATGGGGCGAAAAATACGGTACATGCCCTGCTTTTGTGACCTCCAGTCAGTTTCCCAGAACTATGTACACCCTCGGTTATATTTCTCCTCCAAGCTCTTACAAGTGTGTATTAAAAACACTCTTCTGCCACCTGTTTGCATTGTATGAGAGACATTTGTGCAGAAAAAGAAAGGGGGGACTCTGTTGTACACATTGATTTGCCTAATGCAAGACTTGCATTTGACTTTTCCCCAGAGCAGAGTTTGCCTCTTTCTTCAGTGTGGAATATTTACACAGCCACATCTATTATCAGCATTAATCATATTTGAAAGTTGCTTTTCTCACCCAAAGCAACTTGTGCTAAAATGAGTTAAGAACATCTGGTGCAAGTCTAAAAACACAGCTATCCAGCTATACAAATTGGGGCTTACTGATTGCACCCCACTAAAAGAGACCACAGTGCATCTCTTCAAATCAAGGGTAAAAGCCTGGGTAAAGAGAAAAGCCTTTGCCTGGTTTCCAAAAATAGATAAAGACTGTGCTAAGCAGTACTGGCTGAGGGAGCCGGCGTACAGCTTCCGGGTCATGTAGCCAGCATGACTAAGCTGCTTCTGGCGAACCAGAGCAGCACATGGAAATGCCATTTACCTTCCCACCAGAGTGGTACCTATTTATCTACTTGCACTTTGACGTGCTTTCGAACTGCTAGGTTGGCAGGAGCAGGGACCGAGCAACGGGAGCTCACCCTGTCGCGGGGATTCGAACCACCAACCTTCTGATCGGCAAACCCTAGGCTCTGTGGTTCAGATGACAACGCCACCCGCGTCCCTTGGGGGTCCCTTATCCCTTCATCCCAACCCTCTCAAGTCATGCTCCATACAGAGTTAAGATTCCTTTTTATCCTTCTCCCAGAGCTGTGACTTATGGTCCCTGGGTGTCATCATTTACGTGATGCTGTGCGGCTACCCACCTTTCTACTCTAAGCACCACAGTCGGACAATTCCCAAGGACATGCGAAAGAAGATCATGACAGGGAGCTTTGAATTTCCAGAGGAGGAATGGAGCCAGATCTCTGAAATGGCAAAAGACATGGTGCGCAAGTAAGTCCAATCACCAGTGGGTTGTGCAAAACTCTCCCAGGTGGGTGAGTCATGCTTCCTGTAGTGCTTGTTTGGGGGGGGGGGAGGTCACAGCTAATACAAGCAGGTGGAGGCTTCCATTCAAATAGTGGCTATTTCCCAGGCATAAATCGGTCTCTGCCACAAGTATCTTTTACCGTGTGGAAGGTGGGTATGGCTTGGCCGAAATGGTCTTGTGGGCCAAATGGGAAGGTCCTAACAAGGCCCACAAGAGAGGTTTCCTATCCTTTTCCTGCATAATCATAATGCGCTCTAAAATATGCTGAACACTTTCCTGTGGTGGATTGTGAAGGACAGTATCAGTGTCTCGGCCACTCCTAGGGACTGATTATTTATTTATTTAAATATTTCTATACCGTTGAACCATGAAAATATATCGCAGCGGTTTAACAACAGCATGGAAACAATAAAATCATAAAAAGTTAAAAACAAAAGATGGTTCGCTATTACCTTCTTAATGAGAAGCCTCATAAACCCACACTCCCCTGACCTGGTGCCTTCCAGGTTTTGTTGGACTACAGCTCCCGTCCCTGACCATTGGCTGGGGCTGATGGAAGCTAGAGGCCAATACCATTTAACACACAGGGCACCAGGACGCAATGGATGTCGCTTCTCTGTAGGTGTTTGTCTCCTGAATTGACAACTTGAGGTCACTCTGTGAGGGAGGATGAAGATGGTAATCGGAGAAGAGCTGACTTTGAGCTGCTCAGGGTTTTATGAAGTCTAAAGACGCCCTTGGAAAGGTGGAACAGGATAGGAGTGCATCTTTTAAGGAAACGGGTGGGTTTGTGATTGATGTTTATAACTCCTTAAACTCCTAGGCTGCTGAAGGTGAAGCCGGAGGAAAGGTTGACAATAGAAGGTGTCCTGGACCATCCTTGGCTGAACTCCACGGAGGCTCTTGATAACATTTTGCCCTCTGCCCAGTTAATGATGGACAAGGTTGGTACTATTTTTGGCTTTCCTAAATAGATTGTTTTTAAGGATCAAGGAACATTGGTCAGCAGAAAATTATCTCAGGCCCATCTACTTGTCTAGGCCAGTATCTGCAGTGGCTATATTCTCCCAAGCGTCTTGTGAGCAAGGATAAATACTTCTTCTCCTCCTTCTTTCTTTTTAATAAAATAAATATTTTTGCCTTTATTAACATTACTAACAACCCAAAAGTGTGGTAGCAGGCTATTGCATCATACCACACACAAAGCAAACAAGCAGTAAATAGTAAGAGAAAGAAATAGGGACGCATCCATATAATTCAAAACATCCACATTTCCTGAGCTGGCATGGATGGTGAATGTTGAGCTTCTAAATCTGAAGCAAAGGAAATAAAACCACACCAGATGACGTAAAAGTGTTCTTCATACATGACGTAAAAGAGTTTTTCATACATGACGTAACTTGTCCTCATGAACACTGGAGTGTTTGTCAGCTTGCGCCATTTGCTGTTGCTTTTGGGGAGACCTGGCCCAAGAGGTGTCCTTCCTGTTGCTGTGTCAAGTTGCAGAGCAAAGATTCATAATCCTAGGCGACCCATGTGTGGTGCTGGGCAAGTTGTAAGAGCAGGAAATTCCAGAGCTGAGGGACATCCACTAAGGCAGGCTTCCTCAACCTCAGCCCTCCAGATGTTTCTGGCCTACAACTCCCATGATCCCTAGCTAGCAGAACCAGTGGTCAGGGATGATGGGAATTGTAGTCTCAGAACATCTGGAGGGCTGAGGTTGAGGAAGCCTGCACTAAGGTCACTTCTTTGAACACCCTTAAAGTCCTGACTAAGCACAGGACTCTCAAGAGGGGATGTCTTAAAAGCTGAGTTCGATTTTAGGAGAGGAGGCAATCCTCTTGTGCCTGCCGCCCCCCCCCCCATGGGCTTTGGATGTCAGAGCCAGGGCAGACACTGGAGCACCAATGGCAGTGTGGTTCTAATAACACATCCCTGTTCAAAGGCAGGTTGTCACATTCCCTTGAAGCTTCCAAAATGATGTTGTTTGACAGCTGACCATGCTGTTACGGAGCCCACTTCCAGGAGATCTGAAATTGTTCACTCAAGCGCTGTCTGTCTCTGCTGTTGATGGAAACCTTGCATGGCAAGTTCATGCCAAGAGCTTTCTAGTTAGAGGCTTTTGTAAATTGCTCCCTCTTGTCAAGAGGTAATCCAAATACAGTGGACGCTCAGGTTGTGAACGTGATCAATGCGGGATGCATGTTCGCAACCCGCAGCATTCACAACCCGCAGTGGCACGTCTGCACACGTGCAGGTTGTGATTCAGTGCTTCTGCGCATGCGCAAAGCGTGATTTAGCGCTTCTATGCATGCGCGACCTCCAAAACCTGGAAGTAACCCGTTCTGGTACTTCCAGGTTTCGGCACATCCATAACCCGAAAAAAAACGCAACCTGAAGTGTCTGTAACCTGAGGTATGACTGTACAAGGCTGCTGAGTGATCATTCTGAGCCAACCTTATTTTGGGGTCCGCATCCCTTGGGGTGGCTCGCATCTCTCTGTGGCCTTCAGGAAGCAGGTGCTGACTCAGGCTTAGCACTCCTCTTGCGGTTGGTTTCTGTTATCACTTCTATGCGTTAATTCATAACCTGACTTGTGACTTCTTTGTCTCCCTCTTCTCTCTTGCCCCCCGCCCCGCCTTGATTGTACCAGGCAATGGTTGCTGGGATTCAGCAGGCACACGCAGAGCAGCTGGCCAACATGAGGATCCAGGATCTCAAAGTCAGCCTCAAGCCCCTGCATTCTGTCAACAACCCTATCCTGCGCAAGAGGAAGCTGCTGGGGTAAATATCCCAAAGCAAAGGCTACAGGCAGGAGGGGGCAGTTCAAGGACAGGGGAAGGAAGAGCTGAAAAGAGCTAAATGCTTATTAGGGAAGAATAGCGAGAGAAGCCTTGCAGAGTGGGGATGGGAACTTGTGGCGTTCTGGACATGGTTGGACTCCAGCTGCCATCAGACCCAGCCAGCATGGACAGCAGTCAGGCATGAGTGGGAATTGCAGCCCAATACCTGGATGGCCACAGGCTCCAAATCCCAGGCCCCCCAATAAAAAATCTGCTAAAGCAAGAAACTTGTCCCTGGGAAGGAGCTGGCCTGTGTGGCCTGTTTGAAACACACAGCAGGCACCGGTCTTGGAGGTCTTCTTTAGGGAAGCTTTTAATGTTTGATGTATTACAGTATTTTAATATTTTTTTGGAAGCCACCCAGAGTGGCTGGGGAAGCCCAGCCAGATGGGCAGGGTATAAATAATAAATTTATTATTATTATTATTATTATTATTATTATTATTATTATTATTATTATTATTATTATTATAGTATTCCGCTTCCTCCAGAGCAGGGATAGGGAGCCTGCAGCTCTCCAGATGTTTTTGGGCTCTTGGCCACATTGGTCGCAGCCACAGTTCCCCCACTGCTATAGCTGACAACGGGGGCTAGGGAAGTCATGGGCATTGGGGGTTGGGATGGTGTCTGGCTCTTGAGGGTGGCTCCCTACTGGAAGGAGGTAGGGTTGCTCTGAGGCTCTTCTTCCAGCCCAACAAGACAGTGAAAGGGATGAACAGCAAAGGGAAGAGGAGAGTTTTTTTAAAAAAAGAAAGGAAAATTGTTTTTCCTTCAGCGTTTTCATCATAATCTACAGTAATGGATTCTGCTGCTGTTGGGAGAATTTCTTTACAGCCACTAAATATGTGCTTGGCAGGAAGGAAAATTGTTTTTCCTTCAACGTTTTCATCATAATCTGCAGTAATGGATGCATGATGCTGTTGGGAGAATTTCTTCACAGCCACTAAATATGTACTTGACAGGGAGCTGGAGTGGTGGGGAATCCCAGAAGATGGAATAAGTATAGAAGGAGGGAACAAGCTCAAAGGCAAGGAATCTCCATCTTGGTCGATCCCTTACCTCCGGCACAAGTTTCTTCATGGGCGGCTAACGTCTCTCTTAGGCAAAAGACGAACCCAGAACTCCCACCTGATATTAGCTGAAGGATGCTTGGGGCACTCACATTTCTCTCCCCCCCCCCATCTCATTACAGAACGAAACCGAAAGACAGCGTGTATATCCATGATCCTGAGAACAGCAGCGAGGACTCCAATGTTGCCCTGGAAAAGCTCCGTGACGTGATTGCCCAGTGCATCCTGCCACAGGCTGGTAAAGGTCGCAGATTTTTAGACAAGCTGTGTTTGTGGGAGAGGGAGTTGGTGGGAGGGCCGCAGGTTGCCTGTGCTTTTGAACCCTTTTTACAACAGCCACAGTTTGCACGTCACACTGGTTTACAGCAGCATGGAAGCATAACGGTACACGCCGGTCCCACTTACCGAAAACAGTGCATTCCCTGGAAATCATTGGTTAGGCAAGCGTTTGCCTAATGAGTCCATGATTTCCATTACGATACGATACGATACGATACGATACGATACGATACGATAAGATGCAATACAATACGATACGATACGATACAATACAATACAATACAATAATCTTTATTGTCATTGTCCCATACAGAACAACGAAATTGAAAAATCTACATAAGACATTCAAAACCCAACAAGCCTGCTATCCCAGCTATCCCAACCTGGTTAGGCCCCTAAAAACTATGATACCCCATTTTAAAATACAATATACTCCCATAGAGACTCCTTACACTGCGTTTAAAACCAAAATCGCATTTGGGTAGAAACTGTTTCTCAGGCAGCTAGTCCTAGTCTTTATAACCCTGTACCTTCTTCCAGAAGGCAGAAGCTGAAAGAGATCATTTCCGGGGTGCGTACTATCCTGCGCTAACTCTGCAGCTTTCTTATGGGACCTGGAAGCATAGATTTGATCCAAGGTGGGAAGAGTGCACCCAGTTATTCTCTCCGCAGTCTTTACAACCCTGGACATCATTGTTTTTTCCCTGACCGTGCTGCTCCCAAACCACACACACAGACCATAAGTTAATACACTCTCTACAGTACAATGGTAAAATGCCATCAACAGGTCCTTTGAGAGATTTCCATTGTTTCCTATGGGAACATTTCTTTTTTTTTTTAAGCGTTTATTAATTTTCCAATAAAAACATCCAATTAACATATCAAATCAAATCCAATAAAATATAAAAAACTAAAATAAAAAGGTCCAATTGCCTTCCAAATTGTAATAATTTTGTTTTGACTTCCCATGGTCTGAATTTCGAAGCGCATTCAACATCATAGTCCTGCCTCTCATCATCCTCAATGTTGTTCATAATTCCATGTCCGATTTTTCCCTTCCACATTTTGACTCTGGTTCTACGATCCTCATTCATGTCAGAAAGCAGATATTATTTTTTTCTATGGAGTGCAGATTTGTCCGTATGTAATACTCCTTCAACTGTTTTTTCATTTAATTGCATCCAATTTCAAAGTTCTGTCCAGCTCTTTGAGAGTTGTTATTTTGGCAGCTCCCAGATCGTTAATCTTTCCCGTCCAGGTGTTATCAAAGAAACCGAGAGAAATTTCTTTCTGTAACCTCCTTGTTGATTTATATTAAACAGACTGTTTGCAGAGTAGCCATATATCAGACAGTTAGCAAACTGGCCTTTGGAATCCTCCCAGTCCCCCCTCCGGGCCCTAGAGGGGGGCTGCCAGATATCCATTTAGCCCTCTCGCTCGCTCGTAATCAAAAAAACATCTTTTTGCAAACAGTTGTGTATGTAATATTGTTTCCAGTCTTTTCCAGTCTTTATAACCAACCATCCGTTGGCTCCTGTTTCTCTTAATCAGGGAAAGTACCGTATTTTTCGCCCCATAAGACGCACCGGCCCATAAGACGCACCTAGATTTTAGGGGGGGAAATAAAGGAAAAAAAAATTATTTCCCCCCCAGGTGCGCTGCGCTAATCCAGAAGCTTGGGGCAAGCTGAGGTCAGCGCGCCCCAAGCTTCTGCGTGCCGGCAAGCAGTCCGCTGCCGCCCCAAGCCTCCCGCACCCGGCAGGAGGTCCCGCTGGGTGCGGGAGGCTTGGGGCGGCAGCGGACTGCTTGCGCGCACCGAGAAGCTTGGGGCGGGCTGAGCTCAGCTGGCCCCAAGCTTCTAGGTGCGCGCAAGCAGTCCGCTGCCGCCCCAAGCCTCGCGCACCCAGCGGGACCTCCTGCCGGGTGCGGGAGGCTTGGGGCGGCAGCGGACTGCTTGCGCGCACCGAGAAGCTTGGGGCCAGCTGAGCTCAGCCCGCCCCAAGCTTCTAGGTGCGCGCAAGCAGTCCGCTGCCGCCCCAAGCCTCGCGCACCCAGCGGGACCTCCTGCCGGGTGCGGGAGGCTTGGGGCGGCAGCGGACTGCTTGCGCGCACCGAGAAGCTTGGGGCCAGCTGAGCTCAGCCCGCCCCAAGCTTCTAGGTGCGCGCAAGCAGTCCGCTGCCGCCCCAAGCCTCGCGCACCCGGCGGGACCTCCTGCCGGGTGCGGGAGGCTTGGGGCGGCAGCGGACTGCTTG
Organism: Podarcis bocagei; assembly: GCF_964188305.1. Classification (NCBI taxonomy): domain Eukaryota; kingdom Metazoa; phylum Chordata; class Lepidosauria; order Squamata; family Lacertidae; genus Podarcis; species Podarcis bocagei. Next base: position 85,771,026 of record NC_138132.1, on the reverse strand, counting down.
CGCGCACCGAGAAGCTTGGGGCCAGCTGAGCTCAGCCCGCCCCAAGCTTCTAGGTGCGCGCAAGCAGTCCGCTGCCGCCCCAAGCCTCGCGCACCCAGCGGGACCTCCTGCCGGGTGCGGGAGGCTTGGGGCGGCAGCGGACTGCTTGCGCGCACCGAGAAGCTTGGGGCGGGCTGAGCTCAGCTGGCCCCAAGCTTCTAGGTGCGCGCAAGCAGTCCGCTGCCGCCCCAAGCCTCGCGCACCCAGCGGGACCTCCTGCCGGGTGCGGGAGGCTTGGGGCGGCAGCGGACTGCTTGCGCGCACCGAGAAGCTTGGGGCCAGCTGAGCTCAGCCCGCCCCAAGCTTCTAGGTGCGCGCAAGCAGTCCGCTGCCGCCCCAAGCCTCGCGCACCCGGTGGGACCTCCTGCCGGGTGCGCGAGGCTTGCAGACACTCGCCCGAAGCAGGGGGAGCCCTCCAGAGGGCTCCCCGTGCTTCGGGCGACAGGCTGCCGCCCCAAGCCTTGCGCACCCGGTCGGACCTCCTGCCGGGCGCGCGAGGCTTGCAGGCATTCGCCCCATAAGACGCACCCCGATTTCCCCTTCATTTTTGGAGGGGAAAAAGTGCGTCTTATGGGGCGAAAAATACGGTATTTCAGATCTTCAGTAACGATGTAGTGGGTAGAAGCCATTTTGTCCTCCTTTGTTTTCGTCTTTAACAGACATTTCCGGTCTTAAAAAAGAAGTGGCTGCGAGTAGATTCCAATTATATATGAAAGTCCATCTGAACTCACTTTTGAAGAGCAATTTAAGTGCTTAATGAGGCTTGGCATGCATTACGGATTGTTGATGTTAAGGATAAAATAATGTTTTTTACATACCAAGCCCCTCCACATTCCAAACATCATGATGAGGATCTCTTTGAAGTTCGATCTTTTGCACCAGAGACTGTACATACTGCAGGTTTTTCCCAGCTTCTTCAATTCAGAGCGTGTCTGTTTGTTTTCCAAATCTTTATATTTTCCCAAACAGATGCGTCCGGCTATGGGGTGGCGTCGCAGGAGTGTCAGCAGTCCCTAGCTCCGTGACCCAGTGCCCCTGCCGTCTGCCACATCGGCAATATGGGGCAGACCGCGGGTCGTTGAGACGGTCCTCCCCTGCCCTGGGGAGGCTGCCAGGGCTACTTACCCCCATATCAGCCCTGAATTATCGGAACGGCTGAGGTCCGATTGTGTGGGATCAGCCATTTTCCATCGCCGGAAAATGTTCCTATGGGAACATTTCTAATCCATGATCTCTCCCACCCCCCTTCTCACCATGGTTTCTTCCTAAAATGGCTGCAGCCAACCAGCAAGAAAGAGAGACAAAGGAAAAACAGATTTGTCTTATCTCTCCTGCTCCCTGATTTGTTTGATCTCGCTCTCTGCTCCCTCTCTCTGTGGTTTCTGCACCAAAATAGGTGCCTTTGATCAGCAAACGACAAACAAGTACAGAAGTGGGCAAGCTGTGGCTGTTTGAATATCTGAATCGGCCATGTGTGTAACAAGATTTGGGCATTGTTCTTTGTGATTGGATAAGCGAATATGCGGCTAACAAACGGGCTGATAGCGGGACCTACGTGTATAATATCTCACAACACAGCCAGAGTAACAGTGCGGCAGAACATTTACTGGAACAAGCTAACAAAAACAGGGAAATTTAAAATGTCTGTGTGAGGGATAACACTGAAGTTACCAGGTGGGCTTCCTTCAAAACAACATTTCATAACTGGGGCACCACAACTGAAAACTTCCACCCCCTGTTGATTGTATTGTCTTTATCTAGAAATGGAGCTCTCATTACTGAGTGTTCACACATTAAAATTTTCTCTCTGTTTGATGTGTGTATCTGCTGTAAGGACAGCTGTGTCTGGCCCAGTGACCTTACCAAAGGCCTAGACTGGCCCTATAGCCTGAACTATCCCTCTGTCTCCCTCTACTGGCCACTTACCATTTCGCCACCACTGACATGCAATTAATACTGGTTTCTAGACTTTACCAGCATTCTGCTCTGGGAGTGGAACTGAAAAATAATGCATATTTTACGTCCCACTTTTCTGTCATTACAAAAAGTCAGCTGACAAACTGTTTTTTTAGAAAGCCATTAAATCAAGTTAATGTAGCAAGACCTCCGGGTATAGGGTGGTATAGAAATTCAATGAATAATGATAATAAAATACTACTTTTACATGCGGTGAGATATGCTTGCCTTGGAATCCACCCAGAGCAGAACACGGGTAGTTAAACATATATTTAATTCAGGAGCGTAACAGTCAGAACAAGCAGCCTTTATATCTTGCGCTAACGTTGTAGTTCTAGTTCTAGTTTTCTGATCTAGCATAACTTAAGATCCATAATGGCTATTATAATATACCCCTCATCTCATTTCTCTCTCTGTGTGTGTCCTTCACAGCCACTCTCTCCTCCCTCACTGTCATTTCCCCAACAGACAGACTTATCTGCCAGCCTCAGCCCCCGCAAGGCTCCATTCCATTCCCCTCCTGTCAGATCATTTCCTCACTTGCTCTTCTGTCACATCAGCTCTTAGCCACGTGTTGGAAGGCTGCCCCCAACAGGACCAGGCAGGCCTTGTCCTAGGAGCATTGCATGACAGGCGCAGTGATTGAAAAGGCCTTCTGTGAATAGCCTCACGGCCTGGTGCTTCCAGGTTATCCAGAAAAACCAAGGGCACCTTTCTTTATGGTTCTTGTCCTCCTGCCTGCACATCCTTATAAAATCTTGATGAAGCATCTGAGGCTAGGCTGGTGCCTTTCTGAGTGGAGGCCCTCGTTCTTTGGAATTCGCCTTGGGGATGTCAGGCCAAGCTCCTTCACTCCCGGCATTTAGGCACCTTGTCAGAATGCAGATCTTAGGCATCTTCTTTACATTACTAGTTCTGATCTGATTTTAACTGTTGTTCTGTTGCTGATTTAGTATTTTTAGCTGTAGGTCGTAAGCTGGTTAAATAAAAGTGGGCCCTTCTTCCACCACCTCCCTTTCACTTATTCCCACAGTAAAACTGGTGATGAAAGGAAGAATAGCTGTAACTTGTGTCCCACTCCTGCCTTTTCACTCCATGTTGAGCAGTTGGGGAGGTGGGCAAGCACTGCAAAGGGATGGGAAAGAGCAGAAAACAAACCGGGGAATCAAAAAAAGAGCTGTAAAACTCCATACAGAAAAGAGAAGTCAGCTCCAGGAACGGGCAAGTTCCTAGTGTGTTTCTGCTTTATCTTTACAAACGGGCAAGTGCAGCTCAGCCTGGTTAAGTTAACTACAGCAATAATAATAATAATAATAACCATATTTTTCGCCCTATAGGGCGCACTTTCCCCCCTCTAAAAATGAAGGGGAAATGTGTGTGCGTCCTATGGGGCGAATGCAGGCTTTCGCTGAATGAAGCCTGGAGAGCGAGAGGGGTCGGTGCGCACTCTCCAGGCTTCAGGAAGCTATCCCCCCAGCTCAGCAAGCTCCGGGAGCGCTGGCGAGGTTGCGTGCAACTTCGCCATTGCTCTCGGACCCGTTCTGGGGGCTGGGGTCGGAGGAAGCTCCGGCTTCCCCAGCCCCGCAAACTCCGGGAGCGATGGCGAGGTTGCGTGCAACTTCGCCTTCGCTCCTGGACCCCCAGCCCCGAGGCTAAAAACGAAGCCAGGACAGCGAGCGGGATCCATCCTGCTCGCTGTCTTTGCTTCTTTGCTCTTTGGGCCTGGGGGGGGGTAATTTCCCTCCCTTTATTTCCCTCCCCAAAAAATAAGTGCGTCCTATGGGCCGGTACATATTTACACACTGCCTTGCTCCCAAGTTGGGACTCAATTCTGCTTACATCATTATAAAATACAAAGTAATAAAAGCAACCTAGTTCAAAACAATGATTGCAATATATCTAAACCCATTTAAAAACCAACCATTAAAGTACAGTTTGTCCTCCCAGTGGCCAGCATCGTCTTGGTTTCCAAAGGCCTGTCTGAATAAGAAGGTCTTAGCCCTGCTGGCAGAAGGATAACCAAGATGGAGCAAATCTAACCTCCCTTGACTTTGTTGGATTAATTGTACCTCTCAGGTAGCTTCACTGGATTACGTTTATGAAGGAGCAAATAGGCACTTACTCAAACATGGACTTGGAACTTAACAGGTTTTGGATTGTGGCTTTTCTGGATGGCAAGGGCCCTCCCCACTGCAAACAACCAATGCACCCCCCAGTATTCCCTCTCCTGAATGCCTCTTGTGTGATTTCAGTTAAGATGGGGCAAAGTTGTGGGATCTCTGCAGACATCAGAGTTACAAGATCTGTGGCATTGTTCGTTCCCCCGCCCATTGAAGGACACCCCCCCGCACTTTTATTTTGGGGCTGAACCGCAGAACATTTGATGCATCTGCACTGCTGTGGGGTGGGGGTACAGTTGCCCTTCTCCTCCGTCTGTGCAGCCTGGCATGGGCTGTGAGGGACCCTCCTGTGACGCTTTTCCCATTCTGAAACAGGTGAGAACGAAGACGAGAAGCTGAACGAGGTGATGCTGGAAGCCTGGAAATATAACAGGGAGTGTAAATTGTTGCGAGACACGCTGCAGACCTTCAGCTGGAACGGTAAATATTTCTTGGCATTAAAAAAGAGTGGGGAGCCCAGCCTCAAGAGGCCTTAAGCACAGCTGAGCATCCCTTCTGCCCCACCCTCTGGTTTCCCCGGCCTTGATATCACCTCCACTCGACATAATCTGTCTCATGGAGTTGTGAAAATAAAGAGGGACGTTCCGTGTATGCACTCTTGAGCTCCTTGGAGGTCAGTCAGGACCCAAATGTGATAACAAGAGTCATGTGAAGCTGCAGCTCTCTGTCCGTGCTCAGTGATGGCTCTGTTATCGCCGTACTGAACTGTTTGCAAAAAAAACACTTGCCAGCTTTTGTTAACTTCAGGAACTGTTGCAAAGGCTGAAAAGGGCCCTCCTTCAAGTTCTGCTTAGGACCAAGAGACACCTCCTCTGACTTGATTCTTTGCCTGGCCTATGGTTGCATACACACATAATGCTAAGCCATGGTTTGTTTTAGCCATTTGCTCAGTAAACCACAAGTCGCCCTTCATATAGGCAAAGACATCGTAGCTGCTTAGCCGCTGCTGTTGCCTTGTGCTTCTGTAGCTTGGTATCTGGAGTGGAGTGGCTAAGGAAACCATGGTCAACCAGGGCTGTTCAGTTCAGACACAGTGCCAAACCATAGTTAAAACCAGCCACAGTTTGTAAGCCAGCAAAAAATCATTGCTTCACATTTTGGTTTGTTGCCAGGAGGCAAGCCACGGTTTCATGTCATATTTGAACTAAGCCAATGGATTCCATTTGATAGTGTCTTTCCCCCCATTTCACCAGTTTGGGACTAACCAAGGTCATGTCTTCTATTTTAGGCAGAGGATTCACAGACAAAGTGGACCGACTAAAACTTGCAGAAATTGTGAAACAAGTTATTGAAGAACAGACAAACTCCCATGACTCTCAGTAGCTGGAGCAGCCTCTTCTTAATAAAGCAAAAACACCCCTCCTTTTTTTTAACCATTTGAGATTTCTCCTTTAAAATGTAAAAAAGTATTTTTATGTAAATTAATAAATCACAATTATTTCATTTAAATTTTCATGCAGCTTGAGAAATGCTGTATAGATGTAGATAACGAGAATCATTGGTACTGTAATATTTTTTTAAAAGCTCAGTTCCTCAGAATATATATATATATATATATATATATATATATATATATATATATAATATAATTTTTATGTACCGTTTTAACACATGACTGTTAGACGGGGCAAATTATGATTGTCTTCTTTTCAATAACCAGATGCTGTCTTCTCTCCCTCCAGCTGCCTGTATCAAATAGTTAACAGCCTGTATCACTTAGCCTTGTTCTACTTCTGCCCTTTGCATTCAGCTCAGTAAATTACTTGAACTTAGCACTGAAGGATACGAACAGCATGATTGTCCGTTGTAACTTTTCTTCCAAGGCAGCTGCTTTGATGGCAGAAGAGCTGGCTGTGGAGGGTGGCCCAAAGAGCCTCTAGCAGAGCCAGCCTGCCTGCTCCTGGGTCTCTGAGTTTCATGCTGCCCCTCTGCCCCACCCACCCCACTTCTGAAGCTGAAAAAGGACAGAAACCGGCCCTCTAACCTGGATAGGTTGGTTTTCTTCCTTTCCTTTTTTCAAACAAATTCATTTAACAAAGATCTGTACATATTTCTAGTTTTTTATCTTACGACACGTTTGCGTTTTACGACTTGACGGATGACGGTTTTATAGAATTATTTTGGTACAATCCCTTGTGCCGTTTAGTCTGTAAAGTGCCGCTTCAAGGCTTCTTAGGAGCTGTTGACTTTTCACGTGGCTACTTTTTCATTGCTCACTTGCTTCTGGGGTTGTTTACACTTGGTTTCCTGAGCCATATTGCCTCATCAGTTGCTATGCTCCATTTTTTGTCCTTTTACCGCTGTTTAGCTCATTGCTCACTGTAATTTTGCTCTGCTGTAATTTTGTGTAAGTCAGGACTGCAATCCTTGCCTAACAAGGATGCTGTCTCAATGTGTAACAGCCTTTTTCTTAGTTCTTTCCAACAATTCCCAGTGGAAAGTATTAAACTGATTGGTGAATTTTCAGGTGGGTGCCCTATGTTTTTTGGTTTCAGTCTTCGGCGCTGACAGCTGTGCGGTCAGGCTGGGAGGAAGGTGTGTCAACAGGCCACCCTCAATGCTTGTTCACAGGTAATAAATTGGGGCAAGGCGTAAGTACAAAACCATGATCTGACTTGGGCACTAAGAGCACGCACTAGGAAACTATTGGAGAAGCCCTTCTCTGGACATGTCCACAAGCCAAATGTCAAGAGAAGATGAGCCTTCTTCTCACAGCAGGATTATATTCACTGAGGCTGTGCAGAGCGAGGTTCATAGAATTAGAATTGGCCCAAAGGGTTGTCTATTCCAACCTCCTGCAATGCAGATGGAGGCTTCTACTTACAAGAGCAATGCTGAAGTGGAAAGCAGCTCTTGGATGCTCTTCAAAAGTTCCAGGTGAGGTGAATCTTTACCACCAACTTGTCAGCTGGAATTTACTTCTGTGTGGGAACATCAAAATATCCAGAAGCCAATGTCTCTGGTCCTCAGTGAAATAAATAGTAGCATCTTCCCTTTCAGTATTGTTCTGCTCTGAAAATTGGCACCTGTATTCTTCAAGAATTTGACACACGCCTTGGTTTTGCAACCACTGTTCCTCGATTTCCCTCCCCACGGAGGGCATTAAGAGTGACTGGCTTGCAGTGGTGTGACAAAGAACTCACAACAGCGGTTGTCTTGCCATTTTCTGCAGAATTTCTGTGACAACTTACATATGCAAAGAGTAGACTGTGGCGAAACAAGTGTGGCTTTGAGGCTGTTCTTAAATTCCAGTGGCTGACCCCTCCCCGCTAGCACAAGCAGTTCCCAGAATGCTCTGCTTTCACCACTCTGGTTAACAAGACCTGGCAACCCTTGCCAGATCCGTCACTTTGAACAATAAGGAAAAAATGGATTAGATTAAGGTTAGTTTGGCAACTTGAGGTTGAAGATCAAATGCTGTTATTTCCCCCCTTTATTACGAAAGATTAATTTTATTTCCTTAACTGTTTTAAGTGGGTTTATTTTTTTAAAAAGCCGTGTTATGCTGCCAGCAAATCTTATTTTAAAGGAGGTTAAATGGCTGAGATCTCTGGGTTGGTTTTGGTTCTAAGTATGTGTTTCATAATACAATACAAGGCAAGGCAGATACTGGATAGGAGTTTTGCTTTCAACGGACAAGTCCATGGGGAGTGGGTTGCTGAGGAAGAATTCTTCTTGAGAATACCAACAGCCCACTCAGTAGCTCAACCACTAAGCATGTGTAGAGCTTAGGCATAGGTATTTTGTTTACTTCAGAGGAATACTCACACAGATTTGCCGTCACTTTTGAAGTAAACCAGGGGAGCCCTTGCAAGAAAGAGAGCTTCATACGTACATAGGAAACCTCTGCATCAGTAGCTGTTTTCTGAGTTGGGTGGACAGAAAGCAGTAAGCAAAAAGGGGACAAAATGAGTTGTGCAACCACCTGTTTTTCCACCCTGGCAGTCCTCCTGGGATAATGCGCTTAGAGCCACCTTCCCCAACCACTTCCTCCACATTTTTTGGACTGCAACTTGTATCATCCTTTTTTAAAAAAATAGTTTTGATTTTCTAATATGCAAAAAGCAGTAATAGCAATAATAAAGGAAAAAGAGAAAAAGTGATCTAGAGAAGAAAGAGAATGGAATGATATGAGGTGAGAGAAGGGAGTGGTAGTACTCCAAAAACAGCATTATAATTCCAGACGATTGTCCTTCATAAGCATATTATCCAAAGGAATCCCTGAGGCAGCTGCCAGTTGTGTTCCTTTAATGTATGATGCAATAGAATGTTTTAGAAAAGCTGCCCTTCGCTTTCGGATTGTGCAGGGTCCAGCTGCATTTTGTTATAATTTCTTCCGTTAAAGCAATGGCCCAGATCTGGTGGTACCAGGAGTCTTGCAAGTCTCCTGCAGCTGACTTCCAGCGTTTGGCCGAACCAACTTGACAGTTGGCCATGGTGTGTGGCTGATGCAAGTTGTAGTCCAACAAATCGGAGGGCACCAAGTTGGGGAAGGCAACTATAGAGGATTTGTGTGTGTGGAAAACTTCCAACTTTCCCTTTGGCTGGAAAAAAACCTGTTTGCAAAGGTACCAGATTCATAACGGCACCTGCCAATCATTCGTGGAACTGGACATGCAGGTGGGTTCCTTTTTTCTGATGCAATGTTTTCCACATTTATTTTCCCTGTTGGAATTTTCTCAGCAGCCCCTCACTAAGGTAGGCATCATGTTCCAACTAGCTCAGATGAGCTTGTCTGGTTTGTTATTCAGAGTAGCAGGGACTTGTCCAGGAAAGAGGAGTTTGTTCTGAGGCTGGCAGCATGGGTGTAGCTGTGTCACCATCCTAAATTCAATCGTTCTCTCAAAATCTCTTCACCATTTCAGTGTGTCTTTTTGTTGTACCATGGTTCGGTTCGATTCTATCCCCCCACCCATCAGTATTATATAAATGTAAATATTATGCATTGGTGTACATAAATAATTTTACTAAAACTTTTAAAAGTATCTGGCTCTTGTTGTTTTTTTTAAAAAAAGTTTTAGAAAATAAATTGCAGATTAGCATTTTAGCAACGGGTATCGTCTCAAGATCAGTCGAGTGCCCTCATGGCCAGATAGCCAGTTTCCTCACACACACACCCCAGCCATCTTCTGCATGGCAGAATTGGGCAGAGTAAAAAGTCTTTCTGCATTTTGCAGAATAATGAGGTCTCTTGCTAAACTCCGCCAGTTTTTGATGAATGGCTTCCCGTTGCCCATGTAATGCATTCAGAGCTTGTTGACATTGGCAGTTTGGCTTATGAGGGTGCAGATCTAAATCAGAGGTGGGGAACCTGTTCTTTCCATATGCTGGTAGACTCCCAATTCCTATCCAACCCAACCTGCAAGGGCAGGCATATGATAGAAACTGGAGTCTCAAAGATCTCCCATCCCTGGTCTAAATTCTCTTTCCATCACAGTTTTGTCAGTTGCCCCAATATTTTAAGCATGTATATATGTTGCAAAGCATTGGAATAAAGGACTGAATGGGGTTAATATTTCCTAAGGAGTGTGTAGTACAGTGCCTCCCTGCTTTGGGGGGCTTGTGTGGGTTTGTGCCTCTTAAGTGACTTTTTCTTTCTTTGCTTATCCTTAATCCAGATATGATAGGGGCGCCCAAATTTTTTTCAAAGAGGGCCCAAAGTTGTTGAGCTTTCTTTACAATTTTGCCCCAAAGTTGTTGAGCTTTTTTAAGGATTTTACCCCAGTAAATGAACTGCCACAGGGGGCCAGATTAAACCGAATGGCGGGCCGGATTAGGCCCCCGGAATGGATTTTGGACATGCCTGAATTATGAGACCAGTCTGTCCCACAGAAGACCCATGCATTGTCCATATAGCACCATCTGCACACGTCGTGCCTTTCCAAAGGAGAAGGGGACGGGTCTCTGCCCCAGGCAGCTTGCAATCTACAATTTAGCACAGAAGGTATTGCAAAAGAAAAAGGGTGCAAGGGGTCGAGGAAGGATGTGATTTGCTTTGCCTAGGTGTGGCTACAGGCTGAATTGCACTAAAGAATGGTCACCGAATCATAGACCCAGCTCCTTCAATTGCTTGGAAGTAGCTCAGACTGGTTGCAACAGGTCTAGGATGGTTTGAACCGGTCCATGCCGATTTGTCCCGGTCCAAGCTGGTTTGAACTGGTCTAGACCATTCCAGAATCTTTCTGGCTTTGTTTATTGTGCTAGGGCAACAACAGTCCCTCCAAACCCGCCTCTCCAGCAGCAATGACCAAAGTATGGCAACGTTAGGAAATGAGGCAATCAGCTCATCAAAGTCACTGTAAATGCTCCACATCAAGTCCACACCTTCTCAATAGGCTAAATCATTTTTGCCCAGCTGACCATGGCATTCGGAGGGCCTTTCACAGCAGCTCTGGCTTTCACTGCCGGCATAAATTCTGCCCAGTGCATCCCTCTCCGTGTAATCCAGGAGACTTCGACATTTTGTGGTAGGTCCAGCCTGCACCCAAGGCCGCAGTTGATGGCATGGTTTCTAGCCCAGTGGACAATACTGTGGCCTATAATCCAAATACGCACAACCCCGTCTTCTGCAAGAAAAGAATGCAACAAGCCCTGGTCAGGTATGAAGTGACAAGTCATAAGGTCTAGCGAATGTATCCCTTAAATGCATTTGACTTCCATCGACCCAAGTCCTTTATCCTTTCAGCCGAAAGACCTAAATGTACAGCAGTAGTGGAGGCGCCGGTACAAAATGAGTGGGCGGCGAATTCCGCTGGGGTAAGCCCACAAGCCGCAATGGCCTTGCACATAACGCATGTAAACTGATGTCTTGTCAGGTGGGAGCCATCTGCGTGTATGAGAAATGGGCCTGCAATGTTTGGTCTCAAATACAAGAGACGCCTAGTGTCTTTTACTGGACATGGGCCCTTGTTGTGTGTTGCCTGAAGCCGAATAAAGGTCCCTTTCCCCTGTTGGTCAGTATTTGACCCTCGCAGACTAATTCTCCCATGCGCAAAGCGCCAAAGAAAGCGATGGAGTAATCGGCCGAAAATAAACGCGCTTCATATTTGGACTAACAAATACTCCTTAATTTCCTATGCATTTGGCAAAGGATATCATAAGTTATGGGTCTCCTATTATTGCTGCTGGGAGGCTGTAGTCTACGCCAACCTTCCAGTGCCTTTCACACCAGGAAATCTGCACATGGGTCTTTGTTTATTTGGGTATAAATCAAGAAGGGATTTTAGAGGTTGCAGCTTAACCCGTGAGAAGGCCAGACCAAGGTTCAAATTAGTATCGGTTTCTGGCCATGCCCTGGGCGGGTCTGGGGGCACCCCTTGATCCTTGGTTGAAGTGCCCCCTGCCTCCCCGAAAGGGCTGCTTTCCTTTGAAACATGAAGAAGCTGGGTGATTGCCCAGGCACTTCTCACATTCGTGAAGGTACTTCTCACATTCGTGAAGGTTTGAAAAAAACAACAACTGCAAGCATTCTATGATGTCACAGTAGGGGGCTTGCAGGCGATGGGCAACCGAAGTTAGCATGAGTGTTACACAAATCTTAAGGTGCACACATAGCAGACACGCATCCTAGAGAAAAAACAATCCTTCACCATTCAAATATTATAAAATATTCCCTGAAAAAAAGACACTTTCTTTGAGTTCACAGAGTAATCCTGACCCTCTTAATGACCCAATATATTTACTCTGCATTTGAAGGAAACACCTTTCCCAATAGTTCTTTTCACTTACAAATCCTTCAAAAGCTATAAACCTCTCACATAAATAGGGGTAGATCTGTGACAATGGATTCAAGAACTGAGGTATTTACCATTTCAAGGGAAAGGCTCAGACTGGTCGGGAAAGGGCAACCAGCAAACTCAGGTATCATGACAAGAGACAAGCCAGGAGACAAGACTGCCTCTTTCTGTGATGCATGTATGATGCTTTTTGGGTGGGCAGTGATTTTCAGCTAGGGTGCTGTGGCACCCTGGGGTGCCTTGAATGATGGTCAAGGGTGCCATGAGCAACACTGGCCTCTGTCCCTCTTTCTCTCTCCCCCCCCATGCCTTCTTGCATCTCTGCCTCCCAAAGGCTTGCGCAGCTGTTTGTTGCAGCACCCCTGGCTAGAAGCTCCCCAGGCGAACGGTGCCTCTGGAGCTGGCCAGGGGGTACTTCCCAGGCCCCTGTGGGGCAGCGTGAGGAGGCACCTCGCTTTAGGTGTTACCTAATAGCATGTTACCTAATAAGAGAGAACTATATGAAAATGCATCACAGGTGGTACCTGGCACCAGAAAGGCTTGCAAAAATGAATAAAACATAATATGAATGAATGAACTTTATTATGGTCACAGACCAGGATAAAACAACAACAACATATAAATAAAATAGCAGTTAGGATTTTTTTTAACTGATAAATGTTGGAGCAGATAAGAACAAGGAAACAAGCATAGGATAAAACATCTGAATAAAATACAAGATTAAACATGGATAATGGATGGATAAAAACTGATAATTAAAACAGATAAGAACTAAAAACAAATAAAAACATGCAGTTAAAACAACTGTAAGAGCGTAAGAACTAAAAGACTCACAGTTAAAACAACTATAGGAGGCTGCAGAGTAGAAGCCTCTGAAATAGAGGACACACAACATTAGAAACTGATGTGCAAATATGGCTAAAACAGACAATTAAAACAATGTACAACAATAAATTTAGAAACAATGTGCAACAATAAACTATCCCAGGGAGTTAACTCAGAGTCACCCATGGAACCGAGTTTGGGGATTTTCATGCCGGACTATTTTGAGTTGGGCGATGGTCTGTGCCTACAGATCTGTACACAGAATCTGGCGACCATCCTGGTCTTCTTCTGATCTTTGTCTAACAGCAAAAGGTCAAATTTTTGCTTTTGCGGGAGGTCGGCGAGCCTCACCAGTAGGGGATGAATGAACTTACTACGTGCCTCTTCGTAAAAGGGACGTTTAAAGAACAAGTGTTCTGGGCTTCCTATCTCTCCCAATGGACAGGTGCAAAGTCTCTGAGCGTAGGGGACTTTTCTAAAGGCTCCATCCAGGACCGGCGAGGGAAGAGCCGCACTTCTGGCGAGTTTTAAGGCCCTTCTTGCATTTCTAAAGGAACAGGAACAGGGAAACGGGAACGCTTGGCTGTGTGATGGCCTGGGATTCCGAGTCTGAGAGCGATCCGGAGGAATCCCAGCCGGCACAGGAGTCCCCGCCTCCAGGGCCGGCTGAACTGGGGCAAGGCCTAGATGCTGAGGAAACTCAAGAGCAGGCACCAGGTGAAGCCATTCTGGCCCCAGAGGTGCTGGAAGACTCAGTGGCCACAGGTGAGCCTCCTCCAGGGCCCAGTAACCCTTCGGCCTCTCCTGATCTGCAGAGGCTTAGGGCAGAGAGGTGAAGGGAACTGGTTGCCCCCAGGAGGAGTGCTCGCCTTAAGGCCAGAGTAGGCGGGGCTCCTGGGGGTCGGGACCGCCCCTGACCTTAGAAGAGGATAAAAGCCCACTCATCCCGGCCCCAGGTTGCGGGAGCAACGTCGTTGTTGGCTTCGGACCTTCCTGTGATCCTGATCCCTGCTCGGCCTCCTGTTCCTGACTAACCGGTACTCCTGTTCCCTGCTCGGCTTCCTGTTCCTGACTATCCAGTACTCCTGTTCCCTGCTCGGCCTCCTGTTCCCGTCCATCCGGTGTTCCTGTTACCTGCTCAGCCTTCTGTTCCAGCGTTCCTGTTCCCCGCCCGTCTCTCTGCATCGGACCTCGCCCCGCTTCGTGTGGACTCTGCTACACTCACGGTACCTTACCCCCGGGACCAGCACAGTTTGCTCCCGCCACACCCGCACTCCCCCTTCGTAGGGGTGCGTTCGGGAAGAGCCAGAGGCCATGGAGGACCAGGCGGCTGCACTGGTGACTTTGGCCCAGGAGAACCAGGCCTTGACCCACACTGTGCAGCAGCTCAGTGACGCGGTCGTGGCACTTCAGCAACGCTTAGAAGCCCTACCGGCTCCTGGGGCCGACGCCCTGGCTCCTGGCAAGTACCCAGTGGCTTTGCCTGAGAAATTTGATGGAGCCCCGGCCAGCTTTCCTATGTTCCTGGCCCAGGCCAAGTTGTACATTCAGGGGCGAGCCCGGAACTTTCCTGACGACCGCACCAAGGTGCACTTTTTGATTAGTTTGTTAAAGGACCAGGCGGCCAAGTGGGCGTTGCCGCTACTCAGGCAAGACTCCCCCTTGCTAGCAGACTATACGGGATTTTGCAATCGTTTGGAGGCCGCGTTCGGCAACCCCCAGAAAGGGAGTCAAGCCAACCGGGCGATTCGGCGTTTGAAACAGGGCAAGTCCACGGTGGCCGCATATACCACGGAGTTTTGGCTGTTGGCACAGGACTTGACCTGGAATGATTCGGCACTGCGGGACCAGTATCTCAAAGGGCTTTCGGACGAGGTACTGGACCAGTTGGCCACAATGGAACGCCCCACCACGCTAGACACTCTCATTCAACGGAGTCTACAAATAGACGACCGGTTGGAGGATCGTCGTCAGGCCCGGGGTCGCCGACACTTCCAGTTCACGGCACCAGCTTTTTCCGGCAGCCCCACGGTCACAACTGATTTAACGGAGGAGCCTATGCAGCTCGGGGCAGTGCGGCCACGCCTTTCCCCCGCAGAGAAGGTGCGGCGTCGGGAGGGAAATCTCTGTCTTTACTGTGGCGGAAGTGGACACTTCGCTCGGTCTTGCCCTGAGAAACGCCAGCCGCAGGGAAACCACCCAACCCCAGTAGCTGATGGCCCTAGCTACCGGGGGTCCCAAACCGCACAGAATGGGGCCACACCAATTGAATTACAACACCTTATGGTTCCGGTACATCTATACCCTCCAGGAGGGCCATGGATTCTTACCCATGCGCTGGTGGATTCGGGCGCAACCCGCTCTTATATGGACGCTGCTTTTGCTGCCCAGCATCGGGTGCCACTTCGGAACAAGCCAGAACCGGTGCAGGTGGAGGCAATCGAGGGACGGCCCCTGCGTTCGGGTGCCGTCACTCAGGAGACCCAGCCCCTGGTCCTGTGCCTCCAGCAGCACCGTGAGATGCGAACTCTGGATATTGCCTCCATGCCCCGGTTCCCCCTGGTGCTTGGGATGGACTGGCTGGAGGCTCACAATGTGCGGATTGACTGGGTCAAACGGACTGTACACTTCCCAGACCCCAGTTCTCCTGCTGAGACTGAGATGCTAGCAGCTGCGCCCACTGAGGAGGTTGCGGCAACGCTCCCCGCTGAATACCGGGACTATCACGACGTGTTTGAGGAACGGGGGGCAGACCAGCTGCCGCCGCATCGGTCCTTTGACTGTGGCATAGACCTCCAGCCCAGAGCGCCTCTACCGGTGAGTCGCTTATACTCGTTAACAGAGCCAGAGCGCGAGGCTTTACAGGACTTCTTGCGCAAGAACCTGGAGCGTGGGTTCATTAGGCCTTCTACCTCGCCCACTGCTGCGCCAGTGCTCTTTGTTAAAAAGAAATGTGGGGAGCTCCGCCTTTGCCATGATTACCGGGCCCTGAACAAAATTACCATCCCGGACCGGTACCCTTTGCCCCTTATTTCGGAGTTACTGGAGCGGGTGCAAGGGGCGCAGGTGTTCACCAAGCTAGACCTCCGGGGTGCCTACAATTTGATTCGGATCCGCGCCGGGGACGAGTGGAAGACCGCATTTGGGACCCGGTACGGACAGTTCGAATACCTGGTTATGCCCTTTGGTTTGTGCAACGCGCCTGCTGTGTTCCAACGGTACATCAACCACGTGTTCCAGGACTTGCTAGACAAGTACGTGGTGGTGTACTTGGATGACATTCTGGTTTGCTCCCGTGACCCGGCGTGCCACGAAGGCCATGTCCGGACCGTGCTGCAGCGCTTGCGCGAGCATCGTCTCTACGCAAAGCTCAGCAAGTGCGAGTTTCATCAGCAGTCAGTGGACTTCCTGGGTCACCGACTCTCACCAGGTGGGGTGCAGATGGATCCTGGGAAGGTGGCAGCGGTTCGAGAATGGGCGGCACCTCGGAACCGCAAGGACCTACAGCGTTTCCTGGGGTTCGCCAACTATTACCGGACCTTCATTGCGGACTATGCTCACCGCACCACCCCGTTGACCCGACTACTGCGCCCCAAGACGTCGTTTTCCTGGGACAAGGAGGCGGAGGAGGCGTTTCAAGGGTTGAAGGCCTGTTTCCAGAGCGCCAATCTTGCAACATCCGGATCCTTCTCGACCCTTTGTGGTAGAGACTGACGCCTCCAGTACGGCTCTCGGTGCCGTCTTGTCTCAGCAGCACGGACCGGAAGCGCCACTGTTACCCTGCGCCTTCTATTCCCGCCAGCTCCTCCCAGCGGAGCGTAACTATACCGTGTGGGAGCGGGAACTACTGGCCATCAAGGTGGCCTTTGAGGTTTGGCGCCATCATCTTGAAGGAGCACGACACCCGGTGGAGGTGAGAACCGACCACCGGAACCTGGAATACCTCCAGACCACCCGCAAGCTGAACCAAAGGCAGATCCGGTGGGCGTTGTTCTTTTCCCGGTTCCAGTTCCGGATCCGCTACATCCCTAGCTCCCAAAACCAGAAGGCGGATGCCCTGTCCCAGAAACCCGAAGACAACGTAGACACGGTTCAGCAAGCAGCACCCACCACGATCCTACCACCAGCTGCATTCCTGGCCACCCAGGAGGTTGAGCCACTGCAGGCTCGGGTGCGGGAACAGCAGCGGGTCGACGCTTGGGCCCAGGAACGACTCCGGGAACTGGCCGAAGGATCATGCCCTCAGTATCCAGGGCTGGTCTCGCATCAGGGTCTTCTGCTGCACCACGGGCGCCTGTACATTCCATCAGGGCCGCTGCGGGCTGAGATTCTCCGGATGACCCATGATGCTCCAGCGGCGGGGCACTTTGGGCGGTATCGGACCACCCATCTGGTAAGCCGTGAGTTTTGGTGGCCCCGTTTGAAGGCCGACGTGGCTCGCTACGTCGCTGGTTGTGACGTCTGCAGGCGGGCCAAGGGGCCTACGGGGCGACCCCCCAGCCTTCTTCAGCCGTTGCTGGTTCCACCACGCCCTTGGCACACAGTTTCTTTGGACTTTGTAGTGGAGTTACCCCCGTCTCGTGGCTGCACCTGCCTTCTAGTTTTCTCCGACCACTTCACGAAGATGGTGCACTGTGCCCCCTGCCCATCCGTACCCTCAGCTAAGGAAACTGCGCAGCTGTACCTTCAGCATGTTTTCCGCCTGCATGGCCTACCTGAGCGTGTAGTGTCCGACCGTGGCGTTCAGTTCACGTCCCGGTTTTGGCGTGCTTTGCACCAGGCCCTCGGGACAGAGGTCTGTCTCTCATCTGCTTACCACCCACAGACTGATGGCCAGACGGAACGGGCGAACGCGGTGCTGGAACAGTACCTCCGGTGTTACTGCAGCTACCAGCAGGACGACTGGGTCGACCACCTAGCGTTGGCGGAGTTCGCTTATAACAACGCGGTGAATGCGTCCACCCAGCAGACCCCGTTCCAAGCCAGTTATGGTTTTCATCCACGGTTGTTTCCGGATGTGCTGCCGGCATCTGCGGTCCCTGCGGTGACAGAGTGGCTTCAGGAGCTCCAGTCCCAGCAACAGCTGTTGATGGAGCAGCTGCGCCAGGCCAAGGAGGCGTACAAGGTCCAGGCCGACCGCCACCGCCAGGTGGGGCCGGAACTTCACGTCGGGGACCTGGTGTGGCTTTCCACTCGCCACCTCCACCCTTCTCGACCTTCGCGGAAGCTGGACGCCCGGTTCACCGGCCCGTTCCCTATCGTGAACCAGGTCTCGCCTGTGGCATTCCGTCTCCGGTTGCCAGCACACCTGAAGGTTCACCCGGTATTCCACAGGTCCCTTCTGAGTCTGGTGGCCCCACCCGACGAGTTCCACCCGAACCGTCCCCGACCGCAGCCAGTTTTGGTGCAGGGAGAGCCTGAGTACGAGGTGGAACGCATTCTGGACTCCCGATACCGCAGGGGAAGGCTGCAGTATCTCATTGACTGGAAGGGGTATGGGCCAGAGGACCGTTCCTGGGAACCAGCGGCCAACGTCCACGCGCCTGCCTGCATCCGAGAGTTTCATGCGGCGTACCCCAGCAAGCCGGGTCCGGACCCTCAAGTGAGGGGGGGGGCCTGGGAGGGGGGATGGTGTGATGGCCTGGGATTCCGAGTCTGAGAGCGATCCGGAGGAATCCCAGCCGGCACAGGAGTCCCCGCCTCCAGGGCCGGCTGAACTGGGGCAAGGCCTAGATGGTGAGGAAACTCAAGAGCAGGCACCAGGTGAAGCCATTCTGGCCCCAGAGGTGCTGGAAGACTCAGTGGCCACAGGTGAGCCTCCTCCAGGGCCCAGTAACCCTTCGGCCTCTCCTGATCTGCAGAGGCTTAGGGCAGAGAGGCGAAGGGAACTGGTTGCCCCCAGGAGGAGTGCTCGCCTTAAGGCCAGAGTAGGCGGGGCTCCTGGGGGTCGGGACCGCCCCTGACCTTAGAAGAGGATAAAAGCCCACTCATCCCGGCCCCAGGTTGCGGGAGCAACATCGTTGTTGGCTTCGGACCTTCCTGTGATCCTGATCCCTGCTCGGCCTCCTGTTCCTGACTAACCGGTACTCCTGTTCCCTGCTCGGCTTCCTGTTCCTGACTATCCAGTACTCCTGTTCCCTGCTCGGCCTCCTGTTCCCGACCATCCGGTGTTCCTGTTACCTGCTCAGCCTCCTGTTCCAGTGTTCCTGTTCCCCGCCCGTCTCTCTGCATCGGACCTCGCCCCGCTTCGTGTGGACTCTGCTACACTCACGGTACCTTACCCCCGGGACCAGCACAGGCTGCCACTCAAGGGGCACGGCAGCCAGGCCAGCAACCAGTAAAAGTGCCCCAACCAGACCCCCCCCCCAAGGCGGCAATAGCCATTGAAGTGGTGCTAGAACTCCCGGACGGGCACCCAGTCAAGGTTCAGGGGATGCTGGATTCAGGCAGCTCCTGTAATTTCTTCAGCAAAGACTTTGCATTAGAGCACCAGGTCCACTTGCTACCTTTGGATTTCCCCTTGCAAATAACCACCATTGATGGCAGGGAGCTTCTAGGAGGGGAAGTGACACACCAAACCCCACCAATGAGAATGAGGGTGTCCAGGCACTCGGAGACCATCACCTTTCACGTCGCCTCACTAGCAGGGCCCCCAATAATATTAGGGATGAGCTGGCTGGCACAACATGATCCAGTGGTGGCGTGGCATCAGAGGACAGTCACCTTTGGCTCAGCTTACTGCCTAGAACACTGTCTAGGAGGAGAAACCCCAAGGATGAGCGTGGCCAGAGTGGCTGGGATGGCTGTGGAGCGGAAGGGAGAGGTGCCGCCGCAATATGCAGATCTGCGGGAGGACTTCAGCGAGAAGGAAGCAGATAGACTGCCACCCCATAGGCCCTTTGACTGCCAGATCAACTTGCTCCCGGGGGCTCAGCTGCCAGTGGGTAAAATGTATGCCATGTCGGACAGGGAGATGAAGGAGTTGCGGGAATTTATTGACAAGAACCTGAAAAGAGGCTTCATAAGAGAATCAAGAGCGGTGGGGGGCAGTCCGGTGTTCTTTGTGGACAAAAAGGACACTAATAAACCCAGGCTCATTGTGGACTATAGGGCCATCAATTTGGTGTCAGAACCCGTGACCTTCCCAATGCCCAGGATTGACGACATTTTAACGCGAGTGAGGAAAGGGAAAATTTTTACCAAGCTGGACCTGAGGGGCGCATACAATTTGATCAGGATGAGGGAGGGGGATGAATGGAAGACCACAATGTTCACACCCCTAGGGGCCTTTGGGTACTTAGTTATGCCTTTTGGATTACAGTCAGGCTCCGCCTGTTTTCAAGCTTTCATGCACCACGTGTTGGGGTCTCTGCTGTACAAGAACTGCATAGCCTTCTTGGACGACGTCTTAATTTATTCGGACAACAAGGAGCAACATGTTAGAGACGTCAGGGAAGTGCTACAACGGCTGCAGAAGCACCAGTTGTGGGTCAAGCTGGGAAAATATCAGTTTCACACCAGAGAAGTCGAGTTTCTGGGGTACAAGTTGTCTGACAAGGGCCTAGCGATGGACCCAAGCAAGGTGCAGGCAGTGCTGGAGTGGAAGGCTCCCAAAACACGGAAGGACGTGCAGAGGTTCCTAGGGTTCAGCAACTTCTACAGGAAGTTCATCAAGAACTTTGCCCACTTGACAGCGCCCATCACGGATTGTCTCAGTAGCAAAAAGAAGTTTGTGTGGACAGAAGAGGCCCAGCAATCCTTTGAAAAACTGAAGAAGGCGTTCGCATCGGAAGAGCAACTCCTGCACGTAAATCTGGAGAAACCCATGACGCTAGAGACCGACGCATCCGACAGAGCCATCGTGGCGGCCCTTTTGCAGCCAGGGAGGAGCGAGAAGGAATGGAAACCGTGCGCCTTTTTCTCGAGAAAACTGAGCAAGTCGGAGCAAAACTATACCGTGTATGACCGCGAACTGCTGGCGATCTACGCGGCCTTTTGTCGCTGGCGCCATCTGCTGGTAGGGGCGCAACAACAGATCCAGGTGTGCACAGATCATAAGAACTTGGAGTACTGGAGGACCGCACGAGTACTCAACCAGAGACAGATTCGATGGGCACAGGAGTTCTCCAAGTTTTTCTTTGAAATCCGATACGTGCCCGGAGAGGAAAACATAAGAGCAGATGCTCTCTTGCGTAAACCGGAGTATTTGGAAGGGGAGGGGCCACCGGAGAAACGACACGTGATCCCTGAGGGCCCTGGTCTCAAGAGACAGAGCGTTCCACCAGGCCGGAGCCAGTGTTGAGAAGGCCCTGACTCTGGCTTACGGCCTTAGGGTCCGAGACCTCTAGGGTGTTGCTATATATGGACCTTAAGGTCCTCCAGGGTGCATACCAGGAGACGCAGTCCCGTAGGTACAAGGGTCCTAGGCTGTGAAGGGCTTTAAAGGTCAAAACCAGCACCTTAAACCTGACCCTGTACTCCACCGGGAGCCAGTGCCTTCGTGCTGGTGGGAAGTCAAAAAGGGGTGGGAAGTCAAAAAGAAATGGTTTTTTTCTGCATAGGATGCTACATGTTTTGGAATGTTTGGAAGATTTAATTAAAATGTTATAGGAAAAATGGTGGCGGGTTGCTTCTCTTATCAGTCCCTTCTCTGGGTTTCTTCTCAGCCATCGGAAGCGCTTCCTGCATCCTCCCTTGGCCAACTAGTGGCGATTACCAGTCTTTACGCGCTGGATCAAGACCCGGAGAGCAGGCAGAGGGCAGCAAAGGCTCTCTGCCATCTTCTGCCCATCCTGCGGCACAACGAAGGTAAGACTGGAAGAATGCATCCCAGCATGGGGTGGGGGTGAGCAAGACCCGAACTAACCCTTTGGCTTTCCTTTGCAGAGACACTGGTACAAACTTCGGGGGACCAAAGACTCATCATCAGAGCTCAGAAGGCCCTCAAATCCACCGGAGGACCGGTTCCTGAATCGTTCGTGAATAATTGTCACACTCTTGCCGGGGTAAGTCGCTGTCTCTCAAGCCACATGTTCTGGGTTCTGCAGAGGCAGCACCTGGGCTTTCTGCTCCCCAGCCCTGCCCTGTGGGCATCTCTGACCTTCCTCTCTCGCTTCAGGTCTTTGGCGCCTTTCTCCTTGCGGAGCAGCTCTTGGAGGCCGTGTGCTTCCTGGCCAGAGACCTGGTTGTCGAGAGCAGCTTCAACCCATCGGATATCTCCCACTTACTGCAGGAATTCATCAAGCAGTTTGGCGGGAGAAAAGTGGAGGTAAGGCGTCTGCAAAGGTAGGAGAGAATAAGATTCTCTGCTTGGTGTAGGGGAGGCAACCTCATGCCATTGGGTGGCCAGGACACATGTTAGTTGAGAGGGGCCTGGCAACGTCAGGACAAGAACCTCAGCCAAGGGTCCTGAGAAACATGGATTCAGGGATGGGGAATCCTCCTTCTTCTGGGAGCAGACTGGCAAGCTTCTTCTCTTGGCCCACAATGGATAGGGGAACTGGCGCCCTGGAGCTTAGGAAGGAAGGACAGATCCAGAGACTGTTTGATCATCTTGAGATCTAAGCAAGAGAGAGACAAAATACTAGGCCTACATTTTGGGTCTGATCCATTCTTCACATTCTGATGTTTCTGTTTCTCTTTTCTCTTTTCTCATGGACAGGGAATTGATTTTGAGGAAGATCAAATATCAGAAATCAGCCTGGAAGATGGGGAGGATCGTCCTCCAAGGTAATCCTGTGCTAACTCCCCCACCCCCATAATCAATGGCTTTCAAAAGCCCCCGGTCCATTTCTATGGTGGTGGTGCTTGGGGTCTTTGAAGGATGGGAGTCAATAAACCCTTTTTACAAAAGTGCTGCTCCTCTCTCCCCTCAGCATCCCAACCACAGCTTCTCCGGCTGATCTTCCTCCTAAAAGCGTCAATGAGGACCAGCTGAAGGACAGACTTGCGGATGTGGTCACAAGGATGAAGAGTGGGAAGATCCGAAGGAAGGCGCTCCGAGATCTTTCCACCCTCCTGCAGAAGATCCAGGAATCTGTGAGTTACTGAAGGGAAGCATTGCAACCATGCAGGGCTGTCAGGGCTGCTGCTTCTAGGCCCACCCTGCCAAGTGCCCAAGGGACGATCAGGCATCCCAGCACTTACCCAATTTGGAGAACAGAGCTGGGCCATAGTGAGTAAGACGGCTGAGAAAAGAAGTAAAAAGCAAACATCAGGAAAAGAGGGGTGGGAAGTCAAAAAGAAATGGTTTTTTTCTGCATAGGATGCTACATGTTTTGGAATGTTTGGAAGATTTAATTAAAATGTTATAGGAAAAATGGTGGCGGGTTGCTTCTCTTATCAGTCCCTTCTCTGGGTTTCTTCTCAGCCATCGGAAGCGCTTCCTGCATCCTCCCTTGGCCAACTGGTGGTGATTACCAGTCTTTGCGCGCTGGATCAAGACCCGGAGAGCAGGCAGAGGGCAGCAAAGGCTCTCTGCCATCTTCTGTCCATCCTGCGGCACAACGAAGGTAAGACTGGAAGAATGCATCCCAGCATGGGGTGGGGGTGAGCAAGACCCGAACTAACCCTTTGGCTTTCCTTTGCAGAGACACTGGTACAAACTTCGGGGGACCAAAGACTCATCATCAGAGCTCAGAAGGCCCTCAAATCCACCGGAGGACCGGTTCCTGAATCGTTCGTGAATAATTGTCACACTCTTGCCGGGGTAAGTCGCTGTCTCTCAAGCCACATGTTCTGGGTTCTGCAGAGGCAGCACCTGGGCTTTCTGCTCCCCAGCCCTGCCCTGTGGGCATCTCTGACCTTCCTCTCTCGCTTCAGGTCTTTGGCGCCTTTCTCCTTGCGGAGCAGCTCTTGGAGGCCGTGTGCTTCCTGGCCAGAGACCTGGTTGTCGAGAGCAGCTTCAACCCATTGGATATCTCCCACTTACTGCAGGAATTCATCAAGCAGTTTGGCGGCAGAAAAGTGGAGGTAAGGCGTCTGCAAAGGTAGGAGAGAATAAGATTCTCTGCTTGGTGTAGGGGAGGCAACCTCATGCCATTGGGTGGCCAGGACACATGTTAGTTGAGAGGGGCCTGGCAACGTCAGGACAAGAACCTCAGCCAAGGGTCCTGAGAAACATGGATTCAGGGATGGGGAATCCTCCTTCTTCTGGGAGCAGACTGGCAAGCTTCTTCTCTTGGCCCACAATGGATAGGGGAACTGGCGCCCTGGAGCTTAGGAAGGAAGGACAGATCCAGAGACTGTTTGATCATCTTGAGATCTAAGCAAGAGAGAGACAAAATACTAGGCCTACATTTTGGGTCTGATCCATTCTTCACATTCTGATGTTTCTGTTTCTCTTTTCTCTTTTCTCATGGACAGGGAATTGATTTTGAGGAAGATCAAATATCAGAAATCAGCCTGGAAGATGGGGAGGATCGTCCTCCAAGGTAATCCTGTGCTAACTCCCCCACCCCCATAATCAAATGGCTTTCAAAAGCCCCCGGTCCATTTCTATGGTGGTGGTGCTTGGGGTCTTTGAAGGATGGGAGTCAATAAACCCTTTTTACAAAAGTGCTGCTCCTCTCTCCCCTCAGCATCCCAACCACAGCTTCTCCGGCTGATCTTCCTCCTAAAAGCGTCAATGAGGACCAGCTGAAGGACAGACTTGCGGATGTGGTCACAAGGATGAAGAGTGGGAAGATCCGAAGGAAGGCGCTCCGAGATCTTTCCACCCTCCTGCAGAAGATCCAGGAATCTGTGAGTTACTGAAGGGAAGCATTGCAACCATGCAGGGCTGTCAAGGCTGCTGCTTCTAGGCCCACCCTGCCAAGTGCCCAAGGGACGATCAGGCATCCCAGCACTTATCCAATTTGGAGAACAGAGCTGGGCCATAGTGAGTAAGACGGCTGAGAAAAGAAGTAAAAAGCAAACATCAGGAAAAGAGGGGTGGGAAGTCAAAAAGAAATGGTTTTTTTCTGCATAGGATGCTACATGTTTTGGAATGTTTGGAAGATTTAATTAAAATGTTATAGGAAAAATGGTGGCGGGTTGCTTCTCTTATCAGTCCCTTCTCTGGGTTTCTTCTCAGCCATCGGAAGCGCTTCCTGCATCCTCCCTTGGCCAACTGGTGGCGATTACCAGTCTTTGCGCGCTGGATCAAGACCCGGAGAGCAGGCAGAGGGCAGCAAAGGCTCTCTGCCATCTTCTGCCCATCCTGCGGCACAACGAAGACTGGAAGAATGCATCCCAGCATGGGGTGGGGGTGAGCAAGACCCGAACTAACCCTTTGGCTTTCCTTTGCAGAGACACTGGTACAAACTTCGGGGGACCAAAGACTCATCATCAGAGCTCAGAAGGCCCTCAAATCCACCGGAGGACCGGTTCCTGAATCGTTCGTGAATAATTGTCACACTCTTGCCGGGGTAAGTCGCTGTCTCTCAAGCCACATGTTCTGGGTTCTGCAGAGGCAGCACCTGGGCTTTCTGCTCCCCAGCCCTGCCCTGTGGGCATCTCTGACCTTCCTCTCTCGCTTCAGGTCTTTGGCGCCTTTCTACTTGCGGAGCAGCTCTTGGAGGCCGTGTGCTTCCTGGCCAGAGACCTGGTTGTCGAGAGCAGCTTCAACCCATTGGATATCTCCCACTTACTGCAGGAATTCATCAAGCAGTTTGGCGGGAGAAAAGTGGAGGTAAGGCGTCTGCAAAGGTAGGAGAGAATAAGATTCTCTGCTTGGTGTAGGGGAGGCAACCTCATGCCATTGGGTGGCCAGGACACATGTTAGTTGAGAGGGGCCTGGCAACGTCAAGACAAGAACCTCAGCCAAGGCTCCTGAGAAACATGGATTCAGGGATGGGGAATCCTCCTTCTTCTGGGAGCAGACTGGCAAGCTTCTTCTCTTGGCCCACAATGGATAGGGGAACTGGTGCCCTGGAGCTTAGGAAGGAAGGACAGATCCAGAGACTGTTTGATCATCTTGAGATCCAAGCAAGAGAGAGACAAAATACTAGGCCTACATTTTGGGTCTGATCCATTCTTCACATTCTGATGTTTCTGTTTCTCTTTTCTCTTTTCTCATGGACAGGGAATTGATTTTGAGGAATATCAAATATCAGAAATCAGCCTGGAAGATGGGGAGGATCGTCCTCCAAGGTAATCCTGTGCTAACTCCCCCACCCCCATAATCAATGGCTTTCAAAAGCCCCCGGTCCATTTCTATGGTGGTGGTGCTTGGGGTCTTTGAAGGATGGGAGTCAATAAACCCTTTTTACAAAAGTGCTGCTCCTCTCTCCCCTCAGCATCCCAACCACAGCTTCTCCGGCTGATCTTCCTCCTAAAAGCGTCAATGAGGACCAGCTGAAGGACAGACTTGCGGATGAGGTCACAAGGATGAAGAGTGGGAAGATCCGAAGGAAGGCGCTCCGAGATCTTTCCGCCCTCCTGCAGAAGATCCAGGAATCTGTGAGTTACTGAAGGGAAGCATTGCAACCATGCAGGGCTGTCAAGGCTGCTGCTTCTAGGCCCACCCTGCCAAGTGCCCAAGGGACGATCAGGCATCCCAGCACTTATCCAATTTGGAGAACAGAGCTGGGCCATAGTGAGTAAGACGGCTGAGAAAAGAAGTAAAAAGCAAACATCAGGAAAAGAGGGGTGGGAAGTCAAAAAGAAATGGTTTTTTTCTGCATAGGATGCTACATGTTTTGGAATGTTTGGAAGATTTAATTAAAATGTTATAGGAAAAATGGTGGCGGGTTGCTTCTCTTATCAGTCCCTTCTCTGGGTTTCTTCTCAGCCATCGGAAGCGCTTCCTGCATCCTCCCTTGGCCAACTGGTGGCGATTACCAGTCTTTGCGCGCTGGATCAAGACCCGGAGAGCAGGCAGAGGGCAGCAAAGGCTCTCTGCCATCTTCTGCCCATCCTGCGGCACAACGAAGGTAAGACTGGAAGAATGCATCCCAGCATGGGGTGGGGGTGAGCAAGACCCGAACTAACCCTTTGGCTTTCCTTTGCAGAGACACTGGTACGAACTTCGGGGGACCAAAGACTCATCATCAGAGCTCAGAAGGCCCTCAAATCCACCGGAGGACCGGTTCCTGAATCGTTCGTGAATAATTGTCACACTCTTGCCGGGGTAAGTCGCTGTCTCTCAAGCCACATGTTCTGGGTTCTGCAGAGGCAGCACCTGGGCTTTCTGCTCCCCAGCCCTGCCCTGTGGGCATCTCTGACCTTCCTCTCTCGCTTCAGGTCTTTGGCGCCTTTCTCCTTGCGGAGCAGCTCTTGGAGGCCGTGTGCTTCCTGGCCAGAGACCTGGTTGTCGAGAGCAGCTTCAACCCATCGGATATCTCCCACTTACTGCAGGAATTCATCAAGCAGTTTGGCGGGAGAAAAGTGGAGGTAAGGCGTCTGCAAAGGTAGGAGAGAATAAGATTCTCTGCTTGGTGTAGGGGAGGCAACCTCATGCCATTGGGTGGCCAGGACACATGTTAGTTGAGAGGGGCCTGGCAACGTCAGGACAAGAACCTCAGCCAAGGGTCCTGAGAAACATGGATTCAGGGATGGGGAATCCTCCTTCTTCTGGGAGCAGACTGGCAAGCTTCTTCTCTTGGCCAGCGAATAAAGTGTGAGACTGGCTTCTCAAATCCTTACTTCTTTCCTCACTCTAACTCTTGAAAAAATTGCCTTCTCCTCCTTTCTGTCCCTTCGGAGTATGCCCAGGCACAAGGTTGTGTGTGATTTCTTCCACTTAATTCTTTATGCCGACCTATTCCTTCGGAGTTTTGCCCAGAAAGGTCGTGCAATTTCTTCTGCACTGAAAACTATAATTCCCAAAACCATAACTCCCAGCGCAGCCGCACCTCTGCCATGGCGATCTTTGTTAGAAATGACCTGTGAACAGAGAACGCAAGGGCGCTGAATTCTTTTCCATCTTTCATATTCCAGTGTCTCAATCTGGCATTGCAAGTGTGCAAGCGTTCAGTAGAGACTCTGAGTTAGATTGTAAGAGGCAGGGTGGTTGCTGTGGGTTGTAGAATAGAGATTAAGTAAGGGAAGTTCCCCTTGGAGTTTTGTCCAGGTATCCCCAGGTTTTCCCCCTCAGAGTTTTGTCCAGGTTTCCCTTATCTCGGACCCTTCGGAAGATTGCCCAGTCCAACCCCTTCCACTTGAGAAAATGGGTGCACCTCAATCAAAAGAAATGAACCCGTAGACTCCTGATGGGAAAGAAGCCCAATTGGTGCTTACTTCCCGCCTGGACTCTGACAGTCCCCTTCAATTTGTGTTTAAGAAACGTTTTTCCTGTGTTTAAATTGTACTTAGGTAACATCCAGCAACTGCTTATCTTAAATGTGCCATCTAAAAAAATAAAAATGCAAGCTTGCTTCAAAATTTTAAATCTAAGAAAGCCATGTTGGGCCTTATCAATCTTAAACAAGACAAAAATGAGAATGAAGTTTGTTACTTGAGAGAGGCTCAAAAGAGTCTTCCTCCTTGTATGTACTTCATTAAGTATATGCCTATGAAAGTATGGTGTTCTTTCTAAGAAAATTGTTATTAAATGTGGAGGCTTCCATGGTCAGCAAAATTGTCGAGTCCAGTCCAGATATCAGTCTCTATAAGACTTCCTGGCCTCTTTTCTTAGAAAATGCCCCCCCCCTTTCATTCTGTCTCTTTCAGGTTTTTTCCCCTTCCTTCCTACTTCTGTGCCAGGGAAATTTACTCCCGAGTAAGCTTCCTTAAAAGGAAACTGCAAAAGGGGGGGGGCAATCTTTGTAAAAGGTACCCTGCATCTCACTTTAAAAACTTTTTTTTTGTAATTAAATTCCCCTCTTCATCAAACATACCTTTTAATTTATAAAACCCCTGATCTTCTAATTTCTTCCACCAACTAGGCTCCCTTTGACCCTCCTGCATATATTTTAACAGCATCCACCTTGAGTATGTTGGCATCCATTTTGTATTCCAGTTCTTCCAGATTCCTAACACAGTTTTCCTTGGTCCTATTTTCTTCTTAAAAGCCGTGTTAATATCTCTATTAAATAGCCCTTCTCTTCCTATTCCTTCATTTATTTCATTCTCCAGTCTTATCCATTTAATCCCTTCCTTATATCCAATATCTATTAGATTTTTCAACTGGAACATTTCATAGTAAAATTCTAAGTTCAGTATACCCCATCCCATCTCTTTTTTAGATGAATAATTTACTATGTCTGGGGTTCTAACTCTCTTACTTCCAAAAATCCAATTTTAAAATACCTTATTCCATGTTTTGAACCATATTTTCCTAATGGGTAGTGTAATTACTTGAAATAAATATAATAATTTCGGTACCAAAAACATTTTAACTGCTCTAACCCTACCAAGAATAAATAAATTCTTATTATTCCATGGTTTTATATCCTTCTTGATCTTTCTCCACGCCTCTTTGTAATTTACATCTGGAATCCTAGCACTATTTTTAATAATATTTACCCCAAGTATTCAATTTTTTCCCTATTTATATCCATCTTTGTCATTTTTGCAATTTCCTTCTCCTCCTCTTTCTTTACATCCCAAAATAAAATTTCAGACTTCTCCAAATTTACTCCCCGACTCCTCTTTAAAGTCCTTCAGGATTATCATAAGTTCTCTTACACCCTCTAAGGGGTTTGTAAATAATAATAGGATAGCAGCTGCATACATGTTTAACTTAATTTCTTCCTTTCCTTCCTTATATCCTTACTGAGTTTCGTATTCTGTCTACCAAGTACTCCATAGCCAATGCAAATAGTAGTGGTGAGAATGAACATCCTTGTTTAACTCCTCTTTGTATATTGAATTGATCTGAAACCCCCTCGTTCACTCTGACCACAGCTTTCCCTTCTCTATACAATTCCCGGATTGTTTCAACAGAGTTCTCTCCTAATCCTACTTCCTGCATAATATTCCATAAGAATTTATGTCTAATTGTGTCGGAGGCCTTATACACATCCATTTTTTTACCCTGCTTGTTAATAAATGTATTTATTAAAACAATAAAAACAATAAAAAATAAAATATATATTTATTAAATGTATTTATTAAAACACATTTCTTATAGGATGGCCTATGTATCTTCCCTTAACAAATCCATATTGATCTTCCTTAATTATTTTAGGTAGTAGCTTTTCCAGTCGCCTTGCCAGGATCTTTGTAAATATCTTATAGTCTTGATTTAGTAGGCTAATTGGTCTGTATGACCCCACCGCTGTAGGGTCCTTTTGTGGTTTTTCAATCACTACTATTTCCACTAGTTTCCAAGTATCTGGGGCTTTCCCCCCTTCTAAGATATTATTAAATACTTTTTTCAGTTTTGAGCCCAGGATATCAATTGTTTCTTTATAAAAGTCTGCCGTAATTCCATCTAATCCTGGGGATTTCTTACTTTTAAATGATTTAACTACATTCTCTATTTCTTCCAGAGAAATCTCCTCCTTCAGTCTTAATCTATCACTTTCTTCGATTTTAAACCCTAAACTTTCCCTACTTATATTTTTATTTTTTTTCTTTATATAAATATTGATAGAATTCTGCAAATTCTTTCCTTATTTCTCTAGAGCTTTGTGTAAGTATTTTCCTTCTGGTCTTAATGGCCTTCACCCTCTGTTTATCCCTTCTTTTCTTTTCTCTTATATGATCCTATTGAGGTTCTCTGAAAATCATTTTGGATCATATTATCTCTCTTCCAACTATATCCAGCTCATCCAATTCCTGTTTTAACTTTCTTAACTGCTCCTGTCTCCTCCTTAGAAATTTAAGCTGTTGCAAGATTTCAATCTCTTTAATTTTTTCCTGTCTCCCCGAGTACCAATCCTTCTTAATCGCAATCTCTTTCAGTATCCAATGTCCTCTTTGTTGTGTATTGAGTCAAAGAATTTTATATCTGTATTATTATTGTCTGTATTTGCATTAGGGTAAAGTAACTGCCTTTTGGTTCCAGAGGGTACAGCTACTATTGGTTCATTTAAGCTGCTGTATTTGGATCCTCTGTCTTATTGGTTCCCTCCAAAAGGCAGGACTGTGATTGCCTGATATTGTTCCCTCCAAAATGTATCCTTTCTTGCTAGTCCCCTGTCCCTATAGATGTAGCTTTCCTCTCCCCAGACCTTAGTCTTGTTGCTTTAATAAATAAGTGTTACTAGAGAACTGTCTCCAGCATATTATGTCAAGAGAGCTGAAATCACAAACCCCACGTCACAACACTCTTATAACAGCTTTGAAAGCGTCCAATACTACTGGGATCTCCCCCGAACCATTGTTCTCTTTAAAATACCAACCAATTTGTTTTCTAATATATTCCCTGTCAATCTCTTTTGCCATTATTAAGTTATTGTACTGCCATCTCCTGCTTTTTTCCATGCTCTTCCAGTCCCAGCTCCACAAATAGTGGAGCATGGTCTGAAATCCATATTCCCATAGCCTTTGCTGTTCTAACACTGATTTCATTCCCTTCTTTAATTAGCACATAGTCACTATAAGAGAAAGTCTTACATCTGTTGGAGAAGAAGGTACCGTATTTTTCGCCCTATAGGACGCACTTTTCCCCCTCCAAAAATGAAGGGGAAACGTGTGTGCATCTTATGGGGCGAATGCAGGCTTTCGCTGAAGCCTAGAGAGCGAGAGGCGTTGGTGCGCACTGCCCCCTCTCACAGCAGAAGAGGCAGACAGAGCCATGTGTAAGCAGTATATTACAGCATTTTATTCAGCAGCAGGAACAAAGGAAAAAACATGTCTGCTTTCCTTCGTGTCCAGCAAAACAGCGGCAATACAAAAGCTATATACAAACGGAAGTTCCTAGACTGTGCTGGAAGTAAACAGGCATGTGACACACAACAGTCATGCCTGTTCCCTTTTAAGGTTGAGCTCCCGTTGTTCGGTCCCTGCTCCTGCCAACCTAGCAGTTCGAAAGCACATCAAGTACAAGTAGATAAATAGGTACCACTCCGGTGGGAAGGTAAACAGCGTTTCCATGCGCTGCTCTGGTTCTCCAGAAGTGGCTTAGTCATGCTGGCCACATGACCCAGAAGCTGTCTGCGGACAAACGCTGGCTCCCTTGGCCTATAGAGTGAGATGAGCATGCAACCCCAGAGTCATCCGCGACTGGACCTAACGGTCAGGGGTAAAGGTAAATGTAAAGGGACCCCTGACCATTAGGTCCAGTCATGGCTGACTCTGGGGTTGCGGCGCTCATCTTGCTTTACTGGCCAAAGGAACCGGCATACAGCTTCCGGTCATTCAGAAAGTGAGCTCCTATTCAAGTGGTAAAGCTAAAGGGACCCCTGACCATTAGGTCCAGTCGTGACTGACACTGGGGTTGTGGCGCTCATCTCACTTTATTGGCCAAGGGAGCCGTGGAGGAAGCCTAAAAGGCCATTAACTGTTAGTAGCTCATTCTCGAATTGCCCCCCTGTGGGGCATGTGCCCCACTTTGGGAACCACGGATCTATAGCGTTGTTGTTTGGATCCATCTATCTTAGGAGATAGTGGAGGAGTGTGCTTTTGGGGTTGGAGCCACTGGAGAGTTACAGCGCCTGCTGTGGCTGTAGAGATTGATACAGGAGAATCGTATTTTGTTTCAGGTGGGGTAGATGAAGGCACCTGCTTGTGCTGCTGCAAATGCACCAGGCATTTCATCTCTCTGCGCTCCTCCCAGCAGTCATTCCTCCCGTGGTCACTGCTATGGATGCACAGCCTGAGTGCCTGTCTTCAGGCACTGCGGGTCCTTTGCAAAGGATTCCCGCACAGCGGAGTTGATGTTGCCAGCCTTATGTCATGTTTGCAGACATCTTTGTGATGCAGAGTTGGTCTGCCAATGGGTCTGGTGCTGGAAGCTGGCTCCCCAAAGTATCCTGCCATCTTCCATTCTGTGGACATGGCCAAGCAAGCGTGGATGTTGCTGAGACAGGAATGTGAACATGCTAGCAATGGGGGTTTGGGAGAGCACATCTTTGTTTGAAATTCTGTCCTGCCATTCCATACCCAAAATGTGCATGTTTGTATTATAGTTTTAATCCTGTTAATGCTTAATTGTTCTTTAATTATTGTTTCCTACCCCCCTATGTTTTTAGCTGTTCTTATTTCTATCTGCAATCCTCCTTAAGTCCCTGTCAGGGAAGAATTCAATGTATAAATAAATATAAAATAATAATAGCCTGATTTACCATGACTTCGACAATCCTGCAGGGTAAAGCAATAAGTCAAATATAACAAAATAAAAAAATTCCTTCCAGTAGCACCTTAAAGACCAACTAAGTTAGTTCTTGGTATGAGCTTTCGTGTGCATGCACACTTCTTCAGATACACAGTCTGCAAACTATGCAAACTATGACTCTGTTCCCGTGTGAAAAATTGCTTTGGAGAAAGGGCTTGGGATTATGTCACAATTTAGAGTCACGTAAATGCAGAGTCTTGAAGGAATTTTTACTTTTCCCCCCCTGTCTTAGAACAGAAAACAAAAAAAGTAAAATGAGGCAATAATATAAAATGGCAGAAGCAATATAATGATAACATAACCACCTCACCCCAAAAACAGAAACGTTAAAGGTCACTTCCTTCATTCTGAATCTTGAAGGCTGTTTCTGTTTAGAGAATATATTCTTCTTACATTCTGACTTCTAAACTTCTTCACCTCCAGCTGCGGAAATGCGTGGACACCTACAAGTATCTCTTTATTTTTTCCATCGCCAACATGAGAAACAACAAACTGAAGGATATTCGGAATGCCTGGAAGCACAGCAGGTAAAAAGAAGAAGTCGGGTTGCCCGTGACTCTTTCTCTGACCTGCTTGCAAAACCGTTTGGATTGACTTAGAAAGAAAGAAAAAACACCTTTCAGGGAAAACCTCCCCCTGAACAATGGAGGGCTGTGCATGCTCAGCAGCCATAAGATAATTGTTTAAAAGAGTGGGGGAACTGTCATAATGGAGGAATGGAGTGTCCTGGAAAGGACATGATTCTGAGGTGGGGGGGGGGGTTCGTTGTTGTTATTATTATCATTGTTATTGTTACCATAATCCATTTCTTAGTCACTTTCTACACAACCATCAACAATGTAGAATAAAAGCAGTTTAACCACAACACTAGTGAGACATTTAAAGCAAAAGTACCGTATTTTTCGCTCTATAAGATACACCCGACCATAGGACGCTCCTTGTTTTAGAGGGGGAGAACAAGGGAAAAAATTCTCCCCCTCTCTGCTCAGCGCCCCTTCAGCGAAGCGGCAGGAGAAATGGAGCCCCTTCCATTTCTCCTCCCACTTGGCTGAAGGGGCGCTGCGCAGCTCTCCCTCTCGGCTGAGAGTCTTGCTCTCCCGGCTTCAGCAAAAGGAACCCAAAGCCTCTGAAGCGCAGCGGGACCTCGCGCTGTGCTCCGGAGGCTTGAGGCGGCTATCCCTGAAGCCTGGAGAGCAAGAGGGGTCGGTGCACACCAACCCCTCTCGCTCTCCAGGCTTCAGCGAAGGCAACGCAAAGCCTCTGGAGCGTGGAGGGAGCGCTCCCTCTGTGCTTCGGAGGCTTCGCGTTGCTTTCGCTGAAGCCAAGGAGCCTGCATTCACTCCATAGGATACACACACATTTCCCCTTAATTTTTGGAGGGGAAAAAGTGCATCCTATAGAGCGAAAAATATGGTAATGCAATACAGAATAGTCACCCATGGTAGAGACATCCAGTCATCCAGCTTGGAAAGCTTGTCGCAACAAAAATGTATTCAATCATTTCTGGAAATTCCTGCTAGAGAGTGCCAACTATATCTTGACCAGGATGCTGTTTTGCAAAACAAGGGCAGCCACAGTAAAGGCCCTGAGTTACTCAGAGCAGGCTATTGAGATCATTGGCACTTGCAGAAGAGACTCCCACATCCCACAGTGATCTGCTCCTTAAATCTACTTAATCCATGGATTATTGTCTGCATTGCTGACTTAAATATACTCCCAAAACGAGTTAGCTAAGTGTTCGTTGAGTAAGAGCATGTTGGTGTGAAATGTTTGATATTGGGGTCTCCTCCTGCAGTAGATTTGACCGATTGATTTCCTTTTTGCAGGATATTCTTCGGGAAAAACAAAGTGATGATGGTGGCCTTAGGACGGAGCCCAGCCGACGAATACAAAGATAATTTACACCAGGTGGGGTGTCTGGCGTGTAAACACTTTCACCAATGACTTCTGCAACTTAGATTCTGCGTGTGACGAATTAGGGGCACGCAGTGAATATTTCCCTATTATCTCCATTCTCCTTTCGTTTTTCAGGTCAGTAAGCATCTGCGGGGAGAGGTTGGACTTCTCTTCACCAATCGCACCAAAGAGGAAGTTGCAGAGTAAGCCTTTCCGAGTCGCTTCTGTCTCTATAACATTAGGGGATAACATCTTGCTTGTGAACATTGGAAGACTCAGGATAGATAGATAAGATAGATAGATAGAATACTCCGCCTTTCCCGGTTCAAAAACCGGGCTCAGGACGGCTAACAACAAATTTAAAACACTTAATTGTAAAAGCAGCATAAAATACAGTATAAAAACATGAATAACAATAAAATTCAAAGTTCAGAAATCAATTTAGGGGAAATCCATCTATAATCCCCAGGGCTAGCTGGCTGAATTGGTCCTACTTGGGCCAGCGAGGAGGCCAGGGGAGAATTAGCTGTGGGGTCTCAGAGCAGGTAATCTTCATAAAAGGGGAGGGCGAGGGAAGAGAAGGGAAATAAAAGATCAGGCTGAATTCAAATTAAAAGCAAGGTGGAATAGCTCTGTCTTACAGGCCCAATGGAAGGAGGTTAAATCCTGAAGGGCCCTAGTCTCATGGGACAGAGCATTCCACCAGGTCGGAGCCATCACTGAGAAGGCCCTGGCCCTGGTGGAGGATAGTCTGACTTCCTTAGGGCCCGGGACCTCTAAACTATGGTTATTCATGGACCTTAGGTCCTCTGCGGGGCCAACAGGAAGCTGGAATATGTCATAATTCTTGATACTGTAATATGGAATACAGTGGACTCTCGGGTTGTGAACGTGATCCGTGCGGGATGCACTTTTGCAACCCCGTCTGCGCGTGCGCGGGTTGCAATTCGGCGCGCATGCGCGAATGCCGAAACCCGGAAGTAACCCGTTCTGATACTTCCGGGTTTCGGCAGTCTGCAACCTGAAGCGGACGCAACATGAGGTATGACTGTATGTAATTGAAGAAGAGTTTGGATTTGATATCCCGCTTTATCAGTACCCAAAGGAGTCTCAAAGCGGCTAACATTCTCCTTTCCCTTCCTCCCCCACAACAAACGCTCTGGGAGGTGAGTGGGGCTGAGAGACTTCAGAGAAGTGTGACTGGCCCAAGGTCACCCAGCAGCTGCATGTGGAGGAGCGGAGACGCGAACCCAGTTCCCCAGATTACGAATTTACCACTCTAAACCACTACACCACACTGGCTCTTATGTTTTCCATTTTGGCTCTTATGTTTTCCATTTTGATTGCCGGTTGTTGTTGTTGTTCTTGTATTGTAAGCCACTTTGAGTGTTCTTTCCTTAGAAAAGCAGTGTATAAATATTAAATCCATTCCAAGGTTTTGCAAACAGCTAAGCTTAATAGATTTGTCGCTTCCTTCCCTTCCCCAGGTGGTTCTCTCAGTTTAAAGAGAACGACTTCGCCCGAGCCGGGAACAAAGCAACCTTCACCGTCAATCTGGATATGGGGCCCTTAGAACAGTTTCCCCACTCTATGGAGCCACAGCTGCGGCAGCTGGGACTCCCGACGGCGCTGAAAAAAGGTGGGCGATGTGTCCCGGAGTTAACCTGTGGAACTCCTTTCCACAGGAGGCAGTGATGGCCACCAACTTGGATGGCTTTAAAAAAGGATGAGACACATTCATGGAGGAACAGAGGGTTCACATGTGTTCGAATCCTGCTTGCTGGTTTCCCCTAATGGGCTCCTGGTTGGCCACTGTGAGAATCAGAGCCTAGACTGGATGGGGTGCTACTCTGATCCAGCAAGCTCTTTTTACATTCTTATGCGCACACTATTGGAAATAGCTTAGCCGTGCATTAACGTGGACCCAAGAGAAAAACACTATGTATGTGAGTCTCCTTTCGCGTTAGCATGATTTATTTGGCTGTCCTCACTTCCCTACATCGTGACAGTGAAAAATTCCCACGTTCGTTTTCCATCAGCTCAGCACAGGGAAACGAGGATTTACACAACAACGTAAGAAAGTAAATTATAAGCAATTCCGAGCTCCCGTCTGGTTTTTTTTAATCTTTCTAGGCAATAAATTGAAGCTTTTTTTAAAAAGGCCTGTTACCTGTTACTGCTTTTAACTGCCCACAGCCTTTTCCTTCTGTGTTGTTTCATTGACAAATAGAGAATCCAATTTATTTCTTCCTTTGCAGTCCTAATAATAATAATTAAGATGAAAGTTATGAACTTTAAAATCTATTTTCAGAGCAGTTATTCAGTGCCCGAGCCAATAATATTCTCTTGCTCTAGAACAGGGTTTCCCAAACTTGGGTCTCCAACTGTTTTGGGGCTACAATTCCCATCATCCCTGACCACTGGTCCTGGTTAGCTAGGGATGATGGGAGTTGTAGTCCAATAACAGTTTGGGAAACCCTGCTCTAGAAGCTTATCACCTCCCCAAAGAGATGTCTTTCCCCCAGTACAGTGATGAATGTCTTCTTCAGGACATCTGAGGCTGTGCCCTTCGACTCCCCCCCCCTGCCCACAAGGGAGTTAGGTGGTCAGATTTATCTTCTAACTTCCTCTCTTCACCGCAGAGTTATGTCTGCTAGCAGACGATATATTGGTTCGTCATAGATCCAACCGAAAGTCCTGGTGTGTGGGGGTCTCCTGATCATATGCAGAGGGTCAATTCTGCCCCCTCTTCAGCAGACACTCATGCCTTCCTCCTGTCTTTCAAGCTGGGAGGAAGGTGGCCTCTTCCCAGACAGCTTGTGCTGATAGGAACTTTGTCAGTTGCATAGCTGTCAACTTTCAGATTTGAAAATAAGGGATCAGCAGCCGCGAAAATAAGGGATCAGCAGCCTCACCTGTCCCGGGGAGCCTCAAAAATAAGGGATCAGCAGCCTCACCTGTCCCGGGGACAGTCTGCGGGATACCTAACAATCCGGGATAGCAGCGGGAAACGGCGCTGGAATAAGGGTATTTTCCACCAAAAAAGGGAAGGTTGACAGCTAGGCGGCTGCCGAAAGCTCTGAACACCTTCTCTGCAAGGAAGCAAAAAAATAAAATCCTTTCCTCCACATCCTCTGCCAGCCTTCCACCCATTTCTGGAACCCTGATTTGTACCAGCAATGCTTCCTGAGCTCCAGCCAGCATGGCCAGGTTATGGGCCAACTGACTTCTATAAGCCAATTCCCTCTGGCCACTTCCCCTCCTAATCTTCCTCTCTTGTTTGCAGGAGTGGTGACCTTAATCTCGGATTACGAGGTCTGCAAAGAGGGGAGCATCCTGACACCGGAACAAGCACGTATCCTGGTGAGCAAGTGGCAAAGAATGCAGGGTGGATCCCTCAACCGAGGGACCTCCAAGGCCTGGGGTGTGTGTCTTTGATTGCTGCTGTGCAAGGCGTCTTCCTTACAGGTCGATGCGTTGAAGCTTGGAGTCAATGAATCTCATCCCCGTGGACTTTGGTGTTTTACTGCGAGAGACAGCACGGTGTAGTGGTTAGAGCAGTGTTTCCTCAAACTTCTGCAGTTGGGCTACAATTCCCATCATCCCTGATAGTTGGGGATGATGGGAGTTATAGTCCAACAACAGCCAGGGACCCAGGTTTGAGAAACACTGGGTTAGAGCGTTGGACCAGGAACTGGGAGATCAGGGTTCGAATCCCCACTTGGCCATGAAGCATAACGGAGGTGACCATGGGCCAATTACTGTCTTCTCTCAGCCTAACCCTCCCTCACAAGGTTGTTGTGGAGATTACACAAGGGCAGAGGGAGCTCCTTGGAGAAAAAGTTGGGCTATAAATATAATAAATACTGCTACCTCTTCCGCTGTCTAGTCTCCTCCCACTTCTGTCCTTTTCTCATGGAGAGGAAGACTGGCTCACTTCAAAACCACATCATACTTGTTTCAAGTTGCTAGACCTCATTGTTTGCATAGATTCCCAGAAACTGACACCTGGGAAACTGCCCAGAGAAGAGGCCCACCCTCACCCCTCAACTACACCAATGTAGCTCTTG
The DNA here is from genome assembly GCF_964188305.1 of Podarcis bocagei. Taxonomy (NCBI): domain Eukaryota; kingdom Metazoa; phylum Chordata; class Lepidosauria; order Squamata; family Lacertidae; genus Podarcis; species Podarcis bocagei. The sequence continues at coordinate 85,732,121 of NC_138132.1, read as the reverse complement.
TGCCAGGCGATTAAGATACAGATTTAGGTACAAAGAGAAGGCAGTTTTGTGTGTTTTGTTTCTTGGCATAAACAGCTGTGGCTGAGGACATTGGGCACGGCGATCACTTTTCTCTTTTGTTTCAGAAACTCTTTGGGTACACGATGGCAGAGTGCAAGGTGACGATCAGGAGTGTGGAATGCCGAGACGGGAGACTTTGAGCTGCTGGCCGAAGAGGGAGAGGACGTCACAGAAGGGATGGAAGAGGAGGAGGAAAAGGATAACGGTGATGAGGATGACAACTAGGCAGGAGCAGGATTGTTCCTATAGGACTAAACTGCTCACCTAAGGACTTTATTTATCATATTTTTATATATAGATATAAACCTGTATGAAGAACTTTTAAAGTTTTGGTCTGTTTCCTTTACACACCATTTAAAACCCCCAATTTGGATAAATTCAAGCTGTGCCCATAGCTTAGCAGAGTAACTCCTTGGCACGCAGAATAATAATAATAATAATAATAGTAATAATAATAATAAAAATAATAAAAATAATAATAATAAAATTTATTTATATCCTGCCCTCCCCAGCCGAAGCCGAGCTCAGAGCGGCTAACATCAAATGTATAACACATTAACATAAAATCAGACAATTAAAATACATCCTCAAATCAGATCAGGATCAGAATAAAATCCAATCAGATGGCAACCTGCAGATTAGGGTTGGGGACCTTAAATGCTCACCAGGCCCAACTGTTTGTGCTGAACTTATATGGGCCTGTGAGAAAAATTGGGAGGCAACTTTCATGCAAGTTCTTATGAAAGGGAAGAGGGAGTCAGGCTGTGCCCTGACCAAAGGCCTGGCAGAACAGCTCCGTCTTGCAGGCCCTGCGGAAAGATGTCAAGTCCCGCAGGGCCCTAGTCTCTTGTGACAGAGCGTTCCACCAGATCGGGGCCACAGCCGAAAAAGCCCTGGCTCTGGTTGAGGCCAGCCTAACCTCTCTGTGGCCTGGGACCTTCAAGATGTTTTTATTTGAAGACCGTAAGTTCCTCTGTGGGACATACCAGGAGAGGCGGTCCCGTAGGTACGAGGGTCCTAGGCCGTATAGGGCTTTGAAGGTTAAAACCAGCACCTTAAAGCTGATCCTGTACTCCACCGGGAGCCAGTGCAGCTGGTATAGCACCGGGTGAATGTGATCTCGCAGCGAGGACCCCGTAAGCAGTCTCGCCTTGGCATTCTGCACCCACTGGAGTTTCTGGGTCAGTCTCAAGGGCAGCCCCATGTAGAGCAAGTTAAAATAATCCAGTCTGGAGGTGACCGTCGCGTGGATCACAGTGGCTAGGTCAGGGCGAGAGAGGTAAGGAGCCAACTGCTTAGCTTGGCGGAGATGGAAAAATGCCGTCTTTGTTGTAGCTGCAATCTGCGCTTCCATGGAAAGAGAGGTGTCGAAGATTACACCCAAACTCTTAACGGACGGTGCTGGCACTAATTGCGCCCCCGCAAGAGATGGGAGTTGCCCCCCCCATCCCATATCATCCCGTCCCAGCCACAGGACCACTGTCTTCGAAGGATTTAACTTCAACCGGCTCCCACGTAACCATCCAGCCACAGCTTCCAAACATCTGATCAGTGTGTCTGGGGCCGAGTCAGGATAGCAATCCATCAACAGATAGAGTTGGGTGTCATCAGAAGGCGCAGGTGTTCAGTCCCCGAAGGAATCACCAAGTAGGGCTGGGAAAAGACTCCCAGCCAGAAAAACTTGTGAGCTGCTGCTACTCAGTGCCAACTGTACTGAGATAGATGGACTCAGTAGGCTTGAGTTGATACATGGCAGCTTTTTACGTAATGTGCAGAAGCTTATTCACATCCATGAGGACTAGACTCATGCTTTTACTTGGGAGGGGAAGGACTTCAGCTCCATGGTAGAATACCATGAAGGCAGCCCTGTTTAGGAAAGCTTTTAATGTTTAATAATAATAGTAATAATAATAATATTACTTATACCCCACCCATCTGGCTGGGCTTCCCCAGCCACTCTGGGCGGCTTCCAAAAAAAATATTAAAATACTGCACTACATCAAACATGTATAGATTATTGTATTTTAATATTCTGTTAGAAGCCACCCAGAGTGGCTGGGGAAACCCAGCCAGATGGTTGGGGTATAAATAATAAATTATTATTGTTATTGTTGTTATTACCTGCTTTTACACGCAGAAAGTTCTGGGGTTCAATCTCTGCTGATTCCAAGGTTGGAAATATCTCCTGTCTGAAACTCTGGAGACCCACTGCAAAGGTGAACGGTAAAGGACCCCTGGACAGTTAAGTCCAGTCAAAGGCGACTATGGGGTTGCGGTGCTCATCTCGCTTTCAGGCCAAAGGAGCCAGTGTTTCTGGGTCATGTGGCCAGCAGGACTAAACCGCTTCTGGCGCTACAGAAACACCATGACGGAAACCAGAGCACACGGAAATGTCGTTTACCTTCCCGCTGCAGTGGTACCTATTTATCTACTTGCACTGGTGTGCTTTCGAACTGCTAGGTTGGCAGGAGCAGGGACCGAGCAACAGGAGCTCACCCCATTGCGGGGATTCGAACCGCCAACCTGATCAGCAAGCACAAGAGGCTCAGTGGCACCACCCACTCCTAGACCCACTGCAAGGGAGTGCAGGCAATCCTAAAATGAGGTCAGCGGCTTTGCCAGGATGAGTTGCACTTAAAAAACCCTACATCTTTGTCCAACCTCCACTGCTCTCCCCCTTCCCCACGTAGTTCCATGTGTTCCAAAATATTGTCGCTGTCTCTGCTCAGGCTCAGAACTTCAAATGATAAAGAGAGCAGCTACTACCTCACCCCTGGGCAGCAGTATATAGATTTGGCTGAAGGATCAGATAAAGCACTGGTGGGAGGGGCTTGGCCTACTGTAGGGAACGCTACGCAGCCCACCAAACCTTTGCAAAACATTGCCGGTTAAGAAATTATTCTGACAGAACCACCGCCAGTTTCTTTATAGGAAAGGGCCTCAGCTCAGGGGTAGAGCGTCTATTTTACAGTAGTACCTCGGGTTACAAACACTTCAGGTTACAGACTCCGCTAACCCAGAAATAGTACCTTGGGTTAAGGACTTTGCTTCAGGAAGAGAACAGAAATCGTGCAGCGGCAGCAGCTAGAGGCTCCATTAGCTAAAGTGTACCTCAGGTTAAGAACGGACCTCCAGAACGAATTAAGTTCCTAACCTGAGGTACCACTGTATTGATTTAATAAAATTTATATACCACTGGATTGTTAAAGCAAGACCCAGAGAAACTATTATTTTAACTTTTTGGAAGCCTCTTATTAAACACAGACTAAGGCTCACAGCATCTGGGTAGCCTTGTCTAAGCAAAAATGGTTTTAGCAGGCACCAAAAGGTATAGCGAAGATACCTGCCTGATATCAACAGGCAGGGAGTTCCAAAGTTTTAGAAGCATCTACTTGACATGCATTACAGTGGTACCTCAGGTTACATACGCTTCAGGTTACATACTCCAGTAACCCAGAAATAGTACCTCGGGTTAAGAACTTTGCTTCAGGTTGAGAACAGAAATTGTGCTCTGGCGGTGCGGCGGCAGCAGGAGGCCCCATTAGCTAAGTGGTGCTTCAGGTTAAGAACACTTTCAGGTTAAGTACGGACCTCCGGAATGAATTAAGTACTTAACCCGAGGTACCATTGTACTTCTGTGAGGTGGGGAGCAGAGAAGAGAGCTAGAAGGTGCAACCAATATTTTTATTTTGAAGGATGAAAGCCACTTTCAGGGACCCAGAAAGTGTTGCAGAAATCTTGCCAGGGAAAAGTGCTTTCTTGATCTAAGGCCACGGAGGTGTTGGCTTGGGTTTATTCCAAGGGAAAGGGAGGAACCTCTGAAGCAGAAGAGGGTGTTTGTGGCGAAACAAAGAGTCCAGAGGGGTGGGGGTCTCTGATGGGTGCTCTTGTTTCTCGTGGAGGCTGCAGAAGCCTTCAGCGGAAGTAGTTGGGGCAGTCGTGGGCTGTGAGATGCCAAGTTCTCTCAAAGGCCTCGACCACGCCGGGCAGGAGGGGACCCTCCTCGCTGCACTTGAGATTTTCCTGCAGCTGATCCATGGTGGACATCCCAATGATCACAGCATCACCAAGGTCAGCCTAGGGGGGGAAAGAGCAAGAAGAGGGAAAGGTGAACATTGGAAGACTCGGCTTACGAGGAAGGCCAAAGCTGACAGCAAAATTAAAAGAACGTTTTGGATTTTTTAAAATTAAAAAATTCCTTCCAGTAGCACCTTAAGGACCAACTAAGTTAGTTCTTGGTATGAGCTTTCGTGTGCATGCACACTTCTTCAGATACGATAAGTGTTCGTATCTGAAGAAGTGTGCATGCACACGAAAGCTCATACCAAGAACTAACTTAGTTGGTCCTTAAGGTGCTACTGGAAGGAATTTTTTTATTTTGACTATGGCAGACCAACACGGCTACCTATCTGTAATTGGATTTTTTATATCACAAAAGGACACCTCATTTGGGGTATACAGTGGCACCTCGGTTTTCGAGCGTCTCGGAAGCTGAACGTTTCAGTTTTTGAACCCCGAAAACCCAGAAGTACGGTAATTGATTGTGTTTTCGAACGCGCCTCAGAAGTCGAACAGCCCTGTTTAGGGAAGTTTTTAATGACTGATGTTTTAATGTATTTTTAATCTTTTGTTGGAAGCCGCTCAGAGAGACTAGGGAAACCCAGCCAGATGGGTGGGGTATGAAAATAATAATAATAATAATAATAATAATAATAATAATAATAATAATAATAATAATAATAAACAAAAACAAAAAAACCAGGTTTCCCCTTGATGCATCTTGCAGGGTGGTTGTGAGGATAAAAAACTGAGAGCAGGGGATATAAGTAGCATATGTCACCTCCAGAATATTAGACCTACCAGAAGTCATTTATTGATTCTGTTTTGGGAATACAGTGGTACCTCGGGTTGAGAACTTAATTCGTTCTGGAGGTCCGTTCTTAACCAGAAACTGTTCTTAACCTGAGGTACCACTTTAGCTAATGGGGCCTGCTGCTGCTGCTGTCCCGCCACTGCACGATTTCTGTTCTCATCCTGAGGTAAAGTTCTTAACCCAAGGTACTATTTCTGGGTTAGCGGAGTCTGTAACCTGAAACGTCTGTAACCCGAAGTACCACTGTAGAACAGTTTAGACCTGGCCTCAGACACACACACAAACTTCTTCCCCATACCATACCAGGCTGGCAGAAAAGTTCACCATTACCTGCAGCTTTGAGTGATGATAGATCCAGCGCAGGGCGGCTGAAGTCAAGCTGGGTGTGTCTGAGGCATACGCCTCGTGGAGGGCTTTCTCGACCAAGTCCACCCCCTGGAAATGATGCTTTTTCCAATACCTGCAGAGTTGTTGTTGTTTTAAAAAAAATAAGGTCATTTACATCCTGCATGTTTATATGTATACCTATATATCTGAATGAATCTTACATAATAAACAAAGCAAAATGGCAGTAATAGATGGCAGATACAATTGTATCAGGCCATCTGGTCCACACGCAGGATGCGAATGCAGCACCTGGTGTTCAGAGGTAGACTGCCACTGCGCCTAGAGGTTCCATTTAGTGCCATGGCTAACAAAATCACTGGGACGCGGGTGGCGCTGTGGGTTAAATCACAGAGCCTAGGACTTGCCGATCGGAAGGTTGGCAGTTCAAATCCCCGCAATGGGGTGAGCTCCCGTTGCTCGGTCCCTGCTCCTGCCAACCTAGCAGTTCGAAAGCACATCAAAGTGTGTATAACTTGCTGTTGAAATGGAATACTCAGGATGAAACGGTGAAGTCTGCTATGATTAAATGGGCACAAGATGTTGGACATAACATTATGTTTGCTGACTGGGAACAGTTGTGGACCACAGGTATGAAATTTACAGCATGTAATGCCCTAAGAGAGAATATTATGAAAATGATATACAGGTGGTACATGACACCAGTCAAGCTTGCAAAAATCTATCATTTGCCCGATAATAAATGTTGGAAATGTAAAGAAACTGAAGGTACATTCTTTCACCTTTGGTGGACGTGCCCAAGGATTAAGGCTTTCTGGGAGATGATTTATAATGAAATGAAAAAGGTATTTAAATATACCTTCCTGAAGAAACCAGAGGCCTTTCTTCTGGGCATTGTCGGCCAATTGGTGCCAAAGAAGGATAGAACTTTCTTTATGTACGCCACAACAGCAGCAAGAATACTCATCGCAAAGTACTGGAAGACACAAGATCTACCCACCCTGGAAGAATGGCAGATGAAGGTGATGGACTATATGGAACTGGCAGAAATGACTGGCAGAATCCGAGACCAGGGAGAAGAGTCGGTTGAAGAAGATTGGAAAAAGTTCAAAGATTATTTACAGAAACACTGTAAAATTAATGAATGTTAGAATGATGTTGGATAGAAACTAAGTGGTCTTTTGCTGTAATGCTATAAGGGAATATGAGAAAATGGCTATTAATAGGTAAAAAAAAATCAAGGTTATAATATTTAAAAATTGAAGATTAAGATGAATGAAGAGGGGAGGGATTTGCTGAATTAACAATTGGAACTGGAATACAGAAAAGGAAGGCGTGAGGAGGTCCAGGAAATAAGCAAATGAAAAATATGTGATAGAAAGATTGAACTGTTTTTTAACTATTTTTATTTTGTTTTTATTTTGTTTTTTGTTTTTTCTTTTTATTCTGTAAATTTTCTGAAAATCTTAATAAATATCTTATAAAAAAAACCAAAAGCACATCAAAGTACAAGTAGAGAAATAGGTACCGCTCCGGCGGGAAGGTAAATGGTGTTTCCGTGCGCTGCTCTGGTTCGCCAGAAGCGGCTTAGTCATGCTGGCCACATGACCCGGAAGCTGTACGCCGGCTCCCTCAGCCAATAAAGCAAGATGAGCGCTGCAACCCTAGAGTTGTCCGCGACTGGACCTAACGGTCAGGGGTCCCTTTACCTTTAACCCCGTATTTATTGCTCTGATCTCTTTCCTCCAAAAAACAAGAACTACTTCCCAGCATTAGCAGTTTAATTTCTTGCCCCTGTGTTCAAGAAGCTAGCCTCTTCCTACATCAACAGAATTGAGTCATCCCCTGCCTTCAAGTTGCAAGCCCCTTTTGTCATCTTTAGACCCACCTGTCCCTGTAGATTTTGGCCCAGTCGTTGCCGAAAAACCTGCTAGCTGGCTGCTGGTTCGAGTCTTTGTCTTCGTACTTGTACCTCCCAGTCAGGAGCCCTCCTGCAAGAGGTGAAAGTGAATGCCCAGACGTTAGGGACTCGAACCTTATAAGCGAAGGTGCCTCACTTAGGTCAATCCACTCCATTCTCACCCCACTGATAAAACTCCAGCACCTCTTTGGATTTCTGTCTGTCATTCTGCCCATAAAACAGCAACAACAATTAATAAATATGCATATTTTGTGCAAAGATCCCAAGGCAGTTCACAACAGAAGAAGTACAAAATGAGAACACAAAACAAAAGCGAGACCAATACCTGCAATAAATACCCCACACACGTTTTGCTTTGTTTTTATTATTTTATTTGGTCTGAGTATGTATGGCCGGGCAAGAAAGATTAACAGCAGGCAGATTTACAGCAGGCAAGAACTTCTGAAGGTCGGGTTGCAGTGTGAACAAGCTGTAAGAGCTGATTATTTTCGCCCAGATAACGTTCCTGTGGGAGTAGCCAGGACGCCGGGCTCTCCATGGATTACTATGCCTCCAGGGAGGAGGCGAAGGCGGCGTAGAGACAGGAGGCAAAGGCGGGGTTGTCGGGCTGGTGTCCTGGTAAGATTACAGAGGAGTCCATCTAAGCCACCACTCCCTAGCATATTTCTTGCTAATGTGAGATCTCTTGCCAACAAGATGGATGAATTGAGGCTGCAGGCAGCAAAGAATAGCCTTGTAAAAGATTGCTGCGTTTTATTTGTCATTGAGACATGGCTTCAACCGTCCATACCAGACACAGCTATTCAGTTGGAAGGCTGTGCGGTACATCGTCAGGACCGAGGCATGGACTTCGGAAAAACCAAAGGAGGGGGGCTGTGTGTATATGTGAACAAATGCTGGTCCAATAATTCTAAGATTGTGGGTAGTCACTGTTCACCGGATTTGGAATATGTGGCTGTTAAATGTAGACCAGTCTATCTCCCTAGGGAGTTCACAGCTGTTATGCTAACTGGCGTGTACGTGCCACCAGATGCCAATGCCAACTTGGCTTTGGGATGCCTGCAGAGCCTTATCAGCAGTCAGCAAGACAAGTACCCTGAAGCTGTGCACATCATTGCGGGAGACTTCAACCATGTTGAACTTAAAACAGTGCTTCCAACGCTCTATCAGCATGTGAAATGCCCCACAAGAGGGGATAAGACACTGGATAAAGTTTATTCGAATGTAAATCACGGCTATAGGGCTTTGCAGCTGCCACACTTGGGCCAGCCCGACCATATGTCTCTGTTCCTGGTACCAGCATATATCCCACTCGGGAAACGGGCTCCTAAAATATTAAAATCTGTTAAAATCTGGCCTGAAGGTGCTATTCACCAGCTGCAGGACTGTTTTGAGAGAACCAATTGGGATATTTTCGATCGTTCGGACCTGGAGGAGCACACGGCGGCAGTTCTGTGCTATATCAATCACTGCACAGATACTGTCACAGTAAATAAATCCATCCGGTTTTATCCTAATCAAAAACCCTGGATGAATGGAGAGGTCCAGTGCCTGCTGCGGGAAAGGAACAGGGCTTTCAGGTCGGGCGAGGTGCAGCTTTACAGTGTGGCAAGAGCAAACTTGAAGAGGGGTATTCGACGGGCAAAACTGGATTATAGGCAGAGGATTGAGGATAATTTAAGGAGCAACAACATAAGACAGATGTGGCAGGGGATTCAGCATATTACCAACTACAAACCTAACCTTGGCGCTGTCGACGGCGACCCTATGCTGGCGGAGGAGCTTAACCTCTTCTTTGCTCGCTTTGAGAAGGAGCCACCTGAGACGCCGGTACTACAGCCACCAGCCCATAGGGGCCCCTCATTCACTGTAGAGGAGCACGAGGTGAGACAAGTATTGAGGATGGTGAATCCGAGGAAGGCGGCTGGACCTGATGGCATCACTGGAAAGGTGTTGAAGGGCTGTGCGGATCAGCTGGCGAGGGTCTTTACTAAGATCTTCAACAAGTCCTTACACCAGTCTATTGTCCCACCCTGCCTGAAGTCGTCAACTATTGTCCCTCTGCCTAAAAAATCCACAATCAGTAGTTTGAATGACTACAGACCAGTTGCACTGACTCCAATCATCATGAAGTGTTTTGAGAAACTGGTGCGCCGTCATATTATTTCTTGTCTTCCATCAACTTTTGACAACTACCAGTTTGCATACAGGGCAAATAGATCCACAGAAGACGCTATCACCACCACTCTCCATGCTGCTCTGTCCCATCTGGAGCAGCCGGGGAATTATGTGAGGCTGCTGTTTGTGGATTTTAGCTCTGCTTTTAACACTATCCTCCCCCATAGACTGGTGTCCAAGCTAGAGACGATTGGACTCCCCAACTCCACCTGTCTCTGGGTTTTGGATTTTTTGTCAGAACGTTCTCAGAGGGTTAGAGTAGGGTCACATGTGTCTACAGCCCTTAGCCTTAACACCGGCTCACCACAGGGTTGCGTGTTGAGTCCCCTGCTCTATGCTCTCTATACGTATGACTGTACAGCCATCTACTCCAGCAACAAAATCATCAAGTTTGCTGATGACACTACGGTGGTGGGGCTCATTTCAGGAGGGGATGAGTCCGCCTATCGGGACGAGGTGGAGCGGCTCTGTGTTTGGTGTGGAGAGAACAATCTGGCTCTTAATACGGCTAAGACCAAGGAATTGGTGGTGGATTACAGGGAAAAAAAGGCGGACATTCAGCCCTTGTATATCAACGGGGAACGGGTGGAGAGGGTGGCGGAATTCAGGTTTTTGGGAGTGACTATGGATCAGGGCATGACTTGGAGCGCAAATACCACTGCTCTGGTGAAGAAGGCCCAGCAGAGAATTTATTTCCTCAGACTTTTAAAAAAGAACAATCTGAGTGAGAGACTGCTGGTGTCCTTCTACCGAGGCTCCATAGAGAGCATACTTACATACTGTATTTGTGCTTGGTTCTCCAGTTGTACAGCTAGGGAGAGGAAGGTGCTCCAGAAGGTCATAACCACAGCCCAAAGGATTATTGGTCACCCTCTCCCACCTTTGGAAGAACTGTACGGTTCCCGTTGCCTTAGGAAAGCAAACAACATCCTGCAGGATCCATCTCACCCGGGATACAGTCTGTTTGCACTACTGCCTTCTGGCAGGAGGTATAGAAACATCAAGTCAAGGACAAATAGACTGAAAAACAGTTTCTATCCAAGAGCTGTGGCCTTTTTGAATGCTGTAACTCGATAGTGAGATCTGGGAGTTTTTGGGGGTGGGGGTGGGTGTGGTTGGAAGGTGGTTTGTTTGATTGTTGTTGTTGTTTTGCTTTTGTTGTTTTTAAGGGATGGCATCCAATTTCGTTGCACTTGTGCAATGTTGCACTAGTGTAATGACAATAAAGAATCTATCTATCTATCTATCTATCTATCTAATCTATCTATCTATCTAAAAACCATAGATTGTTAATCAGCCTGATTGAAGAGAAACATTTTCGCCTGGTGCCTAAAGTTTTGCAGCCCTGCCACTGAAACCACCCCATTCCCTGGCATTCCTTGCCAGACCCGTACCAGCCAGCGGATTATATGCGTAGAATCGAATCCCAAAGTGTCTAAGGCATGGCAGCAATTCGGTCTCCACTTGGCGTGTTGTAGCGTTGTACATGCCCTTTGGGGAAAAGACAGTAAAAAACAAAATTCATAAAGAAACCTTGGAGCAGACTGTTGTGTTGCAAAATCCCTTCTGCCCACTGACCAAGGGAACTGCCACTACTACAGGTGCCATCAAACATCCGTTCTGCATTTGTAAGAAACTGGTCATTTATTGTGGCGGCACCTTTGGAACTCCCTGCCGATTGACATTGGGAGAAGGGAAGGGAGAGAGAGAGTTTGTTCTGTTTCCTATTATGTTGTGGATTTTTGTGCTTTCATACATACTGTAAACTGCCCTATGAGCCTCGGATGAAGGGCAGAATAGAAATCTAATAAATCATCAACATGATTTATGCTGCACCAATGGGACATCTGCAAGCGAAATTCAAGCCCAAGAGCCCTTTCCCCTCCTTCAGTTTCCAGCAGTTGGTGTTTATCCAATAAAAACCATTGGAAAGTAGCTATTATGGAAATATGTATTCCAAACTACCTGCGTAAGTCTTGCAGAACAAATACATTTTCAGCGTGTATTTAAAGGCTGGCACAGAAGGCACTGGCTGGCAGAGAATTCCACAGGACTGGGCCAATCAAGGCTTGGTTTCTTGTCAAATAATAGAAACACAATGCAATATCAAACATTAAAAAGAAAAACCAGTGTGCTGGTCCCGGGGGTAAGGTACCGTGAGTGTAGCAGAGTCCACACGAGGCGGGGCGAGGTCCGATGCAGAGAGACGGGCGGGGAACAGGAACGCTGGAACAGAAGGCTGAGCAGGTAACAGGAACACCGGATGGTCGGGAACAGGAGGCCGAGCAGGGAACAGGAGTACTGGATAGTCAGGAACAGGAAGCCGAGCAGGGAACAGGAGTACCGGTTAGTCAGGAACAGGAGGCCGAGCAAGGATCAGGATCACAGGAAGGTCCGAAGCCAACAACGACGTTGCTCCCGCAACCTGGGGCCGGGATGAGTGGGCTTTTATCCTCTTCTAAGGTCAGGGGCGGTCCCGACCCCCAGGAGCCCCGCCTACTCTGGCCTTAAGGCGAGCACTCCTCCTGGGGGCAACTAGTTCCCTTCGCCTCTCTGCCCTAAGCCTCTGCAGATCAGGAGAGGCCGAAGGGTTACTGGGCCCTGGAGGAGGCTCACCTGTGGCCACTGAGTCATCAGGCCCCTCTGGGGCCAGGAGGACTTCACCTGGGGCCAGCTCCTGCTGCACTGCCACAGGTGCAGGCTCTTCAGCCTCTAGGCCTTGCCCCAGTTCAGCCGGCCCTGGAGGCGGGGACTCCTGTGCAGGCTGGGATTCCTCTGTTTCATCCTCCGAATCGGAATCCCAGGCCATCACAACCAGCAACACTCCTGCCGGTGGTCTCAGTGACTGAGCTGGGCTTTGTAGACTCATTGCAGGACTTTCCAATGCTACAATCCTATGATTCTAATACACAGACTTAAACCATTACCAGCTTGGTCAGTGGTCAAGAGTGATGGAAGCTGAGAGTCCAGACATGTCTGGAGGGGCCACAGGTTGCCCAGCCCTGACCAAACACCTTGGGGAGAAGACCTCCATTCGTCCACCCAGCTCTCACCTGGTACACTGTTGGCAACACCCAGTTGTTGGCCTTGCAGATGCCATAGATTTCCGCCACCTGCCACGAGGCATAGTTGGAGAGACCCAGTTCCTTAAACTTCCCCTGTCGGAAGGGAAAAAAAACAAATAAGCCCCTGTATTTTTAGCTCTATGTTCACAGACGGTCTTACAACCAGAAGAGGAGGCTGGGTTCTGGATCAGACCAAAGGATCTGGTGGTTAAATGAGGACTAGGGACATGGGAGACCAGGGTTCAAATCCCCTCTTGGCCATGAATGGATGACTGTGGGAGACCAGTCACTGCCTCTTAGCCTCACCTAAATTGGATTGGATTGACTTAAATTAAATTAATTAGCAGGGCAGGTAAGAATCATGTACAGTAGCCCCACAAGCTTCATGGGGGTTACATTCCAGGGATTGCACCTAAAGCCAAAATCATGTGAAGTCAAAACCCATTTATTTCAATACCATACAGGATCACTAACCACCATCCTCTTTCTGACCCTTTTATTTTATTTTATTTTATTTTATTTTTGCCATGCGAATAAAACTCAATGCGCACAAGCTAAATGTGCATAAGCTGTGGCCATAATGTAGGCCACCCAGAGCTGCTTGGGATGAAAAAAGGTGGAATGTAAATGCAAATAAATAAATAAATAAAATCTAATTAATGGTCCCCCGCCCACTGTTTGGGTGTTTCCTTGACGTCAGAGCAAATGTAAATGACTTAAACAGCGATGCAACTTTAGTTCAGATAGCAGACAAGAGCGAGACAAACAAGGTTTGTATTTGGCAGAAGGCAAACTGCAGCAGAAAGGAAGCACGGTGGATTGTGCTGAATGAACGCCGGTTGGAACGGAACTCGTGACTTTTGCACCCCTCTATTCTGGACACCAGTGTGGAATATTGCAGGCCTTGCATGTGTGTTATTTTAACTCAGGGACTGGAAGGCGCCTCAATTTGTTTAGAAGGAAAAGGTAAAGGTAAAGGGACCCCTGACCATTAGGTCCAGTTGTGGACGACTCTGGGGTTGCGGCGCTCATCTCGCTTTATTGGCCAAGGGAGCCGGCGTACAGCTTCCGGCTCATGTGGCCAGCAAGACTAAGCCGCTTCTGGCGAACCAGAGCAGCGCACGGAAATACCATTTGCCTTCCCGCTGGAGTGGTACCTATTTATCTACTTGCACTTTGACGTGCTTTCGAACTGCTAGGTTGGCAGGAGCAGGGACCGAGCAACGGGAGCTCCCCCCGTCGCAGGGATTCGAACTGCCGACCTTCTGATCGGCAAGTCCTAGGCTCCGTTGTTTAACCCACAGCGCCACCCGCGTCCCTTTTAGAAGGATAGGGGGATACAAAAGCAGCACATCCAACACCGACTGGGAGGCCCAAATGAGCCGCCCAGTCATGAGAATCAGCTTCCCGCCCCCCCCCCGAAAACCCCAGTTTTTGCACCTCTCTGTGTAGCTCATTGCAGGCCTTCAGCGTCTCTTCCAGGGGGGTGGTGTGGTCAGGCATATGGAGGTAGAAGAGGTCAACACACTTCGCCTGCAGCCTCTGGAGGGATGTCTCCAGTTGGGAGCGAACACCATCAGCCTTCAGAGTATTGCCCTCCAATGGATTTGCCTTGGTGGCTACCTTGACTGGTGGGGAAGAGAGGACTAGATCAGGGAAGTACAGTAGTACCTTGGGTTACAGACGCTTCAGGTTACAGACACTTTAGGTTACAGACTCCGCTAACCCAGAAATAGTACCTCGGGTTAAGAACTTTGCTTCAGGATGAGAACAGAATTTGCACCGTGGTGGCAGCAGGAGGCCCCATTAGCTAAAATGGTGCTTCAGGTTAAGAACAGTTTCAGGTTAAGAACGGACCTCCAGAACGAATTAAGTTCTTAACCCGAGGAACCACTGTAGAGCCTTACTGTGCGTTGGTCAGCATGCACTGATCTACACACATAAAACAAATTCACACACTGGCGTCTTCCAAAAACCCAACCCAAACCCAACCCTTTTGTGAAACATGGACCACTTATAAACGCCATCTCCATCTCCTTGAAAGATTCCATCAACGGTGTCTCCGAAAATTTTTACACCTCACTTGGGAAGACAGGCAAACTAATGCCAGTGTCCTGGGAGAAGCAAAGATCACCAGTATCAAAGCAATTGATTCTTCAACATCAACTTTGTTAGACTGTTCATGTGGTGCGGATGCCTGATTATGGTCTTCCAAAGCAACTACTCAATGGAAAGCGTAATGCTGGTGGTCAACAAAAGAGGTTTAAAGACTCTCTCAAGGCAAATTTAAAAAAAAGTAGTATAAACTCTGACAACTGGGAAACAAACACTGGCCTGCAAGCGCTCCAGTTGGAGAACAGCCTTTACCAAAGGTGTCGTGGGCTTTGAAGACACTTGAACTCAGGACGCAAGGGAGAAACGTGCTAAGAGGAAGGCACGCTTGGCAAACCCTCACCGTGATCAGCTCCCACCAATGTCTCCACTGTGGAAGGACGTGTGGATCCAGAATTGGCCTCCGCAGTCGCTTACAGACTCACTTTTAAAACCGTGTTCATGGAAGACAATCTTACTAGGCTATGAGTGGTCACCAAAGAAGGTATGATCAGGGAAGGAAAGGAACTCTGACTGCATTCTGTAAAGAGGAACCCCCAACACCAGGATGAGGAGCAAACAAATATTAACAAGGCAGGCAGATCGACTTGAGGGAGCTGGGAACGTTTAGCCTGGGAAAGAAGAAACATCTGCCATGGATGCTTTAAGTTGAGATGCTGGCATTGAAGGGGGGTTGGACTAGATGGCCCTCGGGATCCCTTCCAGCTTCTATGATTCTATGTTCAAACTTCCTTTCCCTTCTCAAGCTGCTTAGCAACTTCCACTGGCCTTCAGATTAGGTGGGGAGGCTTTCAGTATAATCAGGGATCTTTGCAAACTTCCCAGGAGACTTTTGACCACTGGAATAAAGGCAAGGGTTTTAAAGGTGCCGTCAGCCCTTTTGATTGATTTCTAGCTCTTTGAGTTGTTGACTAACCAGATTATCAACCCTCTGAGGCAATAAATTTAAGAGCAGAGAGAGACCAAAAGATGCAGGGATCATGTTGCTAATGGGCCTGGTTGGTGGAGCAACCCAATTAAAAATCTGGTGTGGGGGTAGCAACTGGTCCATTTTTGAGCTTCAGTGGGCAAGGATGCACCCAGAGATGGGGAATCCATGTTTCAATGTCTCTGGCCTTCCAGATGTTGCTGGAACAACTGATGAAAATTAAGAAAATGAAAGGCCAAACTATCAAAGAAAGACAAAGAATGAGGACAGTTGAGCAGGGGTTTAAAATGGGGGTGGGGTGGAATTGGATCAGTTCTGACTGCATGGAAAGGGTGGGGAGATAGGAGAAATGAACTCGGTGCTCAAATGCACAGTTGCTCTGTTGTTGCTGCTGTTTTGCAGGCTGGTCTAGGCAGCAGACCCGCACCCCCCCCCCCAGCCTCAGCGTGTCATACGAAGCTGTCAAACAGAGCCAGACCACTGGTCCACCGAGCCCAGTTATGTCTACCCTGACCGGCAGCAGCTCTCCAGGGTTTCAGGCACGTTGCAGTCCCAGCCCAACCCTGAGATGCCCGTGGGAATTGAATTGTATGATGCAAGACAGACGCTCTCCCCTTCCAGCCAGGACTCCTATAGGCGCGCCTGCAAAACGGAACTCGATTCGAATCCTGATGAAGCTCCGCTGAGAGTTCGCGCCAAGTGTCAATGCGTGCGAAGCACTCTGCATGCGCTCAGAGGAACCGTTGCCGGCCAGCTGGGCTCGACAACGTATAGAGCAGCCCTACCTACCTGCCGCCGCAGCTTTGGGTTCAGCCGCCAGCCAGGCGCCCAGGATCCGCTCCGACTCGCCCCCCGCGTACATATGCGCGGTATCCACCTCGCAGTGCCCGCGGGCCAGGAACGCGCGCAGCATGGCCCCACTGGCCGCCGCGTCTGCCCTGCGCCCGAACTCCATGGTGCCCAGCACCGAGCGCACCCTGCGGCTCTGCCCGCGTAGCCCCGACATCCCGGCGGCTGAAGCCCCTCGATCTGCCTCTGGCAGAACTCGAACTCGCCACCAGGTCCTGGGCAAAGGCAATCGCATCACCACTGTTTGCGCATGCGTCAGCGCCTCATTTCCACTCCTACTCCCTCCCAGGAGAAGGGAACGTCTCTAATTTCCTGATTCCAGAAGCGAAGGAAGAGCCTTGCCGGATAAATTCGGGTCCCTTATCCTGCCATGTCCTGTATATTGTCTCCCTGCTTATTTAACTTATAGGTAGAATTTAACATGCGGAAGGCTGGGCTGGATGAATCCCAAGCCAGAATTAAGATTGCCGGAAGAAATATCAACAACCTCAGATATGCCGATGACACAACATTGATGGAAGAAAGTGAGGAGGAATCAAAGAACCTTTTAATGAGGGTGAAAGAGGAGAGCGCAAAATATGGTCTGAAGCTCAACATCAAAAAAACGAAGATCATGGCCACTGGGCCCATCACCTCCTGACAAATAGAAGGGGAAGAAATGGAGGCAGTGAGAGATTTTACTTTCTTGGGCTCCATGATCACTGCAGATGGTAATAGCACTCATGAAATCAAAAGATGCCTGCTTCTTGGGAGGAAAGCAATGACAAACCTAGAGAGCATCTTAAAAAGCAGAGACATCACCTTGCCAACAAAGGCACATATAGTTAAAGCTATGGTTTTCCCAGTAGTGATGTATGAAAGTGAGAGCTGGACCATAAAGAAGGCTGATCTCCGAAGAATTGATGCTTTTGAATTCTGGTGCTGGAGGAGACTCTTGAGAGTCCCATGGACTGCAAGAAGATCAGACCTATCCATTCTGAAGGAAATCAGCCCTGAGTGCTCACTGGAAGGACAGATCCTGAAGCTGAGGCTCCAATACTTTGGCCACCTCATGAGAAGAGAAGACTCCCTGGAAAAGACCCTGATGTTGGGAAAGAGGAGAAGGGGACGACAGAGGACGAGATGGTTGGACAGTGTTCTCGAAGCTACCAGCATGAGTTTGACCAAACTGCAGGAGGCAGTGGAAGACAGGAGTGCCTGGCGTGCTCTGGTCCAGGGGGTCACGAAGAGTCGGACACGACTAAACGACTAAACAACAACAACAACATCCTGCCATGTCATTTTAACCTTTGTTTGTTTGTTTTATTTATTGCATTTTCCTCCAAGCTGCTCAATGTTTCTCTCTGGCATTCCTCATTTAATCCTAGCAACAGCCCTGCCAGGTAGGCTTGGCCAAGACTCAATATGGAACAAATAATTTGCTTAATATGTCATTGGTTGTCTCTGTTTTAAAACTGCTGGCTGATAAATTTATCAGTAGGCGGATAGATTCTGTGCCCGTTTCTTCTTGAGCTTTAGATCTGCATTGGCACTTTGTAGTAAACGTTTTGCATAGTTTGGATATGAACCGTTTATAGAGAGGTTTCCGTCAGTTAAGTGGTATTTTAAAACTGGCAAATATATAGATAACAACCGCAGAAATAACGGGCATCCAGGAAGTCCCCAAGCAGGAAAAAAAGCAACAGCCTGCTGGATCAAGCCAACAGGGCAGCATCCTGGTCTCACAGTGGACATTATGGGATGCTCAAAAGCATGATTCCAATGCCAAAGCACTCTCCCTTCCTGTGGTTTCCAGCGACTGGTATTTAGGAACATTACTGCTTCCAACTGAATGGACCTAAGTTATCCTTGTCTAGTAACTTTGGTCAGTCTATTCCGAGTAGGACTAGCATTGGATACAAGCCCCCCCCCCAACTCCTCTGGAGGAAAAATGGACTAGGAATGACTTTTTTTTAAAAGGCCTAATGACGAGAAGGAGGAGGGAAGCCTTCAGAGAGGGTAAAACGCTCTGTGCATGCTCAGAGGCACTGTTTTTACAATCACCCTCAATTGCCACCTCTGTTCAGTGTAATACTGTAACAGAACGGTAAGTTTGCGCCACAAAGAGCTTACTAAAAGCTGGGAATGTAAGAAAGCAAAAAGCTTCTGGGAAATGATACATAATGAGATGAAAATGATGTTGAAATATACATTTATTAAAAAAAACCAGAAGCATTTCTATTTGGCATTGTAGGGGAGGATATTAATAGACAGGATAATAAACTGTTTTTATATGCAATAACGGTAGCAAGAATACTATTGGCAGAGAAATAGAAACAAGAAGAGTTACCGACAAAAAAGGAATGGGAGGCGAAATTAATGGACTATGCAGAATTAGACAAGATGACAGGAAGGAATCGAAACCTGCAGGACCAGAGATCCTCAGAGGACTGGAGTAAATATGTGAACTATTTGAAAAGCAATTGTAATCAACAGATTACGCTAGTAGGATTGCAAGAAGTTTTGTAATATTGCAGAGTAAAGTATGAAGAGAATTATTAGTGAAGGACCATTAAAAGTAATAGTGAAATTAATGAAATGCAGATTAAGTGATAAAGATTGAAAAATCTTCAGATGTGGTTGATGGAACTCCAAAACACTGAATAAGACAAGAAAAAAATGTTGTATGTTTTTTGGAAATTTCATGTAAAAATTAATAAAAAAATATATTTTTTAAAAAAGCTTACTAAAAGCTGACCGTGGGTTCTACAGTGTCGGCAAGGTGACTCAGGAAGGTGACTACCTTGACTGGTGGAGAAAAGGACGTGATAAGGGAACAAAACAAACCTGAGCTCCTGCCAAACACAGACAAGGAGGGTGTATGAAATTATCAGAAACTCCAGGACCTTGGACTACCTGCAGCCCTCCTGATCTGCCTATCTTGCCCTTGGGATGGTTCGCAAGCCCCATCTCTTAATGGCTCTGTGTTGGAAAGTGTCCTTGAAGTCTGGCAATACACCTCCCTTGCCTGGATTGCAGAAAAAGATTCCCGCCCCCCCCCCACCCTGCCATATTGGATCACAGATTCACATAATTGTAAAGTTGGAAGGGATCCCAGGTATACTGCCACTGACTGTGGAAGTTCTATCTTGTAACTCAAAGCTGCAGGTAGACCCATCCCCAAATTGTAAGAACCGTCATTTTTGTATGCCACAACTGCTGCTCGAATCTTACTAGCTAAAAAGTGGAAAATGCAAGAAGTACCAACTGTGGAAGAATGGCAGGTGAAGATGATGGATTTTTCGGAGCTAGCCGACCTGACCGGAAGAGTCCGCGACCGGAAGGAGGAAGAGTATCAGGAAGAATGGACGAAATTTAATGACTATTTAGTTAAATATGTTCAGCTAAATTAATTGGAAAAAAACTTGCAATTAAAAGATAGGATTAGGATTTAAATATGTAATGTGTTGAATTAATATGTTTAATGCTGAATTGGTAAGAAAGAAAGATGTTAAGTGATTAAGTTTATAAGAATTATGATTTGGAAAACCGTTAAAATGATTCGCACTGAAATTCAACTAGGGGGATACGAGGAAGTCACTTAACAATGTTAATAAGACTAGTTTTAACAAGGTTATGATTTATGTTTGTTTGTATGTTTGTGTGTTTACAATTTTGTGAAAATCAATAAAAATAAATTGGAAAAACAAAAACAAATTGTAAGAACCGTCCTGGATCAGACCAATCCTGTCTATTAGCTCTTTTTAACCTGTTCATAAATGACCTGGAATTAGGTTTACCAAATTGTTCAGAGATGGTAAGGAGCCCCAAAAGGATCTCTCCATACTGGGCAAATGAGCAGTAAAATAGCAATTAAAGAAGTAAAAAAAGTACATTTCCCCTCCATTTCCTAGACGAAGGCCATAATACAAGTGAGCATCAGATCAGCACGGCCCAGCTCTGAGCATGTGCAGAGTGCTTTCCCTTCTCAGGCCCCTAAGCAAGCCTTTGCCGCACTAACAGGAGATTTTGTCAGCTGGACCAAAGGTAACAATGCAAATGGTCCTTTTGATTTGCAGGTTGTTGATTAACCGGATGACCAACCCTGGAAAGAAAGAACAGTAAGAGCAAAGGTTGAAAGGGGGAGGAATTGTCCTGCTAATGCACCTGCTTGCTGCAGAAATCTAACTGGAACTGGGGGGAAAGCAACTGGTTCATATTTAAATGATTACACTCCCTGGCAAAGAGACACCCAGAGATGGGACACTTCCATGGCCTTCCAGATGTCACGAAATTCACAATTTAACTCCTGCATTTGCAGCACTCAGTGAGCTCTCATTTGGGACGCGGGTGGCGCTGTGGGTTAAACCACAGAGCCTAGGGCTTGCCAATCAGAAGGTTGGCGGTACGAATCCCCCCTGACGGGGTGAGCTCCTGTTGCTCGGTCCCTGCTCCTGCCAACCTAGCAGTTCGAAAGCACGTCAAAGTGCAAGTAGATAAATAGGTACCGCTCCAGCGGGAAGGTAAACGGCGTTTCCGTGTGCTGCTCTGGTTCGCCAGAAGCAGCTTAGTCATGCTAGCCACATGACCCAGAAGCTGTACGCCGGCTCCCTTGGCCAATAAAGCGAGATGAGCACTGCAACCCCAGAGTCGGTCACTAGTGGACCTAATGGTCAGGGGTCCCTTTACCTTTACTATGATCTCTCATTATTCCTGATCACCAGCCAGGTGGGTTGGGGATGAAGGGGGCTGGTGACAGAGAACATTTGCAGAGCAGCAGGCCCGTATCTCCCCCATTTCTGGAATCTAGATTAACGGGGGCAGGGATTTATTTAGGGGAGGGATGAGGGTGAATCACCTTTGACTGCACTGAAAGGTTGGAGGGTAGGAGAAGGGAGAGATGCACTCCACACATGCTCAAACGCACCATTGCATGGTTGTTGATTTTTTATTTATTTATAATAATATTTATTAAAGTTTAGTACACAAATTTTAAACAAGTTTTAAACATAAAATACATAGGACAGAAAGAGTTACAAAATAAAAAAGAGTGCAGAAATTCAACAAAAAGACAGTTAACAAAATAAAGAGAGTCATAACAAACACCAATAAATCCACCCAGAAAAAAAGAGAGATTCTATCTCCATATATTGTATTTTGTTCACTAGTTTCTTGACCTCCTTGCACCTCCCTTTTTGTATTCCAGTTCAAATATTTAGTTCAGCAAATCCTTACCCTCTGTCATTTAACCTTGCTCAACGTCTTAAACTATAATAGAAATATAATTTCCGTCATTATCAATCCAAATTTATATATTCTTATTAATATTATTACTAACACCACTTATTTTCAGTCCAACGTCCATTTAACATTCATTAATTTTACAGTCGTCTTTAAATTTTTTCCAATCTTCTTCCACCGACTCTTCTCCCTGGTCTCGGATTCTGCCAGTCATTTCTGCCAATTCCATATAGTCCATCACCTTCGTCTGCCATTCTTCCAGAGTGGGTAGATCTCGCGTCTTCCACTACTTTGCGATGAGTATTCTTGCTGCTGTTGTTGCATACAGAAAAAAAGTTCTATCCTTCTTTGGCACCAAATGGCCGGCGATGCCCAAGAGAAAGGCCTCTGGTTTCTTCGGGAAGGTATATTTAAATACTTTTTTCAGTTCATTATATATCATTTCCCAGAAAGCCTTAATCTTTGGGCACGTCCACCAAAGGTGAAAGAATGTACCCTCTGTCTCTTTACATTTCCAACATTTATTATCGGGCAAATGGTAGATTTTTGCAAGCTTGACTGGGGTCATGTACCACCTATAAATCATTTTAATAATATTCTCTCTCAGGGCATTGCATGCCGTAAATTTTATACCGGTGGTCCACAACTGTTCCCAGTCAGCAAACATAATGTTATGTCCAACATCTTGTGCCCATTTAATCATAGCAGATTTCACCATTTCATCCTGAGCATTCCATTTCAACAGCAAGTTATACATTCTTGACAAGTTCTTAGTTTTGGGATCTAACAGTTCTGTTTCCAATTTTGATTTTTCCACCTGGAAGCCAATTTTTTAATCTGAATTAAAGGTCTCTCTTATTTGGTAGGAATGAAGCCAGTCTGGCACTTTATCTTTTAGTTTCTCAAAACTCTGCAGCTTCAATTTGTCTCCTTCCTGCTCCAAAATTTCCCAATATTTCGGCCACTTGGCCTCCATATTGAGCTTTTTCAGAGCCTTTGCCTCCATTGGTGACAACCACCTTGGGGTTCTATTTTCAAGTAAGTCTTTGTATCTTGTCCAGACATTAAACAATGTGATTTTTTGCAGGCTGGACTAGACAGAAGACAACAACAGATCCTAGGAAACTACCTTACTCGGCTCCCTTGGTCCATGAAACTCTGGATTGTCTGCACTGACTGGCAGCAGCAACTGCTCTCCAGGGTTTCAGGCAAGGCACACACACCTGCAGCGTTAACTGGGACCTTTTGCTTGCATGCAAGGCTGGCGCTGAGCGTGTGCACAGAACTCGATTCGAATCTAGATCAGACTCCGGTGATTACTCGCGGCTCTGTGTGTGTGTGGGTGGCACTCTGCATGCGCTCAGAAGAACCGTTGCTGACCTGCTGGACCTCTAGAGCAGCCTTCGTCTCCGGCCCCCCATTCCACCGACCCACCTGCCGCCGCAGCCTTGGGTTCAGCCGCCAGCCAGGCGCCCAGGATCCGCTCCGACTCGCCCCCCGCGTAAATATGCGCGGTATCCACCTCGCAGTGCCCGCGGGCCAGGAACGCGCGCAGCATGGCCCCGCTGGTCGCCGCGTCTACCCTGCGCCCGAACTCCATGGTGCCCAGCACCGAGCGCACGCCGCGGCTCTGCCCGCGTAGCCCCGACATCCCGGCGGCTGCAGCAGTTCGATCTGCCTCCGGCCGGACTCGAACTCGCCACCAGCTGAGAAACCGCCTTTTAAAGCACGCGTGACGCCACGCCTTCCCTTCCCAGGTAAGGGGCCGTCTCAAAATTCCTGCAGCGTCTTTTTAGAGCATGCCATTTTGCAGCATGTCGTTTTGTATGCCTGGTTTAAAAGGGCTGCTTTCAAGCAGCGCCTTCAGTCAGAGTGTCCTGCTAAGGTCTGGGAGACCTGGGTTCAAATTCCCCACTGGGCTATGAACTCGCTTAGGTGCCACCTTGTGCCGGTCACTACTGTCTATCTCAGCCTAACCTACCTCTCAGGGTTGTTGTGGGGATTAAAGGAGGAGGGAGGGAGAATCTGTGAGCCAATGCTTTCAAGCAACTTGGAGAAAAATAGTAGGATACAGAATTCAACTCCCTCAGGAGGTTGAGGGCTCTCCTTCCTTGGAGTTCGTTTTTTATAGATAGATAGATAGATAGATAGATTCTTTATTGTCATTACACTAGTGCAACATTGCACAAGTGCAACGAAATTGGATGCCATCCCTTAAAAACAACAAAAGCAAAACAACAACAACAACCAAACAAACCACCTTCCAACCACACCCACCCCCACCCCCCAAAACTCCCAGATCTCACTATCGAGTTACAGCATTCAAAAAGGCCACAGCTCTTGGATAGAAACTGTTTTTCAGTCTATTTGTCCTTGACTTGATGTTTCTATACCTCCTGCCAGAAGGCAGTAGTGCAAACAGACTGTATCCCGGGTGAGATGGATCCTGCAGGATGTTGTTTGCTTTCCTAAGGCAACGGGAACCGTACAGTTCTTCCAAAGGTGGGAGAGGGTGACCAATAATCCTTTGGGCTGTGGTTATGACCTTCTGGAGCACCTTACTCTCCCTAGCTGTACAACTGGAGAACCAAGCACAAATACAGTATGTAAGTATGCTCTCTATGGAGCCTCGGTAGAAGGACACCAGCAGTCTCTCACTCAGATTGTTCTTTTTTAAAAGTCTGAGGAAATAAATTCTCTGCTGGGCCTTCTTCACCAGAGCAGTGGTATTTGCGCTCCAAGTCATGCCCTGATCCATAGTCACTCCCAAAAACCTGAATTCCGCCACCCTCTCCACCCGTTCCCCGTTGATATACAAGGGCTGAATGTCCGCCTTTTTTTTTTTTCCTGTAATCCACCACCAATTCCTTGGTCTTAGCCGTATTAAGAGCCAGATTATCAGAGACTGGATGGCCATTTGCCACAGATGCTTTAGTCAGTACATGTGAAAAGGATCTAGGAGTCTTGGTTGACCACAAACTTGACATGAGCCAACAGTGTGACGCGGCAGCTAAAAAAGCCAATGCAATTCTGGGCTGCATCAATAGGAGTATAGCATCTAGATCAAGGGAAGTAATAGTGCCACTGTATTCTGCTCTGGTCAGACCTCACCTGGAGTACTGTGTCCAGTTCTGGGCACCACAGTTCAAGAAGGACACTGACAAACTGGAACGTGTCCAGAGGAGGGCAACCAAAATGGTCAAAGGCCTGGAAATGATGCCTTATGAGGAACGGCTAAGGGAGCTGGGCATGTTTAGCCTGGAGAAGAGGAGGTTAAGGGGTGATATGATAGCCATGTTCAAATATATAAAAGGATGTCACATAGAGGAGGGAGAAAGGTTGTTTTCTGCTGCTCCAGAGAAGCGGACACGGAGCAATGGATCCAAACTACAAGAAAGAAGATTCCACCTAAACATTAGGAAGAACTTCCTGACAGTAAGCTGTTCGACAGTGGAATTTGCTGCCAAGGAGTGTGGTGGAGTCTCCTACTTTGGAGGTCTTTAAGCAGAGGCTTGACAACCATATGTCAGGAGTGCTCTGATGGTGTTTCCTGCTTGGCAGGGGGTTGGACTCAATGGCCCTTGTGGTCTCTTCCAACTCTATGATTCTATGATTCTATGATTCTAGTCGAGATTCCTGCTTTGCAGGGGGTTGGACTAGATGACTCTAGGGGTCCCTTGCAACTCCACAATTCTATGAAATGCATAACAGATCTTATGAGGGACTCTCCATCACTGGACTTTTTTTTTTTAACTTTATTGCAAAACGATTTACATATAACAACACAGACAAAGACAATATATCAATGACAACTAAACATTACCTAACAACACATCTTATAACCTAAGGCCCAGGGCCCGGATGTGGCCCAACGGCCTTCTCAATCCGACCCACGGACGGTCTGGGATGTTTTTACATGAGTAGAATGTGTCCCTGCTCACAAGTGTAACAAGAGTAGCTGCTTTGGACAGTGCCCAGGTTGGGGAGGGGAGGGGCGGGTTTGAAAGAGATGGGGGATTTCCCTTGACATTTGGGTCCAGGCTGGTAGTTGGAGATACACTACCCCTGAACTTGGAGGCTCCATTAAGCCCCAGTGGCAAATAGCTGTACTGGCTTGCATCCAATTTTAAGAGTAGACCAGGGGTAGGCAACCTAAGGCCCAGGGGCCGGATGCGGCCCAATCGCCTTCTCAATCCGGCCTGCGGACGGTCCGGGAATCAGCCTGTTTTTACATGAGTAGAATGTGTGCTTTTATTTTAAATGCATCTCTGGGTTATTTGTGGGGCCTGGCTGGTGTTTTTACATGAGTAGAATGTGTCCTTTTATTTAAATGCATCTCTGGGTTATTTGTGGGGCCTGCCTGGCGTTTTTACATGAGTAGAATGTGTCCTTTTATTTAAAAGGCATCTCTGGGTTATTTGTGGGGCATAGGAATTCGTCCATTTCCCCCTCCCAAAATATAGTCCAGCCCACCACATGGTCTGAGGGACGGTGGACTAGCCCACGACTGAAAAAGCTTGCTGACCCCTGGTCTAAAATCACACACATTTTTGAGTTCCAATTCACCTCATTGTGCTCTCAACAAATTCTTAACCTTTACACAATTCCTGTTAATCTGTTACATACCCAGAAAATTTTATACATTTATAAAGGTAAAGGTAAAGGGACCCCTGACCATTAGGTCCAGTCGCAGACAACTCTGGGGTTGTGGTGCTCATCTCGCTCTATACAGCTTCCGGGTCATGTGGCCAGCATGACTAAGCAGCTTCTGGCAAACCAGAGCAGCGCATGGAAACGCTGTTTACCTTCCTGCTGGAGTGGTACCTATTTATCTACTTGCACTTCATGCTTTCGAACTGCTAGGTTGGCAGGAGCTGCGACCGAGCAACGGGAGGTCACCCCATCATGAGGATTCGAACCGCCTATCTTCTGATCTGCAAGCCCTAGGCTTTGTGTTTTAACCCATAGCGCCACCCAAGTCCCTTCTACATTCATAGTTACCCTTAATATTCAAGATTCAATTTAGACCTGTCAGGCGATTTGCATTTTCACGATATTGTTTTAGATATTCTTTAAATGTTATTCATACTTTACACCCTTTCTGGTTTGAGTTTCCTCTTATTATCCCAGTCATTTTCGCAATTTCCAAGTATTTTATCATCTTCACCTGCCAATCAAGCTTTGTAGGAATTAGACGCATTTCTAGTTTTTTGCTACAGTGGTACCTTGGGTTAATTACTTAATTCGTTCCGGAGGTCCGTACTTAACCTGAAACTGTTCTTAACCTGAAGCACCACTTTAGCTAATGGGGCCTTCCGCTGCCGCCACACCGCTGCTCGCGATTTCTGTTCTCAGCCTTAAGCAAAGTTCTAAACCCGAGGTACTATTTCTGGGTTAGCGGAGTCTGTAACCTGCAGCGTCTGTAACCCAAGGTACCACTGTATTCTAAGGCGCCGCCACAACCAAACCGCAGAGCTCCGCCCCGAGGCGCTTCCAAAACGCGGGCGACGGGCTCTGCGCCTTCCGCGGGGCTGACTCCTTGTTCCCCTCGGCCGGGAGGCGGAGCGAGGCCCCGATTCCTCCCCCTTCGGTGGGGCGGGCTCTGCCGTCAGCTGACTCGGCCGAATCCGCCAACCCTCCTGCCGGCGCCGCAGGGGAGGAGCTGCGGCCGAGTCGGGCGGAGAACAAAACAAAGCCGCGCTCCGGGTCGGCGTCTGAACAGCCGCCAAGAGGAGCGAATCCGGTTTGGGCGCAATGGCACCCCGGGGCGCGCAGACGAGGGCCAGGAGCTAAAGCGCCTTCAGCATCTTTGGGCATCAGAGTGAGTTGAATAATTGCGGTTGGGGGTTGTCCCCCGGGGAAGCAGGGTTCCTAACCCGGGGGTAGGGCACGATGTTTCCCTCCCCCGAGGTCAAACCAGGGCAGGTATTGTTTTAAAACCCTATTTTCCTTTCCCAGCTTTATTTCTTGATGCTAGCTCCATAGGTTTATCGTACTAGCCCAAGGCCAGGGTGATAAAAATTCGTGATGCTAAGTACAATATATTTATAAATTTTATATACCGCTTGATTTTTTTAAAAAAAAAACCTTCTCAAAAGCAGTTTCCAAAAGGCAAAACGATAAAATTAGCACAAAAAATTAACAACAATTTAAATAAAATAGCAATAGACTAAAAACAGATTAAAACCCGCATCATAATAATCTGGGGAGGCTTGCGTAAAAATGTTTTTAGCCAGCACCGAAAAGAGGAGAGTGAAGGCTCCTGCCTGATTTCAATGGGCAGGGAGTTCCAAAGTGCATCCACACAAGAAGATTGAGTTATTACTATCTATCGTTATTCCTTGATGACTGTCTTGCAAATGAAATGGAGACCATCTGGAGCTTAGGTTTATCAGGAGGCTGTTTCTCAGCAAGCCCCCATCCCACCAAGACCTTGGGTGTGGTTCCTCCTTTCTTACAAAATAAAAAAAAGCCACTCTGCCTGTGCTCAGAGGCCTTCCTGTGTCCCAGAACTGCCCCCCAGGCTTGAAAAAAAAAAGAAAGGCAATGATTCAGCCTGGGAAAAACCTTATTATTAAGTGGAGTTTGGTAGGGAGGAATTTTTTTTGGTTCATTCTCTTTGATGGTATATTGAACGTTTTTTGATGGGTGGGAGAAGATGAATCGTGGCCCATTGCAACTGCTCCTCTTTTTACAAGACCTAATTAATGTACTCCAAGTGGCTTCTTCATTTCCAGACCTCTGCAAAGGTGGAAAGCAGCGATAAACAAGAGTAACACTGGGCATGTGCCGAGTATATTCCTCCATTTTTTTCTCACAGCCAGTTTGGAATTAGCTTCTTTGTGTTCCACCTGCTAGATCTGTCCTGGGGAAGGTCATTGTAGATGGTATCCTGGCTCCTTTTTTTGTTTTGTTTTTTGCAACTATTTGTGGTTTTTTTGAAACAGTCGCCCTGTTCTTGCAGTAACCAATAGAGACTAACCCAAAAGCTCTGGCCCCTAGCTATAGCAGAGTAGATTTCCCCCACCAAATTTCCATCAGGCCAAACCCTCACTGTCCCTTCGGGACAGTTCCTTCTTGGCTACTGTGAGAGAACAGGATACTCTCTAAATCATGGGTAGGCAAACTAAGGCCTGGGGGCCGGATCCGGCCCAATTGCCTTCTAAATCCGGCCCGCAGACAGTCCGGGAATCAGCGTGTTTTTACATGAGTAGAATGTGCCCTTTTATTTAAAACACATCTCTGGGTTATTTGTGGGGCCTGCCTGGTGTTTTTACATGAGTAGAATATGCCCTTTTACAGTGGTACTTCGGGTTACAGACGCTTCAGGTTACAGACGCTTCAGGTTACAGACTACGCTAACCCAGAAATAGTACCTCCGGTTAAGAACTTTGCTTCAGGATGAGAACAGAAATCGTGCGGCAACGGCGGGAGGCCCCATTAGCTAAAGTGGTACCTCAGGTTAAGAACAGTTTCAGGTTAAGAACGGACCTCTGGAACGAATTAAGTTCTTAACCCGAGGTCCCACTGTATTTAAAATGCATCTCTGGGTTATTTGTGGGGCATAGGAATTTGTTCATTCCCCCCCCCCCAAAAAAAAATAGTCCAACCCTCACAAGGCCTGAGGGACAGTGGACTGGCCCCCTGCTGAAAAAGTTTGCCAAGCCCTGCTCTAAATTCTCCAAGTGATCTTTGTCCGTGAGGGCTGGTTCTTTTGTGACCTCTTTTCCACCTGGATCTGTAGAAGGAAAAACAGCCTTTTGCCCTCACCTAGAATGTGCCCTTTTATTTAAAATGCATCTCTGGGTTATTTGTGGGGCCTGCCTGGTGTTTTTACATGAGTAGAATATGGGGGTGTGGGGCTGGGGAGACGCCACTGGACTTCTTCTCAGACAAACATTCGGATAGCAAACCAGGTCACCGTGTGGTAAATACTGAAGTGGTTTGTCACCCTCCTGTTTACACACACCAAGGTGAAGCGCTCCAGAATCTGATCTTGCCTTTGGACTCCAGTCAGAAAGTTGTTTGGTTTTTTTTAAAAAAAGCTTTTTACTTTCTTGTTTGGCTGGCAAAAAAGAAAAAAAAAGAAGAATTCAGCTTTGGAAGACCAAACTCTCTCTCTCTCTCTCTCTCTCTCTCTCTCTCTCTCTCTCTCTCTCCTGTGTGTGTGTGTCAGAATGAAAAATAAATTTTGTGCTGAAATGACGATTTCTCTGTGCCTGCAAAGCAAGAATATGTGCTAGGGTGGGCAATTCTTGCTGGCTAAAGTCCTCTCTCTTTTCTTTTGCCTGTGGGATTGTGAAAGGGCTCCCAGCTCACGAGCCAAGTGTGATTCTTTCTTGAGCTGTTTTTTTCAGTATGCAAAATGCTGATGGCCCTCGTGTCTGCGGTCCCGATCCCAGAAAAAGTGCTTTGTAAGAGTAGCTGCTTTGGACAGTGCCCAGGTTGGGGAGGGGAGGGGCGGGTTTGAAAGAGATGGGGGATTTCCCTTGACATTTGGGTCCAGACTGGTAGTTGGAGATACACTACCCCTGAACTTGGAGGCTCCATTAAGCCCCAGTGGCGAATAGCTGTACAGTGGTACCTCGGGTTACATACGCTTCAGGTTACAGACTCTGCTAACCCAGAAATATTACCTCAGGTTAAGAGCTTTGCTTCAGGATGAGAACAGAAATCGTGCTCCAGCGGCGCGGCAGCAGCAGGAGGCCCCATTAGCTAAAGTGGTGCTTCAGGTTAAGAACAGTTTCAGGTTAAGTACGGACCTCCAGAACGAATTAAGTACTTAACCCGAGGTACCACTGTACTGGCTTGCATCCAGTGATAAGAGTAGACCAGGGGTAGGCAACCTAAGGCCCGGGGGCTGGATGAGGCCCAATTGCCTTCTCAATCCAGCCTGCGGACGGTCCGGGAATCAGCGTGTTTTTACATGAGTAGAATGTGTCCTTTTATTTAAAAGGCATCTCTGGGTTGTTTGTGGCGCATAGGAATTCGTTCATTTTCCCCTCCCAAAATATAGTCCGGCCCACCACATGGTCTGAGGGACAGTGGACCGGCCCACGGCTGAAAAAGGTTGCTGACCCCTGGAGTAGACCAACCACACAGTTTGGCTAATTTAGGTTCATTCATTTCAGTGGGTCTGCTTAGTTGGATAAAGGTAAAGGGACCCCTGACCATTAGGTCCAGTCATGACCGACTCTGGTGTTGCGGTGCTCATCTCACTTTATTGGCCGAGGGAACCGGCGTACAGCTTCCAGGTCATGTGGCCAGCATGACTAAGCCACTTCTGGCGGACCAGAGCAGCGCACAGAAACGCCTTTTACCTTCCCACTGGAGCGGTACCTATTTATCTACTTGCACTTTGAGGTGCTTTTGAACTGCTGGGTGGGCAGGAGCAGGGACCGAGCAACGGGAGCTCACCCCGTCACAGGGATTCGAACTGCCAACCTTCTGATCAGCAAGCCCTAAGCTCTGTGGTTTAACCCACAGTGCCACCCGTGTCCCTTGCTTAGTTGGATACAACCCTTTAAACGAGCCTCCTCCAACCTGATTCCCTCTAGATGTTTGTTTAGCATTCTAGGTTAAAATTATGGATTAAAATTTGTGTCTGAGAAGGCTTTACCTAAAGGGGGAAGTTTTTCGCAGGCGTCAGGAAGAATACAATTGAGACATTTGACCAATGTCAATTAGCAGGGAGTTTCAGAGTGCAGCCACGCTAAAAGACTGGTTCCTATGACACTTATTTCTTTCCTTTCTTCCTTGGCAGGTTCACGGTTCGGCTATGGACAAACAATCCTGCCTCTTATGTTTTGTGTGACATCTGCGGCCTTGCCTCCCTTTCCCTAAATTCCCTAAATTGAGCCTTTGCTCAGATACGCGCGATGCTGGTTCATCTGCAAATGATCGGTTCCCTGAGCATGAATTTTTCCGATTGCCCCAATGGCTCCCAGTGGGTTTGGGAGATATTCCACGAATGTGCCCAGGATGGCTGGGACATATCCAGTGTGGTGCTGGGCTTGCTCTCCATCTTCTGCTTTGCTGCGGCGTCTTTCCCGTAAGTAACAAAAAGCAAAAACAACAACGGTTGCTTCCTCTTTGGTTGCCTTGAGAGATCAGATCTCCTAATTGAAGAACTCAACAACCCACTGCTGGAATGACGGGCGAGTTTCTCATTGCTAACCAACCCTGACGCAACGTATTTTTTTTGGGAGACATGAGTCACTTCCCGCTCGAGCAAGTCTCCTGCTGCCCTTAGGAAACTCCGAGCTTTCCTCTTTTCCCCTTTCTTTGCAATGGCAACGACAAAATCCCTCCAAATGAGACATGAAGCTCATGTGGCTGGTTGCAATCTCGAGCAAGGTAATGCGCCCTGCGCTGCAACATTTTGTTGCAGGTTTTCAGCTACGTTGCCTCTTAAAATAAAGCTCAGGAAATATATCTACTTATTACTCACCAAATGGATCCAGGGCAGGTTGCGAAAACATCATTTAAAATGAAGTGCATAGGTGAAGCAGCGGTCGTTATTTGCTTCAGATGTCTTGAGAAAGATCGCTCTGTGGAAAAATGGTTGCAGGTTAGGTGGCCCATTGACCTGATACATTCTTAAATACATGTATATCTTTTTTGCCCAGGCTTTCCCTAACCCAAAAGACCCTGTCTTTATTTGTCTGAATTCCCTGAAATTTTATTTATTTTTGTCTGCTTTTCTGCTCACCAGAACTTACTTAACCAGGCCTTTGGTTGATTTGATTGACATCCTATGACCTTTTAAAATGTGGTGGGTTGTTTTTTTTGGGGTGGAGGTTATTAGGTTGTTGTTGTTGTTTTTATTTTGTTTATGTATTTTGTGGTTTTATATTTTGATTTTATTCTCTGAACTGCCCTGAAACCTCCGGGTATAGGGCGGTAATATAAATTTGACAAATAAAATAAAAAATAAACAAATGTTTTGCTGTATACAGCTTGCATTTTTGTTTCAGCGATGTTGCTTGCTTGTTCTTGCATCCTACACTTTTTAGAGATTAAAAAATATCATGCAGTTTATGCATACTTTTAAATAAATGAATGTAAAATACAACCTGTAAAATTAACTAATATCAAAGTAGCAAAACAAGCACAGAACTATCTCTATATATAAAAAGCAATATTGCAACCGTGTGTGTATATGTGTCTGTGTGTGTCTACATGCAGACTTCTACAATCTTACTTATTTTTTGACTGGGGGGCCTGGTCATCTGGAGATATAATGTGCTTGCCCTAGGTGACCAAGCAAAGCTTGACCAGCAAGCCTACTCTAACTGCTTCTTCCTCCAATGTCTCCCCTCTGTAGCCAATACTACCTGGCCTGTAAAACTGGGATTATGGACCAGGCGTTATCTGTCTACTTCCTGTTGGGATGGTTAGGAGGAGACTCCTTAAATCTGATTGGGTCGTTCTTGGCTGACCAGCTACCACTACAGGTAAGAAGAGCCTTTCTGGAGCAGAGTGAACTGAACTGAAATGGATGCCCTCATCCACGTTTTGCGGGGTTTAAAATAGGACCACTTTGTTTTGCCCTGGTCAGACCTCACCTGGGAGTCCTTTGTCCAGTTCTGGGCATCCAATCCAGATCTGCATTGGCTCCCAGTACATTTCCGAGCACAGTTCAAAGTGTTGGCGCTGACCTTTAAAGCCCTAAACGGCCTCGATCCAGTATACCTGAAGGAGCGTCTCCACCCCCATCGTTCAGCCCAGACACTGAGGTCCAGCTCCGAGGGCCTTCTGGCGGTTCCCTCATTGCGAGAAGCAAAGCTACAGGGAACCAGGCAGAGGGCCTTCTCGGTAGTGGCGCCCGCCCTGTGGAACGCCCTCCCATCAGATGTCAAAGAGATAAACAACTACCTGACATTCAGAAGACATCTTAAGGCAGCCCTTTTCAGGGAAGTTTTTAATATTTAACACTGTACTGTTTTTAACACTTGATTGGGAGCCACGCAGAGTGGCTGAGGAAACTCAGCCAGATGGGCGGGGTATAAATAATCAATTATTATTATTATTTATTATGAAGGAAATAAGCAGCTATATTATCTTTAAAAAACATCTTAAGGCAGCCCTGTTTAGGGAAGTTTTTAATATTTAACGCTGTACTGTTTTTAACACTTGATTGGGAGCCGCCCTGAGTGGCTGGGGAAACTCAGCCAGATGGGCAGGGTATAAATAAATAAATAAATTATTATTATTCTTGTCATCATCATCATCCCAGTTTAAGGATATTGACCAGCTGGAATGGGTGCTGAGGAGGGTGACCCAAGAGAATCAAGGGTAGGCATAGGCTAGGTTACCAAATGTCCCCGGTTCCCAGGGACAGTCCCCGGATTTGCAA
Organism: Podarcis bocagei; assembly: GCF_964188305.1. Lineage (NCBI taxonomy): Eukaryota > Metazoa > Chordata > Lepidosauria > Squamata > Lacertidae > Podarcis > Podarcis bocagei. Next base: position 85,698,212 of record NC_138132.1, on the reverse strand, counting down.
ATCTGTCACCGGACAAAGTCCGTCCCTGGAATGTCCCCATATTTGAAAATCTGTCCCTGGGAAACGTGACAGCGGCAGCCCCAGCAGCCCGGAGGCAGTCTGGTAGCGCAGTTGGCTCTGGCTGGCTTCAGGAGCTGCTCGCTGCCGCCACCACTGCCAAAGGTGAACCAGGGACGCCCGGCGGTACAGATCTCCTGCCCCCTTCCCCTTTTGTTTTGACAGATCGGGGGAGGCTCAGGAGTCGTGGGCGGGCAGGCGTTGCCTAGGAGGGGCGCAAGGCGCGCGGTTTCTCTTCCAGGCAAGGTGCAAAGCCCTTCTTTCGCACCCTGCGAAACATAAATGCGCAGAGTTTTTTAAAAGGCAGCCCTGTTTAGGGAAGCTTTTAATGTTTAATAGGTTATTGTATTTTAGTGTTCTGTTGGAAGCTGCCCAGAGTGGCTGGGGAAACCCAGCCAGATGGGCGGGGTATAAATAAATAAATAATAATAATAATAATAATAATAATAATAATAATAATAATAATAATTATTATTATTATTATTATTATTATTATTATTATTATTATTATTAAAACTGGGCAATGACCGCCTGCCTGCGACTCCCGAGCCTTCCTCAATCTGTCAAAACAAAGGGGGGAAGGGGGCAGGAGATCAGAGAAGGCTTGGGAGTCACAGGCAGGCGGCACACTGTTGCCCAGTTTTAAAAAAACTGCGCATTTATGTTTCACAGGGTGCGAAAGAAGGGCTTTGCCCCTTTATACAATATGCATGTGTGCTTGGGCCCAGGGTCTTTTGCCTCACCATCCCCACTGCTGACTCCCTGTTGCTACTCAACTTCAAAAAAAAAATTTTTTTTTTTAAATGTCCCTAGATTGACTGAAAAAAATCTGGTAACCATAGCATAGGCAAACTCCGCCCCCCCATATGTTTGGGACTACAATTCCCATCATCCCTAGCTAACAGGACCAGTGGTCAGGGATAATGGGAATTGTAGTCCCAAACATCTGGAGGGCCAGAGTTTGCCTATGCCTGATCAAGGGTCTGGAAACCAAGCCATATGAGGAATGGTTGAGGGAGTTGGGGATGTTTAGCCTGGAAAAGAGGAGACATCATAGCCATCTATCTCAATGGCTGTCACATGGAAGATGGAACAAGCTTGTTTTCTCCTGCTCTGGAGGGTAGGACTTGAACCCATGGCTTCAAGTTACAAGACAGGAGATTCCGACTAAACGTCAGGAATGACTTTCTGCCTATAAGAGCTGTTTGGCAGGGGAACGGACTTCCTTTGGAAGGTGGCGGGATGCTCCCTCATGAGGTTTTAAAACACAGGTTGGGTAGTCATCTGTCAAGAGATTCTTCAGCAGTGATTCTTGCACTGAACCATGGGGTTGGTCTAGATGACCCTCGGGGTCCCTTCCAACTCGACAATTCCGAGATTCTGTGGAAATGAATTCAGTGAAAGAATGTGATTTGTGACTGCAGATTAGGACAATCTTTTTTCCATACTTGATCACTTTGCCGAATCGGTATAGCCTGTGGGTACAGAATTTTAATTCTTTTAAATTCAGAGTTGCTGTTGACAGCCCTCTCTCTCTCTCTCTCTCTCTCTCTCTCTCTTTTTCTCTTTCTCTCTTTCTCTGCCACAGGTATACACAGCCATCTATTACGTACTGGCAGACCTGCTTATGATGTCTCTCTACCTCTATTACAAAGTCAAGAACCAGAACCGAACCTGTAAGTTTCAACTCACTAACACGGGCCAAGAAAAGCAGGTTTTGCAAAACAAATTAACAGTTGTAACTTTTTTCAAAAAACCCAAAACATTAGCCCTGTTTTCAGGAAATACCTTCAACACAAGTTGGGGCCCCATTTAAGGGTTTGGGGCATGCAACTTAATTCTATTTTTTATCTCTGGGCATGTGCAGAGTTCTCTGCCCTACTTTGCCTATGGTTAACAACAAACCAAAGCGTCAGGGCTGCGATTTTCCTGGAAGACCCTTTAAACCTTTCTACTCAATGCTCACCGACTTCCAGGGTGGAATGCAAGCTGGTATGGGTGTGCACTCTGTACATGCTCACTTAATTGGCTCCAGGGCTCAACATCTACCCTGCCACTGCATAACCACGTTCCTGTTGTCAGTTTGTATAGTGCTATCAGTTTGTGTGATGCTTTAGAGTACAAAAGGGCAGATTGTTGCCTCAAAACACCTACAATCTAAAGTTTGGCAAGGATTCATAAATTAGAAGCCCTGCGTCAATCTTGAATCCCAATCCTTAAATCCTCCCCACCCTTTAAAACAAAGGACTTGCCTCTCCATCTTGTTAATTTCATCAAACTTTTTTTTATTTTAACCAATCCTTTCTGTAGATCTGTTAACTCTGTGAACAACTTCCTGGCTGCTGATAATGAATTTATCTCTTCCTCTTTTTTTGAGATATTTTAACACTGTGAGGCTGAAGGTCAGTGGCCGGATGTCATTTTGAGACTGTTCCCCTAAAGGAAAATCTGTTACTGATGCCATGATTCTGGGAAACCCTAAATGTACCCCCCAAAAGCCACAGTAGGGCTAAACATTACTAATAATGATTTATTATTGACTAATTGCACTTTTTTTCCTCCATTGAGCTCAAGTAATCCCCACAATAATTCTGGGAGGTAGGTTAGGCTGAGAGGGCAGGTAGCGGCACCCAGTGAGCCTAACGACTGAGGGGGCAGATTTGAACCCTGTTCTCTCCCAGGTTCTGGCAAAACAGTCTAACCACTACGCAACACTGCCTCTCATATCCCAACTTTCCTCCAAGTGGCATACGTGGTTCTCCCCGATCCATTTTGCCCTCACGAAAACAACCCTGCGGGCTAGAATAGGCCGAGAGGCAGTGACGGGCCCAAGCTCCCTCAGCAAGCTTTGCGGCTGAGTGGGGTCTGCTGTCCCAGGTCCTAGGCTGATACTCCAAACCGCTACGCCACACTGCTGAAATGTTGGGGAAATTGTCAGGCAGAAGCTTGCTGCATTGGTCCAGCTCTGAGGGCCTTCTGGTGGTTCCCTCACTGCGAGAAGTGAGGTTACGGGTGAACCAGGCAAAGGGCCTTCTCGGTAGTGGCACCCACCCTCCCATCAAATGTCAAGGAAATAAACAACCATCTGACTTTTAGAAGACATCTGAAGGCAGCCTGTATAGAGAAGTTTTTAATGTTTGATGTTTTAGTATGTTTTTATACAGGGGTCAGCAAACTTTTCAGCAGGGGGCCGGTCCATTGTCCCTCAGACCTTGTGAGGGGGTGGACTATATTTTGGGAAAAAATAATGAAAAAATTCCTATGCCCCACAAATAACCCAGAGATGCATTTTAAATAAAAGCACACATTCTACTCATGTAAAAACACGCTGATTCCCAGACCGTCCGTGGGCTGGATTTAGAAGGCAATTGGGCCACGTCCGGCCCCCGGGCCTTAGGTTGCCTACCCCTGTGTTAGATGATGTGTTGTTAGTTAATATTTAGTTGTCATTGAGATACTGTCTTTGTCTGTGTTGTTATATGTAAATTGTTTTGCAATAACAATTGCAAACCCATGTTTTTATATGTCCCAGAGTGGCTGGGGCAACCCATCCAGATGGGCAGGATACAAAGAATAAAATTATTATTATTACTTCGGGAAACTTTTTAAGGGGGTTTCCCATCCCCTTGTTCACACGCCCCTCCCTCTCTGGCCAGTTTTCTGCCTTATCCTAAACCAATTTCTCTCTTTCCCTCCTCAGTCTCCGCTTCAATCAATGCTGCTTTTGCGTTCCTCGTTGTGGGAACGGTATCTGTGACCTCCATCCTGGGCAGACCCTCCTCTCTTCCCAGAGATGACACTGTGTCCTTCAGAGGGAGGGTGCTTCTCTCGTCCGCAGAAGATCGTCCTGGGTGGGAGGTATGCTTGTATATTTGTTTCACCTAAAGAGCGGAAGCTGGAGGTCATGTGAGGATCAGGGCAAGCCTGGTGCTCAGGTTTCTGCTAGAAGAAACCCCTCCCAATTTATGACATAGTTATGACAAATGTATGATGTTTCACTCAGGGTGTTATGGGTAATTTGGAAAACCTATAAAAAGGGGGGGACGCGGGTGGCGCTGTGGGTTAAACCACGGAGCCTAGGGCTTGCTGAATAGAAGGTCGGCTGTTCAAATCCCTGCGAACCACAGAGCCTAGGGCTTGCTGATCAGAAGGTCAGTGGTTCGAATCCCTGCGACGGGGTGAGCTCCTGTTGCTCTGTCCCTGCTCCTGCCAACCTAGCAGTTCGAAAGCACATCAAAGCGCAAGTAGATAAATAGGTACCGCTCCAGTGGGAAGGTAAACGGCGTTTCCGTGCGCTGCTCTGGTTGGCCAGAAGCGGCTTAGTCATGCTGGACACATGACCCGGAAGCCCTATGCCGGCTCCCTCGGCCAGTAAAGCAAGATGAGCGCCACAACCCCAGAGTTGTCCATGACTGGACCTAATGGTCAGGGGTGGGCACCAGGGGGAAAAGGCTTTGTCAATCCGACCTGCCAATGGACCCAGTCTGTTTTGACTTTACACTGTTTTGCCTTTACACGCTGTTCCCGCAAAATAACCCCACTGTAAACTGAGAGCTGCCTAGATTTCCTTATTCTTGAAAAACCAATAAAAAATATTTTCAAAAAATAGAGGAGGGGAGCCAGAGGGTGGTGGGCTGGTTTGGGCAGAATTAATTTTAAACCTGTTCTGTTCTTGGACCATTTATTTATTTTTAACGGCCTCGTTTCCTTCCGCAGCCTTTCACCCAGCAAGAAATAATTGGTTTCATTATCGGGTCTGTTTCGTCTGTTCTCTACCTGCTTTCCCGAGTCCCACCGATCTACACGAATGTAAGCTGCGCTCGGGGAAATGGGGCCGGGTCTGTTTCAGTACCAGCGGCTCTTTCAGGCTGGCTTGGGAGGGGGGCTTAAAGTATCTCAGTGGCAGAGCAACTGCTCTGCATGTCGAAGTTCCTGGGTTCAACTCCCAGTGGATTTCCAGATAGGGCCGAGAGAGACAGGGCATCTGAAACCCTGGGTGGCTACTGCCAGTCAGAGAAGATCAAGCTAAATGGAGCAGTGGTCTGACTCAGTATGAGGGCAGCTGACTTTGCTTTTGTTTAAATGGGACCTTTTCTTTGAACCATGAGGACTAGAATTTTACTTTTTTAAAAAAACATTTATTGATACAGTGCTACCTCGTGTTACATACGCTTCAGGTTACAGACTCTGCTAACCCAGAAATAGTGCTTCAGGTTAAGAACTTTGCTTCAGGATGAGTACAGAAATCATGCTCTGGCAGTGCGGCAGCAGCGGGAGGCCCCATTAGCTAAAGTGGTGCTTCAGGTTAAGAACAGTTTCAGGTTAAGAACAGACCTCCGGAACAAATTAAGTACTTAACCTGAGATACCACTGTAAATGCAATACTTACAAACACAGAACACTAAACCAACTTATTATACATAGATACATACACCTCTCAACTCAGATTAAAAAAAAATGAAAACAGACAAACTAAACATACAAACATAAATCTTGACTTCCCTCCACCTGTGTATGGCTTCCTTTGTTTCTTTTCTTCTTTTCGCTGTATTATCAATATTATTTTTGACTATCTCATCTTATACCCATTTCTTCTTAATTTTCTTTTTTTACTCTATAAGTTTCATTCATTGCATATTGATATATTAATACCAGAACCATGTCTTTTTATGTATTTCTTCATGCAAGTCCACTCTATCAGTTTTTGGTCTGATTGGCTTCTTACCACTGCTGTAAGTCTTGCTGATTCTATATATTCACAAAATCTTATTTGCCAATCTCTTATTGAGGGAGTTTTTTCTCCCAATTTTTTGCTATAATCATTCTGGCCGCAGCGGTTGCATATAAGAAAACTTTTTCCCTAGCGGCAGGAATATAGAATTTTACTTTCTTTTTAGCAGATAGCAGAGCATTCTGCTTTGCTTGCACATGGTCTGAGGTTCCATCACCAATCAAAAAAGGTTGGGCTGCTGGGGAGGGGAAAGGCCCTTCCCTGGTCTGTGGTCTTGGAGAGCTGCTGCCAGTCAGAGTAGACTGTATGGGGCTAGATGGGTGAATAGTCTGACCTGATCCAAAGCAGGCTTTGCTCATTTTCTGCAGTGGCTGCGACTGGGTGGGAGAGAGATCACAAGTAGCCATCAGGAGCTCAGCTCAGTTTGGCTGCTAAAAACAAACCTTTTGCACGTGGTAGATCTGAAGAACGCAAGAACAGCCTGGCTACTGGATCAGACCAATGGCTCATCTATTCCAGTTCTGACACCCAGATGCCCCAAAAGGAAGCTCAAAAGCAGGACCTGAGCCTATCGCTCTTGTGATTCCCAGCATTCAATATCTAGAGTTTTACTGCCTCCAGGCAGAGCATAGCCATCAAGGCTAGTAGCTGTTGATTTTGGATTCTAGTATTAAAAAACCCACCACCAATGTAGATCTGAGAAGCCTGAAGTCTGCTTCTGTCTGCACGATTCCAAACGCATCTGCCTTGTTTGCCTTAAAGGTAAAGGTAAAAGGACCCCTGACCATTAGGTCCAGTCGTGACTGTCTCTGGGGTTGCGGCGCTCATCTCGCTTTATTGGCCGAGGGAGCCGGCGTACAGCTTCCAGGTCATGTGGCCAGCATGATTAAGCCGCTTCTGGCGAACCAGAGCAGCGCACGGAAACGCCGTTTACCTTCCCACCGGAGTGGTACCTATTTATCTACTTGCACTTTGACGTGCTTTCGAACTGCTAGGTTGGCAGGAGCTGGGACCGAGCAACGGGAGCTCAGCCTGTCATGGGGATTCGAACTGCCGAACTTCTGATTGGCAAGTCCTAGGCTCTGTGGTTTAACCCACAGCGCCACCCGTGTCTCTGTTATTCCCGACTCTCTGATAGGTGTTCAGTCCCTGAAGGAATTGGCAGGTAGGGCTGGGAAAATATTCCCTGCCAGAAAACCTTGGGAGCTGCTATTGTTGTTGTTGCTGCTGCTGCTAATAATTAATAATAATAATAATAATAATAATAATAATAATAATAATAATAATAATAAATAATTTATTATTTATACTCCACCCATCTGGCTGGGTTTCCCCAGCCACTCTGGACGGCTTCCAACAGAACACTAAAATACAATAACCTATTAAACATTAAAAGCTTCCCTAAATAGGGCTGCCTTGATAATTGCAATTCTTCTTAACTTACCCTGCAGTTCAAGAGAAAATCGACCGTCGGCATATCTTATTCCCTCTTCGCTCTGGTGATGCTGGGGAACACTTTGTACGGAGACTCAGCGTCCTGCTGAAAAACCCGGATCGGGGCCAAGCTGAAGGCAGCTACGTCATCCACCACCTGCCATGGCTGATTGGCAGTTTGGGAGTCCTGGCTCTCGACATCATTGTATCCTTTCTCTTTCTGCCCCGACCCCCCCCCCCAGCCAGAGTTCAGATTTGTTTACGTTGGGATTGGGTCCACCTATGTTCAGCTCCTGGGAGGAAAGTGAGAGCAAATGGGTCCACTCTGCTGCATCTTCTCTTCTGCTCCTCTGCCCTGTCTTCATGCAAATCCAGAATTGTGATGAAGCATTCCAATGGGGCTGTGTGATGACAGCCTTACGTTTCTATCTATATAGGAAGATACATGATTTCTTTTCTCTTTTTTTTTTGCAACACCACATTTAAGTAGCAAGGGTCTTTTTTTAAAAATAAAAGGATTACACAGATTAATTTGAAATGGACCAACGGTAAATTGAAGAGGCACACAATTAAAAACTAAAATTGGCTCTTCCTGCTGCAGAAACAGCCCTTAACTTCACCAATTCAGATCTCGTTTCAGTTCCTTGCCTACCGTCGGAAGAGGCTACCATCGCTTGAAGAGAGAGAAGCTCTCCTGGGTGCTCAAGCGGAACCTCCGGAGAGCTGAGAAGGCACAATTTTTAAGTGAATGAAGATGCTGTGAAGGCTTTCTCCATTCCTCTGGACTTTGGAGAGCATACAACACAGTTAATCCTTTACAGTTGAACAGATCCTTCTCCATTTCGGGGTTGGGCTGACTACCTCTAAACGGACAATGTTTCTATTTAAAAGGGTGGGTTGGGGAATTAATCTAACAGGTTGTAAGCTGAGGAGTGAAAATGGTGCATATTTTTATTTTTAAGTGTCTTTTGGAACTCAAGATGCACATAGCTCCCTCTTCACAATCACAATCCAAAATAAGGAAAAATGTAATTTAATGAGGAGGTTTGGATGGGATCAAAGGGAAATCACTGCAAGTGGGGATTGGTTAAAGCTATATCTCTGGGCTTCAAAGAGTTATTTGCCTTCATAAACACAGTCACAGGTGAATTCTGCCAAGGCCCATCGAGGGTGAAGGGCAGAGGTCTTGTTCTGTGGCACACACATTGGGCATTCATTGTGAATAAGTGTTTTATTTGCACAGATGGATAAATATGAAAATAAACTTAACCCCCGCTTTCTAATAATGTCTGGATGCATTGGGAGAAGACGAAACAGAACCGTGGACAGCCAAGGAAGCTCAATGTTGGAAGATTTGGGGCAGGTAAAATTCTTCACCCAGCACATAGTTAAAAGTGTGGAACTTGCCCCCATAGGTGGCAGTCACAGCCACCAACTTGGATGACTTTGAGAGTACAGTGGTACGCAAGACGAATTTCCCTATGGGCTTGCTTCGCAAGACGACAGCCCATAGGGAAATATCCGGGACAGCGGGGAAGCGCAGCACGTCTTCCCCACTGTCCTCGGACCTCCTCCGAAGCCGGGCGGTGGGGCGGGAACGCCTCCTCCCGCCGCCGCCGGGCTTCGGAACGATGCTCCGAAGCCGGGCGGCGGGGCGGGAACACCTTCTGAAGGCGGGCGGGGGGTGAAAGTCTTTGCTCCCCCCTGCCTGCCTGTCCCGGAGGGCTTTTGAAGGCAGGCGGGCGGAGCAAAGACTTTCGCCCCCCGCCCGCCTTCAGAAGAGGTCCAGGACCTCTTCTGAAGGCTGGCGGGGGGCAAAAGTCTTTGTCCCCCCTGCCTGCCTTCCCAGGGGCTTTTAAATCGCCCCGGACAGCGGAGAAGTCCGCTGTCCCGGGGCGATTTTAAAATGCCGCCCGCCAGCATTTTAAGATCACCCGGACAGGGGAGAAGTCCTCCGCTGTCCCGGGGTTTTTTTAAATGCTGGCAGTGGGAAGAAAAGCCCTTGTCGTCCCCCCCCCCCCAGCCTTCAGAAGAGGTCTGGGGACAAACTGTCCCCGGACCTGGTCTGAAGGCGGTTTCCCTAGGAACACATTAATTGATTTTCAATGCATTCCTATGGGAAACCGTGCATCGCAAGACGAAAAACTCGCAAGACGAAGAGACTTGTGGAACGAATTAATTTCGTCTTGCGAGGCACCACTGTATTGGACAAATTCATAGAGAAGAGGGCTATCCATAATGGAGGCAGTAGTGTTTCTGGATAGCAGCTGCTGGAAATGGAGAGGGCTGGTTTTCCATTGGGGCACCTGGTTGGCCACTGTGAAAACAGGACGCTGGACTAGATGGGCCAGCAATAAGTAACCAAACAAACCCCTGTGTTGCAAAGAGAACGTCAGCAATGTCTAGGCAACACGATGACCATATACATACGTAATAGACAGTCTTTATAGAATTCCTTCAAACGATAACAAGTACAAAGTTTAGCAATTCTATATTCTCCCACCACGCTGACGAAGAATTCTACAAAACAGTAGTCAATATCCAGAACCACTGTTCAGTGTTGGACATCATATTTGCTGAATACACAAAGCTTCACAGCTTGTCTTTCATCATACACAGTTTGGTACCTCGCTTCATTTAAAGATTTTCAAAGACTTTGAGACTAAAAGATTTCATTTAGTACTTTTTATGGTTTGAAGGAATTCTATAACATATGTCTATGGTCATCGTGTTGCCTAGACATGCTGACGGACTAGATGGGCTAGCAGATCATTCTCTTACGTTGTTCATCTTGGCCACAATCTCACTCCTCTCTTCAGGGTCGATATTTGAACAGGATAGGTTTCCTGGGGGTGTTTTAGTCAGCCTAAACTCTGGAAAGGTGAGGGTGTGTCCCCTACAAAAGGTAAAGGGATCCCTGACCATTAGGTCCAGTCACGAACGACTGATGTTGCGGCGCTCATCTCACCTTACTGGCAGAGGGATCAGACGTACAGTTTCCGGGTCATGTGGCCAGCAGGACTAAGCCACTTCTGGCGAATCAGAGCAGTGCACGGAAATGCCGTTTACCTTCCCGCCAGAGTGGTACCTATTTAACTACTTGCACTTTGACGTGCTTTCGAACTGCTAGGTTGGCAGGAGCAGGGACTGAACAACGGGAGCTCACCCCGTCACGGGGATTCAAACTGCCGACCTTCTGATCGGCAAGTCCTAGGTGCTGTGGTTTAGACCACAGCGCCACCCATGTCCATAACATGTTGACTGCAAAAATGATACTAGAAAACTCTGGTTGTGAATACAGAAGTAGGTGACCTCTAGTATAACTCAAGCCAGCCCATCACTCTTCCCAGGAAATACTTTGCTGCTTTAAAATGTAGGCAGGTCATGTAATTCAAATTGAGGCCGGTTTGTGGAGGAAAACACCTCAAAACAGAGTAGGAACTTTCTTCACACTCTTGACAGAGACCTCTCCTTCCCTCCCAGCACTTCAATTCTCGGAGCTCCCTGTGGGGAGGGATGGGCTGCTAAACCACTCTGGGAACTCTAGTTCTGAGGGGGTAAAATGTGCCCCCCCCACAACTTTTAGCATCCTTAACAAAACTACAGCCATGACTGTTTAAAAGTGGTATCATAGAACTTTAAGTGCACGGTGTGAATGTGGCCAGTCTTTCAACACAGCCCAGTGTTTTTCAAATTTGGATCTCCAGCTGTTGTTGGACTACAACTCCCATGATCCCTGACCAATGGTTCCACTAGCTGGGGATGATGGGAGTTGTAATCCAGCAACCTTTGGGGAGAGTGCATGCTAGACAGTCTATCCCACTGACTGACTTGTTACAAGCACCACCACGTATCAAACAAACCCCCTATAAGGAATGTGCAAAAACTGTGAACTTCCCAACGCAAGTTTTCACATTTTTTTGTGGTTTATTTTTTTATTTTTAAGTATGGAGGCTCAAGTATAAGATGTAGATTCCGATTTAAGCATTACAAATAAAATAAAAATAACCGGGGAGGGGTGGGTTTAAAAAATTTTCTGCATTCCATAGAAATCAAAACAAGAGAAGGGATTTGGGAGGCAGGGAACAGAAAGCACCTCACTGTCCCCATTAAGAAAGAACATCTTGCAGCCATCACCAACTCAGCAAAATTCCTCGCAGCTCAAAAAGTCGGGGGGTGGGTGGGAGAGAGTTTACTTCAGCCTTCTGCACCCCCCCTCCCGCACAGCCCCCCACCCCCAAACATACATGGAACAATTTCTTTTCCAGTTTTTCGTTTTCCTCTTTCACACACCACAGTATATAATAAAGTTTTTTTGTTGTTTGTTTTGTTTTACATTTTTTACACCAATGTAACAAAAGATGAAAAAAAAGCAGAGGGAGGGGAGGGGGCGGAAGGAAGGAGGGAGGGGAAGGGGGGTAAGACTAACAGAATGGCCTGGTGATTTTATGCATATAGATGGTAGGATGGGGGCCAGGGGAAAAAAACCAGGGCAACAAAATAAACACCACCCCCTCCCGTGGATCTTTTTCTCTCTACAGAAATGCGCTCCGCAAAGTCTCGAGAATTAAAAAAAATATGGTGCAAATTAAGCCAAGAGAGAGAGAGAGAGACTGATGAAAGTTTATACAGCTTTATTCATCCGGGGTGGGGTTAGGGAGGGGGTCGGACTTGAGACAGCACTTTGTACGTGGGCATGATGTGATGGAGACGCAGACAGAAAAAATAGTGGCAGGTGGGTGGTGGGGGAGAGGAGAAAGGGAGAGGGGGAAAAGTTCTCTAAGAAAAAGGAATCTAATGAGAGCATGGCATGTCTTGTTAGCATCGTCAACGGAGCGGGTTTTCTTCGTTTTCGTTTTAGCTTTGCTGCTTCTTCTTCAAAGCCTCCACCAGGTCGATCTTCAGAGCTTCTTGCTTTGATTTGTCTGCAAAAGTCTGCACAGACCTGGAGAGAGAGAACCAGAGGGTTAAAAACCAAGATTGCAGAGTGGCTGATTGGGAAGGGGCCTTGGATTTGCGTTTTGGGGAGAGAAGAGGCAGAAACTTATATGTTATATAGTTATGAGCCTGCTAAGAGCTCCATTTTCTGGAAGATGACTCTTCTGGCATTCCACAGGTTCCTTGCTAATTGTGACATCTCCCTGAAATCTGTTGAGGCCTCTTCCCAACTGCTGTATGCATTCTGGATTAATTTACATTACTGTGTAATGACTGCCAAGTGTCTTAAAAAGTAGTTGAAAGTCGTAGTCCGAAGGATCAAATTTTTCCAAGCGATTCTCTTGCAAACCTTCCTTTTTGTAAACTGCTCTGTGTTGTTTAGCAATCGAGCTGTATATAAATTTCGTGACGGACTGACTGAAGAGCCTAGTAGGCTGCAGCCCATGCTAGCTGGGGGAGAAAGCAACAGCCCTCTCATCTACTGTCATGCCTCTGTTACTCAGATAGACTAACGCTGAATGTGGAGGTTCCATGGCACCATCACTGCCAGCAGACTGATCCCCTCCAAAAACTGGCCCCATATCCTAGCAGTGAAGGAGCAGTTGGCCATTATTTCACACCTCCTTAGGTTTCCACAACTCTACTGGAAAACTACTTTGTCCGTTCTATCCATCTATCTAATCTATCTATCTATCTATCTATCTATCTATCTAGTCGATCAGCATTGTGTAGCTCCTGAACACGCTCAGTACACTTGCCCCGTCCCGTGAAATTTCAGGGCCCAAACTTGGGAGGAGGAGGGGGTGCTGGTGATTATCTCTGCCCTCCCTCCCACCGCTGAGCCCTGAAGATGGAAAGAGGGGGAAGTGGAGGCGGGCAGGACCCTACAAGCCTAGGCAAGAAGTTCTAGCCAGCTTGCGCAGAGCTGAAGCGAACAAGCTGCATGCAGAGTTGTCTTCAGAAAAAAACGTTTTTTAAAAAGGCACTCTCACCAGGCTGGAGATGACAGGCAAACCTGTTCTGTCTTCCCTGGGCTGTTTTAGCATTCCCCTACCCCAACATAATGGGGTTAAACCACAGAGCCTAGAACTTGCCAATCAGAAGGTTGGCGGTTCAAATCCCCGCGACGGGGTAAACTCCCGTTGCTCGGTCCCTGCTCCTGCCAACCTAGCAGTTTGAAAGCACATCAAAGTGCAAGTAGATAAATAGGTACTGCTCCGGCGGGAAGGTAAACGGCGTTTCCGTGCGCTGCTCTGGTTCTTAGTCCTGCTGGCCACATGACCCGGAAGCTGTACATTGGCTCCCTTGGCCAATAAAGCGAGATGAGCGCCGCAACCCCAAAGTCAGTCACAACTGGACCTAACGTTCAGGGGTCCCTTTACCTTTACCCCAATGTATTTTCTGAACTTCTGCAAACCTTGGGTGATGCTTTCCTCCCTCTCGGAAGGTGGATGCTGCAGTTGGCAGGTGGAGAATGAGTTTGCTATCAGTTTTTAGGATTCATTTTAATGTGGCTTTATTACCCCAGCTGCAGTCGGGGCAAAGGGCCCACCCTGCAGGGCTAGCCCATAGATCCCATTGTCCGCAGCGCTGGTCATGTCAGTGGTGCTGTCAGGGGTTGACCTGAGGCTCACATTGTTTCTTTTATTTTTATTTATTTTCCTTGCATTGACAGCTTCCGTCACGGTGGCCAGAGGGATACAAATGTAGCTCCCTTGCAATCACTGAGAAGCAGTCAAGTACAACATTCCTTGTAATGTTAGAGAAGACATGTGAAGGAATGTTTGGTCCAGCCAGTTGAAACTTCCTGCTCCTCCTGGCTAGAGCACCCTTCCTTTTGCATGTGATAGAAGGTGGGCGTGACCTTAACTGTCCAGGTAACAAAAGGACAAGTCACGCAGCATCCCTCTCTCTTTGATTTCCTTCTTCGTTGGATCAGCTTTTAGCTAGGACTGCTCTGCTAGTTCTCAGCTAGCAGCAAAACTGGGATTATTACCCCATATGGGGTAGATCCACATGTACATATTGGTAACTAAGTTTGCCTTCAGGGATCCAACTGTGAACTGATGTGAGTAAACTTATTTTTATCATCTTTGAATAAGATTGTGGCATCTTTATTCTTTTTAAGAGGGATTCAAGGGAATTTACCAGGAACGTACAATTCAATCTGAGACAGATTGAATTGTATAATAGTGAGAGGCTCACACGAGCCTGCAACCAGTTATCTGCTGTGCATGAAAAGAGGAATGTAAACTCTGCTAACTAAAGGAACTTGCCAGCGCAAGTTAGGAAGGATATTAATAAAAATATATCCTCTCCTGCCACCCTGAACATTCCCACAATCACCTGCTCAGGCACTGACAAGCCCCAGACCTGCTTGTTTTCAGCAAGGTAACAGGGCTGCTCCCATTTGAATTTGTATTTCTCATAACCCTATTCAATTTAAAAATAAACAACAACTGTACATAAAACCATGCAATGAAAACCATATAAAAATGTTAAAATCAGAAATTGGATAACTGTTGGGGGGTGTATTCTTAATTGCCTGCATAAACCTGATGGAAAAGAAAAAAAATTCAGCGGGCACTGAAAACCTGGCACAAAAAGGTGCCTGCTAAATCTCTAGTGGCAGAGTGTTCCACAGGACTGGGCCAATGACACTAAAGTCTCTGCTTCTTGTTGTTGTCAAATTTGCCTCAGCAACTCGGGGAACGAGCAAAGACTCTCCTGCAGGTGATCAAGGGTTCAGGCGATCTCTGAGTTACCCTGGACCTAAGTTGTCCAGGGCTTCAAAGATTAACACAATGCTTACCTCTAAAACACAAAATCCCATGTACGGCCTGGTGTGCTCCAAAGATGTCAGTCTGAAGATTCCAAGGATAAAGGCTGGAAAAATCCAAAGGGGAGGACTCAGTCACCAATAAAATCGCATCGCTATAGCCCCAAAGTGACTTCAGTAAGGCACAGGTAGGTGTTTTTATTTCCCCAGCCCATTATTTGTTTTACTTATTAAACCTGTATCCTCTCAAAGAAGTCCCAGGGTGGCAAACTTCAAAACTTTAAAGCAGGCTTCCTCAACCTCGGCCCTCCAGATGTTTTGAGACTACAATTCCCATCATCCCTGACCACTGGTCCTGCTGGCTAGGAATCATGGGAGTTGTAGGCAAAAAACATCTGGAGGGCCAAGGTTGAAGAAGCCTGCTTTAAAGAATACAACTGAAAATACAGTACTTTTAAAACAATTTAAACCAGGGCTTTTTTTCAGCTGGAACGGCACCTCTCAGGTGGGCGCCATTGCTATTATAAGAGAACAAGGGAGGCATTCATAGTGAGTGGCCCCTGGAAGGCTGTCCATCAGAGACTGCGGCCCTCAAGGTGACAAAGGTCACCCACCCCTGATTTACATACAACACCCTTTCCCCACTGCCCGATGTTTTAACAATAATTTGAGAGCTTTATCAATTAACCCAAGCCACTGAGGAATCCAAGTTGCTAAATGCACCCCTGGATTTTGTGGGCTCAGAATTCAGCTGAAAAGTCCAACGCACTTACTTATTTTAAAAAAAACCAATACATACCAACACACCTCCCCCCCCCATCATCACGTTTACAAATCTAAGCTTGCTTCTTTCCTATTCCACCCCCTCTCTTTTTCCCCCTTTGGGTAAAGGTAAAGGTAAAGGGACCCCTGACCATTAGGTCCATCGTGGCCGACTCTGGGGTAGCGGCGCTCATGTCTCTTTATTGGCTGAGGGAGCTGGCGTACAGCTTCCGGGTCTTGTGGCCAGCAGGACTAAGCTGCTTCTGGCGAACCAGAGCAGCGCACAGAAACGCCGTTTACCTTCCCACCAGAGTGGTACCTATTTACCTACTTGCACTTTGACGTGCTTTCGAACTGCTAGGTTGGCAGGAGCAGGGACCGAGCAACGGGAGCTCACCCTGTTGCGGGGATTCGAACTGCCAACTTTCTGATCAGCAAGTCCTAGGCTCTGTGGTTTAACCCACAGCGCTACCCGCGTACCCCTTTGGGTACTTGTTGTATTTAGACCGCAAGTCTACGGAAAATGCCCTGTCACTTTGAAAAACTGAATCCATAAACTCCTTAGGAGTTTCAGGCTCCTTCTAAACAAAATTTAGTGATAAGGAAAGGGAAACACAGGGAGGAATCTAGCTCTGAAGGAAATGTGCTTAGCACAACTTGCCCTGCCTCAGAAGCAAAGCAAATAAATCTAAGTGATCCACATAAACTGGATTTGCACCATGTATTTTTGGTGGGTCTTTAAGTGGCCCCCCCCCCATTGTATGGAATAAAAATAGTTGTGTTTATTTATCTCTTTTTTGGAGGGGATTTAAAAGTCCGTGGATTATTAATAATCGAGAATGTCAAATAACACTGGTGAAAGAGCATATTAGACAGACATGGAAGTTCACAGAAGGACATTTTCCAGTCTCCAGCTCCCCTCCCCTTTCATCCAACTTGCATCCCCCCAAAACCTTTCTGGAGCTTCCAAGCTCTAAAGTAAAGGGACCCCTGACCGTTAGATCCAGTCGCAGACGACTCTGGGGTTGGGTGCTCATCTCTCTTTACTGGCCGAGGTCATGTGGCCAGCATGACTAAGCCGCTTCTGGCAAACCAGAGCAGCACAAGAAAATGCCACTTACCTTCCCGCCGGAGCGGTACCTATTTATCTACTTGCACTTTGACGTGCTTTCGAACTGCTAGGTTGGCAGGAGCTGGGACAGAGCAACAGGAGCTCACCCCATCGCGGGGATTCGAACCACCGACCTTCTGATCAGCAAGTCCTAGGCTCTGTGGTTTAGACCACAGCACCACCCGCCCCTAATTTTCCAGAATGCCTTTTTTGTGGGTTATTGGTGTGGGAATGTTCTGGGGTGCAGGAGAGGATATATTGACTAATTATATCCTTATCCAACTTGTGCTAACAAGTTCCCAAAATATCAGCAGAGTTTATAGACATTCCCCTTTAAGTTCGCAACGGTAACGTGTGCACAGGTTCGCTAGAACCTCTATAATAATTACTCAGGTAATTTCCCCTTTGTTCCCTCTTAAAATACAAGACACAACACAGTCTTTATAAAAGTATAAAAGAGTTTACTCACGATCTGTTCACAATATGATCCCAGACGGCAGACAGGCTTAAAAAGGTAAAATACACTTAGAATCTATCTTATAGGAAGATAGCCCTCTCCTCTCTTGGCTGAGAGCCAAGAGGGCATCCTGCTTCTTCGAAAGGTGATGGCAGAGAGAGAGAGATGGCTGGCTGCCCTGTGCTTTTGTCATTACCTGCACAGGTGAGGCCACACCCACCTCTGGTCACATGCGGAGGAAGTCCGTCCCCAGGAAGTTTACCTGCTTGCTGGACAGACATCCCTCCCCATGTTCTAACATGTACACTCTAGGAATGTTGTCATTGACTGCTCCTGTGTTTACATCCCACAATTGGGAGAAAAGGTAAGGAGGAACATTGTTTTATTTATTTCCTTTAAATTAATTTATCTGAGAGGACAAGCCACATATATATCTATATCTACTTATCCGGGAGTAACTCTCATTGACTTTCTAGACACGTAACAAGGCAGACTGTCAAAGGCAGGGCAGACTGCTGCTGCTGCTTGCGTGAGTGTTGGGAGGACCGCTCCCTTTCTGCCAACTCCATCTGGCCTAAGGGGCGGGGCCTGCACTCATCGCCACAGCATAAGAGGCCTGGGAGAGGCCTCCGGGACACGACTGCTGTTGCTGCTTTGTGAGTGCCGGGAAGACCGCTCCCTCTCCTGCCAACTCCATCCGGCCTAGGGGGCGAGGCCTGCACTACCATCACGGTTTAGAGGACAGAGCAGCTACCGGCAGCAATGGACAAAATAGTTTTAAATGTTTTAATTGCTTTAATTTGCAGCACCTTAAATGGGGGTTGTTGTTTTTTATAATATTATATTATTTCATTATCTGCTGCAAATGTTAAAGATGTTTTTATATATTTTAAGGTGTTTTAAAGGTGCTTTTATTGTTTACTTTGTTGTACCACCGTGAATGGTGGTTTTTATTTATGTATTTTTGTTTGTTCCATTTTGTTTTTTTGTTTTTTGGGGGGGTTGGACACTGAGTGGGGCGGGGATTGGTTTTGTTTGGGTATAATTGTTTTGGTTGTTTTGTTTTCTATTTGTAAATGGAGGTTAGTATGAGGCTTGGGATTGCGACCGTGGAGGGGCGAGGGAGGTATGGCGGTGGGGGCAGATGTTATAGGCGAAGGGGATCGAGATATGGATATGCTCGTACCCCTTCCAATCTGCGCCCCATCCCGAGAGACGAGGGTAGGGTGAGCAAGGATTACTCACCTCCTTCACTGGTGTTGTGCAATGCCAGGTCTATAGGCAACAAAACTGCTACCCTGCGAGATTTCTTTATCTCGCAGGGAGTTGACCTGGCTTGTGTGACGGAGACCTGGGTGCGCGAAGGGGTAACTGTTACCTTACGAGAGATGGCGCCCCCGGGTTTCTCCGTCCTCCACCAGTCACGGACTGTGGGCCGGGGGGGAGGGGTGGCAGTATTAATCCGGGAAGATTGTTCTTTCAGGGCTCTACCATCGCCATCGATCCCCGGCATTGAATGTGTTGGCCTAGTGTGGGGCTCCGAGGAGAGCTTGGCTGTCTGGCTGGTGTACCGGCCACCTAGCGCACCAGCAGCCACCCTGTCAGGCCTGCTGGAGGCGGTGGCCGGCTGGGCCTTGGAGTTCCCTAACCTACTGGTATTGGGAGACTTCAACTTCCACGCTGATGCCACTCCCTCCTCACAGGCTCTGGACCTGGTGTCTTCCATGGCGACACTAGGGCTCTCCCAGTTTGTATCGGTCCCCACACATCAAGCAGGCCACACGCTGGATTTGATCTTTGGCGCCGGTATAGATGTGATCATGTCTCCTTCGATGAAGGTGCCATGGTCTGATCACTACGCTCTGAAAGCCAAGATTGACTTTCCACCCCCACCCTGCTTAGGTGGCGAGCCGATTTGGGCTCGCCCGCGGAGGCTGATGGACCCGGATAGATTCCGTCAAGCCTTGCGGGACCATGCTCCCCCTGGCGACTCATTGACTGAGCTTGTTGAGGGCTGGAATACCCAGCTCCTGGCAGCCATCGATGAGATCGCACCTAAGCGCCCTCTGCGACCCCGCAGAAACCGGGCTCCCTGGTTTACCGAGGAGCTTCGGAAAATGAAGCGGGACCTCAGACGGCTAGAGCGAGTATGGCGGGGTGCCCGTGACGGAGCCTCAAGAACATCTTATAGGGTTTTTATGAAAACCTATGAGATGGCAGTGAAGGCTGCTAAGAAGTCTTACTTCTCGGCCTCCATTGCATCCGCTAGCTCTCGCCCGGCGCAATTATTTAGTATAATTCGGTCTTTAACGTCCCTTGAAGGACAGCCAAATTTAAATAACAATCTGACACACAGCTGTGAGGCATTTGCGAGCTTTTTTGCGGAGAAGGTCCTGTTGCTCCGCCATGACCTCCCTGCCAATTTGGATACAATAAAGGAACTGGAGGCCCCTCGACTGTCCTCGGGTCCAGTATTGGACCACTTTGACCGGATATCTCCAGCCGATGTGGACAGATTCCTCCAAGCTGGAAAGCCCACCACCTGTCCTCTGGACCCGTGCCCGTCATGGCTGATTAGAGCGTGTCCAGACGAGGTGCGGGGCCCCCTGGGGGATATCATCAATTTGTCCCTTGGCACCGGGATATTCCCAGGGGAACTGAAGGAGGCGGTGGTGCGTCCGCTCTTAAAGAAAACATCATTAGATCCCTCAGATCTATCCAATTACCGCCCGGTCTCGAATCTTCCATTCCTGGGTGAGGTGATTGAGAGAGCGGTTGCTGAACAGCTTGGTAGGTTTCTGGATGAAACATCTGCTCTGGACCCATTCCAGTCCAGCTTCCGCGCTGGTCATGGGACCGAGACGGCTCTGGTCGCCCTAACAGATGATCTCCGCAGACAGCTGGATCGAGGCGGGTCGGGGCTGCTGATTCTTTTAGATCTGTCAGCAGCCTTTGACATGGTCGATCACGAACTCCTGGACCACCGCCTTGCCGACGTGGGGATCCAGGGCACAGTCCTTCAATGGCTGCGCTCGTTTCTCTCTGGTCGGGGACAGAGGGTGGCGCTTGGGGGGGAATTGTCATCACGCCACTCCTTGGTGTGTGGAGTGCCTCAGGGTGCAATTCTCTCCCCGATGCTTTTTAACATCTTTATGCGCCCCCTCGCCCAGCTTGTCCGGAGTTTTGGGCTGGGTTGCCATCAGTATGCTGATGACACCCAACTCTATCTGTTGATGGATGGCCATCCTGACTCGGCCCCAGACACACTGACCAGATGTCTGGAAGCTGTGGCTGGATGGTTACGTGGGAGCCGGTTGAAGTTAAATCCTTCGAAGACAGAGGTCCTCTGGCTGGGGCGGGACGATATGGGATCGAGGGGGCAACTCCCATCTCTTGCGGGGGTGCAATTAGTGCCAGCACCGTCCGTTAAGAGTTTGGGTGTAATCTTCGATACCTCCCTCTCTATGGAGTCGCAGATTACAGCTATAACAAAGGCGGCATTTTTTCATCTCCGCCAAGCTAAGCAGTTAGCCCCTTATCTCTCTCGTCCTGACCTAGCCACTGTGATCCATGCGACGGTCACCTCCAGACTGGATTATTGTAACTCGCTCTACGTGGGGCTGCCCTTGAGACTGACCCAGAAACTCCAGCGGGTGCAGAATGCCGCGGCGAGACTCCTTATGGGGTCTTCGCTGCGAGAGCACATTCATCCGGTATTATACCAGCTGCACTGGCTCCCGGTGGAGTACAGGATCAGGTTTAAGGTGCTGGTTTTAACCTTTAAAGCCCTATACGGCCTAGGACCCTCGTACCTACGGGACCGCCTCTCCTGGTATGCCCCACAGAGAAACCTACGGTCTGCAAATAATAACATCCTCAAGGTCCCAGGCCTCAGAGAGGTTAGGCTGGCCTCAACTAGAGCCAGGGCCTTCTCGGCTGCAGCTCCAAACTGGTGGAATGCTCTGTCAAAAGAGACTAGGGCCCTGCGGGACCTGACATCTTTCCGCAGGGCCTGCAAGACAGAGTTGTTCCGCCAGGCCTTTGGTCAGGGCGCAGCCTGACTCCCTCCTCTGGCAACCTGCACATAATTCTACTTAATTGGTTGCCATCAATTTGATTTAATTAATTTTTATAATGAAATATTTTTAGATTGTGTGATTATTTGATTGATTATTTTATTGTTGTTAGCCGCCCTGAGCCCGGCTTTGGCTGGGGAGGGCGGGATATAAATAAAATTTATTATTATTATTATTATTATTCCCCAGCTTTCCTTACCTGGACCCCAGCAGCAAAAAAATATCATGGGGTACAAAAACACTCTTTGCTCTACCATCTTAATCATCGCCCACTCCTGATCGCCCACATAGCCAGTTGAATTCAGAAACCTCTTGTACAGCCCTCTGGCTTGGATAAGTAAAACCTGCAGAAAAACCAAAACCAGTTATCAGAATCTACTATAGTCATACCTCATGTTACGGACGCTTCAGGTTACGTGTTTTCGGGCTACAGACTGCGAGAAACCCGGAAGTACCAGAACAGGTTACTTCTGGGTTTCGCCGCTCACACATGCGCTGAATCACGCATGCACAGAAGCACCGAATTGCGCCTGTGCAGACGCGGCGCTTCAGGATGCGAATGCTGCGGGTTGCGGACGTGCCTCCATCACGGATTACGTCCACAACCCGAGGTTCCACTGTAGTTCCTTCTGATCACGTTTAATGCGGAGGGCGTGGGCTCCAAGCCCCAGGCAGCAATGAATCCCAGGATGAAATACACCCTGACTTCCTCAGAGGAAGGTCTTGCTATAAATCTCACTAACATGAGCAATACACTCAATGTGTAAATAAAAGAAAATTCAGCACAACCTTCTGCTTATAATAGCAATGAAGTAGATGAAACAGGTAGCACTAAAAATACAGCAAAATCGCACCTGGCATGTGAGTTACATTTAGGGCTGGGCGATATATTGATACAGCGTCCAAAAGTGGTTTGAAGTCTATACTGTGATATTGGCGTCATAGTTTTTGACCTGGCGATATATCGCAAAACGTGATGTGTGTGTGTGTGTGTGTGTGTGTGTGTGTGTGCGCGCGCTATGCAAAAATCACAATGTGGGGGAAACCGTGAAGCCAGCCAATGCCTCTACATAGCTCCAGCCTTATTTCAGACAACATGATATATCGGTATATAGCTATGTTTAGCTGGTGATATATTGCGATGTTGGAAACCAGATATTGCACAGCCCCATATATGCAAAACCACATATACTTGAACTGCCCTCCTGTGACCCTCCTTACTTTCCTGAGCCGGCACAAGAGCAGACCTTACCCCCCCCCCAAGCAAGACAGAGAGTTTTTAAGCACTCTGTTTTCCTTACTGTGCAAGTCTCATTTAGCACACAAGCTCTGGGATGCTATCACGAGATCTCGTTGGGCCATTTAAGTTCCCGTGAAATCTTGTGAGAGCATCCCAAAGCCCAGTAGGCAACGTGGGGTGCTTAAAAGCTCTTTCCACATCAGGAAAACACAGCACAAAATGAGTTTTTCATGCTCTCCACCTTGCATGTAATTAATCTGCAAGGTTTCAGTTTGCAGGGTTGAAATTGTGCAAGTCAACTGCCCATAAGATGCAATTGCACTGTATTGCAAAAATGGTATCTCACACCGATATGCCCATCCGACATTGGCTCTTCCTAGTCATCAAAATGCTGGAGAACGTTGGGGTCTCATCAGCATGTGGTGGGCATGTGGGAAAGTGGCTCAGTTCCAGGAAGAATTTGTTGAAATAAAAGCAAATACTGAACCAAACATGTCTAAATGTCCAGAGTTGGTTCTGCTCAGCCTTTCTGCACGAGGTAGCACTAAGTTACAGTTCAAACCCCTGGTGGCCAGGCTTGTAATAATGAGATGCTGGAAGAATCGGGGGGGGGGGGGGGCTGCTTCTTTGACAAACTGGTACAATGAAGTATGTTAAGCAGCACTTGTAGAAAAATTGACTAACAGAATAAAATTCACACATGGTTTAAAGCACAAAGACTCTTTTGCAATAGATTGGTACAGCTTTATTACGTACACAGCTAAAAATGAAAACAGAGGACTGCCTTCACATTATGAAACTGTTGGGTAAGCATAAACTGTATAGTTATGGGTTTGCAGGGAGCAAGGTTCTCCTAAAATTCCTGGGTGCCCGGTTCGCCCCACAGTTTCTGAAATTAGTAAATGAGGGGTTCGGTTAAAGGATTTGGCAAGGCCTAAAAAATAAGTCAAGCCAGCTTCCTCAGGAGATTGGCGGAGAGAGGTGCCATTGAAGAACAAAAACAGGCGATGGCAGAAAAGGCGGGACATTCAGTTTCAGGCAAGAAAGGGGATAGACTCCAGCTGTGCGTTAGTTTGGAAAAAGCAATAGCAGAGCTGGGAGAGCGAGGCTGCCAGGATTACAGGGGGAGTGATGTCACCCCAGGAAAAAAATATCTATGATTCCATGATTCTACTGGGGGGGAGTTTGTGGGGAGTGTTGTCCCAAACTGGGGTTCCCCGAAGCCTCACCGCCTGCACTGCCTGCTCCCCCTTTCCATTTTAAGCCTGGTGGACTAGCCCCTACGGTCCCTCTGGGTTGCAACACCAGTCTGTAGCTCAGAGATACTGGATAGTTTTAGAAAATTTACAGTTACGTTGTACTGGAGCACTATATAAGCAGGCCGACTGAACCCTTCAGTTCAGTTCTGTTCTGGCCTGTCAATAAACAAGAGCTGTTTGAAGAATCGCTGTGTCGTCAGATATGTTCACCCACAACTTAACACTGGCGACGAAGGTGGGATCGATGGACATCAGAGCACAGCCAGATGTGGCCACTCTCTAAGCTGAATCACTGAGTTGAATCACTGAACGTCACTTTCGATCCCTTATTTGCATAACTATCTACAGTATCCCCCTGCTGGCCCAGGGTGAGAACTTCAGCACATAACAGATACAACATCTGCTTTGCATGCAAAAGGTCCCGGGTTCAGTCCCCGACAGCATCTCCAGGTAGGGCTTGGGTGAGAACCCGGTCCAAAGCCCCAGAGAGCTGCTGCCAGTCAGTGTAGGAAATGTTGATCCAGATGGGCCAATGATCTGTACAAGGCAGCGTCCCATGTTCTGATCCTAAGGGTCTCAAGGCTTGACTCTCCAGTCCAGCCGACTTGTCTCGTGTCTGAGTCTTTCCCGTGGGTACTGCTTTGGGTCTTGATCTCTGCCTAGTTTTGATTCTATGCCCCTATCTCTGGCCCTTCTCGCTGTTTCAGAACCTGAATCCCTCCTCGAAATAAAATAAAAAAAATTATTCCAGTAGCACGTTAGAGACCAACTAAGTTTGTTATTGGTATGAGCTGAAGGTATCTGAAGAAGTGTGCATGTACATGAAAGCTCATACCAACAATAAACTTAGTTGGTCTCTAAGGTGCTACTGGAAGGAATTTTTTTACTTTTTTTTCGACTATGGCAGACCAACATGGCTACCTACCCGTAACTGATCCCTCCTGTTTTAGACTCCACCCTGGCTTCTGGAATACCTCCCTGCCCACACCTGTAGTTCCAGATCACCTGGAGCCCAGCTCTTCTTTTGCAGAGGCCAGCTTTTTTGTAATGAGCGCCTGTGTCTCTTACCAGGATAGCAATGAAGCTGGCCAGGAATGAGATGAAAAACACTCCGATGCCGTAAGAGAACATCACACTGCAAGGATGTTGATGGGGACCCGTGATGAACTTGACTTCCGTGTGCATCGAGAGGCACCTGCCAGACAGAAAGGAGATAGAAGGTCCATAAATAGCAACACCCTAGAAGTCCCGGGCCCTAAGGAAGTCAGATTAGCCTCAACCAGAGTCAGGGCCTTTTCAACACTGGCTCCAGCCTGGTGGAACGCTCTGCCTCATGAGACCAGGGCCCTGAAGGATCTGATTTCTTTCTGCAGGGCCTGTAAGACAGAGTTGTTCTGCCTTGCCTTTGACTTGGAATCAACTTGATTCCCTCCCCCTCTTTCTTTTCCTTTCTCCTTCTGTGATGGAACTCCTATTTGGGGACTTCCTTGGCTTTTTTCTGGCCCACGTAGGATCAGTCTGGATAGTTGGCCTTGGTGAAGATTTGACGTTTTCATCCCCCCAAAAAGATTTTGATTTGAGTTTCTACTGAAATGAGGCTCCATTTAAATGTATTTTAATCTTGTTTTTAAGTTGTATTTTAATTGATTGTTTTTATACCTGGTGTTAGCCGCCCTGAGCCTTGGCTGGGGAGGGCGGGGTATAAATAAAATTTATTGTTATTATTTATTATTAGAAGGGGACCCTAGTCCCTGATAAAGCACAATATGGACTCACAGTCCAGTGGGACAGGCTGCAGAGGCTCACACCGGCAGGGCCAACCATTGTCAAAAGGAGGCACCCCATTAGAGGCACCCCAAGTAGCCTGATCGCTGTAGCCCATGAGTGGATAACCTCAGGGCTGGATTACTGCAACACACTCAATGTGGGGCTGCCCTTGGAAGCTTCTGCTGGTGGCCAGAGTGCTGATGGGGCCCCCGGCTGGCATCTCCAACTGGGTCAGGTTCCAGCTCCTTGTATTATTTTACAAAGCCCTGAATGACACAGGTCCAGGGTATCTCAGGGGCCAACTGAACACTTATATCCCAGCTTGATCACTGAGATCACCTGCAGGAGCGTCGTAGTTGGCGAGGCTCATCTGAGATCGACACAGAAGCGAGCCTTTAGTGTCATTAGCCAGCTCCTGCGTAAGGTTCTGTCGAGAGAGATTCAACCTTCACCTTTTATACTAATGCTCAAATGTTTACTGAAAACTTTTATTTGCAGTCAGGCTTTCTTTCCCCCCCTTTCTGTTAAAAAATGTATTTTTCTTTTTATTTATTTAAACAAGGACATACACCGCAACGACACACAAGAACAGAAGAACAGCAAAATTGAATGAAAACTAAAATTAAACATACACACAAAATTCAAATTTGGTTGTTTCATTCACATTCTGCAGGGAAAATATATGATTGGTGTTGTGGGGGTGGTAATAAGATATGTAAAAAAAGATGTTTTATTTATAAATATAAGTGAAATTCCTTGAAGGTTTTTAAACAGAGGTTGGATGGCCATCTGTCATGGATGCTTTAGCTGAGATTCCTTCATTTCAGGGGGTTGGACTAGATGACCCTTGGGGTCCCATTCTATGATTCAATGATTCCTAAGAGTCATTTGGACCTTGTAATCATTAATATACAAAATTAAATTTTGCAACGTATTTGAAAATGAAGCTTTTTTTGTTTGCCCTCTACTGTGCCTTGATTGATTGATTGATTTTTTTCAGCAGTAACTGCAGACCAGATTTAGCTATACCATAAATCCTTAGTTAGTAATCCCTCTAAATACTTCCATTTTCTTGTGATAACCTTCCTGGCCTCTAACAATTAATACATATTTGATTCCATAGCAAAACCATCCTCATTTGGCTCACCTTATATCCCCAGTAATGCTATGGAAGGAATTGGTATTCTGCTTATGAAAAAAATGAAGAAGCATTTTCCGTCATAGTCAGCTGAAGAAGTGTTTAAATTGTTGTTTGGCTTTAAATATACTAGCATTGTTGCAAACCGCTTTGATTTTTTAAAAAATGGAATTGCGGTATGCAGATAGTTTTGCAATGGCTAAATAAATGTCTAATTGTTAGAGGGCTCCATTTGTTAGAGACTTCAGAATACAGACCAGAATGGAAAAATCCAGGCAGCAATATTTTAATTACAAAAGTTTTATTGACTTTGGTTTATTTGTCAGACAAGCAAAGCAAAGGGGTGCATTCAGCTGCCAAAATGAGAGAAAATGCCCCCGAACACCAGGGGCAAACAGTTTTTATCCCCTTAGGCAAAACAATGGTTCAACCCTTGACCCAGCCCTCAAACATTCCCCTTTATGCATATTCATTGAAGCTCAACCAATTAAATAATTGATGTTGGTCTTTCGGTTCCAAACTGCATTATACACTAGGTGGCGCTGCGAGTTTAAAATCTTTCTGACCCCTTTTACTGGTTCCAGTAAATGCTCCTTGACCCCCTCCTCTTTTGTGGTTTTAACAGGTTGCTCGGCTTAGAACCTTGTGGTGGGCTAGACATCCTGGGCAAACGAACAGTTTCTCAGAACAGCTCCAAAATCCCCTGACCGCATCCTCTTGCAAACTCGCTGTGTTGCAAAAATATTGTTTTTGCAAGCAGGGGCAAGCAGGGGAGAGAGAAATGTCTTTTTTAGCTTTCAGCTTATTCCAAAGTGGACCCAGGTGGACCCCTGGTCCTCACTCCTTCATTCCCCCCTTTCCATCATGAAAATGCCGACCGATTATGGTTCTGCATTTTCATTTTGATGGACCTATAGGTACCACATCATAGAGAGCCAGGGCATGCGTACATGTAGCTGCATTGACCAATGCTCGGTTGTGAATGGCGGAACGGTTAAGTGGCAGTGGGAGGAGTGGTAGTCCACTCGTGGCATCTGTTGGGGTGACTTATTGGCAGAATGGGTTACCACTTCAGCCACTTGTAAACACCTAGTGTAGGGGTTATGGACACCCCACTCAGTCATTAGACAGGAAAAGTTGGCAGGGGAGACCAGGGAACTCTTTCCCGCTTTGGCCAATGCCAGCAAAAATACAGGAGTATCCAAAGAAGTAGGGCAGTACATACCACGCCTACCCACCAACCCCAATATTTCCATAGTTCCTCCCACCAATACTCGGGGGCCATTCCTAATGTTCTTTTACTGCTGAAGGGCCCACTGATATTCGTATTCAATTATTCGCTGGGCCTCAGGGGTGACTCTCCACCTTTTTGCTGAGGCACCCACTATATGGAGCAATTTCCCTATAATCCCTTGTGGGTGGACTGGGCCCTCGTGTTGTCTCCTCAAGAGATTATACCCAAAAGGGGCTTCCCCCTCTTCATATATCACCATGCACCCACAAGAATATATCCACCCCTGCAACGGCCTGACACACGGGGTGACTATATCAAGGGGTTCTGGTCCCAATACCAAAAGTCCTAGTGGTGCCTCTAAATTTGCTGGAGAGCAAGTTTCTACGTTGGGGACCCTGCCCGCGGGCACCCCTCCCATCCAATTCTTCCGGAACTAGGTGCCCTGTCTGTCTACTGGGCGGCAACTCTTATGCAGCCACAAGAATACCCTGCCACATTCAAGGGTATTAGGTGTGGAGTTACCAGGCCCAGTAGTTCAGGTAGTATTCTGGGATTTTGGGAGGCTTGAGCCACCACGACAACCACAGGTGGGGCTGCAGAAGTTACAGGCACCTGTTCAGTAATTTTAATGTGCACCTGATTATCAAATGGGGTTGGTACAGTGCTCTACCCTGCAACCAGCAGGCTATTCTCCCACAACCACAAGAGTGGTCTAGAACTCGATAGATTTCGACCAATCCTGCAGCTCCCCGGAGGAGCCACATCCAAGTGCGCTGGGCAATGCAGTGAATAAAGAGCCACAGTGGGAGAGTGGGATGCTGTACTGCGGCCAATAGGGTTGGTATGGTTCGGTAGGGTCAGGGCAATAAGACATAGAGCAAGTCAATAAAGAAAATAAGAGAGAAAAGAGAAAGTCTTTGTAACTGTCCTTGTGATGATTAGTCGCAGGATCTCGTTGCCCGTGGCCTAACGCTTTTTCCCTGGTAGCGTCAGACACAAGGTGATGATCAACTTCAGAGGGTCAGCAGGATTTCTCTTGCAAGTCCAGACACCCTTCTTCAGATGCGTGTGATGTACCCAGGGGATCACCTCGACTACTTTCACTGCAGTTGGGGATGAGGGGGTCGCCAGACGCTGTCACCCAGAGGAACTGGTGAACTGGCTCAGCGAGACTGCCGCGGGACTGCAGGTGTACGCTCGAGAGAATACCTGGAAAGGAAGCAAACACACACAACAAACACAGGGATTGCACTTGTTCTTGGGTGATGTGATCTCCCATCTGCCCCAAACTGGCGGGGATGTCTCGGACGAAAGGGGTTGGCCTGCCATATAGAAGTTCAAAGGGTGATAGTCTCAGTCTCTTGGTTGGCGCACAGGGCACATTTTGGGATATAGCAGCAGTTAGTTATAGCAGCAGTTAGTTGAGATAGAATATTCTCCCAAGGTGTGCTTTTGAACAGCTGGGCCTCCCAAATGGGTGGACTCGTGGTAATTCTTTACAATTGTGCTGGCCAGATGTTGGGGCACAAAAACACGGCTGTCTGGTCCTTCCTGGAGCGTTGCTCCTTCTTGGCTGGTCCACTGCTGTTCATCAAGGGTGTAACGTGGTTCCACATCGTCTGGAGTGAGTTCTGGGATTATTCTTTTGGCATAGCAGGCATTTCCTGGAAATCTGGGCCGCCAGTTGATAAAGGTTGGCTATATAGACATACTTCTCCAGCTGCTTGGTTGTGGCATCTGGCCTCATGTGGGTGGATACATAGTATCTGGTTTGTCAGCAGTGCTTAAGATCCCTTCTGGGACCACTGTTCCAATAACTGAGGCGGGGCCGGTTCCCGGGCTGCTTCCTTGGCCACTCTGTCTGCCAATCGATTTCCTCTGGCCACTTCTCCTGGTCCAGTCTTGTGTCCATAACCTCAATGCAATCGTGCGTCTGCTCCTCACCTTCTCCTACCAGCAACAGGGTAGCTGGGTTGAGGGCGGTGGTGACCACTGGTGGAGGTTTCAGAGCTGCCTCACAAGCTGCATTATCTGCTTTCCGGTTGCCTCTAGTGACCATGTCCCAACCTCTATCATGGCCTTTGCAGTGCATTACAGCAATCTCTTTGGGGGCCCATACAGTTTCTAGTAATGTCTCAACTTCTGGAACGTATTTCAGAGCTTTCCCGTGGGCTCCACTCAAGCCCCGCTCTTTCCATAGGGCGCCATGCGCATGCAGGGTTAAGAAGGCATATTTAGAATCAATATAGATGTTAGCCTTGCATCCAGCTGCCAATTGCATGGCAATGCCTTTCGCTGTTGGACTTCACCTCAGAGGACAAATAACTCTTGGAGACTTTGGCCTCCTCAGAACTCTTGGAATGGCTTGCCTGGCCTGCACCCCCCACTTTTGGGTGCTCCATTGCCTGAGGAACAGCTTGCAACTGCCTTTTCAGCCTTTCTCCAACACACAGTGCATCACACAGATGCGTTGAACCGTAGAAACAACTTCCCAAAGCAGCCTCAGCCCCCTCTGGGCTTGGTACTGAGCCCCCTCTGGGCTTGGTACTCTTTCTGGGCATCCTCTAGGCCCCTCTGGTCTGGCTTCCACTGCAGCCTGACATGCCGTCTTCAATCCCTGCCACGCAACCCAGGGCTTCTCTAGAGCATCAGCCACGTCTCCTTCACAAGCCTCCACTGCGCCTGTAAACTTCTTAATGGGCTGGGCAAAGCCTGTTTCAGCCTGTGTACTTTCCCATAGTTGCTTTTCTGCCAGCCAATAATACATGCGTTTTGACCAGGCTTCCCAATTGGCTCCATGCAGCCTTTCACAGGGGTAATTCTTATGGCCTTGCTGTTGCTGAACAGACATCTTCCTCCCCCTTGGCCACGGGTCTCTGAATGGCTACGGCGGACCCCTCGGGTCCCTGGCCTGTGAGCCATTGCTGTGCCTAACACTGCTGCCTTTTCTTTCCTCCACTGCTTTTTCTCCCTCTTCTCAGCCTCTCCTCTTTGTTCAAACACCTTCTGGGCGATGGCCATGATCTGAAATCTGGACATGCCCTGGAACCCAGGCTGTTTTTGGATTTTGGTTCTAATGTCCTTTGCACATTGTCCTATGAGGGAGGCATTTACCATTAACTCATGTGCAGGGAGTTCAAAGTCAAAGGGGGTCCAAATTCTGTATGCCTCCATCAGGCGTTCCAAGAAATTCTAAAGCCTGTGTATTAATTCTCCTTAATTTTGAATTGATCAGTCTTATATTTCTTCAGCCAGGGGGGTGGGGGGGTTTCTCTATTATCACGTGAACCTCTAGAACTTCATCCATGTTCACAAACTCATGCAAGTTAAATGGAGAAAGTTCTTCTTCCTCTTTTAGTTTTATGCAGTTTTTTGTGTTTTGTTGTTTTTTTTTAACTTCTAGTAGTTCTCCCAGCAGACACCTGACCTTGGCTGGTCACACCCTGTGGTCAGTTTCAGGTGTCCGGCTGGTTTTTGTTTTTGTTTTTTTCTGTTCCCTCATCCTTTTTCTGTGGCAACTAACTTGTCAACTGTGGTGGCCACAAAGATGCAGGTCTTCTCTTGAGGTTTCTCTGCCTGAGTCTCAAACCAGGGGTCTGCTGCAGTGTTCTCTGAGACACACCTGAGCACTGAGCCATCCAGCTGGTGCCTGGTTAAGGACACCAATTAAATTGCCCTCCCTGTCTCACCTATAACTGCTATAGGTCTAAAACCATTTCGTATTTCCTAGCCATAGACCACCTCTCACTGGTCATCAGAGAAGCTAGGGCACTACTGGTGGTTTCCCTGATGTGTTCCAAACTGCCGCTGGTCACATAGATACCCAGCTCTTCCCTAACTAAGTTCTGGGATTTAGCTTGCCCTCCCTGGTCAAGCTGTACTTACTATAGGGATCAAAACTGTTGGAGGTCTGCAAGGCTCATGTGCTTCCCAGTTCAGTGATGGGCTTTGGAGAAACTAGGAGGCTTGCCTTACTATCAAACTTACAGCTCAGCAGAGAACCCTCCAGCTCTGCCTGGCTGAACTCTTGCCTTCATTGAGGTCCAGAGATCTGAAAGCTTTGTATGCACTCTGGTTCTGTATACTAACTTGGATAACCTAAGGGATCTCTGGAGCGATCCCCTCCATCGCTCCCAAATCTGAATCTGAGTCTGAAACTCTTCTCTAAGTAACTACTCAGCCTCAAAAGATATTCCTTGTTGCCCTGTCCCAGCTAGGGCCCCTATGTTTCTTCCCAGTTCAATGCTGTGTCCAGTCCAGTTCACACAGAGTGTGTAAGTGTTCTGGCGTCATCACAACGCCATAGTCTCCGCTGAATCCTTTCTTGAAATTGTTCAGCATGCACTTTAGGGGAGTTATTAGACCTTTTGAGCCACTCCCTCCCATATTTAATATGGCCCTTGTGCAGCATCCCCAAACACCAAACACACACACATGCACTTCCCAATTTTCCTCGCCCAGTCGAGCTCGCGCTGCTGGGAAGCGGAGTACTTATTGGTTCTACCCCAGGGGAATACCCTGGGGTTACACACACACACGCACCAAGTGCCTCTTTCACTGGACGCTGTACCACACACACTAGCCTCCCGGTTCCCCCCCCCTTTTTCCTTTTTGCCTTCCTTTAAATCCTTAAGCGTGGGTGGGTATCAGGGGCCAATCCTTCCCTTACTGCCACCAAACACGCTTGGGCATGTGATCAGGATGCCCCTTCCCCTTTTTAATTACAAGGGGGTCTCTGTCTTCCTCTGTCCCCAGGGCCCTTTGTCATGTACTCACCAGCCGGCTGGACTCTGCCCTGTCCTGTCAACCTCGGTCCTTCAATCCATTGCCTTCTCTTCCAGGATCCAGCAGAAGGGTCAAATTGGCTTCGCCCTCCTCCGAAGAAAAGCCTCGGTGGCGCCAGGATAAGCGGCCTATTGGCCCTTCCCCTGTGTCCTGCCTAGAAAAGGACAAGGGAGCTGCCTTCTGGTCTTTTTGAGGACTTAAGGTCCCTATCCGAGTCACGGCACCAGAAATGTTAGAGACTTCAGAATACAGACCAGAATGGAAAAATCCAGGCAGCAATATTTTAATTACAAAAGTTTTATTGACTTTGGTTTATTTGTCAGACAAGCAAAGCAAAGGGGTGCATTCAGCTGCCAAAATGAGAGAAAATGCCCCCGAACACCAGGGGCAAACAGTTTTTATCCCCTTAGGCAAAACAATGGTTCAACCCTTGACCCAGCCCTCAAACATTCCCCTTTATGCATATTCATTGAAGCTCAACCAATTAAATAATTGATGTTGGTCTTTCGGTTCCAAACTGCATTATACACTAGGTGGCGCTGCGAGTTTAAAATCTTTCTGACCCCTTTTACTGGTTCCAGTAAATGCTCCTTGACCCCCTCCTCTTTTGTGGTTTTAACAGGTTGCTCGGCTTAGAACCTTGTGGTGGGCTAGACATCCTGGGCAAACGAACAGTTTCTCAGAACAGCTCCAAAATCCCCTGACCGCATCCTCTTGCAAACTCGCTGTGTTGCAAAAATATTGTTTTTGCAAGCAGGGGCAAGCAGGGGAGAGAGAAATGTCTTTTTTAGCTTTCAGCTTATTCCAAAGTGGACCCAGGTGGACCCCTGGTCCTCACTCCTTCACATTCAGTGCTTGTTGTGACGTGGGGTTTGTGATTTCAGCTCTCTTGATATAACATGCTGGAGACCATTCTCTAGTAACACTTCTTTATTAAAGCAACAAGACTAAAGACTGGGGAGAGGAAAGCTACATTTATAGGGACAGGGAAATAGCAAGAAAGGATACATTTTGGAGGGAACCAATAAGACAGAGGATCCAAATACAGCAGCTTAAATGAACCTATAGTAGCTGTACCCTCTGGAACAAAAAGGCAGTTACTTTACCCTAATGCAAATACAGACAACAATAATACTGTACAGATATAAAATCCTTTGACTCAATACACAACACCCCTCCCCCCCCTAGTGAGCACAGCAGACGTAATCTCTCAGGTACTGTGGGGTCCTACAACTTCTACTTGATCTCCTGACAACAGGTGTTGCAGGTTCTGGATTGGGTGTTACCTGTGGTAGAGGGGCTGCTCTAGGGGTTTCGTCAGGAACAGATGGAGTCCCAGACATCTCAGGGTCCCCTACCTGTACCTCGTCATCATGAGGACTAGCAGACCCTGGTTCATTTGTTAAAGCCCCTGGTGACTGCACCTCTGGGCCATTTTCACTCTGGTCTTGCAGCTCTGCGTCGTTAGCCAGGGATGAATTATCTGACTCCTCCCTGCTGAGCGCCCGGCGCCTCAGCTGATCTATATGTCTCTTCCAAACTTGCCCATTTTCCAAGGTCACATAATAGGACACCACTAGCCCGGGTGACCACACCAGCCACCCATCGCGAACCTCGTGAATAGTTCCTCACCCAGACCAGATCTTCAGGGGCGAGGTACCTAGTTGTGTCAGTCTCAGACTGGGGGGTTGCTCTTGAATTACGGTTTGGCATTTTATCCGGGTGGACATAATCCAGCACCGTTACCAGTCTTCTACCCAAGAGCAGCTCAGCTGGCGACTTGCCCGTCGCAGTACACGGCGTCGCATGCTGCAAAAATAACATTCGCGCGATGCGAGCTGACCAGTTACCCTCCATTAAACGCGCAATTGATTCTTTAGCTGTTCTTACCATGCGCTCAGCCTGCCCATTGGAGGATGGGTGAAAGGGATGTGACCCCTCTTATGAAGTTATCAGCCAAGAATGCCCTGAATTCTTGGGATACAAAAGCTGCCCCATTATCTGATACAATGGTCTCAGGTAACCCGTGGGTTGCAAACAGCTGCCTCAACACCTTGATGACGGCAGCTGATGCCATGCTAGGGACCATCGCCACTTCTAACCATTTGGAATATGCATCGACGATAACCAAAAAGACCTTCCCCTGGAGTGGCCCAGCAAAATCTAAGTGCAGCCGGCTCCAGGGAGATCTGGACTGCTCCCACCAGTGGACTGGTGCTCTGGCCACTTCTGGCCGCACCTCTTGGCATGCCTTGCATGTTCGTACCCATTGTTCTATGTTCTGGTCCATTCCAGGCCACCACACATAACATCGGGCTAGCGACTTCATCCTGACCATTCCCGGGTGTCCCATGTGAAGCGTCTCAAGAACCCTGTTTCTCAGTGGTGCTGGGATGATCACCCTATCTCCCCACAGGAGACAACCCTTATGCATGGACAACTCGTGCTGCCTAGTCGCATAAGGCCTGAATTTGTCTTCATGCGGACCACCTGGCCACCCCCTCCCCACCCAAGTGAGCACACGGGAGAGAACAGCATCTTTCCTCGTTTTCTCAGCTATATCAGTAGCCGTTACAGGAGCCCCCGGAAGTGTTTCCAGCATCATTATGTGCTCCGCTGGAGCAGGATCCTCAGTGCTCCCGCCAGGAAGGGGCAATCGACTCAGCGTATCAGCGTGGCACAACCGTTTCCCCGGCACATGGGTCAATGTGTACTGGAACCCGTTCAGGAATATAGACCAACGTAACATTCTGGGGGAGAGAATTTGTGGCGTTTGTTTGTTCGGGTTGAACAACCCTAACAGTGGCTTGTGGTCCGTTTCAATGTAGAAATGGCGACCGTACACATAATCATGGAACTTTTTGATTCCTGCCACAATTGCAAGCGCCTCTTTGTCAAGTTGAGCATAGTTGCGCTCCGTGGGCGACAACGTACGGGAATAGAAAGAGATGGGCTTTTCCGACCCATCCGGTTCCCTATGACTTAGCACCGCCCCCAGGCCGTATTGAGAGGCATCACAAAACTGCATTTTTTCTTTTTCAGTTGCAACCCCACCTCCTTGAACTTGAGCAACACTGCATGAACACGCGCAACCAGTTCCTGTGGGTCTTTTCCAGCAATCAAAACGTCATCAAAAAATGGCAAGACCCCTGGCAGACCTCTTAACAGGCGTTCCATGAGCCCTTGAAAAATCCCTGGGGCCACACAAACTCCAAATTGTAATCTGTTAACTCTGAACGCCCCTTTATGTGTGACAATAGTCTGTGCTTCTGCTGATTGTGGGGTTACTGGCAGCTGTTGGTAAGCTTGTGCCAGGTCAATTTTGGCGAACACCTTGCCCCCAGCCAGTTTAGCCAACAGATGTGATACGACTGGAACGGGGTATGAGTTTCCCCTGAGTGCCTTATTGATAGTGCATTTGTAATCTGCACAGATCCTGACTTCCCCATTTGCTTTAAGGGGCGTGACGATTGGAGTCTCCCACTTAGCAGAGTCCACGGGTGAGAGAACTCCCTGCTTGACCAATTTATCCAGCTCTGCTTCGATCTTGGGTTGCAGTGCAAATGGCACTCGCCTTGGTTTGAGTCGGATTGGGGCCACCCCAGGGTCCAACTCGAAGTCAACTGGGGGCCCTTTATAACAACCCAGTTTTCCATTAAAGAGACCAGCAAATTCTTTGCATAATGCCTCGCTCATCTCAGGGCAGGTTTGGATTGAATTAAGCCCTGATATACTCAGTCCCAGGGCGGGGAACCAGTCAGTGCCCAGGAGACTGGGGCGACTGCCCTTCGCAATCACCAGTTTGAGTACAGCCTGTTTGTCCCGGAACTGTACTCTCACGGCACACATTCCCATAACATGGATGCGGCCCGCTGAGTATGACTGCAAGGTTGCCGGGAAGGGCTCCAGAGGGGGCAACTTACCCCTGGGGAAGAATGTCCTCACGGTCTGGTCCGACACGATAGTGAATCCAGATCCGGAGTCCACCTCCATGTCGCACTGCTGACCCTCAATCTTCACCTTGACATGTGCCTTGCCTTGGGCTGGGAACTGCACGACCCTCCCGTTGATCTCCGTTACGTAGTGGCAGTCCTTTAGAAATTGGGTTGCTGTGGGCGGTCTGCGATGCTCCGGTCTAGGTGCTCCTGTTGCTCCCAACGCTGCCGATCTACAGACCCTGGCGATGTGACCTGTCTTCCCGCACGTCCGGCACATAGCATCCCGGAAACGACAACTCTTCCGCTCATGGTTTCCGCCACAACCTGGGCACCTGCCTTGGTGATCTTTGTGCACTGTGCAGGCCTGACGCACTGACTCGACCCCACGGACTGGGCTCTGGCTCGGAGTAGCCTCTAGCTCGTCCATGGCATGCGCAACTTCTATCTGTGGCTTAGGGGCCTTGTGACTGGCATCAAGCTCCTCTCTTTCATAATTCTCCGTGGCGGTGGCCTCCTTCAAGGCTGAAGCAAGGGTAACCTCTTCTTTAGCCACGATGCGTCTTCTGGCTTTCTTGCTGCTCAGACCACCGATAAACCGATCCAGGAGAGTCTCTTTCAGATTTTGGAAGTCGCAGTGCTGAGCGAGCTTCCACAGTTCAGCCAGAAATGCAGATACAGACTCCCCAGCATGCTGCTGCCTCTTATGAAACTCCATCCGCCGAGCGATCTTGGTCTCAGTAGGCGCCAAGTGGCTTGTTAGGCAGGCAAGAATATCTTTGAGAGATGTCTCACTTAGCTTCGCTGGAGCAAGCAATGCCTTGGCCAGCTTGAAGGTCTCAGGCCCACAGTAGCTCAGGAATGTGGCCCTTCTTTTGCTGGCATCGGTGATCCCTTGAGCCTCTGCGAAGAACTCGAAGCGTTCGACGTAGTCTTCCCACGTGTGGGGCTCTGATGGCTGGAAGGGCTCCAATACCCTTGGACTCTCCATTGTCCTGTGGGCAGGGTCGTCTTCTCAGCTGGCCAGTGAGTCTTGTTCTTAGCTGCAATCCGGACTCTGAGGCAGGGCTGCGTTTAACCGCTCCTCAGCATTCCGGATCCCATCCTCGTCGCCAGTTGTTGTGACGTGGGGTTTGTGATTTCAGCTCTCTTGATATAACATGCTGGAGACCGTTCTCTAGTAACACTTCTTTATTAAAGCAACAAGACTAAAGACTGGGGAGAGGAAAGCTACATTTACAGGGACAGGGAAATAGCAAGAAAGGATACATTTTGGAGGGAACCAATAAGACAGAGGATCCAAATACAGCAGCTTAAATGAACCTATAGTAGCTGTACCCTCTGGAACAAAAAGGCAGTTACTTTACCCTAATGCAAATACAGACAATAATAATACAGATATAAAATCCTTTGACTCAATACACAACAGTGCTGTGGAAGGTGCAAGTCTTGATTCATTCAGCAACAACTGAAGTGCGGTCAGGTTGACTCACCCATGTTCCGCAGTGAAGTTCTGATAACATTCGTAATAATTGCCCAGCCCAAAAACGGGAACCATAAGTAAGAGAGGGACAGAGCTGGAAGAAGAAATGGACAGCGTCCCAGTTAAGACAGGCCTCCCGTAAATCTTCTTTCCAGGGACAACAAAGAAACAGGATTGGTCACAGGCCAGAGTGAGTGGATATCCGAATGTGCTTCATATGGAATCAGATATTTGGGCCCCCTTTGACTACACCGTACATTTAAAGCACCACCACTTTAAACAATCTTGGCTTCCCCCAAAGAATTATGGGAACTGTAGTTTGTTAAGAGGGACGCGGGTGGCGCTGTGGGTTAAACTACAGAGCCTAGGACTTGCCGATCAGAAGGCCTGCGACGGGGTGAGCTCCCGTTGCTCGGTCCCTGCTCCTGCCAACCTAGCAGTTCGAAAGCACGTCCAAGTGCAAGTAGATAAATAGGTACCACTCCAGCGGGAAGGTAAATGGCGTTTCCGTGTGCTGCTCTGGTTCGCCAGAAGCAGCTTAGTCATGCTGGCCACATGACCCGGAAGCTGTACGCCGGCTCCCTCGGCCAGTAAAGCGAGATGAGTGCCTCAACCCCAGAGTCGGCCACGACTGGACCTAATGGTCAGGGGTCCCTTTACCTTTAGCTTGTTAAGAGTGCTGATAGTTGTTAGGAGACACCCCCCCCCCAATTCTCCTCCCAGAGCTGCCATTCCCAGAGTTCCTTGGGCATGGAGACTAACTAGTGTAATAAGAGAGGAAGACAAAACTTTCTTTACCAACCTTCTCCACTAACCACATTGTTGTTTGCTTGGCTGCTTAAATATATGCTACTTTGCTTTTTTAAGAACAAAACAAAACCTTTCTTTCTGAATGGAGGAAGCCCTATTCCAAACCATTTAAACTTACCTAGACAAAAAGATAGCTGTTCGGCCAATGTGATTTGCGTAGCATAGAATCTAAAAAAGAAAGAAAAAAACCACACACAAGGGATTTAACTGCTTTGTATAGTTTTGACACAAGACGGGGAGTCATCATTTTGATATGCATAAAAGAATTGCGTGTGACCGTAATCCATCATCTTACGCTCATTTGACTTGCACAATTTCAACCACACACGGATGGAGGTGGGCTGGCTCAAATTGCACTAGTCAATTCTCCAGGAAGTTGGAGAGTTTAAGCAGCTCTTTCCACGATGAGCCTGCTTGGGCCTACCAGGTTAGTTGTTGGCTTCCATCTACCTTTGGAGACAATGGAGGAGCGAAGCTTTGGGGATGGAGTCAAGCTGTTGGAAAGTTGCAGCGCTTTCTGTGGCGGCTGCAGAGACCAAGGTGGGAGAGACATGTTTTGTTGCAGCTGGGGCAGATGAGATTTCTCATGAGAATTCCTAGCTATTTAAATGCTGATGAATTTTCAGGATGACATTTTAAAGAGGGTGGGGGAAGCAAACATGCAGAATTGTAGGGAACTGAACTTAAGACTGAACAGTGGTACCTTGGAAGCCAAATGGAATCCATTCCGGAAGACCGTTTGACTTCCAAAACATTCGGGAACCAAGGAAGCTCCAGCAGCCAATCAGAAATCAAAGAAGATACACTGGACATTCGAGTTCCAAAAGAACATTGGCAAACCGGAACACTCATTTCCGGGTTTCAACAACTTTTTTTGAAAAAATCCCTAAGCCGCGCGGTCACAATTTCAGCAAAAATCTGACGTTCTGAAATTCACTCAAAAATGGTGGCAAACTGTTGCAAGTGATCCCCTGAAAGGTTTTTCAGTTGAAACAGATGGGTTTTTATCATCGGAAACAGAATTAGCCCTCGATGTCTGAACAACTTTTTTTTTTTTAAAATCCCTAAACCGCGGGGTCACAATTTCAGCAAAAATCTGACGTTCTGCAATTCACTCAAAAATGGTGCCAAACTGTTGAAAACTATCCCCAGAAAGGTTTTTCGGTGGAAACAGATGGGTTTTTATCATCGGAAACAGAATTAGCCCTCGACGTCTCAACAACTTTTTTTGAAAAAATCCCTAAGCCGCGTGGTCACAATTTCTGATAAAAATCTGACGTTCTGCAATTCACTCAAAAATGTTGGCAAACTGCTGCAAGTGATCCCCTGAAATGTTTTTGGGTGGAAACAGATGGGTTTTTATCATCGGAAACAGAATTAGCCCTCGACGTCTGAACAACTTTTTTTGGAAAAAACCCCTAAGGAGCGCGGTCACAATTTCTGCTAAAAATCTGACGTTCTGCAATTCACCCAAAAATGTTGGCAAACTGTTGCAAGTGATCCCCTGAAATGTTTTCCGGTGTGAACAGATGGGTTTTTATTATCGGAAACAGAATTAGCCCTCGACGTCTGAACAACCTTTTTTTCAAAAAATCCCTAAGCCGCGCAGTCAGAATTTCAGGAAAAACCTGACGTTCTGCAATTCACTCAAAAAAGGTGGCAAACTGTTGCAAGTGATCCCCTGAAATGTTTTTTGGTGTAAACAGATGGCTTTTGATTATCGGAAACAGAATTAGCCCTCGACGTCTGAACAACTTTCTTTGAAAAAATCCCTAAGGCGCGCGGTCACAATTTCTGCTAAAAATCTGACGTTCTGCAATTCACTCAAAAATGTTGACAAACTGTTGCAAGTGATCCCCTGAAAGGTTTTTTGGTGGAAAGAGATGGGTTTTTATCATCGGAAACAGAATTAGCCCTCGACGTCTGAACAACTTTTTTTTAAAAAATCCCTAAGCCGCGCGGTCACAATTTCAGCAAAAATCTGACGTTCTGCAATTCACTCAAAAATGGTGCCAAACTGTTGAAAACGATCCCCTGAAAGGTTTTTCGGTGGAAACACATGGGTTTTTATTATCGGAAACAGAATTAGCCCTCGACGTCTGAACAACTTTTTTTGAAAAAATCCCTAAGGCGCGCGGTCACAATTTCTGCTAAAAATCTGACGTTCTGCAATTCACTCAAAAATGTTGGCAAACTGCTGCAAGTGATCCCCTGAAATGTTTTTTGGTGGAAACAGATGGGTTTTTATCATCGGAAACAGAATTAGCCCTCGACGTCTGAACAACTTTTTTTGAAAAACCCCCCTAAGGAGCGCGGTCACAATTTCTGCTAAAAATCTGACGTTCTGCAATTCACTCAAAAATGTTGGCAAACTGTTGCAAGTGATCCCCTGAAATGTTTTCCGGTGTAAACAGATGGGTTTTTATTATCGGAAACAGAATTAGCGCTCGACGTCTGAACAACCTTTTTTGAAAAAATCCCTAAGCCGCGCGGTCAGAATTTCAGGAAAAAGCTGATGTTCTGCAATTCACTCAAAAATGGTGCCAAACTGTTGCAAACGATTCCCTGAAAGGTTTTTGGGTGGAAACAGATGGGTTTTTATCATCAGAAACAGAATTAGCCCTCGACGTCTGAACAACTTTTTTTGAAAATATCCCTAAGCCGCGCGGTCACAATTTCTGCTAAAAATCTGACGTTCTGCAATTCACTCAAAAATGTTGGCAAACTGTTGCAAGTGATCCCCTGAAATGTTTATCGGGTGAAACAGATGGGTTTTTATCATCGGAAACAGAATTAGCCCACGATGTCTGAACAACTTCTTTTGAAAAAATCCCTAAGCCGCGCGGTCACAATTTCAGAAAAAAATCTGATGTTCTGTAGTTCACTCAAAAATGGTGCCATACTGTTGAAAACGATCCCCTGAAAGGTTTTTTGGTGGAAACAGATGGGTTTTTATCATCGGAAACAGAATTAGCCCTCGACGTCTGAACAACTTTTTTTGAAAAAATCCCTAAGGCGCGCGGTCACAATTTCTGCTAAAAATCTGACGTTCTGCAATTCACTCAAAAATGTTGGCAAACTGTTGCAACTGAACCCCTAAAAGGTTTTTTGGTGGAAAGAGATGGGTTTTTATTATCGGAAACAGAATTAGCCCTCGACGTCTGAACAACTATTTTTGAAAAAACCCCTAAGCCGCGCGGTCACAATTTCTGCTAAAAATCTGACGTTCTGCAATTCACTCAAAAATGTTGGCAAACTGTTGCAACTGAACCCCTAAAAGGTTTTTTGGTGGAAAGAGATGGGTTTTTATTATCGGAAACAGAATTAGCCCTCGACGTCTGAACAACTATTTTTGAAAAAATCCCTAAGCCGCGCGGTCACAATTTCTGTTAAAAATCTGACCTTCTGCAATTCACTCAAAAATGTTGGCAAACTGTTGCAAGTGATCCCCTGAAATCGTTTTCGGGGGAAACAGATGGGTTTATATCATCGGAAACAGAATTAGCCCCCGACGTCTGAACAACTTTTTTTAAAAAAATCCCTAAGCCGCAAGGTCACAATTTCTGCTAAAAATCTGACGTTCTGCAATTCACTCAAAAATGTTGGCAAACTGTTGCAAGTGATCCCCTGAAATGTTTTTCGGTGGAAACAGATGGGCTTATATCATCGGAAACAGAATTAGCCCTCGACGTCTGAACAATTTCTTTGAAACAATCCCTAAGCCGCGCGGTCACAATTTTCTGCAAAAATCTGACGTTCTGCAATTCACTCAAAAATGGTGCCAAACTGTTGAAAACGATCCCCTAAAAGGTTTTTTGGTGGAAACACATGGATTTTTATTATCGGAAACAGAATTAGCCCCCGTCGTCTGAACAACTTTTTTTAAAAAAATCCCTAAGCCGCGCGGTCACAATTTCAGCAAAAATCTGACGTTCTGCAATTCACTCAAAAATGGTGCCAAACTGTTGAAAACGATCCCCTCAAAGGTTTTTCGGTGGAAACAGATGGGTTTTTATTATCGGAAACAGAATTAGCCCTCGACGTCTGAACAACGTTTTTTAAAAAAATCCCTAAGCCGCGCGGTCACAATTTCTGCCAAAAATCTGACGTTCTGCAATTCACTAAAAAATGGTGCCAAACTGTTGCAAACGATCCCCTGAAATGTTTTTCAGTGGAAACAGATGGGTTTTTATCATCGGAAACAGAATTAGCCCTTGACGTCTGAACGACTTTTTTTGA
Source organism: Podarcis bocagei (assembly GCF_964188305.1). NCBI lineage: Eukaryota > Metazoa > Chordata > Lepidosauria > Squamata > Lacertidae > Podarcis > Podarcis bocagei. The sequence goes on along the minus strand of NC_138132.1, from coordinate 85,654,977 downwards.
AAAAATCCCTAAGCCGCGCGGTCACAATTTCAGCAAAAATCTGTCGTTCTGCAATTCACTCAAAAATGTTGGCAAGCTGTTGGAAACGATCCCCTGAAATGTTTTTCGGTGTAAACACATGGGTTTTTATTATCGGAAACAGAATTAGCCCTCGACGTCTGAACAATTTTTTTGAAAAAATCCCTAAGTCGCGCGGTCACAATTTCAGCAAAAATCTGACGTTCTGCAATTCACTCAAAAATGTTGGCAAACTGTTGCAACTGAACCCCTAAAAGGTTTTTTGGTGGAAAGAGATGGGTTTTTATTATTGGAAACAGAATTAGTCCTCGACGTCTGAAGAACTATTTTTGAAAAAATCCCTAAGCCGCGCGGTCACAATTTCTGCTAAAAAACTGACCTTCTGCAATTCACTCAAAAATGTTGGCAAACTGTTGCAAGTGATCCCCTGAAATGTTTATCGGGTGAAACAGATGGGTTTTTATCATCGGAAACAGAATTAGCCCACGATGTCTGAACAACTTTTTTTGAAACAATCCCTAAGCCGCGTGGTCACAATCTCAGCAAGAATCTGAGGTTCTGCAATTCACTCAAAATGTTGGTAACTGTTGCAAACGATCCCCTGAAATGTTTTTTGGTGGAAACAGATGGGTTTTTATTACGGGAAATAGAATTAGCCCTGGACGTCTGAACAACTTTTTTTGAAAAATTCCCTAAGGCGCGCGGTCACAATTTCTGCTAAAAATCTGACGTTCTGCAATTCACTCAAAAATGTTGGCAAACTGCTGCAAGTGATCCCCTGAAATGTTTTTTGATGGAAACAGATGGGTTTTTATCATCGGAAACAGAATTAGCGCTCGACGTCTGAACAACTATTTTTGAAAAAATCCCTAAGGAGCGCGGTCACAATTTCTGCTAAAAATCTGACGTTCTGCAATTCACTCAAAAATGTTGGCAAACTGTTGCAAGTGATCCCCTGAAATGTTTTCCGGTGTAAACAGATGGGTTTTTATTATCGGAAACAGAATTAGCCCCCGACGTCTGAACAACTTTTTTTGAAAAAATCCCTAAGCCGCGCAGTCACAATTTCTGCTAAAAATCTGACGTTCTGCAATTCACTCAAAAATGGTGCCAAAAATAAGTGTTTGTTTGTTTTCTAAAATTTTGTAAAACCAATAAAAATTTTATAAAAACAAAAAACAAAAATGGTGCCAAACTGTTGAAAACGATCCTCTGAAAGGTTTTTCGGTGGAAACACATGGGTTTTTATTATCGGAAACAGAATTAGCCCTCGACGTCTGAACAACTTTGTTTGAAAAAATCCCTAAGCCTCGCGGTCACAATTTCTGCTAAAAATCTGACGTTCTGCAATTCACTCAAAAATGTTGGCAAACTGCTGCAAGTGATCCCCTGAAATGTTTTTTGGTGGAAACAGATGGGTTTTTATCATCGGAAACAGAATTAGCGCTCGACGTCTGAACAACTTTTTTTGAAAAAATCCCTAAGGAGCGCGGTCACAATTTCTGCTAAAAATCTGACGTTCTGCAATTCACTCAAAAATGTTGGCAAACTGTTGCAAGTGATCCCCTGAAATGTTTTCCGGTGGAAACAGATGGGTTTTTATCATCGGAAACAGAATTAGCCCTCGACGTCTCAACAACTTTTTTTGAAAAAATCCCTAAGCCTCGCGGTCACAATTTCTGCTAAAAATCTGAAGTTCTGCAATTGACTCAAAAATGGTGCCAAACTGTTGCAAACGATCCCCTGAAATGTTTTTCAGTGGAAACAGATGGGTTTATATCATCAGAAACAGAATTAGCCCTCGAGGTCTGAACAACTTTTTTTGAAAAAATCCCTAAGCCTCGCGGTCACAATTTCTGCTAAAAATCTGACGTTCTGCAATTCACTCAAAAATGTTGGCAAACTGTTGCAAGTGATCCCCTGAAATCTTTCTCGTTGGAAACAGATGGGTTTATATCATCGGAAACAGAATTAGCCCCCGTAGTCTGAACAACTTTTTTTAAAAAAATCCCTAAGCCGCGCGGTCACAATTTCAGGAAAAATCTGACGTTCTGCAATTCACTCAAAAATGGTGCCAAACTGTTGAAAACGATCCCCTCAAAGGTTTTTAGGTGGAAACAGATGGGTTTTTATTATCGGAAACAGAATTAGGCCTCGAAGCCTGAACAACTTTTTTTTTAAAAAAACCCTAAGCCGCGCGGTCACAATTTCTGCCAAAACTCTGACGTTCTGCAATTCACTCAAAAATGTTGGCAAACTGTTGCAACTGAACCCCTAAAAGGTTTTTTGGTGGAAAGAGATGGGTTTTTATTATTGGAAACAGAATTAGTCCTCGACGTCTGAAGAACTATTTTTGAAAAAATCCCTAAGCCGCGCTGTCAGGGGTTCAGGAGCAGAGGCAAGGGCAAGGGAGGAAACAGAGAGCGAGGGGGAGGAGGCAGAAGAAAAGATGAGTGATGACGACGACCTGAGATCTCCGAGTCTTTCCAGTGAATCAGAAGATTCACAGAAAGGAGCACCAGTGGCCAGGGCAAGGGGGGAGCCTAGGGGGACACCCCAGGAAGATAGAGCCAGAGGGGACTCAGAGGAGAGCAGTTGGAAATCGGGACCAGCGTCACAGCCAGAGAGCAGGGAAGAGGAAGAGCGCCAGAGATCAAGCGCTGGCAGCTCGCAACAGGGGGGAGGGCACGAGTCAGGAGTGGCCACACCTCCATCGGGGAGCGAAGAAACGGTCAGACGGAAAGTGGAAGGTTGGGCGCGCGCGCCAAGTTCAAATGCACAGGAAAGTGACGCAGTAGGCAGCCAGGAAAGGGAGCCAGGTCCTAAAGCCCGGCGCAAGGAGACAGGGAGTTCCGGGGGGTCGGCGTCAGAAGAATCCCGGAAGGAAGAGACCCCGGGGGGCAGAGGGACCCAGAGGAGAACAGTCAGGCGGAAAAGGTGGAGCAGGGCTAGGATATTAAGTTGGTGCACAAGGGGCGGAGACTCAGACGGAGCTTCGCCGATCTAGCCATTAGACGTAGAGTTGCACGCAGCAGCTTGAGAATGGAAACTGTAACTCAATAAAGACTTTTACTTAATGACCGCTGGCTAGCGTGATCCTCTGTGAGCTAGGATCTTGAAGCAGCTCTGACAGTAAGCTCCGTCTCCTTATTGTGGGCATCTACAGCCTCGAGGAGAGGAGAGAAGCAGGTGCCTGCTAGCTAGCTCACGAACGGCAGACAACATGACGGCTGAGCAGCAGATAGAGGAACTCAGAAAAGCAGTGTCACAACTGAATGCTGAGGCTCTCGCATCCACGAAGAGAGAGGAGGAGGCAGCTGCCGCCTGCAGGGATCTCCAGGTCAGGTTGGACATGCTTACGAAGCAAGGGCAACTGACACCCAAACAGGAGGGAATTGGGTTGGCGAGACGAACAGGCGGTCTGGTCTCTCACTTCGATGGGAACCTGCAGCAGTACCCCAACTTTAGAGCAGATGTAATGTGCGCACTGGAACTGCTGAAAAAAGACTTTAGAGATGAGCAAGAGAAAGTGGGGTTCATCATGTCCCATTTGCATGGGGAAGCTAAAGCATGGCTGCGCAATTTGTGGAGGGATAAGGATCCGGCGCTCCAAAATGCGGATGCCTTTATTAAAGCGATGGATGGGTGTTTTTTATCAAGCATTGACGTGGATCTTGCTCGGCAGCAGATACATGGACTGAAACAAGGGAGGGCCAGCGTAAGGCAGTATCATGCCCGCTTTTTCGCTTTGGTCAGTGCTCTGGAATGGGACAGGGATTCGGCTCCTGTAAGAGACCTGTTTTGGGAGGGATTGCACGGCTCTGTTAAAGATGAAATTGCCAGGGGGGAGAGACCCCGGACCACGCAGGAGATCGTTCAGAGGGCGCTAGCCGTGGGGGTGCGGCTGGAAGAACGTCCGTGGAGCAGGGACGAAGGGCGTGGAGGGCGCGAACCAGCCAGGGGCTCCTCCTTCCTTCCCAGAGAAGCAGCGCGTGCGCAATCCACGCCTCCGCCAGGAGGAGGGGTGGAACCTATGGAGGTTGGAAGTGCAAGGGCTCAGTCAGCAGCCAGAGCCCTAGCACCGACAACAGTGAAAGCGAAGCCTCCTAGAGGGAACAGGAAGTGTTACATCTGCGAGGATCCAGGGCATATGGCGAAAGAGTGTCCCCGGAGGCTCCACAAGCACACTGCAGCCTCAGCAATGGTAACTGCAGCAACGCAACAAGGAGGACCACAGCAGGGAAACGACGATGTCTGGCTGGAGGAAGAGGCACTGGGGCCCAGCCAGACGTGTCAGTGAAGAAGTCCCCGGAGATTTCACAGCCCATGGACCCCCTCCCGCCCAAACCAGTAGTGAGGCTCACCGCATCGCTCCAGCTGCCCAATGGAATCACCATGGACGTGCCGCTCACCATTGACTCGGGAAGCAATGCGGACTTTATAGGGCAGGACTTTGTAGACCGGCACGCTATACAGTTGCTGCCGGCCACGCTGCCCCTGCAGGTGGTCACGGTGGATGGCAGAGAGCTGCTAGGGGGGCAAGTGGTGAAGCAGACGCCACCAATGGTGATGCGCCTTGGGAATCACAGGGAAATCATCAGCTTCAACGTCACTCAACTATCGGACACGCCCATTGTATTGGGCATGAGTTGGCTGGACAAGCACAGCCCAACGCTGGCTTGGTACCGGAGGCAGCTGACCTTCGGCTCTTCCTTTTGTGCTGAACACTGCATCGTGCCCCGGCAGGAAGGAGAGGAAGAGGAGTCACAGCTGCTGCTAGGCACGCTGCAAGCGATTCCCCACAAGTACGCAGAATTTTTGGAGGTTTTCTGCGAGAAGGAGGCAGACAGGCTACCCCCCCACAGACCATATGACTGCAAAATTGACCTGCTGCCGGGGGCGGCGCTGCCCAAAGGGAAGCTGTATTCCATGTCTGAGGACGAACTGCAGGAACTCAAAGAGTTCATAGATCATAATTTGGAGCGCGGTTTCATCCGGGAGTCCAAGGCAGCGGGGGGCAGTCCTGTATTCTTTGTTAAGAAGCGGGACACGCCCCAAAAAAGACTTGTGGTGGACTATCGCATCTTAAACAGTGTGACCAAGCCATCGGACTTCCCCATGCCCCGAATCGACGACCTCCTCGCAAAGGTACGGAAGGGCAGCGTGTTCACCAAGTTAGACCTGCGAGGGGCGTACAACCTCATTCGCATGCGGGAAGGAGATGAGTGGAAGACAGCCATGTTCACGCCTCTGGGCACCTACGAATATAGAGTTATGCCTTTTGGATTGCAAAATGGCTCCCACGTTTTTCAAGCGTTCATGCATCACGTGTTGGCGGGGCTCCTCTACAAGACGTGCGTCTGTTTCTTAGATGACATCCTGATCTTTTCGGAATCGCAGCAGGAGCATGACAGACACGTCAAAGAAGTGCTAAGCAGGCTACAGCAGCATAGGCTCTACGCCAAGCTGGAGAAGTGCCAATTCGACGTGACGGAGGTGGATTTTCTGGGCTACAAGTTGTCTGACAAGGGGCTCGCCATGGACAGCGCCAAGGTTCGAGCGGTGTTGGACTGGAAGAGCCCACGCAACCGGAAGGAGGTCCAACGGTTTGTCGGCTTCGCGAACTTCTATCGCAAGTTTATCAAAGGCTTCGCTATGCAGACAGCGGCCATCACGGACACGCTTAGCTCCAAGAAAAAGAAGTTCATCTGGACAGAGCAGGCGGAGCAGTCCTTTCAGGCACTCAAGCGTCTCTTCGCGTCAGAAGAGCAGCTGCTGCATGTCGACCCCAGCAGGCCGATGAGGGTGGAGACAGACGCCTCGGACAGAGCCGTGGGAGCAGTCCTGCTGCAGAAAGACCCGCAGGGGGTTTGGCGGCCGGGAGCGTTTTACTCCAGGAAGCTCAGCAAGTCCGAACAGAACTACACCATCTGGGACAGGGAGTTGCTGGCCATTCATGCAGCATTCAAAGCATGGAGGCACTTCCTGATCGGCGCCAAGCACACGGTGCAGGTCTGCACGGACCACAAGAATCTGGAGCACTGGCGCACGGCACAGTTCCTGAACCAAAGGCAGATACGTTGGACAGAGTTTTTTGCGGACTTCGACTTCCGGATAGAGTATGTCCCCGGAGACACCAACGTCATAGCGGATGCCCTATCCCGTAAACCACAATACCTGGAGGAGGCGAAGCCAGCGACGGTCATGCACATCTTCGCACCGACAGCATGGGCGTGCGCTTCGGCAACGGTTGACCTGGATGCGGTACGGCGAGCGTTGCAGGACGACTCTTTCGCACAAGCTAAATTGGCAGAGGTGCACAGGGGCACGGCGACAACCAACGAGTTCCAGGAGCGCGATGGATTGCTCATCCGTAAGGGGGCCATCTACGTGCCGGGAGACGAACTTCGCGCCAAGGTACTGCAGCAGTTGCACGACGCGCCCACTGCCGGGCACTTTGGCACGGAGAAGACGATGGAATTGGTCGCCAGGGACTTCTGGTGGCCCGGAATGAGAGGGGAGGTCGCGGACTACGTGGCGAGGTGTGACACCTGCCAGAGGGCCAAACCGGTGCACAAACCGCCGGCCGGACTGTTGGAACCGCTGCAAACTCCGGTCGAACCATGGGAGAGAGTGGCCCTGGACTTTGTCACGGATCTGCCCAGCTCGAGGGGAAAGACGGCCGTGCTGGTGGTGGTGGACTTGTTCTCCAAGATGGCACATTTCATTCCGTGTGCCAAGGTGGCCACGGCGGAGCAAACCGCCAAACTGTTCATAGACCACGTGTTCAAGGTTCACGGTCTGCTACGGTCTATTCTGTCCGACCGGGGGCGACAGTTCATCTCGAATTTCTGGCAGAAGCTGATGGGCTTCCTGAACGTCAAGATCAACCTGGCGTCGGCGAGACACCCGCAGACCAACGGGCAGGCGGAGCGGGTCAATGCCATCATGCAGCAGTACCTGAGATGTTATGCGAATCAACAGCCTGCGACGTGGGTGGATTACCTGCCGCTCGCCGAGTTTGCCTACAACAACACGAAGCACGTGTCCACGGGGGTCACGCCGTTCTTCGCCAACAACGGGAGGCACCCCAGAACCTTCCCGGGACTGGAAAGGATGGGGGAGGGGGAGCCGCAGACAGCAGATGCGTTCGCGTCGGAGTTGCAGGAGGTCCACGATCAGCTGCGGCGGCACCTGGAGCTGGCCAAACATGCATACAAGGTGCAAGCGGACAAACACAGAAGGGTTGGCGAAGAGATCCATGTGGGAGACTGGGTCTGGTTAGCAGCCCACGCAGTGCCGGCCAGGTCGTTGGCCAAGAAGAAGCTGGGGCATAAGCAACTGGGGCCCTACCAAGTCGAAGAGCAGGTCAACCCGGTGGCTTTCAGGCTGGCGCTTCCGGAGGGTTCCAGAATGCATCCGGTGTTCCACAGATCGGTGCTCACTCCCTACAAGGCACCGCACAGGTTTCAGGAACCCGGAACGGCACCGAGTCCGCTCAGAGAAGGAACCGGGCACGCGGGAGTGGCACAGGAGGAACGCATCAACGAAGTCACGGAGATTTTGGACTCCAGATGGGGGGAAGAAGGGGTAGAATACCTTCTCGCCAAGGAGGGCACCCCGGCCAGTGCGAATAGCTGGGTGCCGGGCTACGCCTTGGACGAACCTCTGCTCAAAGACGAGTTTCATGCCCTCTTCCCACATAGACCAATGCCAGCAGACTTTTTCTACGACTGGCTTTTCACGCCCACGCTTTCTGCCAGCACGTTCCGGGGGTTCGACTCGGACGAGGACCTGATACGAGACGCCCGTTCCCCGGAGGGGTCACCCTCGGGATCTGCCTCAGAACCCTCGTATTGGTGGGACGATAGACCAGAGGAGCAGTGGCGCAGGAAGTGGCAGGAAGGTCCAGGACGAGCAACGCCGCCAGGAGGAAGTGAGCTAGGATCTTGAAGCAGCTCTGACACGCGCGGTCACAATTTCTGCTAAAAAACTGACCTTCTGCAATTCACTCAAAAATGTTGGCAAACTGTTGCAAGTGATCCCCTGAAATGTTTATGGGTTGAAACAGATGGGTTTCTATCATCGGAAACAAAATTAGCCCCCGACGTCTGAACAATTTCTTTGAAACAATCCCTAAGCCGCGCGGTCACAATTTCAGCAAAAATCTGACGTTCTGCAATTCACTCAAAAATGGTGCCAAACTGTTGAAAACGATCCCCTGAAAGGTTTTTCGGTGGAAACACATGGGTTTTTATTATCGGAAACAGAATTAGCCCCCGACGTCTGAAGAACTATTTTTGAAAAAATCCCTAAGTCACAATTTCTGCTAAAAAACTGACCTTCTGCAATTCACTCAAAAATGTTGGCAAACTGTTGCAAGTGATCCCCTGAAATGTTTATGGGTTGAAACAGATGGGTTTTTATCATCGGAAACAAAATTAGTCCCCGACGTCTGAACAACTTTTTTTAAAAAAATCCCAAAGCCGCGCGGTCACAATTTCTGCTAAAAATCTGACGTTCTGCAATTCACTCAAAAATGGTGCCAAACTGTTGAAAACGATCCCCTGAAAGGTTTTTCGGTGGAAACACATGGGTTTTTATTATCGGAAACAGAATTAGCCCTCGACGTCTGAACAACTTTTTTTTGAAAAAACCCCTAAGCCGCGCGGTCACAATTTCTGCTAAAAATCTGACGTTCTGCAATTCACTCAAAAATGTTGGCAAACTGCTGCAAGTGATCCCCTGAAATGTTTTTTGGTGGAAAGAGATGGGTTTTTATCATCGGAAACAGAATTAGCCCCCGTAGTCTGAACAACTTTTTTTTAAAAAATCCCTAAGCCGCGCGGTCACAATTTCAGCAAAAATCTGACGTTCTGCAATTCACTCAAAAATGGTGCCAAACTGTTGCAAACGATCCCCTGAAAGGTTTTTGGGTGGAAACAGATGGGTTTTTATTATCGGAAACAGAATTAGCCCTCAAAGTCTGAACAACTTTTTTTGAAAAAACCCCTAAGCCGCGCGGTCACAATTTCAGCAAAAATCTGACGTTCTGCAATTCACTCAAAAATGTTGGCAAGCTGTTGGAAACGATCCCCTGAAATCTTTTTCGGTGTAAACAGATGGTTTTTTATTATCAGAAACAGAATTAGCCCTCGACGTCTGAACAACTTTTTTTGAAAAAATCCCTAAGCCGCGCGGTCACAATTTCTGCTAAAAATCTGACGTTCTGCAATTCACTCAAAAATGTTGGCAAACTGTTGGCCAAACTGTTGCAAACGATCCGCTGAAAGGTTTTTTGGTGGAAACAGATGGGTTTTTATCATCGGAAACAGAATTAGCCCTCGACGTCTGAACAACTTTTTTTGAAAAAATCCCTAAGCCGCGCGGTCACAATTTCAGCAAAAATCTGACGTTCTGCAATTCACTCAAAAATGTTGGCAAGCTGTTGGGAACGATCCCCTGAAATGTTTTTCGGTGTAAACAGATGGCTTTTTATTATCGGAAACAGAATTAGCCCTCGACGTCTGAACAACTTTTTTTGCAAAAAATCCCTAAGCCGCGCGGTCACAATTTCAGCAGAAATCTGACGTTCTGCAATTCACTCAAAAATGGTGCCAAACTGTTGCAAACGATCCCCTGAAATGTTTTTTGGTGGAAACAGATGGGTTTTTATCATCGGAAACAGAATTAGCCCTCGACGTCTGAACAACTTTTTTTGAAAAAATCCCTAAGGCGCGCGGTCACAATTTCTGCTAAAAATCTGACGTTCTGCAATTCACTCAAAAATGTTGGCAAACGGTTGCAAGTGATCCCCTGAAATGTTTTTTGGTGGAAACAGATGGGTTTTTATCATCGGAAACAGAATTAGCCCTCGACGTCACAACAACTTTTTTTGAAAAAATCCCTAAGGCGCGCGGTCACAATTTCAGCAAAAATCTGACGTTCTGCAATTCACTCAAAAATGTTGCCAAACTGTTGGAAACGATCCCCTGAAATGTTTTTCGGTGGAAACAGATGGGTATTTATTATTGGAAACAGAATTAGACCTCGACGTCTGAACAACTTTTTTTGCAAAAAATCCCTAAGCCGCGCGGTCACAATTTCAGCAGAAATCTGACGTTCTGCAATTCACTCAAAAATGGTGCCAAACTGTTGCAAACGATCCGCTGAAAGGTTTTTTGGTGGAAACAGATTGGTTTTTATCATCGGAAACAGAATTAGCCCTCGACGTCTGAACAACTTTTTTTGAAAAAATCCCTAAGGCGCGCGGTCACAATTTCTGCTAAAAATCTGACGTTCTGCAATTCACTCAAAAATGTTGGCAAACTATTGCAAGTGATCCCCTGAAATCTTTTTCGGTGGAAACAGATGGGTTTATATCATCGGAAACAGAATTAGCCCCCGTCGACTGAACAACTTTTTTTAAAAAAATCCCTAAGCCGCGCGGTCACAATTTCAGCAAAAATCTGACCTTCTGCAATTCACTCAAAAATGTTGGCAAACTGTTGCAAGTGATCCCCTGAAATCTTTTTCGGTGGAAACAGATGGGTTTTTATCATCGGAAACAGAATTAGCCCTCGACGTCTGAACAACTTTTTTTGAAAAAATCCCTAAGCCGCGCGGTCACAATTTCAGCAGAAATCTGACGTTCTGCAATTCACTCAAAAAAGGTGCCAAACTGTTGCAAACGATCCGCTGAAAGGCTTTTTGGTGGAAACAGATTGGTTTTTATCATCGGAAACAGAATTAGCCCTCGACGACTGAACAACTTTTTTTAAAAAAATCCTTAAGCCGCGGGGTCACAATTTCAGCAAAAATCTGACTTTCTGCAATTCACTCAAAAATGTTGGCAAGCTTTTGGAAACGATCCCCTGAAATGTTTTTCGATGTAAACACATGGGTTTTTATTATCGGAAACAGAATTAGCCCTCGACGTCTGAACAACTTTTTTTTAAAAAAAATCCCTAAGCCGCGCGGTCACAATTTCTGCTAAAAATCTGACTTTCTGCAATTTACTCAAAAATGGTGCCAAACTCTTGCAAACGATCCCCTGAAATGTTTTTCGGTGGAAACAGATGGGTTTTTATCATCGGAAACAGAATTAGCCCTCGACGTCTGAACAACTTTTTTTGAAAAAATCCCTAAGGCGCGCGGTCACAATTTCAGCAAAAATCTGACGTTCTGCAATTCACTCAAAAATGGTGCCAAACTGTTGCAAACGATCCCCTGAAATGTTTTTCGGTGTAAACAGATGGGTTTTTATTATCGGAAACAGAATTAGCCCTCGACGTCTGAACAACTTTTTTTGAAAAAATCCCTAAGGCGCGCGGTCACAATTTCTGCTAAAAATCTGACGTTCTGCAATTCACTCAAAAATGTTGGCAAACTGTTGCAAGTGATCCCCTGAAATGTTTTTTGGTGGAAACAGATGGGTTTTTATCATCGGAAACAGAATTAGCCCTCGACGTCTGAACAGCTTTTTTTGAAAAAATCCCTAAGGCGCGCGGTCACAATTTCAGCAGAAATCTGACGTTCTGCAATTCACTCAAAAATGTTGGCAAACGGTTGCAAGTGATCCCCTGAAATGTTTTTTGGTGGAAACAGATGGGTTTTTATCATCGGAAACAGAATTAGCCCTCGACGTCTGAACAACTTTTTTTTAAAAAATCCCTAAGCCGCGGGGTCACAATTTCAGCAAAAATCTGACGTTCTGCAATTCACTCAAAAATGTTGGCAAGCTGTTGGAAACGATCCCCTGAAATGTGTTTCGGTGTAAACACATGGGTTTTTATTATCGGAAACAGAATTAGCCCTCGACGTCTGAGCAACTTTTTTAAAAAAAAATCCCTAAGCCGCGCGGTCACAATTTCTGCTAAAAATCTGACGTTCTGCAATTCACTCAAAAATGGTGCCAAACTCTTGCAAACGATCCCCTGAAATGTTTTTCGGTGGAAACAGATGGGTTTTTATCATCGGAAACAGAATTAGCCCTCGACGTCTGAACAACTTTTTTTGAAAAAATCCCTAAGGCGCGCGGTCACAATTTCAGCAAAAATCTGACGTTCTGCAATTCACTCAAAAATGTTGGCAAGCTGTTGCAAACGATCCCCTGAAATGTTTTTCGGTGGAAACAGATGGCTTTTTATTATCGGAAATAGAATTAGCCCTCGACGTCTGAACAACTTTTTTTGAAAAAATCCCTAAGGCGCGCGGTTACAATTTCTGCTAAAAATCTGACGTTCTGCAATTCACTCAAAAATGTTGGCAAACTGTTGCAAGTGATCCGCTGAAATGTTTTTTGGTGGAAACAGATGGGTTTTTATCATCGGAAACAGAATTAGCCCTCGACGTCTGAACAACTTTTTTTGAAAAAACCCGGAAGGCGCTCGGTCACAATTTCTGCTAAAAATCTGACTTTCTGCAATTTACTCAAAAATGGTGCCAAACTCTTGCAAACGATCCCCTGAAATGTTTTTCGGTGGAAACAGATGGGTTTTTATCATAGGAAACAGAATTAGCCCTCGACGTCTGAACAACTTTTTTTGAAAAAATCCCTAAGGCGCGCGGTCACAATTTCAGCAAAAATCTGACGTTCTGCAATTCACTCAAAAATGGTGCCAAACTGTTGCAAACGATCCCCTGAAATGTTTTTCGGTGTAAACAGATGGGTTTTTATTATCGGAAACAGAATTATCCCTCGACGTCTGAACAACTTTTTTTGAAAAAATGCCTAAGGCGCGCGGTCACAATTTCTGCTAAAAATCTGACGTTCTGCAATTCACTCAAAAATGTTGGCAAACTGTTGCAAGTGATCCCCTGAAATGTTTTTTGGTGGAAACAGATGGGTTTTTATCATCGGAAACAGAATTAGCCCTCGACGTCTGAACAGCTTTTTTTGAAAAAATCCGTAAGGCGCGCGGTCACAATTTCAGCAGAAATCTGACGTTCTGCAATTCACTCAAAAATGTTGGCAAACGGTTGCAAGTGATCCCCTGAAATGTTTTTTGGTGGAAACAGATGGGTTTTTATCATCGGAAACAGAATTAGCCCTCGACGTCTGAACAACTTTTTTTTAAAAAATCCCTAAGCCGCGGGGTCACAATTTCAGCAAAAATCTGACGTTCTGCAATTCACTCAAAAATGTTGGCAAGCTGTTGGAAACGATCCCCTGAAATGTTTTTCGGTGTAAACACATGGGTTTTTATTATCGGAAACAGAATTAGCCCTCGACGTCTGAGCAACTTTTTTTAAAAAAAATCCCTAAGCCGCGCGGTCACAATTTCTGCTAAAAATCTGACGTTCTGCAATTCACTCAAAAATGGTGCCAAACTCTTGCAAACGATCCCCTGAAATGTTTTTCGGTGGAAACAGATGGGTTTTTATCATCGGAAACAGAATTAGCCCTCGACGTCTGAACAACTTTTTTTGAAAAAATCCCTAAGGCGCGCGGTCACAATTTCAGCAAAAATCTGACGTTCTGCAATTCACTCAAAAATGTTGGCAAGCTGTTGCAAACGATCCCCTGAAATGTTTTTCGGTGGAAACAGATGGCTTTTTATTATCGGAAACAGAATTAGCCCTCGACGTCTGAACAACTTTTTTTGAAAAAATCCCTAAGGCGCGCGGTTACAATTTCTGCTAAAAATCTGACGTTCTGCAATTCACTCAAAAATGTTGGCAAACTGTTGCAAGTGATCCGCTGAAATGTTTTTTGGTGGAAACAGATGGGTTTTTATCATCGGAAACAGAATTAGCCCTCGAGGTCTGAACAACTTTTTTTGAAAAAATCCCTAAGGCGCGCGGTCACAATTTCTGCTAAAAATCTGACGTTCTGCAATTTACTCAAAAATGGTGCCAAACTCTTGCAAACGATCCCCTGAAATGTTTTTCGGTGGAAACAGATGGGTTTTTATCATAGGAAACAGAATTAGCCCTCGACGTCTGAACAACTTTTTTTGAAAAAATCCCTAAGGCTCGCGGTCACAATTTCAGCAAAAATCTGACGTTCTGCAATTCACTCAAAAATGGTGCCAAACTGTTGCAAACGATCCCCTGAAATGTTTTTCGGTGTAAACAGATGGGTTTTTATTATCGGAAACAGAATTATCCCTCGACGTCTGAACAACTTTTTTTGAAAAAATGCCTAAGGCGCGCGGTCACAATTTCTGCTAAAAATCTGACGTTCTGCAATTCACTCAAAAATGTTGGCAAACTGTTGCAAGTGATCCCCTGAAATGTTTTTTGGTGGAAACAGATGGGTTTTTATCATCGGAAACAGAATTAGCCCTCGACGTCTGAACAGCTTTTTTTGAAAAAATCCCTAAGGCGCGCGGTCACAATTTCAGCAGAAATCTGACGTTCTGCAATTCACTCAAAAATGTTGGCAAACGGTTGCAAGTGATCCCCTGAAATGTTTTTTGGTGGAAACAGATGGGTTTTTATCATCGGAAACAGAATTAGCCCTCGACGTCTGAACAACTTTTTTTTAAAAAATCCCTAAGCCGCGGGGTCACAATTTCAGCAAAAATCTGACGTTCTGCAATTCACTCAAAAATGTTGGCAAGCTGTTGGAAACGATCCCCTGAAATGTTTTTCGGTGTAAACACATGGGTTTTTATTATCGGAAACAGAATTAGCCCTCGACGTCTGAGCAACTTTTTTTTAAAAAAATCCCTAAGCCGCGCGGTCACAATTTCTGCTAAAAATCTGACGTTCTGCAATTCACTCAAAAATGGTGCCAAACTCTTGCAAACGATCCCCTGAAATGTTTTTCGGTGGAAACAGATGGGTTTTTATCATCGGAAACAGAATTAGCCCTCGACGTCTGAACAACTTTTTTTGAAAAAATCCCTAAGGCGCGCGGTCACAATTTCAGCAAAAATGTGACGTTCTGCAATTCACTCAAAAATGTTGGCAAGCTGTTGCAAACGATCCCCTGAAATGTTTTTCGGTGGAAACAGATGGCTTTTTATTATCGGAAACAGAATTAGCCCTCGACGTCTGAACAACTTTTTTTGAAAAAATCCCTAAGGCGCGCGGTCACAATTTCTGCTAAAAATCTGACGTTCTGCAATTCACTCAAAAATGTTGGCAAACTGTTGCAAGTGATCCGCTGAAATGTTTTTTGGTGGAAACAGATGGGTTTTTATCATCGGAAACAGAATTAGCCCTCGACGTCTGAAGAACTTTTTTTGAAAAAACCCGGAAGGCGCTCGGTCACAATTTCTGCTAAAAATCTGACTTTCTGCAATTTACTCAAAAATGGTGCCAAACTCTTGCAAACGATCCCCTGAAATGTTTTTCGGTGGAAACAGATGGGTTTTTATCATAGGAAACAGAATTAGCCCTAGACGTCTGAACAACTTTTTTTGAAAAAATCCCTAAGGCGCGCGGTCACAATTTCAGCAAAAATCTGACGTTCTGCAATTCACTCAAAAATGGTGCCAAACTGTTGCAAACGATCCCCTGAAATCTTTTTCGGTGTAAACAGATGGGTTTTTATTATCGGAAACAGAATTATCCCTCGACGTCTGAACAACTTTTTTTGAAAAAATCCCTAAGGCGCGCGGTCACAATTTCTGCTAAAAATCTGACGTTCTGCAATTCACTCAAAAATGTTGGCAAACTGTTGCAAGTGATCCCCTGAAATGTTTTTTGGTGGAAACAGATGGGTTTTTATCATCGGAAACAGAATTAGCCCTCGACGTCTGAACAGCTTTTTTTGAAAAAATCCCTAAGGCGCGCGGTCACAATTTCAGCAGAAATCTGACGTTCTGCAATTCACTCAAAAATGTTGGCAAACGGTTGCAAGTGATCCCCTGAAATGTTTTTTGGTGGAAACAGATGGGTTTTTATCATCGGAAACAGAATTAGCCCTCGACGTCTGAACAACTTTTTTTGAAAAAATCCCTAAGGCGCGCGGTCACAATTTCAGCAAAAATCTGACGTTCTGCAATTCACTCAAAAATGGTGCCAAACTGTTGCAAACGATCCCCTGAAATCTTTTTCGGTGTAAACAGATGGGTTTTTATTATCGGAAACAGAATTATCCCTCGACGTCTGAACAACTTTTTTTGAAAAAATCCCTAAGGCGCGCGGTCACAATTTCTGCTAAAAATCTGACGTTCTGCAATTCACTCAAAAATGTTGGCAAACTGTTGCAAGTGATCCCCTGAAATGTTTTTTGGTGGAAACAGATGGGTTTTTATCATCGGAAACAGAATTAGCCCTCGACGTCTGAACAGCTTTTTTTGAAAAAATCCCTAAGGCGCGCGGTCACAATTTCAGCAGAAATCTGACGTTCTGCAATTCACTCAAAAATGTTGGCAAACGGTTGCAAGTGATCCCCTGAAATGTTTTTTGGTGGAAACAGATGGGTTTTTATCATCGGAAACAGAATTAGCCCTCGACGTCTGAACAACTTTTTTTAAAAAAATCCCTAAGCCGCGGGGTCACAATTTCAGCAAAAATCTGACGTTCTGCAATTCACTCAAAAATGTTGGCAAGCTGTTGGAAACGATCCCCTGAAATGTTTTTCGGTGTAAACACATGGGTTTTTATTATCGGAAACAGAATTAGCCCTCGACGTCTGAGCAACTTTTTTTTAAAAAAATCCCTAAGCCGCGCGGTCACAATTTCTGCTAAAAATCTGACGTTCTGCAATTCACTCAAAAATGGTGCCAAACTCTTGCAAACGATCCCCTGAAATGTTTTTTGGTGGAAACAGATGGGTTTTTATCATCGGAAACAGAATTAGCCCTCGACGTCTGAACAACTTTTTTTGAAAAAATCCCTAAGGCGCGCGGTCACAATTTCTGCTAAAAATCTGACGTTCTGCAATTCACTCAAAAATGTTGGCAAGCTGTTGCAAACGATCCCCTGAAATGTTTTTCGGTGGAAACAGATGGCTTTTTATTATCGGAAACAGAATTAGCCCTCGACGTCTGAACAACTTTCTTTGAAAAAATCCCTAAGGCGCGCGGTCACAATTTCTGCTAAAAATCTGACGTTCTGCAATTCACTCAAAAATGTTGGCAAACTGTTGCAAGTGATCCGCTGAAATGTTTTTTGGTGGAAACAGATGGGTTTTTATCATCGGAAACAGAATTAGCCCTCGACGTCTGAACAACTTTTTTTGAAAAAACCCGGAAGGCGCTCGGTCACAATTTCAGCAAAAATCTGACGTTCTGCAATTCACTCAAAAATGGTGCCAAACTGTTGCAAACGATCCCCTGAAATGTTTTTCGGTGGAAACAGATGGGTATTTATTATCGGAAACAGAATTAGCCCTCGACGTCTGAACAACTTTTTTTGAAAAAATCCCTAAGCCGCGCGTTCACAATTTCAGCAGAAATCTCACGTTCTGCAATTCACTCAAAAATGGTGCCAAACTGTTGCAAACGATCCGCTGAAAGGTTTTTTGGTGGAAACAGATGGGTTTTTATCATCGGAAACAGAATTAGCCTTCGACGTCTGAACAACTTTTTTTAAAAAAATCCCTAAGCCGCGCGCGCGGTCACAATTTCTGCTAAAAATCTGACGTTCTGCAATTCACTAAAAAATGGTGCCAAACTCTTGCAAACGATCCCCTGAAATGTTTTTTGGTGGAAACAGATGGGTTTTTATCATCGGAAACAGAATTAGCCCTCGACGTCTGAACAACTTTTTTTGAAAAAATCCCTAAGGCGCGCGGTCACAATTTCAGCAAAAATCTGACGTTCTGCAATTCACTCAAAAATGGTGTTAAACTGTTGCAAACGATCCCCTGAAATGTTTTTTGGTGGAAACAGATGGGTTTTTATTATCGGAAACAGAATTAGCCCTCGACGTCACAACAACTTTTTCGGAAAAGATCCCTAAGGCGCGCGGTCACAATTTCTGCTAAAAATCTGACCTTCTGCAATTCACTCAAAAATGTTGGCAAACTGTTGCAAGTGATCCCCTGAAATCTTTTTCGGTGGAAACAGATGGGTTTATATCATCGGAAACAGAATTAGCCCTCGACGTCTGAACAACTTTTTTAAAAAAAATCCCTAAGACGCGCGGTCACAATTTCAGCAAAAATCTGACGTTCTGCAATCCACTCAAAAATGGTGCCAAACTGTTGAAAACGATCCCCTCAAAGGTTTTTCGGTGGAAACACATGGGTTTTTATTATCGGAAACAGAATTAGCCCTCGACGTCTGAACAACTTTTTTTAGAAATAATCCCTAAGCCGCGCGGTCACAATTTCTGCCAAAAATCTGACGTTCTGCAATTCACTCAAAAATGGTGCCAAACTGTTGAAAACGATCCCCTCAAAGGTTTTTCGGTGGAAACACATGGGTTTTTATCATCGGAAACAGAATTAGCCCTCGACGTCTGAACAACTTTTTGAAAAAATCCCTAAGCCGCGCGGTCACAATTTCAGCAAAAATCTGACTTTCTGCAATTCACTCAAAAATGTTGGCAAACTGTTGCAAGTGATCCCCTGAAATCTTTTTCGCTGGAAACAGATGGGTTTATATCATCGGAAACAGAATTAGCCCTCGACGTCTGAACAACTTTTGAAAAAATCCCTAAGGCGCGCGGTCACAATTTCTGCTAAAAATCTGACGTTCTCCAATTCACTCAAAAATGTTGGCAAACGGTTGCAACTGATCCCCTGAAATGTTTTTTGGTGGAAACAGATGGGTTTTTATCATCGGAAACAGAATTAGCCCTCGACGTCTGAACAACTTTTTTTGAAAAAATCCCTAAGCCGCGCGGTCACAATTTCAGCAAAAATCTGACGTTCTGCAATTCACTCAAAAATGTTGGCAAGCTGTTGGAAACGATCCCCTGAAATGTTTTTCGGTGTAAACACATGGGTTTTTATTATCGGAAACAGAATTAGCCCTCGACGTCTGAACAACTTTTTTTTAAAAAATCCGTAAGCCGCGCGCGCGGTCACAATTTCTGCTAAAAATCTGACGTTCTGCAATTCACTCAAAAATGGTGCCAAACTGTTGCAAACGATCCCCTGAAATGTTTTTCGGTGGAAACAGATGGGTTTTTATCATCGGAAACAGAATTAGCCCTCGACGTCTGAACAACTTTTTTTGAAAAAATCCCTAAGGCGCTCGGTCACAATTTCTGCTAAAAATCTGACCTTCTGCAATTCACTCAAAAATGTTGGCAAACTGTTGCAAGTGATCCCCTGAAATCTTTTTCGGTGGAAACAGATGGGTTTATATCATCGGAAACAAAATTAGCCCCCGTCGACTGAACAACTTTTTTTAAAAAAATCCCTAAGCCGCGCGGTCACAATTTCAGCAAAAATCTGACGTTCTGCAATTCACTCAAAAATGGTGCCAAACTGTTGAAAACGATCCCCTCAAAGGTTTTTCGGTGGAAACACATGGGTTTTTATCATCGGAAACAGAATTAGCCCTCGACGTCTGAACAACATTTTGAAAAAATCCCTAAGCCGCGCGGTCACAATTTCAGCAAAAATCTGACTTTCTGCAATTCACTCAAAAATGTTGGCAAACTGTTGCAAGTGATCCCCTGAAATCTTTTTCGCTGGAAACAGATGGGTTTATATCATCGGAAACAGAATTAGCCCTCGACGTCTGAACAACTTTTGAAAAAATCCCTAAGGCGCGCGGTCACAATTTCTGCTAAAAATCTGACGTTCTCCAATTCACTCAAAAATGTTGGCAAACGGTTGCAACTGATCCCCTGAAATGTTTTTTGGTGGAAACAGATGGGTTTTTATCATCGGAAACAGAATTAGCCCTCGACGTCTGAACAACTTTTTTTGAAAAAATCCCTAAGCCGCGCGGTCACAATTTCTGCTAAAAATCTGACGTTCTCCAATTCACTCAAAAATGTTGGCAAACGGTTGCAAGTGATCCCCTGAAATGTTTTTTGGTGGAAACAGATGGGTTTTTATCATCGGAAACAGAATTAGCCCCCGTCGACTGAACAACTTTTTTTTAAAAAATCCCTAAGCCGCGCGGTCACAATTTCAGCAAAAATCTGACGTTCTGCAATATACTCAAAAATGGTGCCAAACTGTTGAAAACGATCCCCTCAAAGGTTTTTCGGTGGAAACACATGGGTTTTTATCATCGGAAACAGAATTAGCCCTCGACGTCTGAACAACTTTTTTTGAAAAAATCCCTAAGGCGCGCGGTCACAATTTCTGCTTAAAATCTGACGTTCTGCAATTCACTCAAAAATGTTGGCAAACTGTTGCAAGTGATCCCCTGAAATGTTTTTCGGCGGAAACACATGGGTTTTTATCATCGGAAACAGAATTAGCCCTCGACGTCTGAACAACTTTTGAAAAAATCCCTAAGGCGCGCGGTCACAATTTCTGCTAAAAATCTGACGTTCTCCAATTCACTCAAAAATGTTGGCAAACGGTTGCAACTGATCCCCTGAAACGTTTTTTGGTGGAAACAGATGGGTTTTTATCATCGGAAACAGAATTAGCCCTCGACGTCTGAACAACTTTTTTTGAAAAAATCCCTAAGCCGCGCGGTCACAATTTCTGCTAAAAATCTGACGTTCTGCAATTCACTCAAAAATGTTGGCAAACTGTTGCAAGTGATCCCCTGAAATGTTTTTTGGTGGAAACAGATGGCTTTTTATCATCGGAAACAGAATTAGCCCTCGACGTCTGAACAACTTTTTTTGAAAAAATCCCTAAGCCGCGCGGTCACAATTTCAGCAAAAATCTGACGTTCTGCAATTCACTCAAAAATGTTGGCAAGCTGTTGGAAACGATCCCCTGAAATGTTTTTCGGTGTAAACACATGGGTTTTTATTATCGGAAACAGAATTAGCCCTCGACGTCTGAACAACTTTTTTTAAAAAAAATCCCTAAGCCGCGCGGTCACAATTTCTGCTAAAAATCTGACGTTCTGCAATTCACTAAAAAATGGTGCCAAACTCTTGCAAACGATCCCCTGAAATGTTTTTTGGTGGAAACAGATGGGTTTTTATCATCGGAAACAGAATTAGCCCTCGAGGTCTGAACAACTTTTTTTGAAAAAATCCCTAAGGCGCGCGGTCACAATTTCTGCTAAAAATCTGACGTTCTCCAATTCACTCAAAAATGTTGGCAAACGGTTGCAAGTGATCCCCTGAAATGTTTTTTGGTGGAAACAGATGGGTTTTTATCATCGGAAACAGAATTAGCCCTCGACGTCTGAACAACTTTTTTTGAAAAAATCCCTAAGGCGCGCGGTCATAATTTCTGCTAAAAATCTGACGTTCTGCAATTCACTCAAAAATGGTGCCAAACTGTTGCAAACGATCCCCTGAAATGTTTTTCGGTGGAAACAGATGGGTTTTTATTATCGGAAACAGAATTAGCCCTCGACGTCACAACAACTTTTTTGGTAAAAATCCCTAAGGCGCGCGGTCACAATTTCTGCCAAAAATCTGACGTTCTGCAATTCACTCAAAAATGTTGGCAAGCTGTTGGAAACGATCCGCTGAAATGTTTTTCGGTGTAAACAGATGGCTTTTTTATTATCGGAAACAGAATTAGCCCTCGACGTCTGAACAACTTTTTTTGAAAAAATCCCTAAGCCTCGCGGTCACAATTTCTGCCAAAAATCTGACGTTCTCCAATTCACTCAAAAATGTTGGCAAACGGTTGCAACTGATCCCCTGAAATGTTTTTTGGTGGAAACACATGGGTTTTTATTATCGGAAACAGAATTAGCCCTCGAAGTCTGAACAACTTTTTTTTAAAAAAATCCCTTACCCTCGCGGTCACAATTTCTGCCAAAAATCTGACGTTCTGCAATTCACAAAAAAATGGTGCCAAACTGTTGCAAACGATCCCCTGAAATGTTTTTCAGTGGAAACAGATGGGTTTTTATTATCGGAAACAGAATTATCCCTCGACGTCTGAACAACTTTTTTTGAAAAAATCCCTAAGGCGCGCGGTCACAATTTCTGCTAAAAATCTGACGTTCTGCAATTCACTCAAAAATGTTGGCAAACTGTTGCAAGTGATCCCCTGAAATGTTTTTTGGTGGAAACAGATGGGTTTTTATCATCGGAAACAGAATTAGCCCTCGACGTCTGAACAACTTTTTTTAAAAAAATCCCTAAGCCGCGTGGTTACAATTTCATCAAAAATCTGACGTTCTGCAATTCACTCAAAAATGTTGGCAAGCTGTTGGAAACGATCCCCTGAAATGTTTTTCGGTGTAAACAGATGGCTTTTTATTATCGGAAACAGAATTAGCCCTCGACGTCTGAACAACTTTTTTTGAAAAAATCTCTAAGGCGCGCGGTCACAATTTCTGCTAAAAATCTGACGTTCTGCAATTCACTCAAAAATGGTGCCAAACTGTTGCAAGTGATCCCCTGAAATGTTTTTCGGTGGAAACAGATGGGTTTTTATCATCGGAAACAGAATTAGCCCTCGACGTCTGAACAACTTTTTTTGAAAAAATCCCTAAGCCGCGCGGTCACAATTTCAGCAAAAATCTGACGTTCTGCAATTCACTCAAAAATGTTGGCAAACGGTTGCAACTGATCCCCTGAAATGTTTTTTGGTGGAAACAGATGGGTTTTTATCATCGGAAACAGAATTAGCCCTCGACGTCTGAACAACTTTTTTTGAAAAAATCCCTAAGCCCCGTGGTCACAATTTCTGCTAAAAATCTGACGTTCTGCAATTCACTCTAAAATGTTGGCAAACTGCTGCAAGTGATCCCCTGAAATGTTTTTTGGTGGAAACAGATGGCTTTTTATCATCGGAAACAGAATTAGCCCTCGACGTCTGAACAACTTTTTTTGAAAAAATCCCTAAGCCGCGCGGTCACAATTTCAGCAAAAATCTGACGTTCTGCAATTCACTCAAAAATGTTGGCAAGCTGTTGGAAACGATCCCCTGAAATGTTTTTCGGTGTAAACACATGGGTTTTTATTATCGGAAACAGAATTAGCCCTCGACGTCTGAACAACTTTTTTTGAAAAAATCCCTAAGCCCCGTGGTCACAATTTCTGCTAAAAATCTGACGTTCTGCAATTCACTAAAAAATGGTGCCAAACTCTTGCAAACGATCCCCTGAAATGTTTTTTGGTGGAAACAGATGGGTTTTTATCATCGGAAACAGAATTAGCCCTCGAGGTCTGAACAACTTTTTTTGAAAAAATCCCTAAGGCGCGCGGTCACAATTTCTGCTAAAAATCTGACGTTCTCCAATTCACTCAAAAATGTTGGCAAACGGTTGCAAGTGATCCCCTGAAATGTTTTTTGGTGGAAACAGATGGGTTTTTATCATCGGAAACAGAATTAGCCCTCGACGTCTGAACAACTTTTTTTGAAAAAATCCCTAAGGCGCGCGGTCACAATTTCTGCTAAAAATCTGACGTTCTGCAATTCACTCAAAAATGGTGCCAAACTGTTGCAAACGATCCCCTGAAATGTTTTTCGGTGGAAACAGATGGGTTTTTATTATCGGAAACAGAATTAGCCCTCGACGTCACAACAACTTTTTTGGTAAAAATCCCTAAGGCGCGCGGTCACAATTTCTGCCAAAAATCTGACGTTCTGCAATTCACTCAAAAATGTTGGCAAGCTGTTGGAAACGATCCGCTGAAATGTTTTTCGGTGTAAACAGATGGCTTTTTTATTATCGGAAACAGAATCAGCCCTCGACGTCTGAACAACTTTTTTTGAAAAAATCCCTAAGCCTCGCGGTCACAATTTCTGCCAAAAATCTGACGTTCTCCAATTCACTCAAAAATGTTGGCAAACGGTTGCAACTGATCCCCTGAAATGTTTTTTGGTGGAAACACATGGGTTTTTATTATCGGAAACAGAATTAGCCCTCGAAGTCTGAACAACTTTTTTTTAAAAAAAATCCCTTACCCTCGCGGTCACAATTTCTGCCAAAAATCTGACGTTCTGCAATTCACTAAAAAATGGTGCCAAACTGTTGCAAACGATCCCCTGAAATGTTTTTCAGTGGAAACAGATGGGTTTTTATTATCGGAAACAGAATTATCCCTCGACGTCTGAACAACTTTTTTTGAAAAAATCCCTAAGGCGCGCGGTCACAATTTCTGCTAAAAATCTGACGTTCTGCAATTCACTCAAAAATGTTGGCAAACTGTTGCAAGTGATCCCCTGAAATGTTTTTTGGTGGAAACAGATGGGTTTTTATCATCGGAAACAGAATTAGCCCTCGACGTCTGAACAACTTTTTTTAAAAAAATCCCTAAGCCGCGTGGTTACAATTTCATCAAAAATCTGACGTTCTGCAATTCACTCAAAAATGTTGGCAAGCTGTTGGAAACGATCCCCTGAAATGTTTTTCGGTGTAAACAGATGGCTTTTTATTATCGGAAACAGAATTAGCCCTCGACGTCTGAACAACTTTTTTTGAAAAAATCTCTAAGGCGCGCGGTCACAATTTCTGCTAAAAATCTGACGTTCTGCAATTCACTCAAAAATGGTGCCAAACTGTTGCAAGTGATCCCCTGAAATGTTTTTCGGTGGAAACAGATGGGTTTTTATCATCGGAAACAGAATTAGCCCTCGACGTCTGAACAACTTTTTTTGAAAAAATCCCTAAGCCGCGCGGTCACAATTTCAGCAAAAATCTGACGTTCTGCAATTCACTCAAAAATGTTGGCAAACGGTTGCAACTGATCCCCTGAAATGTTTTTTGGTGGAAACAGATGGGTTTTTATCATCGGAAACAGAATTAGCCCTCGACGTCTGAACAACTTTTTTTGAAAAAATCCCTAAGCCCCGTGGTCACAATTTCTGCTAAAAATCTGACGTTCTGCAATTCACTCAAAAATGTTGGCAAACTGCTGCAAGTGATCCCCTGAAATGTTTTTTGGTGGAAACAGATGGCTTTTTATCATCGGAAACAGAATTAGCCCTCGACGTCTGAACAACTTTTTTTGAAAGAATCCCTAAGGCGCGCGGTCACAATTTCAGCAAAAATCTGACGTTCTGCAATTCACTCAAAAATGGTGCCAAACTGTTGCAAACGATCCCCTGAAATGTTTTTCGGTGGAAACAGATGGGTTTTTATTATCGGAAACAGAATTAGCCTTCGACGTCACAACAACTTTTTTGGTAAAAATCCCTAAGGCGCGCGGTCACAATTTCTGCTAAAAATCTAACCTTCTGCAATTCACTCAAAAATGTTGGCAAACTGTTGCAAGTGATCCCCTGAAATCTTTTTCGATGGAAACAGATGGATTTATATCATCGGAAACAGAATTAGCTCCCGTCAACTGAACAACTTTTTTTAAAAAAATCCCTAAGACGCGCGGTCACATTTTCAGCAAAAATCTGACGTTCTGCAATTCACTCAAAAATGGTGCCAAACTGTTGAAAACGATCCCCTCAAAGGTTTTTCGGTGGAAACACATGGGTTTTTATTATCGGAAACAGAATTAGCCCTCGACGTCTGAACAACTTTTTTTAAAAATAATCCCTAAGCCGCGCGGTCACAATTTCTGCCAAAAATCTGACGTTCTGCAATTCACTAAAAAATGGTGCAAAACTGTTGCAAACGATCCGCTGAAAGGTTTTTTGGTGGAAACAGATGGGTTTTTATCATCGGAAACAGAATTAGCCCTCGACGTCTGAACAACTTTTTTTAAAAAAATCCCTAAGCCGCGCGGTCACAATTTCAGCAAAAATCTGACGTTCTGCAATTCACTCAAAAATGGTGCCAAACTGTTGCAAACGATCCCCTGAAATGTTTTTCGGTGGAAACAGATGGGTTTTTATTATCGGAAACAGAATTAGCCTTCGACGTCACAACAACTTTTTTGGTAAAAATCCCTAAGGCGCGCGGTCACAATTTCTGCTAAAAATCTAACCTTCTGCAATTCACTCAAAAATGTTGGCAAACTGTTGCAAGTGATCCCCTGAAATCTTTTTCGATGGAAACAGATGGATTTATATCATCGGAAACAGAATTAGCTCCCGTCAACTGAACAACTTTTTTTAAAAAAATCCCTAAGACGCGCGGTCACATTTTCAGCAAAAATCTGACGTTCTGCAATTCACTCAAAAATGGTGCCAAACTGTTGAAAACGATCCCCTCAAAGGTTTTTCGGTGGAAACACATGGGTTTTTATTATCGGAAACAGAATTAGCCCTCGACGTCTGAACAACTTTTTTTAAAAATAATCCCTAAGCCGCGCGGTCACAATTTCTGCCAAAAATCTGACGTTCTGCAATTCACTAAAAAATGGTGCAAAACTGTTGCAAACGATCCGCTGAAAGGTTTTTTGGTGGAAACAGATGGGTTTTTATCATCGGAAACAGAATTAGCCCTCGACGTCTGAACAACTTTTTTTAAAAAAATCCCTAAGCCGCGCGGTCACAATTTCAGCAAAAATCTGACGTTCTGCAATTCACTCAAAAATGGTGCCAAACTGTTGCAAACGATCCCCTGAAATGTTTTTCGGTGGAAACAGATGGGTATTTATTATCGGGAACAGAATTAGCCCTCGACGTCTGAACAACGTTTTTTGAAAAAATCCCTAAGGCGCGCGGTCACAATTTCTGCTAAAAATCTGACGTTCTGCAATTCACTCAAAAATGTTGGCAAACGGTTGCAACTGATCCCCTGAAATGTTTTTTGTTGGAAACAGATGGGTATTTATTATCGGAAACAGAATTAGCCCTCGACGTCTGAATAACTTTTTTTTAAGAAATCCCTAAGCCGCGCGGTCACGATTTCAGCAAAAATCTGACGTTCTGCAATTCCCTCAAAAATGTTGGCAAGCTGTTGGAAACGATCCCCTGAAATGTTTTTCGGTGTAAACACATGGGTGTTTATTATCGGAAACAGAATTAGCCCTCGACGTCTGAACAACTTTTTTTTAAAAAAATCCCTAAGGCGCGCGGTCACAATTTCTGCTAAAAATCTGACGTTCTGCAATTCACTAAAAAATGGTGCCAAACTCTTGCAAACGATCCCCTGAAATGTTTTTCGGTGGAAACAGATGGGTTTTTATTATCGGAAACAGAATTAGCCCTCGACGTCACAACAACTTTTTTTGAAAAAATCCCTAAGGCGCGCGGTCACAATTTCTGCCAAAAATCCGACGTTCTGCAATTCACTCAAAAATGTTGGCAAGCTGTTGGAAACGATCCCCTGAAATGTTTTTCGGTGTAAACACATGGGTTTTTATTATCGGAAACAGAATTAGCCCTCGACGTCTGAACAACTTTTTTTGAAAAAATCCCTAAGCCCCGTGGTCACAATTTCTGCTAAAAATCTGACGTTCTGCAATTCACTAAAAAATGGTGCCAAACTCTTGCAAACGATCCCCTGAAATGTTTTTTGGTGGAAACAGATGGGTTTTTATCATCGGAAACAGAATTAGCCCTCGAGGTCTGAACAACTTTTTTTGAAAAAATCCCTAAGGCGCGCGGTCACAATTTCTGCTAAAAATCTGACGTTCTCCAATTCACTCAAAAATGTTGGCAAACGGTTGCAAGTGATCCCCTGAAATGTTTTTTGGTGGAAACAGATGGGTTTTTATCATCGGAAATAGAATTAGCCCTCGACGTCTGAATAACTTTTTTTGAAAGAATCCCTAAGGCGCGCGGTCACAATTTCAGCAAAAATCTGACGTTCTGCAATTCACTCAAAAATGGTGCCAAACTGTTGCAAACGATCCCCTGAAATGTTTTTCGGTGGAAACAGATGGGTTTTTATTATCGGAAACAGAATTAGCCTTCGACGTCACAACAACTTTTTTGGTAAAAATCCCTAAGGCGCGCGGTCACAATTTCTGCTAAAAATCTAACCTTCTGCAATTCACTCAAAAATGTTGGCAAACTGTTGCAAGTGATCCCCTGAAATCTTTTTCGATGGAAACAGATGGATTTATATCATCGGAAACAGAATTAGCTCCCGTCAACTGAACAACTTTTTTTAAAAAAATCCCTAAGACGCGCGGTCACATTTTCAGCAAAAATCTGACGTTCTGCAATTCACTCAAAAATGGTGCCAAACTGTTGAAAACGATCCCCTCAAAGGTTTTTCGGTGGAAACACATGGGTTTTTATTATCGGAAACAGAATTAGCCCTCGACGTCTGAACAACTTTTTTTAAAAATAATCCCTAAGCCGCGCGGTCACAATTTCTGCCAAAAATCTGACGTTCTGCAATTCACTAAAAAATGGTGCAAAACTGTTGCAAACGATCCGCTGAAAGGTTTTTTGGTGGAAACAGATGGGTTTTTATCATCGGAAACAGAATTAGCCCTCGACGTCTGAACAACTTTTTTTAAAAAAATCCCTAAGCCGCGCGGTCACAATTTCAGCAAAAATCTGACGTTCTGCAATTCACTCAAAAATGGTGCCAAACTGTTGCAAACGATCCCCTGAAATGTTTTTCGGTGGAAACAGATGGGTTTTTATTATCGGAAACAGAATTAGCCTTCGACGTCACAACAACTTTTTTGGTAAAAATCCCTAAGGCGCGCGGTCACAATTTCTGCTAAAAATCTAACCTTCTGCAATTCACTCAAAAATGTTGGCAAACTGTTGCAAGTGATCCCCTGAAATCTTTTTCGATGGAAACAGATGGATTTATATCATCGGAAACAGAATTAGCTCCCGTCAACTGAACAACTTTTTTTAAAAAAATCCCTAAGACGCGCGGTCACATTTTCAGCAAAAATCTGACGTTCTGCAATTCACTCAAAAATGGTGCCAAACTGTTGAAAACGATCCCCTCAAAGGTTTTTCGGTGGAAACACATGGGTTTTTATTATCGGAAACAGAATTAGCCCTCGACGTCTGAACAACTTTTTTTAAAAATAATCCCTAAGCCGCGCGGTCACAATTTCAGCAAAAATCTAACGTTCTGCAATTCACTCAAAAATGGTGCAAAACTGTTGCAAACGATCCGCTGAAAGGTTTTTTGGTGGAAACAGATGGGTTTTTATCATCGGAAACAGAATTAGCCCTCGACGTCTGAACAACTTTTTTTAAAAAAATCCCTAAGCCGCGCGGTCACAATTTCAGCAAAAATCTGACGTTCTGCAATTCACTCAAAAATGGTGCCAAACTGTTGCAAACGATCCCCTGAAATGTTTTTCGGTGGAAACAGATGGGTATTTATTATCGGGAACAGAATTAGCCCTCGACGTCTGAACAACGTTTTTTGAAAAAATCCCTAAGGCGCGCGGTCACAATTTCTGCTAAAAATCTGACGTTCTGCAATTCACTCAAAAATGTTGGCAAACGGTTGCAACTGATCCCCTGAAATGTTTTTTGTTGGAAACAGATGGGTATTTATTATCGGAAACAGAATTAGCCCTCGACGTCTGAATAACTTTTTTTTAAGAAATCCCTAAGCCGCGCGGTCACGATTTCAGCAAAAATCTGACGTTCTGCAATTCCCTCAAAAATGTTGGCAAGCTGTTGGAAACGATCCCCTGAAATGTTTTTCGGTGTAAACACATGGGTGTTTATTATCGGAAACAGAATTAGCCCTCGACGTCTGAACAACTTTTTTTTAAAAAAATCCCTAAGGCGCGCGGTCACAATTTCTGCTAAAAATCTGACGTTCTGCAATTCACTAAAAAATGGTGCCAAACTCTTGCAAACGATCCCCTGAAATGTTTTTCGGTGGAAACAGATGGGTTTTTATTATCGGAAACAGAATTAGCCCTCGACGTCACAACAACTTTTTTTGAAAAAATCCCTAAGGCGCGCGGTCACAATTTCTGCCAAAAATCCGACGTTCTGCAATTCACTCAAAAATGTTGGCAAACTGTTGCAAGTGATCCCCTGAAATGTTTTTTGGTGGAAACAGATGGGTTTTTATCATCGGAAACAGAATTAGCCCTCGACGTCTGAACAACTTTTTTTGAAAAAATCCCTACGGCGCGCGGTCACAATTTCAGCAAAAATCTGACGTTCTGCAATTCACTCAAAAATGGTGCCAAACTGTTGCAAGTGATCCCCTGAAATGTTTTTCGGTGGAAACAGATGGGTATTTATTATCGGAAACAGAATTAGCCCTCGACGTCTGAACAACTTTTTTTGAAAAAATCCCTAAGGCGCGCCTTCACAATTTCTGCTAAAAATCTGACGTTCGGCAATTCACTCAAAAATGTTGGCAAACGGTTGCAACTGATCCCCTGAAATGTTTTTTGGTTGAAACAGATGGGTTTTTATCATCGGAAACAGAATTAGCCCTCGACGTCTGAACAACTTTTTTTAAAAAAATCCCTAAGCCGCGCGGTCACAATTTCAGCAAAAATCTGACGTTCTGCAATTCACTCAAAAATGGTGCCAAACTGTTGCAAGTGATCCCCTGAAATGTTTTTCGGTGGAAACAGATGGGTTTTTATCATCGGAAACAGAATTAGCCCTCGACGTCTGAACAACTTTTTTTGAAAAAATCCCTAAGCCGCGCGGTCACAATTTCAGCAAAAATCTGACGTTCTGCAATTCACTCAAAAATGTTGGCAAACGGTTGCAACTGATCCCCTGAAATGTTTTTTGGTGGAAACAGATGGGTTTTTATCATCGGAAACAGAATTAGCCCTCGACGTCTGAACAACTTTTTTTGAAAAAATCCCTAAGCCCCGTGCTCACAATTTCTGCTAAAAATCTGACGTTCTGCAATTCACTCAAAAATGTTGGGAAACTGCTGCAAGTGATCCCCTGAAATGTTTTTTGGTGGAAACAGATGGCTTTTTATCATCGGAAACAGAATTAGCCCTCGACGTCTGAACAACTTTTTTTGAAAATATCCCTAAGCCGCGCGGTCACAATTTCAGCAAAAATCTGACGTTCTGCAATTCACTCAAAAATGTTGGCAAGCTGTTGGAAACGATCCCCTGAAATGTTTTTCGGTGTAAACACATGGGTTTTTATTATCGGAAACAGAATTAGCCCTCGACGTCTGAACAACTTTTTTTAAAAAAAATCCCTAAGCCGCGCGGTCACAATTTCTGCTAAAAATCTGACGTTCTGCAATTCACTAAAAAATGGTGCCAAACTCTTGCAAACGATCCCCTGAAATGTTTTTTGGTGGAAACAGATGGGTTTTTATCATCGGAAACAGAATTAGCCCTCGAGGTCTGAACAACTTTTTTTGAAAAAATCCCTAAGGCGCGCGGTCACAATTTCTGCTAAAAATCTGACGTTCTCCAATTCACTCAAAAATGTTGGCAAACGGTTGCAAGTGATCCCCTGAAATGTTTTTTGGTGGAAACAGATGGGTTTTTATCATCGGAAATAGAATTAGCCCTCGACGTCTGAATAACTTTTTTTGAAAGAATCCCTAAGGCGCGCGGTCACAATTTCAGCAAAAATCTGACGTTCTGCAATTCACTCAAAAATGGTGCCAAACTGTTGCAAACGATCCCCTGAAATGTTTTTCGGTGGAAACAGATGGGTTTTTATTATCGGAAACAGAATTAGCCTTCGACGTCACAACAACTTTTTTGGTAAAAATCCCTAAGGCGCGCGGTCACAATTTCTGCTAAAAATCTAACCTTCTGCAATTCACTCAAAAATGTTGGCAAACTGTTGCAAGTGATCCCCTGAAATCTTTTTCGATGGAAACAGATGGATTTATATCATCGGAAACAGAATTAGCTCCCGTCAACTGAACAACTTTTTTAAAAAAAATCCCTAAGACGCGCGGTCACATTTTCAGCAAAAATCTGACGTTCTGCAATTCACTAAAAAATGGTGCCAAACTCTTGCAAACGATCCCCTGAAATGTTTTTTGGTGGAAACAGATGGGTTTTTATCATCGGAAACAGAATTAGCCCTCGAGGTCTGAACAACTTTTTTTGAAAAAATCCCTAAGGCGCGCGGTCACAATTTCTGCTAAAAATCTGACGTTCTCCAATTCACTCAAAAATGTTGGCAAACGGTTGCAAGTGATCCCCTGAAATGTTTTTTGGTGGAAACAGATGGGTTTTTATCATCGGAAATAGAATTAGCCCTCGACGTCTGAATAACTTTTTTTGAAAGAATCCCTAAGGCGCGCGGTCACAATTTCAGCAAAAATCTGACGTTCTGCAATTCACTCAAAAATGGTCCCAAACTGTTGCAAACGATCCCCTGAAATGTTTTTCGGTGGAAACAGATGGGTTTTTATTATCGGAAACAGAATTAGCCTTCGACGTCACAACAACTTTTTTGGTAAAAATCCCTAAGGCGCGCGGTCACAATTTCTGCTAAAAATCTAACCTTCTGCAATTCACTCAAAAATGTTGGCAAACTGTTGCAAGTGATCCCCTGAAATCTTTTTCGATGGAAACAGATGGATTTATATCATCGGAAACAGAATTAGCTCCCGTCAACTGAACAACTTTTTTTAAAAAAATCCCTAAGACGCGCGGTCACATTTTCAGCAAAAATCTGACGTTCTGCAATTCACTCAAAAATGGTGCCAAACTGTTGAAAACGATCCCCTCAAAGGTTTTTCGGTGGAAACACATGGGTTTTTATTATCGGAAACAGAATTAGCCCTCGACGTCTGAACAACTTTTTTTAAAAATAATCCCTAAGCCGCGCGGTCACAATTTCTGCCAAAAATCTGACGTTCTGCAATTCACTAAAAAATGGTGCAAAACTGTTGCAAACGATCCCCTGAAATGTTTTTCGGGTGGAAACAGATGGGTTTTTATCATCGGAAACAGAATTAGCCCTCGACGTCTGAACAACTTTTTTTGAAAAAATCCCTAAGGCGCGCGGGCATAATTACTGCTATTAATCTGACATTCTGCAATTCACTCAAAAATGTTGGCAAACTGTTGCAAACGATCCGCTGAAAGGTTTTTTGGTGGAAACAGATGGGTTTTTATCATCGGAAACAGAATTAGCCCTCGACGTCTGAACAACTTTTTTTAAAAAAATCCCTAAGCCGCGCGGTCACAATTTCAGCAAAAATCTGACGTTCTGCAATTCACTCAAAAATGGTGCCAAACTGTTGCAAACGATCCCCTGAAATGTTTTTCGGTGGAAACAGATGGGTATTTATTATCGGGAACAGAATTAGCCCTCGACGTCTGAACAACGTTTTTTGAAAAAATCCCTAAGGCGCGCGGTCACAATTTCTGCTAAAAATCTGACGTTCTGCAATTCACTCAAAAATGTTGGCAAACGGTTGCAACTGATCCCCTGAAATGTTTTTTGTTGGAAACAGATGGGTATTTATTATCGGAAACAGAATTAGCCCTCGACGTCTGAATAACTTTTTTTTAAAAAATCCCTAAGCCGCGCGGTCACGATTTCAGCAAAAATCTGACGTTCTGCAATTCCCTCAAAAATGTTGGCAAGCTGTTGGAAACGATCCCCTGAAATGTTTTTCGGTGTAAACACATGGGTGTTTATTATCGGAAACAGAATTAGCCCTCGACGTCTGAACAACTTTTTTTAAAAAAAATCCCTAAGGCGCGCGGTCACAATTTCTGCTAAAAATCTGACGTTCTGCAATTCACTAAAAAATGGTGCCAAACTCTTGCAAACGATCCCCTGAAATGTTTTTCGGTGGAAACAGATGGGTTTTTATCATCGGAAACAGAATTAGCCCTCGACGTCTGAACAACTTTTTTTGAAAAAATTCCGAAGGCGCGCGGTCACAATTTCTGCTAAAAATCTGACGTTCTCCAATTCACTCAAAAATGTTGGCAAACGGTTGCAACTGATCCCCTGAAATGTTCTTTGGTGGAAACAGATGGGTTTTTATCATCGGAAACAGAATTAGCCCTCGACGTCTGAACAAATTTTTTTGAAAAAATCCCTAAGGCGCGCGGTCACAATTTCTGCTAAAAATCTGACGTTCTGCAATTCACTCAAAAATGTTGGCAAACTGTTGCAAACGATCCCCTGAAATGTTTTTCGGTGGAAACAGATGGGTTTTTATTATCGGAAACAGAATTAGCCCTCGACGTCACAACAACTTTTTTTGAAAAAATCCCTAAGGCGCGCGGTCACAATTTCTGCCAAAAATCCGACGTTCTGCAATTCACTCAAAAATGTTGGCAAACTGTTGCAAGTGATCCCCTGAAATGTTTTTTGGTGGAAACAGATGGGTTTTTATCATCGGAAACAGAATTAGCCCTCGACGTCTGAACAACTTTTTTTTAAAAAATCCCTACGGCGCGCGGTCACAATTTCAGCAAAAATCTGACGTTCTGCAATTCACTCAAAAATGGTGCCAAACTGTTGCAAGTGATCCCCTGAAATGTTTTTCGGTGGAAACAGATGGGTATTTATTATCGGAAACAGAATTAGCCCTCGACGTCTGAACAACTTTTTTTGAAAAAATCCCTAAGGCGCGCCTTCACAATTTCTGCTAAAAATCTGACGTTCGGCAATTCACTCAAAAATGTTGGCAAACGGTTGCAACTGATCCCCTGAAATGTTTTTTGGTTGAAACAGATGGGTTTTTATCATCGGAAACAGAATTAGCCCTCGACGTCTGAACAACTTTTTTTTAAAAAATCCCTAAGCCGCGCGGTCACAATTTCAGCAAAAATCTGACGTTCTGCAATTCACTCAAAAATGGTGCCAAACTGTTGCAAGTGATCCCCTGAAATGTTTTTCGGTGGAAACAGATGGGTTTTTATCATCGGAAACAGAATTAGCCCTCGACGTCTGAACAACTTTTTTTGAAAAAATCCCTAAGCCGCGCGGTCACAATTTCAGCAAAAATCTGACGTTCTGCAATTCACTCAAAAATGTTGGCAAACGGTTGCAACTGATCCCCTGAAATGTTTTTTGGTGGAAACAGATGGGTTTTTATCATCGGAAACAGAATTAGCCCTCGACGTCTGAACAAATTTTTTTGAAAAAATCCCTAAGGCGCGCGGTCACAATTTCTGCTAAAAATCTGACGTTCTGCAATTCACTCAAAAATGTTGGCAAACTGTTGCAAACGATCCCCTGAAATGTTTTTCGGTGGAAACAGATGGGTTTTTATTATCGGAAACAGAATTAGCCCTCGACGTCACAACAACTTTTTTTGAAAAAATCCCTAAGGCGCGCGGTCACAATTTCTGCCAAAAATCCGACGTTCTGCAATTCACTCAAAAATGTTGGCAAACTGTTGCAAGTGATCCCCTGAAATGTTTTTTGGTGGAAACAGATGGGTTTTTATCATCGGAAACAGAATTAGCCCTCGACGTCTGAACAACTTTTTTTGAAAAAATCCCTACGGCGCGCGGTCACAATTTCAGCAAAAATCTGACGTTCTGCAATTCACTCAAAAATGGTGCCAAACTGTTGCAAGTGATCCCCTGAAATGTTTTTCGGTGGAAACAGATGGGTATTTATTATCGGAAACAGAATTAGCCCTCGACGTCTGAACAACTTTTTTTGAAAAAATCCCTAAGGCGCGCCTTCACAATTTCTGCTAAAAATCTGACGTTCGGCAATTCACTCAAAAATGGTGCCAAACTGTTGCAAGTGATCCCCTGAAATGTTTTTTGGTTGAAACAGATGGGTTTTTATCATCGGAAACAGAATTAGCCCTCGACGTCTGAACAACTTTTTTTGAAAAAATCCCTAAGCCGCGCGGTCACAATTTCAGCAAAAATCTGACGTTCTGCAATTCACTCAAAAATGTTGGCAAACGGTTGCAACTGATCCCCTGAAATGTTTTTTGGTGGAAACAGATGGGTTTTTATCATCGGAAACAGAATTAGCCCTCGACGTCTGAACAACTTTTTTTGAAAAAATCCCTAAGCCCCGTGGTCACAATTTCTGCTAAAAATCTGACGTTCTGCAATTCACTCAAAAATGTTGGCAAACTGCTGCAAGTGATCCCCTGAAATGTTTTTTGGTGGAAACAGATGGCTTTTTATCATCGGAAACAGAATTAGCCCTCGACGTCTGAACAACTTTTTTTGAAAATATCCCTAAGCCGCGCGGTCACAATTTCAGCAAAAATCTGACGTTCTGCAATTCACTCAAAAATGTTGGCAAGCTGTTGGAAACGATCCCCTGAAATGTTTTTCGGTGTAAACACATGGGTTTTTATTATCGGAAACAGAATTAGCCCTCGACGTCTGAACAACTTTTTTTTAAAAAAATCCCTAAGCCGCGCGGTCACAATTTCTGCTAAAAATCTGACGTTCTGCAATTCACTAAAAAATGGTGCCAAACTCTTGCAAACGATCCCCTGAAATGTTTTTTGGTGGAAACAGATGGGTTTTTATCATCGGAAACAGAATTAGCCCTCGAGGTCTGAACAACTTTTTTTGAAAAAATCCCTAAGGCGCGCGGTCACAATTTCTGCTAAAAATCTGACGTTCTCCAATTCACTCAAAAATGTTGGCAAACGGTTGCAAGTGATCCCCTGAAATGTTTTTTGGTGGAAACAGATGGGTTTTTATCATCGGAAATAGAATTAGCCCTCGACGTCTGAATAACTTTTTTTGAAAGAATCCCTAAGGCGCGCGGTCACAATTTCAGCAAAAATCTGACGTTCTGCAATTCACTCAAAAATGGTGCCAAACTGTTGCAAACGATCCCCTGAAATGTTTTTCGGTGGAAACAGATGGGTTTTTATTATCGGAAACAGAATTAGCCTTCGACGTCACAACAACTTTTTTGGTAAAAATCCCTAAGGCGCGCGGTCACAATTTCTGCTAAAAATCTAACCTTCTGCAATTCACTCAAAAATGTTGGCAAACTGTTGCAAGTGATCCCCTGAAATCTTTTTCGATGGAAACAGATGGATTTATATCATCGGAAACAGAATTAGCTCCCGTCAACTGAACAACTTTTTTTAAAAAAATCCCTAAGACGCGCGGTCACATTTTCAGCAAAAATCTGACGTTCTGCAATTCACTCAAAAATGGTGCCAAACTGTTGAAAACGATCCCCTCAAAGGTTTTTCGGTGGAAACACATGGGTTTTTATTATCGGAAACAGAATTAGCCCTCGACGTCTGAACAACTTTTTTTAAAAATAATCCCTAAGCCGCGCGGTCACAATTTCTGCCAAAAATCTGACGTTCTGCAATTCACTAAAAAATGGTGCAAAACTGTTGCAAACGATCCCCTGAAATGTTTTTCGGGTGGAAACAGATGGGTTTTTATCATCGGAAACAGAATTAGCCCTCGACGTCTGAACAACTTTTTTTGAAAAAATCCCTAAGGCGCGCGGGCATAATGACTGCTATTAATCTGACATTCTGCAATTCACTCAAAAATGTTGGCAAACTGTTGCAAACGATCCGCTGAAAGGTTTTTTGGTGGAAATAGATGGGTTTTTATCATCGGAAACAGAATTAGCCCTCGACGTCTGAACAACTTTTTTTAAAAAAATCCCTAAGCCGCGCGGTCACAATTTCAGCAAAAATCTGACGTTCTGCAATTCACTCAAAAATGGTGCCAAACTGTTGCAAACGATCCCCTGAAATGTTTTTCGGTGGAAACAGATGGGTATTTATTATCGGAAACAGAATTAGCCCTCGACGTCTGAACAACGTTTTTTGAAAAAATCCCTAAGGCGCGCGGTCACAATTTCTGCTAAAAATCTGACGTTCTGCAATTCACTCAAAAATGTTGGCAAACGGTTGCAACTGATCCCCTGAAATGTTTTTTGTTGGAAACAGATGGGTATTTATTATCGGAAACAGAATTAGCCCTCGACGTCTGAACAACTTTTTTTGAAAATATCCCTAAGCCGCGCGGTCACAATTTCAGCAAAAATCTGACGTTCTGCAATTCACTCAAAAATGTTGGCAAGCTGTTGGAAACGATCCCC
This sequence comes from Podarcis bocagei, assembly GCF_964188305.1. Taxonomy (NCBI): domain Eukaryota; kingdom Metazoa; phylum Chordata; class Lepidosauria; order Squamata; family Lacertidae; genus Podarcis; species Podarcis bocagei. The sequence goes on along the minus strand of NC_138132.1, from coordinate 85,617,224 downwards.
TGAAATGTTTTTCGGTGTAAACACATGGGTTTTTATTATCGGAAACAGAATTAGCCCTCGACGTCTGAACAACTTTTTTTTAAAAAAATCCCTAAGCCGCGCGGTCACAATTTCTGCTAAAAATCTGACGTTCTGCAATTCACTAAAAAATGGTGCCAAACTCTTGCAAACGATCCCCTGAAATGTTTTTCGGTGGAAACAGATGGGTTTTTATCATCGGAAACAGAATTAGCCCTCGAGGTCTGAACAACTTTTTTTGAAAAAATGCCTAAGGCGCGCGGTCACAATTTCTGCTAAAAATCTGACGTTCTCCAATTCACTCAAAAATGTTGGCAAACGGTTGCAAGTGATCCCCTGAAATGTTTTTTGGTGGAAACAGATGGGTTTTTATCATCGGAAATAGAATTAGCCCTCGACGTCTGAATAACTTTTTTTGAAAGAATCCCTAAGGCGCGCGGTCACAATTTCAGCAAAAATCTGACGTTCTGCAATTCACTCAAAAATGGTGCCAAACTGTTGCAAACGATCCCCTGAAATGTTTTTCGGTGGAAACAGATGGGTTTTTATTATCGGAAACAGAATTAGCCTTCGACGTCACAACAACTTTTTTGGTAAAAATCCCTAAGGCGCGCGGTCACAATTTCTGCTAAAAATCTAACCTTCTGCAATTCACTCAAAAATGTTGGCAAACTGTTGCAAGTGATCCCCTGAAATCTTTTTCGATGGAAACAGATGGATTTATATCATCGGAAACAGAATTAGCTCCCGTCAACTGAACAACTTTTTTTAAAAAAATCCCTAAGACGCGCGGTCACATTTTCAGCAAAAATCTGACGTTCTGCAATTCACTCAAAAATGGTGCCAAACTGTTGAAAACGATCCCCTCAAAGGTTTTTCGGTGGAAACACATGGGTTTTTATTATCGGAAACAGAATTAGCCCTCGACGTCTGAACAACTTTTTTTAAAAATAATCCCTAAGCCGCGCGGTCACAATTTCTGCCAAAAATCTGACGTTCTGCAATTCACTAAAAAATGGTGCAAAACTGTTGCAAACGATCCCCTGAAATGTTTTTCGGGTGGAAACAGATGGGTTTTTATCATCGGAAACAGAATTAGCCCTCGACGTCTGAACAACTTTTTTTGAAAAAATCCCTAAGGCGCGCGGGCATAATGACTGCTATTAATCTGACATTCTGCAATTCACTCAAAAATGTTGGCAAACTGTTGCAAACGATCCGCTGAAAGGTTTTTTGGTGGAAATAGATGGGTTTTTATCATCGGAAACAGAATTAGCCCTCGACGTCTGAACAACTTTTTTTAAAAAAATCCCTAAGCCGCGCGGTCACAATTTCAGCAAAAATCTGACGTTCTGCAATTCACTCAAAAATGGTGCCAAACTGTTGCAAACGATCCCCTGAAATGTTTTTCGGTGGAAACAGATGGGTATTTATTATCGGAAACAGAATTAGCCCTCGACGTCTGAACAACGTTTTTTGAAAAAATCCCTAAGGCGCGCGGTCACAATTTCTGCTAAAAATCTGACGTTCTGCAATTCACTCAAAAATGTTGGCAAACGGTTGCAACTGATCCCCTGAAATGTTTTTTGTTGGAAACAGATGGGTATTTATTATCGGAAACAGAATTAGCCCTCGACGTCTGAATAACTTTTTTTTAAAAAATCCCTAAGCCGCGCGGTCACGATTTCAGCAAAAATCTGACGTTCTGCAATTCCCTCAAAAATGTTGGCAAGCTGTTGGAAACGATCCCCTGAAATGTTTTTCGGTGTAAACACATGGGTGTTTATTATCGGAAACAGAATTAGCCCTCGACGTCTGAACAACTTTTTTTAAAAAAAATCCCTAAGGCGCGCGGTCACAATTTCTGCTAAAAATCTGACGTTCTGCAATTCACTAAAAAATGGTGCCAAACTCTTGCAAACGATCCCCTGAAATGTTTTTCGGTGGAAACAGATGGGTTTTTATCATCGGAAACAGAATTAGCCCTCGACGTCTGAACAACTTTTTTTGAAAAAATTCCGAAGGCGCGCGGTCACAATTTCTGCTAAAAATCTGACGTTCTCCAATTCACTCAAAAATGTTGGCAAACGGTTGCAACTGATCCCCTGAAATGTTCTTTGGTGGAAACAGATGGGTTTTTATCATCGGAAACAGAATTAGCCCTCGACGTCTGAACAAATTTTTTTGAAAAAATCCCTAAGGCGCGCGGTCACAATTTCTGCTAAAAATCTGACGTTCTGCAATTCACTCAAAAATGTTGGCAAACTGTTGCAAACGATCCCCTGAAATGTTTTTCGGTGGAAACAGATGGGTTTTTATTATCGGAAACAGAATTAGCCCTCGACGTCACAACAACTTTTTTTGAAAAAATCCCTAAGGCGCGCGGTCACAATTTCTGCCAAAAATCCGACGTTCTGCAATTCACTCAAAAATGTTGGCAAACTGTTGCAAGTGATCCCCTGAAATGTTTTTTGGTGGAAACAGATGGGTTTTTATCATCGGAAACAGAATTAGCCCTCGACGTCTGAACAACTTTTTTTGAAAAAATCCCTACGGCGCGCGGTCACAATTTCAGCAAAAATCTGACGTTCTGCAATTCACTCAAAAATGGTGCCAAACTGTTGCAAGTGATCCCCTGAAATGTTTTTCGGTGGAAACAGATGGGTATTTATTATCGGAAACAGAATTAGCCCTCGACGTCTGAACAACTTTTTTTGAAAAAATCCCTAAGGCGCGCCTTCACAATTTCTGCTAAAAATCTGACGTTCGGCAATTCACTCAAAAATGTTGGCAAACGGTTGCAACTGATCCCCTGAAATGTTTTTTGGTTGAAACAGATGGGTTTTTATCATCGGAAACAGAATTAGCCCTCGACGTCTGAACAACTTTTTTTAAAAAAATCCCTAAGCCGCGCGGTCACAATTTCAGCAAAAATCTGACGTTCTGCAATTCACTCAAAAATGTTGGCAAGCTGTTGGAAACGATCCGCTGAAATGTTTTTCGGTGTAAACAGATGGCTTTTTTATTATCGGAAACAGAATTAGCCCTCGACGTCTGAACAACTTTTTTTGAAAAAATCCCTAAGCCTCGCGGTCACAATTTCTGCCAAAAATCTGACGTTCTCCAATTCACTCAAAAATGTTGGCAAACGGTTGCAACTGATCCCCTGAAATGTTTTTTGGTGGAAACACATGGGTTTTTATTATCGGAAACAGAATTAGCCCTCGAAGTCTGAACAACTTTTTTTTTAAAAAAATCCCTTACCCTCGCGGTCACAATTTCTGCCAAAAATCTGACGTTCTGCAATTCACTAAAAAATGGTGCCAAACTGTTGCAAACGATCCCCTGAAATGTTTTTCAGTGGAAACAGATGGGTTTTTATTATCGGAAACAGAATTAGCCCTCGACGTCTGAACAACTTTTTTTGAAAAAATCCCTAAGGCGCGCGGTCACAATTTCTGCTAAAAATCTGACGTTCTGCAATTCACTCAAAAATGTTGGCAAACGGTTGCAAGTGATCCCCTGAAATGTTTTTTGGTGGAAACAGATGGGTTTTTATCATCGGAAACAGAATTAGCCCTCGACGTCTGAACAACTTTTTTTAAAAAAATCCCTAAGGCGCGCGGTCACAATTTCTGCTAAAAATCTGATGTTCTGCAATTCACTCAAAAATGTTGGCAAGCTGTTGGAAACGATCCCCTGAAATGTGTTTCGGTGTAAACAGATGGCTTTTTATTATCGGAAACAGAATTAGCCCTCGACGTCTGAACAACTTTTTTTGAAAAAATCTCTAAGGCGCGCGGTCACAATTTCTGCTAAAAATCAGACGTTCTGCAATTCACTCAAAAATGGTGCCAAACTGTTGCAAGTGATCCCCTGAAATGTTTTTCGGTGGAAACAGATGGGTTTTTATCATCGGAAACAGAATTAGCCCTCGACGTCTGAACAACTTTTGAAAAAATCCCTAAGGCGCGCGGTCACAATTTCTGCTAAAAATCTGACGTTCTCCAATTCACTCAAAAATGTTGGCAAACGGTTGCAACTGATCCCCTGAAATGTTTTTTGGTGGAAACAGATGGGTTTTTATCATCGGAAACAGAATTAGCCCTCGACGTCTGAACAACTTTTTTTGAAAAAATCCCTAAGCCGCGTGGTCACAATTTCTGCTAAAAATCTTACGTTCTGCAATTCACTCAAAAATGTTGGCAAACTGTTGCAAGTGATCCCCTGAAATGTTTTTTGGTGGAAACAGATGGGTTTTTATCATCGGAAACAGAATTAGCCCTCGACGTCTGAACAACTTTTTTTGAAAAAATCCCTAAGTTCACAATTTCAGCAAAAATCTGACGTTCTGCAATTCACTCAAAAATGTTGGCAAGCTGTTGGAAACGATCCCCTGAAATGTTTTTCGGTGTAAACACATGGGTTTTTATTATCGGAAACAGAATTAGCCCTCGAAGTCTGAACAACTTTTTTTTAAAAAAATCCCTAAGACGCGCGGTCACAATTTCAGCAAAAATCTGACGTTCTGCATTTCACTCAAAAATCGTGCCAAACTGTTGCAAGTGATCCCCTGAAATCTTTTTCGGTGGAAACAGATGGGTATTTATTATCGGAAACAGAATTAGCCCTCGACGTCACAACAACTTTTTTGGTAAAAATCCCTAAGGCGCGCGGTCACAATTTCTGCTAAAAATCTGACCTTCTGCAATTCACTCAAAAATGTTGGCAAACGGTTGCAACTGATCCCCTGAAATGTTTTTTGGTGGAAACAGATGGGTTTTTATCATCGGAAACAGAATTAGCCCTCGACGTCTGAACAACTTTTTTTGAAAAAATCCCTAAGCCGCGCGGTCACAATTTCAGCAAAAATCTGACGTTCTGCAATTCACTCAAAAATGTTGGCAAGCTGAAATGTTTTTCGGTGTAAACAGATGGCTTTTTTATTATCGGAAACAGAATTAGCCCTCGACGTCTGAACAACTTTTTCTAAAAAAAATCCCTAAGCCGCGCGGTCACAATTTCTGCTAAAAATCCGACGTTCTGCAATTCACTCAAAAATGTTGGCAAACTGTTGCAATTGATCCCCTGAAATTTTTTTTGGTGGAAACAGATGGGTTTTTATCATCGGTAACAGAATTAGCCCTCGAAGTCTGAACAACTTTTTTTGAAAAAATCCCTACGGCGCGCGGTCACAATTTCAGCAAAAATCTGACGTTCTGCAATTCACTCAAAAATGGTGCCAAACTGTTGCAAGTGATCCCCTAAAATGTTTTTCGGTGGAAACAGATGGGTATTTATTATCGGAAACAGAATTAGCCCTCGACGTCTGAACAACTTTTTTTGAAAAAATCCCTAAGCCGCGCGGTCACAATTTCAGCAAAAATCTGACGTTCTGCAATTCACTCAAAAATGTTGGCAAGCTGAAATGTTTTTCGGTGTAAACAGATGGCTTTTTTATTATCGGAAACAGAATTAGCCCTCGACGTCTGAACAACTTTTTCTAAAAAAAAACCCCTGAGCCTCGCGGTCACAATTTCTGCCAAAAATCTTACGTTCTGCAATTCACTAAAAAATGGTGCCAAACTGTTGCAAACGATCCCCTGAAATGTTATTCAGTGGAAACAGATGGGTTTTTATTATCGGAAACAGAATTAGCCCTCGACGTCTGAACAGGTTTTTTTGGAAAAACTCCCTGAGGCGCGCGGTCACAATTTCAGCAAAAATCTGACCTTCTGCAATTCACTCAAAAATGTTGGCAAACTGTTGCAAGTGATCCCCTGATATGTTTTTCGGTGGAAACAGATGGGTTTTTATCATTGGAAACAGAATTAGCCCTCGACGTCTGAACAACTTTTGAAAAAATCCCTAAGGCGCGCGGTCACAATTTCTGCTAAAAATCTGATCTTCTCCAATTCACTCAAAAATGTGGCAAACGGTTGCAACTGATCCCCTGAAATGTTTTTTGGTGGAAACAGATGGGTTTTTATCATCGGAAACAGAATTAGCCCTCGACGTCTGAACAACTTTTTTTAAAAAAATCCCTAAGCCGCGCGGTTACAATTTCAGCAAAAATCTGACGTTCTGCAATTCACTCAAAAATGTTGGCAAGCTGTTGGGAACGATCCCCTGAAATGTTTTTCGGTGTAAACACATGGGTTTTTATTATCGGAAACAGAATTAGCCCTCGATGTCTGAACAACTTTTTTTTAAAAAAATCCCTAAGCCGCGCGGTCACAATTTCTGCTAAAAATCTGACGTTCTGCAATTCACTAAAAAATGGTGCCAAACTCTTGCAAACGATCCCCTGAAATGTTTTTTGGTGGAAACAGATGGGTTTTTATCATCGGAAACAGAATTAGCCCTCGACGTCTGAACAACTTTTTTTGAAAAAATCCCTAAGGCGCGCGGTCACAATTTCTGCTAAAAATCTGACGTTCTGCAATTCACTCAAAAATGGTGCCAAACTGTTGCAAGTGATCCCCTGAAATGTTTTTCGGTGGAAACAGATGGGTATTTATTATCGGAAACAGAATTAGCCCTCGACGTCTGAACAACTTTTTTTAAAAAAAATCCCTAAGCCGCGCGGTCACAATTTCAGCAAAAATCTGACGTTCTGCAATTCACTCAAAAATGGTGCCAAACTGTTGAAAACGATCCCCTCAAAGGTTTTTCGGTGGAAACACATGGGTTTTTATTATCGGAAACAGAATTAGCCCTCGACGTCTGAACAACTTTTTTTAAAAATAATCCCTAAGCCGCGCGGTCACAATTTCTGCCAAAAATCTGACGTTCTGCAATTCACTAAAAAATGGTGCCAAACTGTTGCAAACGATCCCCTGAAATGTTTTTCGGGTGGAAACAGATGGGTTTTTATCATCGGAAACAGAATTAGCCCTCGACGTCTGAACAACTTTTTTTGAAAAAATCCCTAAGGCGAGGGTAAAATAATTTCTGCTAAAAATCTGACGTTCGGCAATTCACTCAAAAATGTTGGCAAACTGTTGCAAACGATCCGCTGAAAGGTTTTTTGGTGGAAACAGATGGGTTTTTATCATCGGAAACAGAATTAGCCCTCGACGTCTGAACAACTTTTTTTTAAAAAATCCCTAAGCCGCGCGGTCACAATTTCAGCAAAAATCTGACGTTCTGCAATTCACTCAAAAATGTTGGCAAACTGTTGCAAGTGATCCCCTGAAATGTTTTTTGGTGGAAACAGATGGGTATTTATCATCGGAAACAGAATTAGCCCTCGACGTCTGAACAACTTTTTTTTAAAAAAATCCCTAAGCCGCGCGGTCACAATTTCAGCAAAAATCAGACGTTCTGCAATTCACTCAAAAATGTTGGCAAACGGTTGCAACTGATCCCCTGAAATGTTTTTTGGTGGAAACAGATGTGTTTTTATCATCGGAAACAGAATTAGCCCTCGACGTCTGAACAACTTTTTTTAAAAAAATCCCTAAGCCGCTCGGTCACAATTTCTGCTAAAAATCTGACGTTCTGCAATTCACTAAAAAATGGTGCCAAACTCTTGCAAACGATCCCCTGAAATGTTTTTTGGTGGAAACAGATGGGTTTTTATCATCGGAAACAGAATTAGCCCTCGACGTCTGAACAACTTTTGAAAAAATCCCTAAGGCGCGCGGTCACAATTTCTGCTAAAAATCTGATCTTCTCCAATTCACTCAAAAATGTGGCAAACGGTTGCAACTGATCCCCTGAAATGTTTTTTGGTGGAAACAGATGGGTTTTTATCATCGGAAACAGAATTAGCCCTCGACGTCTGAACAACTTTTTTTAAAAAAATCCCTAAGCCGCGCGGTTACAATTTCAGCAAAAATCTGACGTTCTGCAATTCACTCAAAAATGTTGGCAAGCTGTTGGGAACGATCCCCTGAAATGTTTTTCGGTGTAAACACATGGGTTTTTATTATCGGAAACAGAATTAGCCCTCGATGTCTGAACAACTTTTTTTTAAAAAAATCCCTAAGCCCCGTGGTCACAATTTCTGCTAAAAATCTGACGTTCTGCAATTCACTAAAAAATGGTGCCAAACTCTTGCAAACGATCCCCTGAAATGTTTTTTGGTGGAAACAGATGGGTTTTTATCATCGGAAACAGAATTAGCCCTCGACGTCTGAACAACTTTTTTTGAAAAAATCCCTAAGGCGCGCGGTCACAATTTCTGCTAAAAATCTGACGTTCTGCAATTCACTCAAAAATGGTGCCAAACTGTTGCAAGTGATCCCCTGAAATGTTTTTCGGTGGAAACAGATGGGTATTTATTATCGGAAACAGAATTAGCCCTCGACGTCTGAACAACTTTTTTTAAAAAAAATCCCTAAGCCGCGCGGTCACAATTTCAGCAAAAATCTGACGTTCTGCAATTCACTCAAAAATGGTGCCAAACTGTTGAAAACGATCCCCTCAAAGGTTTTTCGGTGGAAACACATGGGTTTTTATTATCGGAAACAGAATTAGCCCTCGACGTCTGAACAACTTTTTTTAAAAATAATCCCTAAGCCGCGCGGTCACAATTTCTGCCAAAAATCTGACGTTCTGCAATTCACTAAAAAATGGTGCCAAACTGTTGCAAACGATCCCCTGAAATGTTTTTCGGGTGGAAACAGATGGGTTTTTATCATCGGAAACAGAATTAGCCCTCGACGTCTGAACAACTTTTTTTGAAAAAATCCCTAAGGCGAGGGTAAAATAATTTCTGCTAAAAATCTGACGTTCGGCAATTCACTCAAAAATGTTGGCAAACTGTTGCAAACGATCCGCTGAAAGGTTTTTTGGTGGAAACAGATGGGTTTTTATCATCGGAAACAGAATTAGCCCTCGACGTCTGAACAACTTTTTTTTAAAAAATCCCTAAGCCGCGCGGTCACAATTTCAGCAAAAATCTGACGTTCTGCAATTCACTCAAAAATGTTGGCAAACTGTTGCAAGTGATCCCCTGAAATGTTTTTTGGTGGAAACAGATGGGTATTTATCATCGGAAACAGAATTAGCCCTCGACGTCTGAACAACTTTTTTTTAAAAAAATCCCTAAGCCGCGCGGTCACAATTTCAGCAAAAATCAGACGTTCTGCAATTCACTCAAAAATGTTGGCAAACGGTTGCAACTGATCCCCTGAAATGTTTTTTGGTGGAAACAGATGTGTTTTTATCATCGGAAACAGAATTAGCCCTCGACGTCTGAACAACTTTTTTTAAAAAAATCCCTAAGCCGCTCGGTCACAATTTCTGCTAAAAATCTGACGTTCTGCAATTCACTAAAAAATGGTGCCAAACTCTTGCAAACGATCCCCTGAAATGTTTTTTGGTGGAAACAGATGGGTTTTTATCATCGGAAACAGAATTAGCCCTCGACGTCTGAGCAACTTTTTTTGAAAAAATCCCTAAGGCGCGCGGTCACAATTTCTGCTAAAAATCTGACGTTCTCCAATTCACTCAAAAATGTTGGCAAACGGTTGCAAGTGATCCCCTGAAATGTTTTTTGGTGGAAACAGATGGGTTTTTATCATCGGAAACAGAATTAGCCCTCGACGTCTGAACAACTTTTTTTTAAAAAAGATCCCTAAGCCGCGCGGTCACAATTTCAGCAAAAATCTGACGTTCTGCAATTCACTCAAAAATGGTGGCAAACTGTTGCAAGTGATCCCCTGAAATGTTTTTCGGTGGAAACAGATGGGTATTTATTATCGGAAACAGAATTAGCCCTCGACGTCACAACAACTTTTTTGGTAAAAATCCCTAAGGCGCGCGGTCACAATTTCTGCTAAAAATCTGACCTTCTCCAATTCACTCAAAAATGTTGGCAAACTGTTGCAAGTGATCCCCTGAAATCTTTTTCGGTGGAAACAGATGGGTTTATATCATCGGAAACAGAATTAGCCCCCGTCGACTGAACAACTTTTTTTAAAAAAATCCCTAAGACGCGCGGTCACAATTTCAGCAAAAATCTGACGTTCTGCAATTCACTCAAAAATGGTGCCAAACTGTTGAAAACGATCCCCTCAAAGGTTTTTCGGTGGAAACACATGGGTTTTTATTATCGGAAACAGAATTAGCCCTCGACGTCTGAACAACTTTTTAAAAAAATAATCCCTAAGCCGCGCGGTCACAATTTCTGCCAAAAATCTGACGTTCTGCAATTCACTAAAAAATGGTGCCAAACTGTTGCAAACGATCCCCTGAAATGTTTTTCGGGTGGAAACAGATGGGTTTTTATCATCGGAAACAGAATTAGCCCTCGACGTCTGAACAACTTTTTTTGAAAAAATCCCTAAGGCGCGCGGTCACAATTTCTGCTAAAAATCTGACGTTCTCCAATTCACTCAAAAATGTTGGCGAACGGTTGCAAGTGATCCCCTGAAATGTTTTTTGGTGGAAACAGATGGGTTTTTATCATCGGAAACAGAATTAGCCCTCGACGTCTGAACAACTTTTTTTGAAAAAATCCCTAAGGCGCGCGGTCACAATTTCAGCAAAAATCTGACGTTCTGCAATTCACTCAAAAATGGTGGCAAACTGTTGCAAGTGATCCCCTGAAATGTTTTTCGGTGGAAACAGATGGGTATTTATTATCGGAAACAGAATTAGCCCTCGACGTCACAACAACTTTTTTGGTAAAAATCCCTAAGGCGCGCGGTCACAATTTCTGCTAAAAATCTGACCTTCTGCAATTCACTCAAAAATGTTGGCAAACTGTTGCAAGTGATCCCCTGAAATCTTTTTCGGTGGAAACAGATGGGTTTATATCATCGGAAACAGAATTAGCCCCCGTCGACTGAACAACTTTTTTTAAAAAAATCCCTAAGCCGCGCGGTCACAATTTCAGCAAAAATCTGACGTTCTGCAATTCACTCAAAAATGTTGGCAAACGGTTGCAACTGATCCCCTGAAATGTTTTTTGGTGGAAACAGATGGGTTTTTATCATCGGAAACAGAATTAGCCCTCGACGTCTGAACAACTTTTTTTTTTCAAAAATCCCTAAGCCGCTCGGTCACAATTTCTGCTAAAAATCTGACGTTCTGCAATTCACTCAAAAATGTTGGCAAACTGTTGCAAGTGATCCCCTGAAATGTTTTTTGGTGGAAACAGATGGGTTTTTATCATCGGAAACAGAATTAGCCCTCGACGTCTGAACAACTTTTTTTGAAAAAATCCCTAAGGCGCGAGGTCACAATTTCAGCAAAAACCTGACGTTCTGCAATTCACTCAAAAATGGTGCCAAACTGTTGCAAACGATCCCCTGAAATGTTTTTCGGTGGAAACAGATGGGTATTTATTATCGGAAACAGAATCAGCCCTCGACGTCTGAACAACGTTTTTTGAAAAAATCCCTAAGGCGCGCGGTCACAATTTCTGCTAAAAATCTGACGTTCTGCAATTCACTCAAAAATGTTGGCAAACGGTTGCAACTGATCCCCTGAAATGTTTTTTTGGTGGAAACAGATGGGTATTTATTATCGGAAACAGAATTAGCCCTCGACGTCTGAACAACTTTTTTTAAAAATAATCCCTAAGCCGCGCGGTCACAATTTCTGCCAAAAATCTGACGTTCTGCAATTCACTCAAAAATGGTGCCAAACTGTTGCAAACGATCCCCTGAAATGTTTTTCAGTGGAAACAGATGGGTTTTTATTATCGGAAACAGAATTAGCCCTCGACGTCTGAACAAGTTTTTTTGGAAAAATTCCCTGAGGCGCGCGGTCACAATTTCAGCAAAAATCTGACCTTCTGCAATTCACTCAAAAATGTTGGCAAACTGTTGCAAGTGATCCCCTGAAATGTTTTTCGGTGGAAACAGATGGGTTTTTATCATCGGAAACAGAATTATCCCTCGACGTCTGAACAACTTTTGAAAAAATCCCTAAGGCTTAGGGATTTTTTCAAAAAAAGTTGTTCAGACGTCGAGGGCTAATTCTGTTTCCGATGATAAAAACCCATCTGTTTCCACCGAAAAACATTTCAGGGGATCACTTGCAACACTTTGCCAACATTTTTGAGTGAATTGCAGAACGTCAGATTTTTAGCAGAAATTGTGACCGCGCGGCTTAGGGATTTTATCAAAAAAAGTTGTTCAGACGTCGAGGGCTAATTCTGTTTCCGATTATAAAAACCCTTCTGTTTCCACCAAAAAACCTTTCAGGGGATCGTTTGCAACAGTTTGCCAACATTTTTGAGTGAATTGCAGAACGTCAGATTTTTAGCAGAAATTGTGATCGCGCGGCTTAGGGATTTTTTCAAAAAAAGTTGTTCAGACGTCGAGGGCTAATTCTGTTTCCGATGATAAAAACCCATCTGTTTCCACCGAAAAACATTTCAGGGGATCACTTGCAACAGTTTGCCAACATTTTTGAGTGAATTGCAGAACGTCAGATTTTTAGCAGAAATTGTGACCGCGCGGCTTAGGGATTTTTTCAAAAAAAGTTGTTCAGACGTCGAGGGCTAATTCTGTTTCCGATGATAAAAACCCATCTGTTTCCACCGAAAAACCTTTCAGGGGATCGTTTGCAACAGTTTGGGACCATTTTTGAGTGAACTGCAGAACGTCAGATTTTTAGCAGAAATTGTGACCGCGCGGCTTAGGGATTTTTTCAAAAAAAGTTGTCCAGACGTCGAGGGCTAATTCTGTTTCCGATGATAAAAACCCATCTGTTTGCACCGAAAAACATTTCAGGGGATCACTTGCAACGGTTTGCCAACATTTTTAAGTGAATTGCAGAACGTCAGATTTTTAGCAGAAATTGTGACCGCGCGGCTTAGGGATTTTTTCAAAAAAAGTTGTTCAGACGTCGAGGGCTAATTCTGTTTCCGATGATAAAAACCCATCTGTTTCCACCGAAAAACCTTTCAGGGGATCGTTTGCAACAGTTTGGGACCATTTTTGAGTGAACTGCAGAACGTCAGATTTTTAGCAGAAATTGTGACCGCGCGGCTTAGGGATTTTTTCAAAAAAAGTTGTCCAGACGTCGAGGGCTAATTCTGTTTCCGATTATAAAAACCCATCTGTTTCCACCGAAAAACATTTCAGGGGATCACTTGCAACAGTTTGCCAACATTTTTGAGTGAATTGCAGAACGTCAGATTTTTAGCAGAAATTGTGACCGCGCGGCTTAGGGATTTTTTCAAAAAAAGTTGTTCAGACGTTGAGGGAAAATTCTGTTTCCGATTATAAAAACCCTTCTGTTTCCACCAAAAAACCTTTCAGAGGATCGTTTGCAACAGTTTGCCAACATTTTTGAGTGAATTGCAGAACGTCAGATTTTTAGCAGAAATTGTGACCGCGCGGCTTAGGGATTTTTTCAAAAAAAGTTGTTCAGACGTCGAGGGCTAATTCTGTATCCGATGATAAAAACCCATCTGTTTCCACCGAAAAACATTTCAGGGGATCACTTGCAACAGTTTGCCAACATTTTTGAGTGAATTGCAGAACGTCAGATTTTTAGCAGAAATTGTGACCGCGCGGCTTAGGGATTTTTTCAAAAAAAGTTGTCCAGACCTCGAGGGCTAATTCTGTTTCCGATGATAAAAACCCATCTGTTTCCACAGAAAAACCTTTCAGGGGATCATTTGCAACAGTTTGGGACCATTTTTGAGTGAACTGCAGAACGTCAGATTTTTAGCAGAAATTGTGACCGCGCGGTTTAGGGATTTTTTCAAAAAAAGTTGTTCAGACGTCGAGGGCTCATTCTGTTTCCGATGATAAAAACCCATCTGTTTCCACCGAAAAACATTTCAGGGGATCACTTGCAACACTTTGCCAACATTTTTGAGGGAATTGCAGAACGTCAGATTTTTAGCAGAAATTGTGACCGCGCGGCTTAGGGATTTTTTCAAAAAAAGTTGTTCAGACGTCGAGGGCTAATTCTGTTTCCGATGATAAAAACCCATCTGTTTCCACCGAAAAACCTTTCAGGGGATCGTTTGCAACAGTTTGGGACCATTTTTGAGTGAACTGCAGAACGTCAGATTTTTAGCAGAAATTGTGACCGCGCGGCTTAGGGATTTTTTCAAAAAAAGTTGTCCAGACGTCGAGGGCTAATTCTGTTTCCGATGATAAAAACCCATCTGTTTGCACCGAAAAACATTTCAGGGGATCACTTGCAACGGTTTGCCAACATTTTTAAGTGAATTGCAGAACGTCAGATTTTTAGCAGAAATTGTGATCGCGCGGCTTAGGGATTTTTTCAAAAAAAGTTGTTCAGACGTCGAGGGCTAATTCTGTTTCCGATGATAAAAACCCATCTGTTTCCACCGAAAAACCTTTCAGGGGATCGTTTGCAACAGTTTGGGACCATTTTTGAGTGAACTGCAGAACGTCAGATTTTTAGCAGAAATTGTGACCGCGCGGCTTAGGGATTTTTTCAAAAAAAGTTGTCCAGACGTCGAGGGCTAATTCTGTTTCCGATGATAAAAACCCATCTGTTTCCACCGAAAAACATTTCAGGGGATCACTTGCAACAGTTTGCCAACATTTTTGAGTGAATTGCAGAACGTCAGATTTTTAGCAGAAATTGTGACCGCGCGGCTTAGGGATTTTTTCAAAAAAAGTTGTTCAGACGTCGAGGGCTAATTCTGTTTCCGATTATAAAAACCCTTCTGTTTCCACCAAAAAACCTTTCAGGGGATCGTTTGCAACAGTTTGCCAACATTTTTGAGTGAATTGCAGAACGTCAGATTTTTAGCAGAAATTGTGATCGCGCGGCTTAGGGATTTTTTCAAAAAAAGTTGTTCAGACGTCGAGGGCTAATTCTGTTTCCGATGATAAAAACCCATCTGTTTCCACCGAAAAACATTTCAGGGGATCACTTGCAACAGTTTGCCAACATTTTTGAGTGAATTGCAGAACCTCAGATTTTTAGCAGAAATTGTGACCGCGCGGCTTAGGGATTTTTTCAAAAAAAGTTGTTCAGACGTCGAGGGCTAATTCTGTTTCCGATGATAAAAACCCATCTGTTTCCACCGAAAAACCTTTCAGGGGATCGTTTGCAACAGTTTGGGACCATTTTTGAGTGAACTGCAGAACGTCAGATTTTTAGCAGAAATTGTGACCGCGCGGCTTAGGGATTTTTTCAAAAAAAGTTGTCCAGACGTCGAGGGCTAATTCTGTTTCCGATGATAAAAACCCATCTGTTTGCACCGAAAAACATTTCAGGGGATCACTTGCAACGGTTTGCCAACATTTTTAAGTGAATTGCAGAACGTCAGATTTTTAGCAGAAATTGTGACCGCGCGGCTTAGGGATTTTTTCAAAAAAAGTTGTTCAGACGTCGAGGGCTAATTCTGTTTCCGATGATAAAAACCCATCTGTTTCCACCGAAAAACCTTTCAGGGGATCGTTTGCAACAGTTTGGGACCATTTTTGAGTGAACTGCAGAACGTCAGATTTTTAGCAGAAATTGTGACCGCGCGGCTTAGGGATTTTTTCAAAAAAAGTTGTTCAGACGTTGAGGGAAAATTCTGTTTCCGATTATAAAAACCCTTCTGTTTCCACCAAAAAACCTTTCAGAGGATCGTTTGCAACAGTTTGCCAACATTTTTGAGTGAATTGCAGAACGTCAGATTTTTAGCAGAAATTGTGACCGCGCGGCTTAGGGATTTTTTCAAAAAAAGTTGTTAAGACGTCGAGGGCTAATTCTGTATCCGATGATAAAAACCCATCTGTTTCCACCGAAAAACATTTCAGGGGATCACTTGCAACAGTTTGCCAACATTTTTGAGTGAATTGCAGAACGTCAGATTTTTAGCAGAAATTGTGACCGCGCGGCTTAGGGATTTTTTCAAAAAAAGTTGTCCAGACGTCGAGGGCTAATTCTGTTTCCGATGATAAAAACCCATCTGTTTCCACCGAAAAACATTTCAGGGGATCACTTGCAACAGTTTGCCAACATTTTTGAGTGAATTGCAGAACGTCAGATTTTTAGCAGAAATTGTGACCGCGCGGCTTAGGGATTTTTTCAAAAAAAGTTGTTCAGACGTCGAGGGCTAATTCTGTTTCCGATTATAAAAACCCTTCTGTTTCCACCAAAAAACCTTTCAGGGGATCGTTTGCAACAGTTTGCCAACATTTTTGAGTGAATTGCAGAACGTCAGATTTTTAGCAGAAATTGTGATCGCGCGGCTTAGGGATTTTTTCAAAAAAAGTTGTCCAGACGTCGAGGGCTAATTCTGTTTCCGATGATAAAAACCCATCTGTTTGCACCGAAAAACATTTCAGGGGATCACTTGCAACGGTTTGCCAACATTTTTGAGTGAATTGCAGAACGTCAGATTTTTAGCAGAAATTGTGACCGCGCGGCTTAGGGATTTTTAAAAAAGTTGTTCAGACGTCGAGGGCTAATTCTGTTTCCGATGATAAAAACCCATCTGTTTCCACCGAAAAACCTTTCAGGGGATCGTTTGCAACAGTTTGGGACCATTTTTGAGTGAACTGCAGAACGTCAGATTTTTAGCAGAAATTGTGACCGCGCGGCTTAGGGATTTTTTCAAAAAAAGTTGTCCAGACGTCGAGGGCTAATTCTGTTTCCGATGATAAAAACCCATCTGTTTCCACCGAAAAACATTTCAGGGGATCACTTGCAACAGTTTGCCAACATTTTTGAGTGAATTGCAGAACGTCAGATTTTTAGCAGAAATTGTGACCGCGCGGCTTAGGGATTTTTTCAAAAAAAGTTGTTCAGACGTCGAGGGCTAATTCTGTTTC
This sequence comes from Podarcis bocagei, assembly GCF_964188305.1. Lineage (NCBI taxonomy): Eukaryota > Metazoa > Chordata > Lepidosauria > Squamata > Lacertidae > Podarcis > Podarcis bocagei. Next base: position 85,600,485 of record NC_138132.1, on the reverse strand, counting down.
CGATGATAAAAACCCATCTGTTTCCACCGAAAAACATTTCAGGGGATCACTTGCAACAGTTTGCCAACATTTTTGAGTGAATTGCAGAACGTCAGATTTTTAGCAGAAATTGTGACCGCGCGGCTTAGGGATTTTTTCAAAAAAAGTTGTTCAGACGTCGAGGGCTAATTCTGTTTCCGATGATAAAAACCCATCTGTTTCCACCGAAAAACCTTTCAGGGGATCGTTTGCAACAGTTTGGGACCATTTTTGAGTGAACTGCAGAACGTCAGATTTTTAGCAGAAATTGTGACCGCGCGGCTTAGGGATTTTTTCAAAAAAAGTTGTCCAGACGTCGAGGGCTAATTCTGTTTCCGATGATAAAAACCCATCTGTTTGCACCGAAAAACATTTCAGGGGATCACTTGCAACGGTTTGCCAACATTTTTAAGTGAATTGCAGAACGTCAGATTTTTAGCAGAAATTGTGACCGCGCGGCTTAGGGATTTTTTCAAAAAAAGTTGTTCAGACGTCGAGGGCTAATTCTGTTTCCGATGATAAAAACCCATCTGTTTCCACCGAAAAACCTTTCAGGGGATCGTTTGCAACAGTTTGGGACCATTTTTGAGTGAACTGCAGAACGTCAGATTTTTAGCAGAAATTGTGACCGCGCGGCTTAGGGATTTTTTCAAAAAAAGTTGTCCAGACGTCGAGGGCTAATTCTGTTTCCGATTATAAAAACCCATCTGTTTCCACCGAAAAACATTTCAGGGGATCACTTGCAACAGTTTGCCAACATTTTTGAGTGAATTGCAGAACGTCAGATTTTTAGCAGAAATTGTGACCGCGCGGCTTAGGGATTTTTTCAAAAAAAGTTGTCTAGACCTCGAGGGCTAATTCTGTTTCCGATGATAAAAACCCATCTGTTTCCACAGAAAAACCTTTCAGGGGATCATTTGCAACAGTTTGGGACCATTTTTGAGTGAACTGCAGAACGTCAGATTTTTAGCAGAAATTGTGACCGCGCGGTTTAGGGATTTTTTCAAAAAAAGTTGTTCAGACGTCGAGGGCTCATTCTGTTTCCGATGATAAAAACCCATCTGTTTCCACCGAAAAACATTTCAGGGGATCACTTGCAACACTTTGCCAACATTTTTGAGGGAATTGCAGAACGTCAGATTTTTAGCAGAAATTGTGACCGCGCGGCTTAGGGATTTTTTCAAAAAAAGTTGTTTAGACGTCGAGGGCTAATTCTGTTTCCGATGATAAAAACCCATCTGTTTCCACCGAAAAACCTTTCAGGGGATCGTTTGCAACAGTTTGGGACCATTTTTGAGTGAACTGCAGAACGTCAGATTTTTAACAGAAATTGTGACCGCGCGGCTTAGGGATTTTTTCAAAAAAAGTTGTTCAGACGTCGAGGGCTCATTCTGTTTCCGATGATAAAAACCCATCTGTTTCCACGGAAAAACATTTCAGGGGATCACTTGCAACACTTTGCCAACATTTTTGAGGGAATTGCAGAACGTCAGATTTTTAGCAGAAATTGTGACCGCGCGGCTTAGGGATTTTTTCAAAAAAAGTTGTTCAGACGTCGAGGACTAATTCTGTTTCCGATTATAAAAACCCATCTGTTTCCACCGAAAAACCTTTCAGGGGATCGTTTGCAACAGTTTGGCACCATTTTTCAGTGAATTGCAGAACGTCAGATTTTTAGCAGAAATTGTGACCGCGCGGCTTAGCGATTTTTTCAAAAAAAGTTGTTCAGACGTCGAGGGCAAATTCTGTTTCCGATGATAAAAACCCATCTGTTTCCACCGAAAAACATTTCAGGGGATCACTTGCAACAGTTTGCCAACATTTTTAAGTGAATTGCAGAACGTCAGATTTTTAGCAGAAATTGTGACCGCGCGGCTTAGGGATTTTTTCAAAAAAAGTTGTTCAGACGTCGAGGGCTAATTCTGTATCCGATGATAAAAACCCATCTGTTTCCACCGAAAAACCTTTCAGGGGATCGTTTGCAACAGTTTGGGACCATTTTTGAGTGAACTGCAGAACGTCAGATTTTTAACAGAAATTGTGACCGCGCGGCTTAGGGATTTTTTCAAAAAAAGTTGTTCAGACGTCGAGGGCTCATTCTGTTTCCGATGATAAAAACCCATCTGTTTCCACGGAAAAACATTTCAGGGGATCACTTGCAACACTTTGCCAACATTTTTGAGGGAATTGCAGAACGTCAGATTTTTAGCAGAAATTGTGACCGCGCGGCTTAGGGATTTTTTCAAAAAAAGTTGTTCAGACGTCGAGGACTAATTCTGTTTCCGATTATAAAAAACCCATCTGTTTCCACCGAAAAACCTTTCAGGGGATCGTTTGCAACAGTTTGGCACCATTTTTGAGTGAATTGCAGAACGTCAGATTTTTAGCAGAAATTGTGACCGCGCGGCTTAGGGATTTTTTCAAAAAAAGTTGTCCAGACGTCGAGGGCTAATTCTGTTTCCGATGATAAAAACCCATCTGTTTGCACCGAAAAACATTTCGGGGGATCACTTGCAACGGTTTGCCAACATTTTTAAGTGAATTGCAGAACGTCAGATTTTTAGCAGAAATTGTGACCGCGCGGCTTAGGGATTTTTTCAAAAAAAGTTGTTCAGACGTCGAGGGCTAATTCTGTTTCCGATGATAAAAACCCATCTGTTTCCACAGAAAAACCTTTCAGGGGATCATTTGCAACAGTTTGGGACCATTTTTGAGTGAACTGCAGAACGTCAGATTTTTAGCAGAAATTGTGACCGCGCGGCTTAGGGATTTTTTCAAGACGTCGAGGGCTCATTCTGTTTCCGATGATAAAAACCCATCTGTTTCCACTGAAAAACATTTCAGGGGATCACTTGCAACACTTTGCCAACATTTTTGAGGGAATTGCAGAACGTCAGATTTTTAGCAGAAATTGTGACCGCGCGGCTTAGGGATTTTTTCAAAAAAAGTTGTTCAGACGTCGAGGGCAAATTCTGTTTCCGATGATAAAAACCCATCTGTTTGCACCGAAAAACATTTCAGGGGATCACTTGCAACGGTTTGCCAACATTTTTAAGTGAATTGCAGAACGTCAGATTTTTAGCAGAAATTGTGACCGCGCGGCTTAGGGATTTTTTCAAAAAAAGTTGTTCAGACGTCGAGGGCTAATTCTGTATCCGATGATAAAAACCCATCTGTTTCCACCGAAAAACCTTTCAGGGGATCGTTTGCAACAGTTTGGGACCATTTTTGAGTGAACTGCAGAACGTCAGATTTTTAACAGAAATTGTGACCGCGCGGCTTAGGGATTTTTTCAAAAAAAGTTGTTCAGACGTCGAGGGCTCATTCTGTTTCCGATGATAAAAACCCATCTGTTTCCACGGAAAAACATTTCAGGGGATCACTTGCAACACTTTGCCAACATTTTTGAGGGAATTGCAGAACGTCAGATTTTTAGCAGAAATTGTGACCGCGCGGCTTAGGGATTTTTTCAAAAAAAGTTGTTCAGACGTCGAGGACTAATTCTGTTTCCGATTATAAAAAACCCATCTGTTTCCACCGAAAAACCTTTCAGGGGATCGTTTGCAACAGTTTGGCACCATTTTTGAGTGAATTGCAGAACGTCAGATTTTTAGCAGAAATTGTGACCGCGCGGCTTAGGGATTTTTTCAAAAAAAGTTGTCCAGACGTCGAGGGAAAATTCTGTTTCCGATTATAAAAACCCTTCTGTTTCCACCAAAAAACCTTTCAGAGGATCGTTTGCAACAGTTTGCCAACATTTTTGAGTGAATTGCAGAACGTCAGATTTTTAGCAGAAATTGTGACCGCGCGGCTTAGGGATTTTTTCAAAAAAAGTTGTTCAGACGTCGAGGGCTAATTCTGTATCCGATGATAAAAACCCATCTGTTTCCACCGAAAAACATTTCAGGGGATCACTTGCAACAGTTTGCCAACATTTTTGAGTGAATTGCAGAACGTCAGATTTTTAGCAGAAATTGTGACCGCGCGGCTTAGGGATTTTTTCAAAAAAAGTTGTCCAGACCTCGAGGGCTAATTCTGTTTCCGATGATAAAAACCCATCTGTTTCCACAGAAAAACCTTTCAGGGGATCATTTGCAACACTTTGGGACCATTTTTGAGTGAACTGCAGAACGTCAGATTTTTAGCAGAAATTGTGACCGCGCGGTTTAGGGATTTTTTCAAAAAAAGTTGTTCAGACGTCGAGGGCTCATTCTGTTTCCGATGATAAAAACCCATCTGTTTCCACCGAAAAACATTTCAGGGGATCACTTGCAACACTTTGCCAACATTTTTGAGGGAATTGCAGAACGTCAGATTTTTAGCAGAAATTGTGACCGCGCGGCTTAGGGATTTTTTCAAAAAAAGTTGTTCAGACGTCGAGGGCTAATTCTGTTTCCGATGATAAAAACCCATCTGTTTCCACCGAAAAACCTTTCAGGGGATCGTTTGCAACAGTTTGGGACCATTTTTGAGTGAACTGCAGAACGTCAGATTTTTAACAGAAATTGTGACCGCGCGGCTTAGGGATTTTTTCAAAAAAAGTTGTTCAGACGTCGAGGGCTCATTCTGTTTCCGATGATAAAAACCCATCTGTTTCCACGGAAAAACATTTCAGGGGATCACTTGCAACACTTTGCCAACATTTTTGAGGGAATTGCAGAACGTCAGATTTTTAGCAGAAATTGTGACCGCGCGGCTTAGGGATTTTTTCAAAAAAAGTTGTTCAGACGTCGAGGACTAATTCTGTTTCCGATTATAAAAAACCCATCTGTTTCCACCGAAAAACCTTTCAGGGGATCGTTTGCAACAGTTTGGCACCATTTTTCAGTGAATTGCAGAACGTCAGATTTTTAGCAGAAATTGTGACCGCGCGGCTTAGGGATTTTTTCAAAAAAAGTTGTTCAGACGTCGAGGGCAAATTCTGTTTCCGATGATAAAAACCCATCTGTTTGCACCGAAAAACATTTCAGGGGATCACTTGCAACGGTTTGCCAACATTTTTAAGTGAATTGCAGAACGTCAGATTTTTAGCAGAAATTGTGACCGCGCGGCTTAGGGATTTTTTCAAAAAAAGTTGTTCAGACGTCGAGGGCTAATTCTGTATCCGATGATAAAAACCCATCTGTTTCCACCGAAAAACCTTTCAGGGGATCGTTTGCAACAGTTTGGGACCATTTTTGAGTGAACTGCAGAACGTCAGATTTTTAACAGAAATTGTGACCGCGCGGCTTAGGGATTTTTTCAAAAAAAGTTGTTCAGACGTCGAGGGCTCATTCTGTTTCCGATGATAAAAACCCATCTGTTTCCACGGAAAAACATTTCAGGGGATCACTTGCAACACTTTGCCAACATTTTTGAGTGAACTGCAGAACGTCAGATTTTTAGCAGAAATTGTGACCGCGCGGCTTAGGGATTTTTTCAAGACGTCGAGGGCTCATTCTGTTTCCGATGATAAAAACCCATCTGTTTCCACTGAAAAACATTTCAGGGGATCACTTGCAACACTTTGCCAACATTTTTGAGGGAATTGCAGAACGTCAGATTTTTAGCAGAAATTGTGACCGCGCGGCTTAGGGATTTTTTCAAAAAAAGTTGTTCAGACGTCGAGGGCAAATTCTGTTTCCGATGATAAAAACCCATCTGTTTGCACCGAAAAACATTTCAGGGGATCACTTGCAACGGTTTGCCAACATTTTTAAGTGAATTGCAGAACGTCAGATTTTTAGCAGAAATTGTGACCGCGCGGCTTAGGGATTTTTTCAAAAAAAGTTGTTCAGACGTCGAGGGCTAATTCTGTATCCGATGATAAAAACCCATCTGTTTCCACCGAAAAACATTTCAGGGGATCACTTGCAACAGTTTGCCAACATTTTTGAGTGAATTGCAGAACGTCAGATTTTTAGCAGAAATTGTGACCGCGCGGCTTAGGGATTTTTTCAAAAAAAGTTGTCCAGACCTCGAGGGCTAATTCTGTTTCCGATGATAAAAACCCATCTGTTTCCACAGAAAAACCTTTCAGGGGATCATTTGCAACAGTTTGGGACCATTTTTGAGTGAACTGCAGAACGTCAGATTTTTAGCAGAAATTGTGACCGCGCGGTTTAGGGATTTTTTCAAAAAAAGTTGTTCAGACGTCGAGGGCTCATTCTGTTTCCGATGATAAAAACCCATCTGTTTCCACCGAAAAACATTTCAGGGGATCACTTGCAACACTTTGCCAACATTTTTGAGGGAATTGCAGAACGTCAGATTTTTAGCAGAAATTGTGACCGCGCGGCTTAGGGATTTTTTCAAAAAAAGTTGTTCAGACGTCGAGGGCTAATTCTGTTTCCGATGATAAAAACCCATCTGTTTCCACCGAAAAACCTTTCAGGGGATCGTTTGCAACAGTTTGGGACCATTTTTGAGTGAACTGCAGAACGTCAGATTTTTAACAGAAATTGTGACCGCGCGGCTTAGGGATTTTTTCAAAAAAAGTTGTTCAGACGTCGAGGGCTCATTCTGTTTCCGATGATAAAAACCCATCTGTTTCCACGGAAAAACATTTCAGGGGATCACTTGCAACACTTTGCCAACATTTTTGAGGGAATTGCAGAACGTCAGATTTTTAGCAGAAATTGTGACCGCGCGGCTTAGGGATTTTTTCAAAAAAAGTTGTTCAGACGTCGAGGACTAATTCTGTTTCCGATTATAAAAAACCCATCTGTTTCCACCGAAAAACCTTTCAGGGGATCGTTTGCAACAGTTTGGCACCATTTTTCAGTGAATTGCAGAACGTCAGATTTTTAGCAGAAATTGTGACCGCGCGGCTTAGGGATTTTTTCAAAAAAAGTTGTTCAGACGTCGAGGGCAAATTCTGTTTCCGATGATAAAAACCCATCTGTTTGCACCGAAAAACATTTCAGGGGATCACTTGCAACGGTTTGCCAACATTTTTAAGTGAATTGCAGAACGTCAGATTTTTAGCAGAAATTGTGACCGCGCGGCTTAGGGATTTTTTCAAAAAAAGTTGTTCAGACGTCGAGGGCTAATTCTGTATCCGATGATAAAAACCCATCTGTTTCCACCGAAAAACCTTTCAGGGGATCGTTTGCAACAGTTTGGGACCATTTTTGAGTGAACTGCAGAACGTCAGATTTTTAACAGAAATTGTGACCGCGCGGCTTAGGGATTTTTTCAAAAAAAGTTGTTCAGACGTCGAGGGCTCATTCTGTTTCCGATGATAAAAACCCATCTGTTTCCACGGAAAAACATTTCAGGGGATCACTTGCAACACTTTGCCAACATTTTTGAGGGAATTGCAGAACGTCAGATTTTTAGCAGAAATTGTGACCGCGCGGCTTAGGGATTTTTTCAAAAAAAGTTGTTCAGACGTCGAGGACTAATTCTGTTTCCGATTATAAAAAACCCATCTGTTTCCACCGAAAAACCTTTCAGGGGATCGTTTGCAACAGTTTGGCACCATTTTTGAGTGAATTGCAGAACGTCAGATTTTTAGCAGAAATTGTGACCGCGCGGCTTAGGGATTTTTTCAAAAAAAGTTGTTCAGACGTCGAGGGCTAATTCTGTTTCCGATGATAAAAACCCATCTGTTTGCACCGAAAAACATTTCGGGGGATCACTTGCAACGGTTTGCCAACATTTTTAAGTGAATTGCAGAACGTCAGATTTTTAGCAGAAATTGTGACCGCGCGGCTTAGGGATTTTTTCAAAAAAAGTTGTTCAGACGTCGAGGGCTAATTCTGTTTCCGATGATATAAACCCATCTGTTTCCACAGAAAAACCTTTCAGGGGATCATTTGCAACAGTTTGGGACCATTTTTGAGTGAACTGCAGAACGTCAGATTTTTAGCAGAAATTGTGACCGCGCGGCTTAGGGATTTTTTCAAGACGTCGAGGGTTCATTCTGTTTCCGATGATAAAAACCCATCTGTTTCCACTGAAAAACATTTCAGGGGATCACTTGCAACACTTTGCCAACATTTTTGAGGGAATTGCAGAACGTCAGATTTTTAGCAGAAATTGTGACCGCGCGGCTTAGGGATTTTTTCAAAAAAAGTTGTTCAGACGTCGAGGGCAAATTCTGTTTCCGATGATAAAAACCCATCTGTTTGCACCGAAAAACATTTCAGGGGATCACTTGCAACGGTTTGCCAACATTTTTAAGTGAATTGCAGAACGTCAGATTTTTAGCAGAAATTGTGACCGCGCGGCTTAGGGATTTTTTCAAAAAAAGTTGTTCAGACGTCGAGGGCTAATTCTGTATCCGATGATAAAAACCCATCTGTTTCCACCGAAAAACCTTTCAGGGGATCGTTTGCAACAGTTTGGGACCATTTTTGAGTGAACTGCAGAACGTCAGATTTTTAACAGAAATTGTGACCGCGCGGCTTAGGGATTTTTTCAAAAAAAGTTGTTCAGACGTCGAGGGCTCATTCTGTTTCCGATGATAAAAACCCATCTGTTTCCACGGAAAAACATTTCAGGGGATCACTTGCAACACTTTGCCAACATTTTTGAGGGAATTGCAGAACGTCAGATTTTTAGCAGAAATTGTGACCGCGCGGCTTAGGGATTTTTTCAAAAAAAGTTGTTCAGACGTCGAGGACTAATTCTGTTTCCGATTATAAAAAACCCATCTGTTTCCACCGAAAAACCTTTCAGGGGATCGTTTGCAACAGTTTGGCACCATTTTTGAGTGAATTGCAGAACGTCAGATTTTTAGCAGAAATTGTGACCGCGCGGCTTAGGGATTTTTTCAAAAAAAGTTGTTCAGACGTCGAGGGCTAATTCTGTTTCCGATGATAAAAACCCATCTGTTTGCACCGAAAAACATTTCGGGGGATCACTTGCAACGGTTTGCCAACATTTTTAAGTGAATTGCAGAACGTCAGATTTTTAGCAGAAATTGTGACCGCGCGGCTTAGGGATTTTTTCAAAAAAAGTTGTTCAGACGTCGAGGGCTAATTCTGTTTCCGATGATAAAAACCTATCTGTTTCCACAGAAAAACCTTTCAGGGGATCATTTGCAACAGTTTGGGACCATTTTTGAGTGAACTGCAGAACGTCAGATTTTTAGCAGAAATTGTGACCGCGCGGCTTAGGGATTTTTTCAAGACGTCGAGGGCTCATTCTGTTTCCGATGATAAAAACCCATCTGTTTCCACTGAAAAACATTTCAGGGGATCACTTGCAACACTTTGCCAACATTTTTGAGGGAATTGCAGAACGTCAGATTTTTAGCAGAAATTGTGACCGCGCGGCTTAGGGATTTTTTCAAAAAAAGTTGTTCAGACGTCGAGGGCTAATTCTGTTTCCGATGATAAAAACCCATCTGTTTCCACCGAAAAACATTTCAGGGGATCACTTGCAACAGTTTGGCAACATTTTTGAGTGAATTGCAGAACGTCAGATTTTTAGCAGAAATTGTGACCGCGCGGCTTAGGGATTTTTTCAAAAAAAGTTGTTCAGACGACATGGGCTAATTCTGTTTCCAATGATAAAAACCCATCTGTTTCCACCGAAAAACATTTCAGGGGATCACTTGCAACAGTTTGCCAACATTTTTGAGTGAATTGCAGAACGTCAGATTTTTAGCAGAAATTGTGACCGCGCGGCTTAGGGATTTTTTCAAAAAAAGTTGTTCAGACGTCGAGGGCTAATTCTGTATCCGATGATAAAAACCCATCTGTTTCCACCGAAAAACCTTTCAGGGGATCGTTTGCAACAGTTTGGGACCATTTTTGAGTGAACTGCAGAACGTCAGATTTTTAACAGAAATTGTGACCGCGCGGCTTAGGGATTTTTTCAAAAAAAGTTGTTCAGACGTCGAGGGCTCATTCTGTTTCCGATGATAAAAACCCATCTGTTTCCACGGAAAAACATTTCAGGGGATCACTTGCAACACTTTGCCAACATTTTTGAGGGAATTGCAGAACGTCAGATTTTTAGCAGAAATTGTGACCGCGCGGCTTAGGGATTTTTTCAAAAAAAGTTGTTCAGACGTCGAGGACTAATTCTGTTTCCGATTATAAAAAACCCATCTGTTTCCACCGAAAAACCTTTCAGGGGATCGTTTGCAACAGTTTGGCACCATTTTTGAGTGAATTGCAGAACGTCAGATTTTTAGCAGAAATTGTGACCGCGCGGCTTAGGGATTTTTTCAAAAAAAGTTGTTCAGACGTCGAGGGCTAATTCTGTTTCCGATGATAAAAACCCATCTGTTTGCACCGAAAAACATTTCGGGGGATCACTTGCAACGGTTTGCCAACATTTTTAAGTGAATTGCAGAACGTCAGATTTTTAGCAGAAATTGTGACCGCGCGGCTTAGGGATTTTTTCAAAAAAAGTTGTTCAGACGTCGAGGGCTAATTCTGTTTCCGATGATAAAAACCCATCTGTTTCCACAGAAAAACCTTTCAGGGGATCATTTGCAACAGTTTGGGACCATTTTTGAGTGAACTGCAGAACGTCAGATTTTTAGCAGAAATTGTGACCGCGCGGCTTAGGGATTTTTTCAAGACGTCGAGGGCTCATTCTGTTTCCGATGATAAAAACCCATCTGTTTCCACTGAAAAACATTTCAGGGGATCACTTGCAACACTTTGCCAACATTTTTGAGGGAATTGCAGAACGTCAGATTTTTAGCAGAAATTGTGACCGCGCGGCTTAGGGATTTTTTCAAAAAAAGTTGTTCAGACGTCGAGGGCTAATTCTGTTTCCGATGATAAAAACCCATCTGTTTCCACTGAAAAACATTTCAGGGGATCACTTGCAACACTTTGCCAACATTTTTGAGGGAATTGCAGAACGTCAGATTTTTAGCAGAAATTGTGACCGCGCGGCTTAGGGATTTTTTCAAAAAAAGTTGTTCAGACGTCGAGGGCTAATTCTGTTTCCGATGATAAAAACCCATCTGTTTCCACCGAAAAACATTTCAGGGGATCACTTGCAACAGTTTGGCAACATTTTTGAGTGAATTGCAGAACGTCAGATTTTTAGCAGAAATTGTGACCGCGCGGCTTAGGGATTTTTTCAAAAAAAGTTGTTCAGACGTCGAGGGCTAATTCTGTATCCGATGATAAAAACCCATCTGTTTCCACCGAAAAACCTTTCAGGGGATCGTTTGCAACAGTTTGGGACCATTTTTGAGTGAACTGCAGAACGTCAGATTTTTAACAGAAATTGTGACCGCGCGGCTTAGGGATTTTTTCAAAAAAAGTTGTTCAGACGTCGAGGGCTCATTCTGTTTCCGATGATAAAAACCCATCTGTTTCCACGGAAAAACATTTCAGGGGATCACTTGCAACACTTTGCCAACATTTTTGAGGGAATTGCAGAACGTCAGATTTTTAGCAGAAATTGTGACCGCGCGGCTTAGGGATTTTTTCAAAAAAAGTTGTTCAGACGTCGAGGACTAATTCTGTTTCCGATTATAAAAAACCCATCTGTTTCCACCGAAAAACCTTTCAGGGGATCGTTTGCAACAGTTTGGCACCATTTTTGAGTGAATTGCAGAACGTCAGATTTTTAGTAGAAATTGTGACCGCGCGGCTTAGGGATTTTTTCAAAAAAAGTTGTTCAGACGTCGAGGGCTAATTCTGTTTCCGATGATAAAAACCCATCTGTTTGCACCGAAAAACATTTCGGGGGATCACTTGCAACGGTTTGCCAACATTTTTAAGTGAATTGCAGAACGTCAGATTTTTAGCAGAAATTGTGACCGCGCGGCTTAGGGATTTTTTCAAAAAAAGTTGTTCAGACGTCGAGGGCTAATTCTGTTTCCGATGATAAAAACCCATCTGTTTCCACAGAAAAACCTTTCAGGGGATCATTTGCAACAGTTTGGGACCATTTTTGAGTGAACTGCAGAACGTCAGATTTTTAGCAGAAATTGTGACCGCGCGGCTTAGGGATTTTTTCAAGACGTCGAGGGCTCATTCTGTTTCCGATGATAAAAACCCATCTGTTTGCACCGAAAAACATTTCAGGGGATCACTTGCAACGGTTTGCCAACATTTTTAAGTGAATTGCAGAACGTCAGATTTTTAGCAGAAATTGTGACCGCGCGGCTTAGGGATTTTTTCAAAAAAAGTTGTTCAGACGTCGAGGGCTAATTCTGTATCCGATGATAAAAACCCATCTGTTTCCACCGAAAAACCTTTCAGGGGATCGTTTGCAACAGTTTGGGACCATTTTTGAGTGAACTGCAGAACGTCAGATTTTTAACAGAAATTGTGACCGCGCGGCTTAGGGATTTTTTCAAAAAAAGTTGTTCAGACGTCGAGGGCTCATTCTGTTTCCGATGATAAAAACCCATCTGTTTCCACGGAAAAACATTTCAGGGGATCACTTGCAACACTTTGCCAACATTTTTGAGGGAATTGCAGAACGTCAGATTTTTAGCAGAAATTGTGACCGCGCGGCTTAGGGATTTTTTCAAAAAAAGTTGTTCAGACGTCGAGGACTAATTCTGTTTCCGATTATAAAAAACCCATCTGTTTCCACCGAAAAACCTTTCAGGGGATCGTTTGCAACAGTTTGGCACCATTTTTGAGTGAATTGCAGAACGTCAGATTTTTAGCAGAAATTGTGACCGCGCGGCTTAGGGATTTTTTCAAAAAAAGTTGTTCAGACGTCGAGGGCTAATTCTGTTTCCGATGATAAAAACCCATCTGTTTGCACCGAAAAACATTTCGGGGGATCACTTGCAACGGTTTGCCAACATTTTTAAGTGAATTGCAGAACGTCAGATTTTTAGCAGAAATTGTGACCGCGCGGCTTAGGGATTTTTTCAAAAAAAGTTGTTCAGACGTCGAGGGCTAATTCTGTTTCCGATGATAAAAACCTATCTGTTTCCACAGAAAAACCTTTCAGGGGATCATTTGCAACAGTTTGGGACCATTTTTGAGTGAATTGCAGAACGTCAGATTTTTAGCAGAAATTGTGACCGCGCGGCTTAGGGATTTTTTCAAGACGTCGAGGGCTCATTCTGTTTCCGATGATAAAAACCCATCTGTTTCCACTGAAAAACATTTCAGGGGATCACTTGCAACACTTTGCCAACATTTTTGAGGGAATTGCAGAACGTCAGATTTTTAGCAGAAATTGTGACCGCGCGGCTTAGGGATTTTTTCAAAAAAAGTTGTTCAGACGTCGAGGGCTAATTCTGTTTCCGATGATAAAAACCCATCTGTTTCCACCGAAAAACATTTCAGGGGATCACTTGCAACAGTTTGGCAACATTTTTGAGTGAATTGCAGAACGTCAGATTTTTAGCAGAAATTGTGACCGCGCGGCTTAGGGATTTTTTCAAAAAAAGTTGTTCAGACGACATGGGCTAATTCTGTTTCCAATGATAAAAACCCATCTGTTTCCACCGAAAAACATTTCAGGGGATCACTTGCAACAGTTTGCCAACATTTTTGAGTGAATTGCAGAACGTCAGATTTTTAGCAGAAATTGTGACCGCGCGGCTTAGGGATTTTTTCAAAAAAAGTTGTTCAGACGTCGAGGGCTAATTCTGTATCCGATGATAAAAACCCATCTGTTTCCACCGAAAAACCTTTCAGGGGATCGTTTGCAACAGTTTGGGACCATTTTTGAGTGAACTGCAGAACGTCAGATTTTTAACAGAAATTGTGACCGCGCGGCTTAGGGATTTTTTCAAAAAAAGTTGTTCAGACGTCGAGGGCTCATTCTGTTTCCGATGATAAAAACCCATCTGTTTCCACGGAAAAACATTTCAGGGGATCACTTGCAACACTTTGCCAACATTTTTGAGGGAATTGCAGAACGTCAGATTTTTAGCAGAAATTGTGACCGCGCGGCTTAGGGATTTTTTCAAAAAAAGTTGTTCAGACGTCGAGGACTAATTCTGTTTCCGATTATAAAAAACCCATCTGTTTCCACCGAAAAACCTTTCAGGGGATCATTTGCAACACTTTGCCAACATTTTTGAGGGAATTGCAGAACGTCAGATTTTTAGCAGAAATTGTGACCGCGCGGCTTAGGGATTTTTTCAAAAAAAGTTGTTCAGACGTCGAGGGCTAATTCTGTTTCCGATGATAAAAACCCATCTGTTTCCACCGAAAAACATTTCAGGGGATCACTTGCAACAGTTTGGCAACATTTTTGAGTGAATTGCAGAACGTCAGATTTTTAGCAGAAATTGTGACCGCGCGGCTTAGGGATTTTTTCAAAAAAAGTTGTTCAGACGTCGAGGGCTAATTCTGTATCCGATGATAAAAACCCATCTGTTTCCACCGAAAAACCTTTCAGGGGATCGTTTGCAACAGTTTGGGACCATTTTTGAGTGAACTGCAGAACGTCAGATTTTTAACAGAAATTGTGACCGCGCGGCTTAGGGATTTTTTCAAAAAAAGTTGTTCAGACGTCGAGGGCTCATTCTGTTTCCGATGATAAAAACCCATCTGTTTCCACGGAAAAACATTTCAGGGGATCACTTGCAACACTTTGCCAACATTTTTGAGGGAATTGCAGAACGTCAGATTTTTAGCAGAAATTGTGACCGCGCGGCTTAGGGATTTTTTCAAAAAAAGTTGTTCAGACGTCGAGGACTAATTCTGTTTCCGATTATAAAAAACCCATCTGTTTCCACCGAAAAACCTTTCAGGGGATCGTTTGCAACAGTTTGGCACCATTTTTGAGTGAATTGCAGAACGTCAGATTTTTAGCAGAAATTGTGACCGCGCGGCTTAGGGATTTTTTCAAAAAAAGTTGTTCAGACGTCGAGGGCTAATTCTGTTTCCGATGATAAAAACCCATCTGTTTGCACCGAAAAACATTTCGGGGGATCACTTGCAACGGTTTGCCAACATTTTTAAGTGAATTGCAGAACGTCAGATTTTTAGCAGAAATTGTGACCGCGCGGCTTAGGGATTTTTTCAAAAAAAGTTGTTCAGACGTCGAGGGCTAATTCTGTTTCCGATGATAAAAACCCATCTGTTTCCACAGAAAAACCTTTCAGGGGATCATTTGCAACAGTTTGGGACCATTTTTGAGTGAACTGCAGAACGTCAGATTTTTAGCAGAAATTGTGACCGCGCGGCTTAGGGATTTTTTCAAGACGTCGAGGGCTCATTCTGTTTCCGATGATAAAAACCCATCTGTTTCCACTGAAAAACATTTCAGGGGATCACTTGCAACACTTTGCCAACATTTTTGAGGGAATTGCAGAACGTCAGATTTTTAGCAGAAATTGTGACCGCGCGGCTTAGGGATTTTTTCAAAAAAAGTTGTTCAGACGTCGAGGGCTAATTCTGTTTCCGATGATAAAAACCCATCTGTTTCCACCGAAAAACATTTCAGGGGATCACTTGCAACAGTTTGGCAACATTTTTGAGTGAATTGCAAAACGTCAGATTTTTAGCAGAAATTGTGACCGCGCGGCTTAGGGATTTTTTCAAAAAAAGTTGTTCAGACGACATGGGCTAATTCTGTTTCCAATGATAAAAACCCATCTGTTTCCACCGAAAAACATTTCAGGGGATCTCTTGCAACAGTTTGCCAACATTTTTGAGTGAATTGCAGAACGTCAGATTTTTAGCAGAAATTGTGACCGCGCGGCTTAGGGATTTTTTCAAAAAAAAGTTGTTCAGACGTCGAGGGCTAATTCTGTTTCCGATGATAAAAACCCATCTGTTTCCACCGAAAAACATTTCAGGGGATCACTTGCAACAGTTTGGCAACATTTTTGAGTGAATTGCAGAACGTCAGATTTTTAGCAGAAATTGTGACCGCGCGGCTTAGGGATTTTTTCAAAAAAAGTTGTTCAGACGACATGGGCTAATTCTGTTTCCAATGATAAAAACCCATCTGTTTCCACCGAAAAACATTTCAGGGGATCACTTGCAACAGTTTGCCAACATTTTTGAGTGAATTGCAGAACGTCAGATTTTTAGCAGAAATTGTGACCGCGCGGCTTAGGGATTTTTTCAAAAAAAGTTGTTCAGACGTCGAGGGCTAATTCTGTATCCGATGATAAAAACCCATCTGTTTCCACCGAAAAACCTTTCAGGGGATCGTTTGCAACAGTTTGGGACCATTTTTGAGTGAACTGCAGAACGTCAGATTTTTAACAGAAATTGTGACCGCGCGGCTTAGGGATTTTTTCAAAAAAAGTTGTTCAGACGTCGAGGGCTCATTCTGTTTCCGATGATAAAAACCCATCTGTTTCCACGGAAAAACATTTCAGGGGATCACTTGCAACACTTTGCCAACATTTTTGAGGGAATTGCAGAACGTCAGATTTTTAGCAGAAATTGTGACCGCGCGGCTTAGGGATTTTTTCAAAAAAAGTTGTTCAGACGTCGAGGACTAATTCTGTTTCCGATTATAAAAAACCCATCTGTTTCCACCGAAAAACCTTTCAGGGGATCGTTTGCAACAGTTTGGCACCATTTTTGAGTGAATTGCAGAACGTCAGATTTTTAGCAGAAATTGTGACCGCGCGGCTTAGGGATTTTTTCAAAAAAAGTTGTTCAGACGTCGAGGGCTAATTCTGTTTCCGATGATAAAAACCCATCTGTTTGCACCGAAAAACATTTCGGGGGATCACTTGCAACGGTTTGCCAACATTTTTAAGTGAATTGCAGAACGTCAGATTTTTAGCAGAAATTGTGACCGCGCGGCTTAGGGATTTTTTCAAAAAAAGTTGTTCAGACGTCGAGGGCTAATTCTGTTTCCGATGATAAAAACCCATCTGTTTCCACAGAAAAACCTTTCAGGGGATCATTTGCAACAGTTTGGGACCATTTTTGAGTGAACTGCAGAACGTCAGATTTTTAGCAGAAATTGTGACCGCGCGGCTTAGGGATTTTTTCAAGACGTCGAGGGCTCATTCTGTTTCCGATGATAAAAACCCATCTGTTTCCACTGAAAAACATTTCAGGGGATCACTTGCAACACTTTGCCAACATTTTTGAGGGAATTGCAGAACGTCAGATTTTTAGCAGAAATTGTGACCGCGCGGCTTAGGGATTTTTTCAAAAAAAGTTGTTCAGACGTCGAGGGCTAATTCTGTTTCCGATGATAAAAACCCATCTGTTTCCACTGAAAAACATTTCAGGGGATCACTTGCAACACTTTGCCAACATTTTTGAGGGAATTGCAGAACGTCAGATTTTTAGCAGAAATTGTGACCGCGCGGCTTAGGGATTTTTTCAAAAAAAGTTGTTCAGACGTCGAGGGCTAATTCTGTTTCCGATGATAAAAACCCATCTGTTTCCACCGAAAAACATTTCAGGGGATCACTTGCAACAGTTTGGCAACATTTTTGAGTGAATTGCAGAACGTCAGATTTTTAGCAGAAATTGTGACCGCGCGGCTTAGGGATTTTTTCAAAAAAAGTTGTTCAGACGTCGAGGGCTAATTCTGTATCCGATGATAAAAACCCATCTGTTTCCACCGAAAAACCTTTCAGGGGATCGTTTGCAACAGTTTGGGACCATTTTTGAGTGAACTGCAGAACGTCAGATTTTTAACAGAAATTGTGACCGCGCGGCTTAGGGATTTTTTCAAAAAAAGTTGTTCAGACGTCGAGGGCTCATTCTGTTTCCGATGATAAAAACCCATCTGTTTCCACGGAAAAACATTTCAGGGGATCACTTGCAACACTTTGCCAACATTTTTGAGGGAATTGCAGAACGTCAGATTTTTAGCAGAAATTGTGACCGCGCGGCTTAGGGATTTTTTCAAAAAAAGTTGTTCAGACGTCGAGGACTAATTCTGTTTCCGATTATAAAAAACCCATCTGTTTCCACCGAAAAACCTTTCAGGGGATCGTTTGCAACAGTTTGGCACCATTTTTGAGTGAATTGCAGAACGTCAGATTTTTAGCAGAAATTGTGACCGCGCGGCTTAGGGATTTTTTCAAAAAAAGTTGTTCAGACGTCGAGGGCTAATTCTGTTTCCGATGATAAAAACCCATCTGTTTGCACCGAAAAACATTTCGGGGGATCACTTGCAACGGTTTGCCAACATTTTTAAGTGAATTGCAGAACGTCAGATTTTTAGCAGAAATTGTGACCGCGCGGCTTAGGGATTTTTTCAAAAAAAGTTGTTCAGACGTCGAGGGCTAATTCTGTTTCCGATGATAAAAACCCATCTGTTTCCACAGAAAAACCTTTCAGGGGATCATTTGCAACAGTTTGGGACCATTTTTGAGTGAACTGCAGAACGTCAGATTTTTAGCAGAAATTGTGACCGCGCGGCTTAGGGATTTTTTCAAGACGTCGAGGGCTCATTCTGTTTCCGATGATAAAAACCCATCTGTTTCCACTGAAAAACATTTCAGGGGATCACTTGCAACACTTTGCCAACATTTTTGAGGGAATTGCAGAACGTCAGATTTTTAGCAGAAATTGTGACCGCGCGGCTTAGGGATTTTTTCAAAAAAAGTTGTTCAGACGTCGAGGGCTAATTCTGTTTCCGATGATAAAAACCCATCTGTTTCCACCGAAAAACATTTCAGGGGATCACTTGCAACAGTTTGCCAACATTTTTGAGTGAATTGCAGAACGTCAGATTTTTAGCAGAAATTGTGACCGCGCGGCTTAGGGATTTTTTCAAAAAAAAGTTGTTCAGACGTCGAGGGCTAATTCTGTTTCCGATTATAAAAACCCATCTGTTTCCACCGAAAAACATTTCAGGGGATCACTTGCAACACTTTGCCAACATTTTTGAGGAAATTGCAGAACGTCAGATTTTTAGCAGAAATTGTGACCGCGCGGCTTAGGGATTTTTTCAAAAAAAGTTGTTCAGACCTCGAGGGCTAATTCTGTTTCCGATGATAAAAACCCATCTGTTTCCACCGAAAAACCTTTCAGGGGATCGTTTGCAACAGTTTGGGACCATTTTTGAGTGAACTGCAGAACGTCAGATTTTTAGCAGAAATTGTGACCGCGCGGCTTAGGGATTTTTTCAAAAAAAGTTGTTCAGACGTCGAGGGCTAATTCTGTTTCCGATTATAAAAACCCTTCTGTTTCCACCAAAAAACCTTTCAGGGGATCGTTTGCAACAGTTTGCCAACATTTTTGAGTGAATTGCAGAACGTCAGATTTTTAGCAGAAATTGTGATTGCGCGGCTTAGGGATTTTTTCAAAAAAAGTTGTTCAGACGTCGAGGGCTAATTCTGTTTCCGATGATAAAAACCCATCTGTTTCCACCGAAAAACATTGCAGGGGATCACTTGCAACAGTTTGCCAACATTTTTGAGTGAATTGCAGAACGTCAGATTTTTAGCAGAAATTGTGACCGCGCGGCTTAGGGATTTTTTCAAAAAAAGTTGTTCAGACGTCGAGGGCTAATTCTGTATCCGATGATAAAAACCCATCTGTTTCCACCGAAAAACCTTTCAGGGGATCGTTTGCAACAGTTTGGGACCATTTTTGAGTGAACTGCAGAACGTCAGATTTTTAACAGAAATTGTGACCGCGCGGCTTAGGGATTTTTTCAAAAAAAGTTGTTCAGACGTCGAGGGCTCATTCTGTTTCCGATGATAAAAACCCATCTGTTTCCACGGAAAAACATTTCAGGGGATCACTTGCAACACTTTGCCAACATTTTTGAGGGAATTGCAGAACGTCAGATTTTTAGCAGAAATTGTGACCGCGCGGCTTAGGGATTTTTTCAAAAAAAGTTGTTCAGACGTCGAGGACTAATTCTGTTTCCGATTATAAAAAACCCATCTGTTTCCACCGAAAAACCTTTCAGGGGATCGTTTGCAACAGTTTGGCACCATTTTTGAGTGAATTGCAGAACGTCAGATTTTTAGCAGAAATTGTGACCGCGCGGCTTAGGGATTTTTTCAAAAAAAGTTGTTCAGACGTCGAGGGCTAATTCTGTTTCCGATGATAAAAACCCATCTGTTTGCACCGAAAAACATTTCGGGGGATCACTTGCAACGGTTTGCCAACATTTTTAAGTGAATTGCAGAACGTCAGATTTTTAGCAGAAATTGTGACCGCGCGGCTTAGGGATTTTTTCAAAAAAAGTTGTTCAGACGTCGAGGGCTAATTCTGTTTCCGATGATAAAAACCCATCTGTTTCCACAGAAAAACCTTTCAGGGGATCATTTGCAACAGTTTGGGACCATTTTTGAGTGAACTGCAGAACGTCAGATTTTTAGCAGAAATTGTGACCGCGCGGCTTAGGGATTTTTTCAAGACGTCGAGGGCTCATTCTGTTTCCGATGATAAAAACCCATCTGTTTCCACTGAAAAACATTTCAGGGGATCACTTGCAACACTTTGCCAACATTTTTGAGGGAATTGCAGAACGTCAGATTTTTAGCAGAAATTGTGACCGCGCGGCTTAGGGATTTTTTCAAAAAAAGTTGTTCAGACGTCGAGGGCAAATTCTGTTTCCGATGATAAAAACCCATCTGTTTGCACCGAAAAACATTTCAGGGGATCACTTGCAACGGTTTGCCAACATTTTTAAGTGAATTGCAGAACGTCAGATTTTTAGCAGAAATTGTGACCGCGCGGCTTAGGGATTTTTTCAAAAAAAGTTGTTCAGACGTCGAGGGCTAATTCTGTATCCGATGATAAAAACCCATCTGTTTCCACCGAAAAACCTTTCAGGGGATCGTTTGCAACAGTTTGGGACCATTTTTGAGTGAACTGCAGAACGTCAGATTTTTAACAGAAATTGTGACCGCGCGGCTTAGGGATTTTTTCAAAAAAAGTTGTTCAGACGTCGAGGGCTAATTCTGTTTCCGATGATAAAAACCCATCTGTTTCCACGGAAAAACATTTCAGGGGATCACTTGCAACACTTTGCCAACATTTTTGAGGGAATTGCAGAACGTCAGATTTTTAGCAGAAATTGTGACCGCGCGGCTTAGGGATTTTTTCAAAAAAAGTTGTTCAGACGTCGAGGACTAATTCTGTTTCCGATGATAAAAACCCATCTGTTTCCACCGAAAAACATTTCAGGGGATCACTTGCAACAGTTTGGCAACATTTTTGAGTGAATTGCAGAACGTCAGATTTTTAGCAGAAATTGTGACCGCGCGGCTTAGGGATTTTTTCAAAAAAAGTTGTTCAGACGACATGGGCTAATTCTGTTTCCAATGATAAAAACCCATCTGTTTCCACCGAAAAACATTTCAGGGGATCACTTGCAACTGTTTGCCAACATTTTTGAGTGAATTGCAGAACGTCAGATTTTTAGCAGAAATTGTGACCGCGCGGCTTAGGGATTTTTTCAAAAAAAAGTTGTTCAGACGTCGAGGGCTAATTCTGTTTCCGATTATAAAAACCCATCTGTTTCCACCGAAAAACATTTCAGGGGATCACTTGCAACACTTTGCCAACATTTTTGAGGAAATTGCAGAACGTCAGATTTTTAGCAGAAATTGTGACCACGCGGCTTAGGGATTTTTTCAAAAAAAGTTGTTCAGACCTCGAGGGCTAATTCTGTTTCCGATGATAAAAACCCATCTGTTTCCACCGAAAAACCTTTCAGGGGATCGTTTGCAACAGTTTGGGACCATTTTTGAGTGAACTGCAGAACGTCAGATTTTTAGCAGAAATTGTGACCGCGCGGCTTAGGGATTTTTTCAAAAAAAGTTGTCCAGACGTCGAGGGCTAATTCTGTTTCCGATGATAAAAACCCATCTGTTTCCACCGAAAAACATTTCAGGGGATCACTTGCAACAGTTTGCCAACATTTTTGAGTGAATTGCAGAACGTCAGATTTTTAGCAGAAATTGTGACCGCGCCGCTTAGGGATTTTTTCAAAAAAAGTTGTTCAGACGTCGAGGGCTAATTCTGTTTCCGATTATAAAAACCCTTCTGTTTCCACCAAAAAACCTTTCAGGGGATCGTTTGCAACAGTTTGCCAACATTTTTGAGTGAATTGCAGAACGTCAGATTTTTAGCAGAAATTGTGATCGCGCGGCTTAGGGATTTTTTCAAAAAAAGTTGTTCAGACGTCGAGGGCTAATTCTGTTTCCGATGATAAAAACCCATCTGTTTCCACCGAAAAACATTGCAGGGGATCACTTGCAACAGTTTGCCAACATTTTTGAGTGAATTGCAGAACGTCAGATTTTTAGCAGAAATTGTGACCGCGCGGCTTAGGGATTTTTTCAAAAAACGTTGTTCAGACGTCGAGGGCTAATTCTGTTTCCGATGATAAAAACCCATCTGTTTCCACCGAAAAACCTTTCAGGGGATCGTTTGCAACAGTTTGGGACCATTTTTGAGTGAACTGCAGAACGTCAGATTTTTAGCAGAAATTGTGACTGCGCGGCTTAGGGATTTTTTCAAGACGTCGAGGGCTCATTCTGTTTCCGATGATAAAAACCCATCTGTTTCCACTGAAAAACATTTCAGGGGATCACTTGCAACACTTTGCCAACATTTTTGAGGGAATTGCAGAACGTCAGATTTTTAGCAGAAATTGTGACCGCGCGGCTTAGGGATTTTTTCAAAAAAAGTTGTTCAGACGTCGAGGGCTAATTCTGTTTCCGATGATAAAAACCCATCTGTTTCCACCGAAAAACATTTCAGGGATCACTTGCAACAGTTTGGCAACATTTTTGAGTGAATTGCAGAACGTCAGATTTTTAGCAGAAATTGTGACCGCGCGGCTTAGGGATTTTTTCAAAAAAGTTGTTCAGACTACATGGGCTAATTCTGTTTCCAATGATAAAAACCCATCTGTTTCCACCGAAAAACATTTCAGGGGATCACTTGCAACAGTTTGCCAACATTTTTGAGTGAATTGCAGAACGTCAGATTTTTAGCAGAAATTGTGACCGCGCGGCTTAGGGATTTTTTCAAAAAAAAGTTGTTCAGACGTCGAGGGCTAATTCTGTTTCCGATGATAAAAACCCATCTGTTTCCACCGAAAAACATTTCAGGGGATCACTTGCAACACTTTGCCAACATTTTTGAGGAAATTGCAGAACGTCAGATTTTTAGCAGAAATTGTGACCGCGCGGCTTAGGGATTTTTTCAAAAAAAGTTGTTCAGACCTCGAGGGCTAATTCTGTTTCCGATGATAAAAACCCATCTGTTTCCACCGAAAAACCTTTCAGGGGATCGTTTGCAACTGTTTGGGACCATTTTTGAGTGAACTGCAGAACGTCAGATTTTTAGCAGAAATTGTGACCGCGCGGCTTAGGGATTTTTTCAAAAAAAGTTGTCCAGACGTCGAGGGCTAATTCTGTTTCCGATGATAAAAACCCATCTGTTTCCACCGAAAAACATTTCAGGGGATCACTTGCAACAGTTTGCCAACATTTTTGAGTGAATTGCAGAACGTCAGATTTTTAGCAGAAATTGTGACCGCGCGGCTTAGGGATTTTTTCAAAAAAAGTTGTTCAGACGTCGAGGGCTAATTCTGTTTCCGATGATAAAAACCCATCTGTTTCCACTGAAAAACATTTCAGGGGATCACTTGCAACACTTTGCCAACATTTTTGAGGGAATTGCAGAACGTCAGATTTTTAGCAGAAATTGTGACCGCGCGGCTTAGGGATTTTTTCAAAAAAAGTTGTTCAGACGTCGAGGGCTAATTCTGTTTCCGATGATAAAAACCCATCTGTTTCCACCGAAAAACATTTCAGGGGATCACTTGCAACAGTTTGGCAACATTTTTGAGTGAATTGCAGAACGTCAGATTTTTAGCAGAAATTGTGACCGCGCGGCTTAGGGATTTTTTCAAAAAAGTTGTTCAGACGACATGGGCTAATTCTGTTTCCAATGATAAAAACCCAACTGTTTCCACCGAAAAACATTTCAGGGGATCACTTGCAACAGTTTGCCAACATTTTTGAGTGAATTGCAGAACGTCAGATTTTTAGCAGAAATTGTGACCGCGCGGCTTAGGGATTTTTTCAAAAAAAAGTTGTTCAGACGTCGAGGGCTAATTCTGTTTCCGATTATAAAAACCCATCTGTTTCCACCGAAAAACATTTCAGGGGATCACTTGCAACACTTTGCCAACATTTTTGAGGAAATTGCAGAACGTCAGATTTTTAGCAGAAATTGTGACCGCGCGGCTTAGGGATTTTTTCAAAAAAAGTTGTTCAGACCTCGAGGGCTAATTCTGTTTCCGATGATAAAAACCCATCTGTTTCCACCGAAAAACCTTTCAGGGGATCGTTTGCAACAGTTTGGGACCATTTTTGAGTGAACTGCAGAACGTCAGATTTTTAGCAGAAATTGTGACCGCGCGGCTTAGGGATTTTTTCAAAAAAAGTTGTCCAGACGTCGAGGGCTAATTCTGTTTCCGATGATAAAAACCCATCTGTTTCCACCGAAAAACATTTCAGGGGATCACTTGCAACAGTTTGGCAACATTTTTGAGTGAATTGCAGAACGTCAGATTTTTAGCAGAAATTGTGACCGCGCGGCTTAGGGATTTTTTCAAAAAAAGTTGTTCAGACCTCGAGGGCTAATTCTGTTTCCGATGATAAAAACCCATCTGTTTCCACCGAAAAACCATTCAGGGGATCGTTTGCAACAGTTTGGGACCATTTTTGAGTGAACTGCAGAACGTCAGATTTTTAGCAGAAATTGTGACCGCGCGGCTTAGGGATTTTTTCAAAAAAAGTTGTTCAGACGTCGAGGGCTAATTCTGTTTCCGATGATAAAAACCCATCTGTTTCCACCGAAAAACATTTCAGGGGATCACTTGCAACAGTTTGGCAACATTTTTGAGTGAATTGCAGAACGTCAGATTTTTAGCAGAAATTGTGACCGCGCGGCTTAGGGATTTTTTCAAAAAAAGTTGTTCAGACGTCGAGGGCTAATTCTGTTTCCGATGATAAAAACCCATCTGTTTCCACAGAAAAACCTTTCAGGGGATCATTTGCAACAACTTGGGACCATTTTTGAGTGAACTGCAGAACGTCAGATTTTTAGCAGAAATTGTGACCGCGCGGCTTAGGGATTTTTTCAAGACGTCGAGGGCTCATTCTGTTTCCGATGATAAAAACCCATCTGTTTCCACTGAAAAACATTTCAGGGGATCACTTGCAACACTTTGCCAACATTTTTGAGGGAATTGCAGAACGTCAGATTTTTAGCAGAAATTGTGACCGCGCGGCTTAGGGATTTTTTCAAAAAAAGTTGTTCAGACGTCGAGGGCAAATTCTGTTTCCGATGATAAAAACCCATCTGTTTGCACCGAAAAACATTTCAGGGGATCACTTGCAACGGTTTGCCAACATTTTTAAGTGAATTGCAGAACGTCAGATTTTTAGCAGAAATTGTGACCACGCGGCTTAGGGATTTTTTCAAAAAAAGTTGTTCAGACGTCGAGGGCTAATTCTGTATCCGATGATAAAAACCCATCTGTTTCCACCGAAAAACCTTTAAGGGGATCACTTGCAACAGTTTGGCAACATTTTTGAGTGAATTGCAGAACGTCAGATTTTTAGCAGAAATTGTGACCGCGCGGCTTAGGGATTTTTTCAAAAAAAGTTGTTCAGACGACATGGGCTAATTCTGTTTCCAATGATAAAAACCCATCTGTTTCCACCGAAAAACATTTCAGGGGATCACTTGCAACAGTTTGCCAACATTTTTGAGTGAATTGCAGAACGTCAGATTTTTAGCAGAAATTGTGACCGCGCGGCTTAGGGATTTTTTCAAAAAAAAGTTGTTCAGACGTCGAGGGCTAATTCTGTTTCCGATTATAAAAACCCATCTGTTTCCACCGAAAAACATTTCAGGGGATCACTTGCAACACTTTGCCAACATTTTTGAGGAAATTGCAGAACGTCAGATTTT
Source organism: Podarcis bocagei (assembly GCF_964188305.1). NCBI lineage: Eukaryota > Metazoa > Chordata > Lepidosauria > Squamata > Lacertidae > Podarcis > Podarcis bocagei. The sequence goes on along the minus strand of NC_138132.1, from coordinate 85,574,695 downwards.
TAGCAGAAATTGTGACCGCGCGGCTTAGGGATTTTTTCAAAAAAAGTTGTTCAGACCTCGAGGGCTAATTCTGTTTCCGATGATAAAAACCCATCTGTTTCCACCGAAAAACCTTTCAGGGGATCGTTTGCAACAGTTTGGGACCATTTTTGAGTGAACTGCAGAACGTCAGATTTTTAGCAGAAATTGTGACCGCGCGGCTTAGGGATTTTTTCAAAAAAAGTTGTCCAGACGTCGAGGGCTAATTCTGTTTCCGATGATAAAAACCCATCTGTTTCCACCGAAAAACATTTCAGGGGATCACTTGCAACAGTTTGCCAACATTTTTGAGTGAATTGCAGAACGTCAGATTTTTAGCAGAAATTGTGACCGCGCGGCTTAGGGATTTTTTCAAAAAAAGTTGTTCAGACGTCGAGGGCTAATTCTGTTTCCGATTATAAAAACCCTTCTGTTTCCACCAAAAAACCTTTCAGGGGATCGTTTGCAACAGTTTGCCAACATTTTTGAGTGAATTGCAGAACGTCAGATTTTTAGCAGAAATTGTGATCGCGCGGCTTAGGGATTTTTTCAAAAAAAGTTGTTCAGACGTCGAGGGCTAATTCTGTTTCCGATGATAAAAACCCATCTGTTTCCACCGAAAAACATTGCAGGGGATCACTTGCAACAGTTTGCCAACATTTTTGAGTGAATTGCAGAACGTCAGATTTTTAGCAGAAATTGTGACCGCGCGGCTTAGGGATTTTTTCAAAAAAAGTTGTTCAGACGTCGAGGGCTAATTCTGTTTCCGATGATAAAAACCCATCTGTTTCCACCGAAAAACCTTTCAGGGGATCGTTTGCAACAGTTTGGGACCATTTTTGAGTGAACTGCAGAACGTCAGATTTTTAGCAGAAATTGTGACCGCGCGGCTTAGGGATTTTTTCAAGACGTCGAGGGCTCATTCTGTTTCCGATGATAAAAACCCATCTGTTTCCACTGAAAAACATTTCAGGGGATCACTTGCAACACTTTGCCAACATTTTTGAGGGAATTGCAGAACGTCAGATTTTTAGCAGAAATTGTGACCGCGCGGCTTAGGGATTTTTTCAAAAAAAGTTGTTCAGACGTCGAGGGCTAATTCTGTTTCCGATGATAAAAACCCATCTGTTTCCACCGAAAAACATTTCAGGGGATCACTTGCAACAGTTTGGCAACATTTCTGAGTGAATTGCAGAACGTCAGATTTTTAGCAGAAATTGTGACCGCGCGGCTTAGGGATTTTTTCAAAAAAGTTGTTCAGACGACATGGGCTAATTCTGTTTCCAATGATAAAAACCCATCTGTTTCCACCGAAAAACATTTCAGGGGATCACTTGCAACAGTTTGCCAACATTTTTGAGTGAATTGCAGAACGTCAGATTTTTAGCAGAAATTGTGACCGCGCGGCTTAGGGATTTTTTCAAAAAAAAGTTGTTCAGACGTCGAGGGCTAATTCTCTTTCCGATGATAAAAACCCATCTGTTTCCACCGAAAAACATTTCAGGGGATCACTTGCAACACTTTGCCAACATTTTTGAGGAAATTGCAGAACGTCAGATTTTTAGCAGAAATTGTGACCGCGCGGCTTAGGGATTTTTTCAAAAAAAGTTGTTCAGACCTCGAGGGCTAATTCTGTTTCCGATGATAAAAACCCATCTGTTTCCACCGAAAAACCTTTCAGGGGATCGTTTGCAACTGTTTGGGACCATTTTTGAGTGAACTGCAGAACGTCAGATTTTTAGCAGAAATTGTGACCGCGCGGCTTAGGGATTTTTTCAAAAAAAGTTGTCCAGACGTCGAGGGCTAATTCTGTTTCCGATGATAAAAACCCATCTGTTTCCACCGAAAAACATTTCAGGGGATCACTTGCAACAGTTTGCCAACATTTTTGAGTGAATTGCAGAACGTCAGATTTTTAGCAGAAATTGTGACCGCGCGGCTTAGGGATTTTTTCAAAAAAGTTGTTCAGACGACATGGGCTAATTCTGTTTCCAATGATAAAAACCCAACTGTTTCCACCGAAAAACATTTCAGGGGATCACTTGCAACAGTTTGCCAACATTTTTGAGTGAATTGCAGAACGTCAGATTTTTAGCAGAAATTGTGACCGCGCGGCTTAGGGATTTTTTCAAAAAAAAGTTGTTCAGACGTCGAGGGCTAATTCTGTTTCCGATTATAAAAACCCATCTGTTTCCACCGAAAAACATTTCAGGGGATCACTTGCAACACTTTGCCAACATTTTTGAGGAAATTGCAGAACGTCAGATTTTTAGCAGAAATTGTGACCGCGCGGCTTAGGGATTTTTTCAAAAAAAGTTGTTCAGACCTCGAGGGCTAATTCTGTTTCCGATGATAAAAACCCATCTGTTTCCACCGAAAAACCTTTCAGGGGATCGTTTGCAACAGTTTGGGACCATTTTTGAGTGAACTGCAGAACGTCAGATTTTTAGCAGAAATTGTGACCGCGCGGCTTAGGGATTTTTTCAAAAAAAGTTGTCCAGACGTCGAGGGCTAATTCTGTTTCCGATGATAAAAACCCATCTGTTTCCACCGAAAAACATTTCAGGGGATCACTTGCAACAGTTTGCCAACATTTTTGAGTGAATTGCAGAACGTCAGATTTTTAGCAGAAATTGTGACCGCGCGGCTTAGGGATTTTTTCAAAAAAAGTTGTTCAGACCTCGAGGGCTAATTCTGTTTCCGATGATAAAAACCCATCTGTTTCCACCGAAAAACCTTTAAGGGGATCGTTTGCAACAGTTTGGGACCATTTTTGAGTGAACTGCAGAACGTCAGATTTTTAGCAGAAATTGTGACCGCGCGGCTTAGGGATTTTTTCAAAAAAAGTTGTCCAGACGTCGAGGGCTCATTCTGTTTCCGATGATAAAAACCCATCTGTTTCCACTGAAAAACATTTCAGGGGATCACTTGCAACACTTTGCCAACATTTTTGAGGGAATTGCAGAACGTCAGATTTTTAGCAGAAATTGTGACCGCGCGGCTTAGGGATTTTTTCAAAAAAAGTTGTTCAGACGTCGAGGGCTAATTCTGTTTCCGATGATAAAAACCCATCTGTTTCCACCGAAAAACATTTCAGGGGATCACTTGCAACAGTTTGGCAACATTTTTGAGTGAATTGCAGAACGTCAGATTTTTAGCAGAAATTGTGACCGCGCGGCTTAGGGATTTTTTCAAAAAAGTTGTTCAGACGACATGGGCTAATTCTGTTTCCAATGATAAAAACCCAACTGTTTCCACCGAAAAACATTTCAGGGGATCACTTGCAACAGTTTGCCAACATTTTTGAGTGAATTGCAGAACGTCAGATTTTTAGCAGAAATTGTGACCGCGCGGCTTAGGGATTTTTTCAAAAAAAAGTTGTTCAGACGTCGAGGGCTAATTCTGTTTCCGATTATAAAAACCCATCTGTTTCCACCGAAAAACATTTCAGGGGATCACTTGCAACACTTTGCCAACATTTTTGAGGAAATTGCAGAACGTCAGATTTTTAGCAGAAATTGTGACCGCGCGGCTTAGGGATTTTTTCAAAAAAAGTTGTTCAGACCTCGAGGGCTAATTCTGTTTCCGATGATAAAAACCCATCTGTTTCCACCGAAAAACCTTTCAGGGGATCGTTTGCAACAGTTTGGGACCATTTTTGAGTGAACTGCAGAACGTCAGATTTTTAGCAGAAATTGTGACCGCGCGGCTTAGGGATTTTTTCAAAAAAAGTTGTCCAGACGTCGAGGGCTAATTCTGTTTCCGATGATAAAAACCCATCTGTTTCCACCGAAAAACATTTCAGGGGATCACTTGCAACAGTTTGCCAACATTTTTGAGTGAATTGCAGAACGTCAGATTTTTAGCAGAAATTGTGACCGCGCGGCTTAGGGATTTTTTCAAAAAAAGTTGTTCAGACCTCGAGGGCTAATTCTGTTTCCGATGATAAAAACCCATCTGTTTCCACCGAAAAACCTTTAAGGGGATCGTTTGCAACAGTTTGGGACCATTTTTGAGTGAACTGCAGAACGTCAGATTTTTAGCAGAAATTGTGACCGCGCGGCTTAGGGATTTTTTCAAAAAAAGTTGTCCAGACGTCGAGGGCTCATTCTGTTTCCGATGATAAAAACCCATCTGTTTCCACTGAAAAACATTTCAGGGGATCACTTGCAACACTTTGCCAACATTTTTGAGGGAATTGCAGAACGTCAGATTTTTAGCAGAAATTGTGACCGCGCGGCTTAGGGATTTTTTCAAAAAAAGTTGTTCAGACGTCGAGGGCTAATTCTGTTTCCGATGATAAAAACCCATCTGTTTCCACCGAAAAACATTTCAGGGGATCACTTGCAACAGTTTGGCAACATTTTTGAGTGAATTGCAGAACGTCAGATTTTTAGCAGAAATTGTGACCGCGCGGCTTAGGGATTTTTTCAAAAAAGTTGTTCAGACGACATGGGCTAATTCTGTTTCCAATGATAAAAACCCATCTGTTTCCACAGAAAAACATTTCAGGGGATCACTTGCAACAGTTTGCCAACATTTTTGAGTGAATTGCAGAACGTCAGATTTTTAGCAGAAATTGTGACCGCGCGGCTTAGGGATTTTTTCAAAAAAAAGTTGTTCAGACGTCGAGGGCTAATTCTGTTTCCGATGATAAAAACCCATCTGTTTCCACCGAAAAACATTTCAGGGGATCACTTGCAACACTTTGCCAACATTTTTGAGGAAATTGCAGAACGTCAGATTTTTAGCAGAAATTGTGACCGCGCGGCTTAGGGATTTTTTCATAAAAAGTTGTTCAGACCTCGAGGGCTAATTCTGTTTCCGATGATAAAAACCCATCTGTTTCCACCGAAAAACCTTTCAGGGGATCGTTTGCAACTGTTTGGGACCATTTTTGAGTGAACTGCAGAACGTCAGATTTTTAGCAGAAATTGTGACCGCGCGGCTTAGGGATTTTTTCAAAAAAAGTTGTCCAGACGTCGAGGGCTAATTCTGTTTCCGATGATAAAAACCCATCTGTTTCCACCGAAAAACATTTCAGGGGATCACTTGCAACAGTTTGCCAACATTTTTGAGTGAATTGCAGAACGTCAGATTTTTAGCAGAAATTGTGACCGCGCGGCTTAGGGATTTTTTCAAAAAAAGTTGTTCAGACGTCGAGGGCTAATTCTGTTTCCGATGATAAAAACCCATCTGTTTCCACCGAAAAACCTTTCAGGGGATCGTTTGCAACAGTTTGGGACCATTTTTGAGTGAACTGCAGAACGTCAGATTTTTAGCAGAAATTGTGACCACGCGGCTTAGGGATTTTTTCAAAAAAAGTTGTTCAGACGTCGAGGGCTAATTCTGTTTCCGATGATAAAAACCCATCTGTTTCCACCGAAAAACCTTTAAGGGGATCGTTTGCAACAGTTTGGCACCATTTTTGAGTGAATTGCAGAACGTCAGATTTTTAGCAGAAATTGTGACCGCGCGGCTTAGGGATTTTTTCAAAAAAAGTTGTTCAGACGTCGAGGGCTAATTCTGTTTCCGATGATAAAAACCCATCTGTTTGCACCGAAAAACATTTCGGGGGATCACTTGCAACGGTTTGCCAACATTTTTAAGTGAATTGCAGAACGTCAGATTTTTAGCAGAAATTGTGACCGCGCGGCTTAGGGATTTTTTCAAAAAAAGTTGTTCAGACGTCGAGGGCTAATTCTGTTTCCGATGATAAAAACCCATCTGTTTCCACAGAAAAACCTTTCAGGGGATCATTTGCAACAGTTTGGGACCATTTTTGAGTGAACTGCAGAACGTCAGATTTTTAGCAGAAATTGTGACCGCGCGGCTTAGGGATTTTTTCAAGACGTCGAGGGCTCATTCTGTTTCCGATGATAAAAACCCATCTGTTTCCACTGAAAAACATTTCAGGGGATCACTTGCAACACTTTGCCAACATTTTTGAGGGAATTGCAGAACGTCAGATTTTTAGCAGAAATTGTGACCGCGCGGCTTAGGGATTTTTTCAAAAAAAGTTGTTCAGACGTCGAGGGCTAATTCTGTTTCCGATGATAAAAACCCATCTGTTTCCACCGAAAAACCTTTAAGGGGATCACTTGCAACAGTTTGGCAACATTTTTGAGTGAATTGCAGAACGTCAGATTTTTAGCAGAAATTGTGACCGCGCGGCTTAGGGATTTTTTCAAAAAAAGTTGTTCAGACGACATGGGCTAATTCTGTTTCCAATGATAAAAACCCATCTGTTTCCACCGAAAAACATTTCAGGGGATCACTTGCAACAGTTTGCCAACATTTTTGAGTGAATTGCAGAACGTCAGATTTTTAGCAGAAATTGTGACCGCGCGGCTTAGGGATTTTTTCAAAAAAAAGTTGTTCAGACGTCGAGGGCTAATTCTGTTTCCGATTATAAAAACCCATCTGTTTCCACCGAAAAACATTTCAGGGGATCACTTGCAACACTTTGCCAACATTTTTGAGGAAATTGCAGAACGTCAGATTTTTAGCAGAAATTGTGACCGCGCGGCTTAGGGATTTTTTCAAAAAAAGTTGTTCAGACCTCGAGGGCTAATTCTGTTTCCGATGATAAAAACCCATCTGTTTCCACCGAAAAACCTTTCAGGGGATCGTTTGCAACAGTTTGGGACCATTTTTGAGTGAACTGCAGAACGTCAGATTTTTAGCAGAAATTGTGACCGCGCGGCTTAGGGATTTTTTCAAAAAAAGTTGTCCAGACGTCGAGGGCTAATTCTGTTTCCGATGATAAAAACCCATCTGTTTCCACCGAAAAACATTTCAGGGGATCACTTGCAACAGTTTGCCAACATTTTTGAGTGAATTGCAGAACGTCAGATTTTTAGCAGAAATTGTGACCGCGCGGCTTAGGGATTTTTTCAAAAAAAGTTGTTCAGACCTCGAGGGCTAATTCTGTTTCCGATGATAAAAACCCATCTGTTTCCACCGAAAAACATTTCAGGGGATCGTTTGCAACAGTGTGGGACCATTTTTGAGTGAACTGCAGAACGTCAGATTTTTAGCAGAAATTGTGACCGCGCGGCTTAGGGATTTTTTCAAAAAAAGTTGTCCAGACGTCGAGGGCTAATTCTGTTTCCGATGATAAAAACCCATCTGTTTCCACCGAAAAACATTTCAGGGGATCACTTGCAACAGTTTGCCAACATTTTTGAGTGAATTGCAGAACGTCAGATTTTTAGCAGAAATTGTGACCGCGCGGCTTAGGGATTTTTTCCAAAAAAAGTTGTTCAGACGTCGAGGGCTAATTCTGTTTCCGATTATAAAAACCCTTCTGTTTCCACCAAAAAACCTTTCAGGGATCGTTTGCAACAGTTTGCCAACATTTTTGAGTGAATTGCAGAACGTCAGATTTTTAGCAGAAATTGTGACCGCGCGGCTTAGGGATTTTTTCAAAAAAAGTTGTTCAGACCTCGAGGGCTAATTCTGTTTCCGATGATAAAAACCCATCTGTTTCCACAGAAAAACCTTTCAGGGGATCATTTGCAACAGTTTGGGACCATTTTTGAGTGAACTGCAGAACGTCAGATTTTTAGCAGAAATTGTGACCGCGCGGCTTAGGGATTTTTCAAAAAAAGTTGTCCAGACGTCGAGGGCTAATTCTGTTTCCGATGATAAAAACCCATCTGTTTCCACCGAAAAACATTTCAGGGGATCACTTGCAACAGTTTGCCAACATTTTTGAGTGAATTGCAGAACGTCAGATTTTTAGCAGAAATTGTGACCGCGCGGCTTAGGGATTTTTTCAAAAAAAGTTGTTCAGACGTCGAGGGCTAATTCTGTTTCCGATTATAAAAACCCTTCTGTTTCCACCAAAAAACCTTTCAGGGGATCGTTTGCAACAGTTTGCCAACAGTTTTGAGTGAATTGCAGAACGTCAGATTTTTAGCAGAAATTGTGACCGCGCGGCTTAGGGATTTTTTCAAAAAAAGTTGTTCAGACGTCGAGGGCTAATTCTGTTTCCGATGATAAAAACCCATCTGTTTCCACCGAAAAACCTTTAAGGGGATCGTTTGCAACAGTTTGGCACCATTTTTGAGTGAATTGCAGAACGTCAGATTTTTAGCAGAAATTGTGACCGCGCGGCTTAGGGATTTTTTCAAAAAAAGTTGTTCAGACGACATGGGCTAATTCTGTTTCCAATGATAAGAACCCATCTGTTTCCACCGAAAAACATTTCGGGGGATCACTTGCAACGGTTTGCCAACATTTTTAAGTGAATTGCAGAACGTCAGATTTTTAGCAGAAATTGTGACCGCGCGGCTTAGGGATTTTTTCAAAAAAAGTTGTTCAGACGTCGAGGGCTAATTCTGTTTCCGATGATAAAAACCCATCTGTTTCCACAGAAAAACCTTTCAGGGGATCATTTGCAACAGTTTGGGACCATTTTTGAGTGAACTGCAGAACGTCAGATTTTTAGCAGAAATTGTGACCGCGCGGCTTAGGGATTTTTTGAAGACGTCGAGGGCTCATTCTGTTTCCGATGATAAAAACCCATCTGTTTCCACTGAAAAACATTTCAGGGGATCACTTGCAACACTTTGCCAACATTTTTGAGGGAATTGCAGAACGTCAGATTTTTAGCAGAAATTGTGACCGCGCGGCTTAGGGATTTTTTCAAAAAAAGTTGTTCAGACGTCGAGGGCTAATTCTGTTTCCGATGATAAAAACCCATCTGTTTCCACCGAAAAACATTTCAGGGGATCACTTGCAACAGTTTGGCAACATTTTTGAGTGAATTGCAGAACGTCAGATTTTTAGCAGAAATTGTGACCGCGCGGCTTAGGGATTTTTTCAAAAAAAGTTGTTCAGACCTCGAGGGCTAATTCTGTTTCCGATGATAAAAACCCATCTGTTTCCACCGAAAAACCTTTCAGGGGATCGTTTGCAACTGTTTGGGACCATTTTTGAGTGAACTGCAGAACGTCAGATTTTTAGCAGAAATTGTGACCGCGCGGCTTAGGGATTTTTTCAAAAAAAGTTGTCCAGACGTCGAGGGCTAATTCTGTTTCCGATGATAAAAACCCATCTGTTTCCACCGAAAAACATTTCAGGGGATCACTTGCAACAGTTTGCCAACATTTTTGAGTGAATTGCAGAACGTCAGATTTTTAGCAGAAATTGTGACCGCGCGGCTTAGGGATTTTTTCAAAAAAGTTGTTCAGACGACATGGGCTAATTCTGTTTCCAATGATAAAAACCCAACTGTTTCCACCGAAAAACATTTCAGGGGATCACTTGCAACAGTTTGCCAACATTTTTGAGTGAATTGCAGAACGTCAGATTTTTAGCAGAAATTGTGACCGCGCGGCTTAGGGATTTTTTCAAAAAAAAGTTGTTCAGACGTCGAGGGCTAATTCTGTTTCCGATTATAAAAACCCATCTGTTTCCACCGAAAAACATTTCAGGGGATCACTTGCAACACTTTGCCAACATTTTTGAGGAAATTGCAGAACGTCAGATTTTTAGCAGAAATTGTGACCGCGCGGCTTAGGGATTTTTTCAAAAAAAGTTGTTCAGACCTCGAGGGCTAATTCTGTTTCCGATGATAAAAACCCATCTGTTTCCACCGAAAAACCTTTCAGGGGATCGTTTGCAACAGTTTGGGACCATTTTTGAGTGAACTGCAGAACGTCAGATTTTTAGCAGAAATTGTGACCGCGCGGCTTAGGGATTTTTTCAAAAAAAGTTGTCCAGACGTCGAGGGCTAATTCTGTTTCCGATGATAAAAACCCATCTGTTTCCACCGAAAAACATTTCAGGGGATCACTTGCAACAGTTTGCCAACATTTTTGAGTGAATTGCAGAACGTCAGATTTTTAGCAGAAATTGTGACCGCGCGGCTTAGGGATTTTTTCAAAAAAAGTTGTTCAGACCTCGAGGGCTAATTCTGTTTCCGATGATAAAAACCCATCTGTTTCCACCGAAAAACCTTTAAGGGGATCGTTTGCAACAGTTTGGGACCATTTTTGAGTGAACTGCAGAACGTCAGATTTTTAGCAGAAATTGTGACCGCGCGGCTTAGGGATTTTTTCAAAAAAAGTTGTCCAGACGTCGAGGGCTCATTCTGTTTCCGATGATAAAAACCCATCTGTTTCCACTGAAAAACATTTCAGGGGATCACTTGCAACACTTTGCCAACATTTTTGAGGGAATTGCAGAACGTCAGATTTTTAGCAGAAATTGTGACCGCGCGGCTTAGGGATTTTTTCAAAAAAAGTTGTTCAGACGTCGAGGGCTAATTCTGTTTCCGATGATAAAAACCCATCTGTTTCCACCGAAAAACATTTCAGGGGATCACTTGCAACAGTTTGGCAACATTTTTGAGTGAATTGCAGAACGTCAGATTTTTAGCAGAAATTGTGACCGCGCGGCTTAGGGATTTTTTCAAAAAAGTTGTTCAGACGACATGGGCTAATTCTGTTTCCAATGATAAAAACCCAACTGTTTCCACCGAAAAACATTTCAGGGGATCACTTGCAACAGTTTGCCAACATTTTTGAGTGAATTGCAGAACGTCAGATTTTTAGCAGAAATTGTGACCGCGCGGCTTAGGGATTTTTTCAAAAAAAAGTTGTTCAGACGTCGAGGGCTAATTCTGTTTCCGATTATAAAAACCCATCTGTTTCCACCGAAAAACATTTCAGGGGATCACTTGCAACACTTTGCCAACATTTTTGAGGAAATTGCAGAACGTCAGATTTTTAGCAGAAATTGTGACCGCGCGGCTTAGGGATTTTTTCAAAAAAAGTTGTTCAGACCTCGAGGGCTAATTCTGTTTCCGATGATAAAAACCCATCTGTTTCCACCGAAAAACCTTTCAGGGGATCGTTTGCAACAGTTTGGGACCATTTTTGAGTGAACTGCAGAACGTCAGATTTTTAGCAGAAATTGTGACCGCGCGGCTTAGGGATTTTTTCAAAAAAAGTTGTCCAGACGTCGAGGGCTAATTCTGTTTCCGATGATAAAAACCCATCTGTTTCCACCGAAAAACATTTCAGGGGATCACTTGCAACAGTTTGCCAACATTTTTGAGTGAATTGCAGAACGTCAGATTTTTAGCAGAAATTGTGACCGCGCGGCTTAGGGATTTTTTCAAAAAAAGTTGTTCAGACCTCGAGGGCTAATTCTGTTTCCGATGATAAAAACCCATCTGTTTCCACCGAAAAACCTTTAAGGGGATCGTTTGCAACAGTTTGGGACCATTTTTGAGTGAACTGCAGAACGTCAGATTTTTAGCAGAAATTGTGACCGCGCGGCTTAGGGATTTTTTCAAAAAAAGTTGTCCAGACGTCGAGGGCTCATTCTGTTTCCGATGATAAAAACCCATCTGTTTCCACTGAAAAACATTTCAGGGGATCACTTGCAACACTTTGCCAACATTTTTGAGGGAATTGCAGAACGTCAGATTTTTAGCAGAAATTGTGACCGCGCGGCTTAGGGATTTTTTCAAAAAAAGTTGTTCAGACGTCGAGGGCTAATTCTGTTTCCGATGATAAAAACCCATCTGTTTCCACCGAAAAACATTTCAGGGGATCACTTGCAACAGTTTGGCAACATTTTTGAGTGAATTGCAGAACGTCAGATTTTTAGCAGAAATTGTGACCGCGCGGCTTAGGGATTTTTTCAAAAAAGTTGTTCAGACGACATGGGCTAATTCTGTTTCCAATGATAAAAACCCATCTGTTTCCACAGAAAAACATTTCAGGGGATCACTTGCAACAGTTTGCCAACATTTTTGAGTGAATTGCAGAACGTCAGATTTTTAGCAGAAATTGTGACCGCGCGGCTTAGGGATTTTTTCAAAAAAAAGTTGTTCAGACGTCGAGGGCTAATTCTGTTTCCGATGATAAAAACCCATCTGTTTCCACCGAAAAACATTTCAGGGGATCACTTGCAACACTTTGCCAACATTTTTGAGGAAATTGCAGAACGTCAGATTTTTAGCAGAAATTGTGACCGCGCGGCTTAGGGATTTTTTCATAAAAAGTTGTTCAGACCTCGAGGGCTAATTCTGTTTCCGATGATAAAAACCCATCTGTTTCCACCGAAAAACCTTTCAGGGGATCGTTTGCAACTGTTTGGGACCATTTTTGAGTGAACTGCAGAACGTCAGATTTTTAGCAGAAATTGTGACCGCGCGGCTTAGGGATTTTTTCAAAAAAAGTTGTCCAGACGTCGAGGGCTAATTCTGTTTCCGATGATAAAAACCCATCTGTTTCCACCGAAAAACATTTCAGGGGATCACTTGCAACAGTTTGCCAACATTTTTGAGTGAATTGCAGAACGTCAGATTTTTAGCAGAAATTGTGACCGCGCGGCTTAGGGATTTTTTCAAAAAAAGTTGTTCAGACGTCGAGGGCTAATTCTGTTTCCGATGATAAAAACCCATCTGTTTCCACCGAAAAACCTTTCAGGGGATCGTTTGCAACAGTTTGGGACCATTTTTGAGTGAACTGCAGAACGTCAGATTTTTAGCAGAAATTGTGACCACGCGGCTTAGGGATTTTTTCAAAAAAAGTTGTTCAGACGTCGAGGGCTAATTCTGTTTCCGATGATAAAAACCCATCTGTTTCCACCGAAAAACCTTTAAGGGGATCGTTTGCAACAGTTTGGCACCATTTTTGAGTGAATTGCAGAACGTCAGATTTTTAGCAGAAATTGTGACCGCGCGGCTTAGGGATTTTTTCAAAAAAAGTTGTTCAGACGTCGAGGGCTAATTCTGTTTCCGATGATAAAAACCCATCTGTTTGCACCGAAAAACATTTCGGGGGATCACTTGCAACGGTTTGCCAACATTTTTAAGTGAATTGCAGAACGTCAGATTTTTAGCAGAAATTGTGACCGCGCGGCTTAGGGATTTTTTCAAAAAAAGTTGTTCAGACGTCGAGGGCTAATTCTGTTTCCGATGATAAAAACCCATCTGTTTCCACAGAAAAACCTTTCAGGGGATCATTTGCAACAGTTTGGGACCATTTTTGAGTGAACTGCAGAACGTCAGATTTTTAGCAGAAATTGTGACCGCGCGGCTTAGGGATTTTTTCAAGACGTCGAGGGCTCATTCTGTTTCCGATGATAAAAACCCATCTGTTTCCACTGAAAAACATTTCAGGGGATCACTTGCAACACTTTGCCAACATTTTTGAGGGAATTGCAGAACGTCAGATTTTTAGCAGAAATTGTGACCGCGCGGCTTAGGGATTTTTTCAAAAAAAGTTGTTCAGACGTCGAGGGCTAATTCTGTTTCCGATGATAAAAACCCATCTGTTTCCACCGAAAAACCTTTAAGGGGATCACTTGCAACAGTTTGGCAACATTTTTGAGTGAATTGCAGAACGTCAGATTTTTAGCAGAAATTGTGACCGCGCGGCTTAGGGATTTTTTCAAAAAAAGTTGTTCAGACGACATGGGCTAATTCTGTTTCCAATGATAAAAACCCATCTGTTTCCACCGAAAAACATTTCAGGGGATCACTTGCAACAGTTTGCCAACATTTTTGAGTGAATTGCAGAACGTCAGATTTTTAGCAGAAATTGTGACCGCGCGGCTTAGGGATTTTTTCAAAAAAAAGTTGTTCAGACGTCGAGGGCTAATTCTGTTTCCGATTATAAAAACCCATCTGTTTCCACCGAAAAACATTTCAGGGGATCACTTGCAACACTTTGCCAACATTTTTGAGGAAATTGCAGAACGTCAGATTTTTAGCAGAAATTGTGACCGCGCGGCTTAGGGATTTTTTCAAAAAAAGTTGTTCAGACCTCGAGGGCTAATTCTGTTTCCGATGATAAAAACCCATCTGTTTCCACCGAAAAACCTTTCAGGGGATCGTTTGCAACAGTTTGGGACCATTTTTGAGTGAACTGCAGAACGTCAGATTTTTAGCAGAAATTGTGACCGCGCGGCTTAGGGATTTTTTCAAAAAAAGTTGTCCAGACGTCGAGGGCTAATTCTGTTTCCGATGATAAAAACCCATCTGTTTCCACCGAAAAACATTTCAGGGGATCACTTGCAACAGTTTGCCAACATTTTTGAGTGAATTGCAGAACGTCAGATTTTTAGCAGAAATTGTGACCGCGCGGCTTAGGGATTTTTTCAAAAAAAGTTGTTCAGACCTCGAGGGCTAATTCTGTTTCCGATGATAAAAACCCATCTGTTTCCACCGAAAAACATTTCAGGGGATCGTTTGCAACAGTGTGGGACCATTTTTGAGTGAACTGCAGAACGTCAGATTTTTAGCAGAAATTGTGACCGCGCGGCTTAGGGATTTTTTCAAAAAAAGTTGTCCAGACGTCGAGGGCTAATTCTGTTTCCGATGATAAAAACCCATCTGTTTCCACCGAAAAACATTTCAGGGGATCACTTGCAACAGTTTGCCAACATTTTTGAGTGAATTGCAGAACGTCAGATTTTTAGCAGAAATTGTGACCGCGCGGCTTAGGGATTTTTTCCAAAAAAAGTTGTTCAGACGTCGAGGGCTAATTCTGTTTCCGATTATAAAAACCCTTCTGTTTCCACCAAAAAACCTTTCAGGGATCGTTTGCAACAGTTTGCCAACATTTTTGAGTGAATTGCAGAACGTCAGATTTTTAGCAGAAATTGTGACCGCGCGGCTTAGGGATTTTTTCAAAAAAAGTTGTTCAGACCTCGAGGGCTAATTCTGTTTCCGATGATAAAAACCCATCTGTTTCCACAGAAAAACCTTTCAGGGGATCATTTGCAACAGTTTGGGACCATTTTTGAGTGAACTGCAGAACGTCAGATTTTTAGCAGAAATTGTGACCGCGCGGCTTAGGGATTTTTCAAAAAAAGTTGTCCAGACGTCGAGGGCTAATTCTGTTTCCGATGATAAAAACCCATCTGTTTCCACCGAAAAACATTTCAGGGGATCACTTGCAACAGTTTGCCAACATTTTTGAGTGAATTGCAGAACGTCAGATTTTTAGCAGAAATTGTGACCGCGCGGCTTAGGGATTTTTTCAAAAAAAGTTGTTCAGACGTCGAGGGCTAATTCTGTTTCCGATTATAAAAACCCTTCTGTTTCCACCAAAAAACCTTTCAGGGGATCGTTTGCAACAGTTTGCCAACAGTTTTGAGTGAATTGCAGAACGTCAGATTTTTAGCAGAAATTGTGACCGCGCGGCTTAGGGATTTTTTCAAAAAAAGTTGTTCAGACGTCGAGGGCTAATTCTGTTTCCGATGATAAAAACCCATCTGTTTCCACCGAAAAACCTTTAAGGGGATCGTTTGCAACAGTTTGGCACCATTTTTGAGTGAATTGCAGAACGTCAGATTTTTAGCAGAAATTGTGACCGCGCGGCTTAGGGATTTTTTCAAAAAAAGTTGTTCAGACGACATGGGCTAATTCTGTTTCCAATGATAAGAACCCATCTGTTTCCACCGAAAAACATTTCGGGGGATCACTTGCAACGGTTTGCCAACATTTTTAAGTGAATTGCAGAACGTCAGATTTTTAGCAGAAATTGTGACCGCGCGGCTTAGGGATTTTTTCAAAAAAAGTTGTTCAGACGTCGAGGGCTAATTCTGTTTCCGATGATAAAAACCCATCTGTTTCCACAGAAAAACCTTTCAGGGGATCATTTGCAACAGTTTGGGACCATTTTTGAGTGAACTGCAGAACGTCAGATTTTTAGCAGAAATTGTGACCGCGCGGCTTAGGGATTTTTTGAAGACGTCGAGGGCTCATTCTGTTTCCGATGATAAAAACCCATCTGTTTCCACTGAAAAACATTTCAGGGGATCACTTGCAACACTTTGCCAACATTTTTGAGGGAATTGCAGAACGTCAGATTTTTAGCAGAAATTGTGACCGCGCGGCTTAGGGATTTTTTCAAAAAAAGTTGTTCAGACGTCGAGGGCTAATTCTGTTTCCGATGATAAAAACCCATCTGTTTCCACCGAAAAACATTTCAGGGGATCACTTGCAACAGTTTGGCAACATTTTTGAGTGAATTGCAGAACGTCAGATTTTTAGCAGAAATTGTGACCGCGCGGCTTAGGGATTTTTTCAAAAAAAAGTTGTTCAGACGTCGAGGGCTAATTCTGTTTCCGATTATAAAAACCCATCTGTTTCCACCGAAAAACATTTCAGGGGATCACTTGCAACAGTTTGCCAACATTTTTGAGTGAATTGCAGAACGTCAGATTTTTAGCAGAAATTGTGACCGCGCGGCTTAGGGATTTTTTCAAAAAAAAGTTGTTCAGACGTCGAGGGCTAATTCTGTTTCCGATTATAAAAACCCATCTGTTTCCACCGAAAAACATTTCAGGGGATCACTTGCAACACTTTGCCAACATTTTTGAGGAAATTGCAGAACGTCAGATTTTTAGCAGAAATTGTGACCGCGCGGCTTAGGGATTTTTTCATAAAAAGTTGTTCAGACCTCGAGGGCTAATTCTGTTTCCGATTATAAAAACCCTTCTGTTTCCACCAAAAAACCTTTCAGGGGATCGTTTGCAACAGTTTGCCAACAGTTTTGAGTGAATTGCAGAACGTCAGATTTTTAGCAGAAATTGTGACCGCGCGGCTTAGGGATTTTTTCAAAAAAAGTTGTTCAGACGTCGAGGGCTAATTCTGTTTCCGATGATAAAAACCCATCTGTTTCCACCGAAAAACCTTTAAGGGGATCGTTTGCAACAGTTTGGCACCATTTTTGAGTGAATTGCAGAACGTCAGATTTTTAGCAGAAATTGTGACCGCGCGGCTTAGGGATTTTTTCAAAAAAAGTTGTTCAGACGACATGGGCTAATTCTGTTTCCAATGATAAAAACCCATCTGTTTCCACCGAAAAACATTTCGGGGGATCACTTGCAACGGTTTGCCAACATTTTTAAGTGAATTGCAGAACGTCAGATTTTTAGCAGAAATTGTGACCGCGCGGCTTAGGGATTTTTTCAAAAAAAGTTGTTCAGACGTCGAGGGCTAATTCTGTTTCCGATGATAAAAACCCATCTGTTTCCACAGAAAAACCTTTCAGGGGATCATTTGCAACAGTTTGGGACCATTTTTGAGTGAACTGCAGAACGTCAGTTTTTTAGCAGAAATTGTGACCGCGCGGCTTAGGGATTTTTTCAAGACGTCGAGGGCTCATTCTGTTTCCGATGATAAAAACCCATCTGTTTCCACTGAAAAACATTTCAGGGGATCACTTGCAACACTTTGCCAACATTTTTGAGGGAATTGCAGAACGTCAGATTTTTAGCAGAAATTGTGACCGCGCGGCTTAGGGATTTTTTCAAAAAAAGTTGTTCAGACGTCGAGGGCTAATTCTGTTTCCGATGATAAAAACCCATCTGTTTCCACCGAAAAACATTTCAGGGGATCACTTGCAACAGTTTGGCAACATTTTTGAGTGAATTGCAGAACGTCAGATTTTTAGCAGAAATTGTGACCGCGCGGCTTAGGGATTTTTTCAAAAAAAGTTGTTCAGACGACATGGGCTAATTCTGTTTCCAATTATAAAAACCCATCTGTTTCCACCGAAAAACATTTCAGGGGATCACTTGCAACAGTTTGCCAACATTTTTGAGTGAATTGCAGAACGTCAGATTTTTAGCAGAAATTGTGACCGCGCGGCTTAGGGATTTTTTCAAAAAAAAGTTGTTCAGACGTCGAGGGCTAATTCTGTTTCCGATTATAAAAACCCATCTGTTTCCACCGAAAAACATTTCAGGGGATCACTTGCAACACTTTGCCAACATTTTTGAGGAAATTGCAGAACGTCAGATTTTTAGCAGAAATTGTGACCGCGCGGCTTAGGGATTTTTTCAAAAAAAGTTGTTCAGACCTCGAGGGCTAATTCTGTTTCCGATGATAAAAACCCATCTGTTTCCACCGAAAAACCTTTCAGGGGATCGTTTGCAACAGTTTGGGACCATTTTTGAGTGAACTGCAGAACGTCAGATTTTTAGCAGAAATTGTGACCGCGCGGCGTAGGGATTTTTTCAAAAAAAGTTGTCCAGACGTCGAGGGCTAATTCTGTTTCCGATTATAAAAACCCATCTGTTTCCACCGAAAAACATTTCAGGGGATCACTTGCAACAGTTTGCCAACATTTTTGAGTGAATTGCAGAACGTCAGATTTTTAGCAGAAATTGTGACCGCGCGGCTTAGGGATTTTTTCAAAAAAAGTTGTTCAGACCTCGAGGGCTAATTCTGTTTCCGATGATAAAAACCCATCTGTTTCCACCGAAAAACCTTTCAGGGGATCGTTTGCAACAGTTTGGGACCATTTTTGAGTGAACTGCAGAACGTCAGATTTTTAGCAGAAATTGTGACCACGCGGCTTAGGGATTTTTTCAAAAAAAGTTGTCCAGACGTCGAGGGCTAATTCTGTTTCCGATGATAAAAACCCATCTGTTTCCACCGAAAAACATTTCAGGGGATCACTTGCAACAGTTTGCCAACATTTTTGAGTGAATTGCAGAACGTCAGATTTTTAGCAGAAATTGTGACCGCGCGGCTTAGGGATTTTTTCAAAAAAAGTTGTTCAGACGTCGAGGGCTAATTCTGTTTCCGATGATAAAAACCCATCTGTTTCCACCGAAAAACATTTCAGGGGATCACTTGCAACAGTTTGCCAACATTTTTGAGTGAATTGCAGAACGTCAGATTTTTAGCAGAAATTGTGACCGCGCGGCTTAGGGATTTTTTCAAAAAAAGTTGTTCAGACCTCGAGGGCTAATTCTGTTTCCGATGATAAAAACCCATCTGTTTCCACCGAAAAACATTTCAGGGGATCACTTGCAACAGTTTGCCAACATTTTTGAGTGAACTGCAGAACGTCAGATTTTTAGCAGAAATTGTGACCGCGCGGCTTAGGGATTTTTTCCAAAAAAAGTTGTCCAGACGTCGAGGGCTAATTCTGTTTCCGATGATAAAAACCCATCTGTTTCCACCGAAAAACATTTCAGGGGATCACTTGCAACAGTTTCCCAACATTTTTGAGTGAATTGCAGAACGTCAGATTTTTAGCAGAAATTGTGACCGCGCGGCTTAGGGATTTTTTCAAAAAAAGTTGTTCAGACGTCGAGGGCTAATTCTGTTTCCGATGATAAAAACCCATCTGTTTCCACCGAAAAACATTTCAGGGGATCACTTGCAACAGTTTGCCAACATTTTTGAGTGAATTGCAGAACGTCAGATTTTTAGCAGAAATTGTGACCGCGCGGCTTAGGGATTTTTTCAAAAAAAGTTGTTCAGACGTCGAGGGCTAATTCTGTTTCCGATTATAAAAACCCTTCTGTTTCCACCAAAAAACCTTTCAGGGGATCGTTTGCAACAGTTTGCCAACAGTTTTGAGTGAATTGCAGAACGTCAGATTTTTAGCAGAAATTGTGACCGCGCGGCTTAGGGATTTATTCAAAAAAAGTTGTTCAGACGTCGAGGGCTAATTCTGTTTCCGATGATAAAAACCCATCTGTTTCCACCGAAAAACCTTTAAGGGGATCGTTTGCAACAGTTTGGCAACATTTTTGAGTGAATTGCAGAACGTCAGATTTTTAGCAGAAATTGTGACCGCGCGGCTTAGGGATTTTTTCAAAAAAAGTTGTTCAGACGACATGGGCTAATTCTGTTTCCAATGATAAAAACCCATCTGTTTCCACCGAAAAACATTTCGGGGGATCACTTGCAACGGTTTGCCAACATTTTTGAGTGAATTGCAGAACGTCAGATTTTTAGCAGAAATTGTGACCGCGCGGCTTAGGGATTTTTTCAAAAAAAAGTTGTTCAGACGTCGAGGGCTAATTCTGTTTCCGATTATAAAAACCCATCTGTTTCCACCGAAAAACATTTCAGGGGATCACTTGCAACACTTTGCCAACATTTTTGAGGAAATTGCAGAACGTCAGATTTTTAGCAGAAATTGTGACCGCGCGGCTTAGGGATTTTTTCAAAAAAAGTTGTTCAGACCTCGAGGGCTAATTCTGTTTCCGATGATAAAAACCCATCTGTTTCCACCGAAAAACCTTTCAGGGGATCGTTTGCAACAGTTTGGGACCATTTTTGAGTGAACTGCAGAACGTCAGATTTTTAGCAGAAATTGTGACCGCGCGGCGTAGGGATTTTTTCAAAAAAAGTTGTCCAGACGTCGAGGGCTAATTCTGTTTCCGATTATAAAAACCCATCTGTTTCCACCGAAAAACATTTCAGGGGATCACTTGCAACAGTTTGCCAACATTTTTGAGTGAATTGCAGAACGTCAGATTTTTAGCAGAAATTGTGACCGCGCGGCTTAGGGATTTTTTCAAAAAAAGTTGTTCAGACCTCGAGGGCTAATTCTGTTTCCGATGATAAAAACCCATCTGTTTCCACCGAAAAACCTTTCAGGGGATCGTTTGCAACAGTTTGGGACCATTTTTGAGTGAACTGCAGAACGTCAGATTTTTAGCAGAAATTGTGACCGCGCGGCTTAGGGATTTTTTCAAAAAAAGTTGTCCAGACGTCGAGGGCTAATTCTGTTTCCGATGATAAAAACCCATCTGTTTCCACCGAAAAACATTTCAGGGGATCACTTGCAACAGTTTGCCAACATTTTTGAGTGAATTGCAGAACGTCAGATTTTTAGCAGAAATTGTGACCGCGCGGCTTAGGGATTTTTTCAAAAAAAGTTGTTCAGACGTCGAGGGCTAATTCTGTTTCCGATGATAAAAACCCATCTGTTTCCACCGAAAAACATTTCAGGGGATCACTTGCAACAGTTTGCCAACATTTTTGAGGGAATTGCAGAACGTCAGATTTTTAGCAGAAATTGTGACCGCGCGGCTTAGGGATTTTTTCAAAAAAAGTTGTTCAGACCTCGAGGGCTAATTCTGTTTCCGATGATAAAAACCCATCTGTTTCCACCGAAAAACATTTCAGGGGATCACTTGCAACAGTTTGCCAACATTTTTGAGTGAACTGCAGAACGTCAGATTTTTAGCAGAAATTGTGACCGCGCGGCTTAGGGATTTTTTCCAAAAAAAGTTGTCCAGACGTCGAGGGCTATTTCTGTTTCCGATGATAAAAACCCATCTGTTTCCACCGAAAAACATTTCAGGGGATCACTTGCAACAGTTTCCCAACATTTTTGAGTGAATTGCAGAACGACAGATTTTTAGCAGAAATTGTGACCGCGCGGCTTAGGGATTTTTTCAAAAAAAGTTGTTCAGACGTCGAGGGCTAATTCTGTTTCCGATGATAAAAACCCATCTGTTTCCACCGAAAAACATTTCAGGGGATCACTTGCAACAGTTTGCCAACATTTTTGAGTGAATTGCAGAACGTCAGATTTTTAGCAGAAATTGTGACCGCGCGGCTTAGGGATTTTTTCAAAAAAAGTTGTTCAGACGTCGAGGGCTAATTCTGT
Organism: Podarcis bocagei; assembly: GCF_964188305.1. Taxonomy (NCBI): domain Eukaryota; kingdom Metazoa; phylum Chordata; class Lepidosauria; order Squamata; family Lacertidae; genus Podarcis; species Podarcis bocagei. The sequence continues at coordinate 85,553,276 of NC_138132.1, read as the reverse complement.
TTCCGATTATAAAAACCCTTCTGTTTCCACCAAAAAACCTTTCAGGGGATCGTTTGCAACAGTTTGCCAACATTTTTGAGTGAATTGCAGAACGTCAGATTTTTAGCAGAAATTGTGACCGCGCGGCTTAGGGATTTTTTCAAAAAAAGTTGTTCAGACGTCGAGGGCTAATTCTGTTTCCGATGATAAAAACCCATCTGTTTCCACCGAAAAACCTTTAAGGGGATCGTTTGCAACAGTTTGGCACCATTTTTGAGTGAATTGCAGAACGTCAGATTTTTAGCAGAAATTGTGACCGCGCGGCTTAGGGATTTTTTCAAAAAAAGTTGTTCAGACGACATGGGCTAATTCTGTTTCCAATGATAAAAACCCATCTGTTTCCACCGAAAAACATTTCAGGGGATCACTTGCAACAGTTTGCCAACATTTTTGAGTGAATTGCAGAACGTCAGATTTTTAGCAGAAATTGTGACCGCGCGGCTTAGGGATTTTTTCAAAAAAAGTTGTTCAGACGTCGAGGGCTAATTCTGTTTCCGATTATAAAAACCCTTCTGTTTCCACCAAAAAACCTTTCAGGGGATCGTTTGCAACAGTTTGCCAACATTTTTGAGTGAATTGCAGAACGTCAGATTTTTAGCAGAAATTGTGACCGCGCGGCTTAGGGATTTTTTCAAAAAAAGTTGTTCAGACGTCGAGGGCTAATTTTGTTTCCGATGATAAAAACCCATCTGTTTCCACCGAAAAACCTTTAAGGGGATCGTTTGCAACAGTTTGGCACCATTTTTGAGTGAATTGCAGAACGTCAGATTTTTAGCAGAAATTGTGACCGCGCGGCTTAGGGATTTTTTCAAAAAAAGTTGTTCAGACGACATGGGCTAATTCTGTTTCCAATGATAAAAACCCATCTGTTTCCACCGAAAAACATTTCAGGGGATCACTTGCAACAGTTTGCCAACATTTTTGAGTGAATTGCAGAACGTCAGATTTTTAGCAGAAATTGTGACCGCGCGGCTTAGGGATTTTTTCAAAAAAAACTTGTTCAGACGTCGAGGGCTAATTCTGTTTCCGATTATAAAAACCCATCTGTTTCCACCGAAAAACATTTCAGGGGATCACTTGCAACACTTTGCCAACATTTTTGAGGAAATTGCAGAACGTCAGATTTTTAGCAGAAATTGTGACCGCGCGGCTTAGGGATTTTTTCCAAAAAAGTTGTTCAGACCTCGAGGGCTAATTCTGTTTCCGATGATAAAAACCCATCTGTTTCCACCGAAAAACCTTTCAGGGGATCGTTTGCAACAGTTTGGGACCATTTTTGAGTGAACTGCAGAACGTCAGATTTTTAGCAGAAATTGTGACCGCGCGGCTTAGGGATTTTTTCAAAAAAAGTTGTCCAGACGTCGAGGGCTAATTCTGTTTCCGATGATAAAAAACCCATCTGTTTCCACCGAAAAACATTTCAGGGGATCACTTGCAACAGTTTGCCAACATTTTTGAGTGAATTGCAGAACGTCAGATTTTTAGCAGAAATTGTGACCGCGCGGCTTAGGGATTTTTTCAAAAAAAGTTGTTCAGACCTCGAGGGCTAATTCTGTTTCCGATGATAAAAACCCATCTGTTTCCACCGAAAAACCTTTCAGGGGATCGTTTGCAACAGTTTGGGACCATTTTTGAGTGAACTGCAGAACGTCAGATTTTTAGCAGAAATTGTGACCGCGCGGCTTAGGGATTTTTTCAAAAAAAGTTGTTCAGACGTCGAGGGCTAATTCTGTTTCCGATGATAAAAACCCATCTGTTTCCACCGAAAAACATTTCAGGGGATCACTTGCAACAGTTTGCCAACATTTTTGAGTGAATTGCAGAACGTCAGATTTTTAGCAGAAATTGTGACCGCGCGGCTTAGGGATTTTTTCAAAAAAAGTTGTTCAGACCTCGAGGGCTAATTCTGTTTCCGATGATAAAAACCCATCTGTTTCCACGGAAAAACCTTTCAGGGGATCGTTTGCAACAGTTTGGGACCATTTTTGAGTGAACTGCAGAACGTCAGATTTTTAGCAGAAATTGTGACCGCGCGGCTTAGGGATTTTTTCCAAAAAAAGTTGTCCAGACGTCGAGGGCTAATTCTGTTTCCGATGATAAAAACCCATCTGTTTCCACCGAAAAACATTTCAGGGGATCACTTGCAACAGTTTGCCAACATTTTTGAGTGAATTGCAGAACGTCAGATTTTTAGCAGAAATTGTGACCGCGCGGCTTAGGGATTTTTTCAAAAAAAGTTGTTTAGACGTCGAGGGCTAATTCTGTTTCCGATTATAAAAACCCTTCTGTTTCCACCAAAAAACCTTTCAGGGATCGTTTGCAACAGTTTGCCAACATTTTTGAGTGAATTGCAGAACGTCAGATTTTTAGCAGAAATTGTGACCGCGCGGCTTAGGGATTTTTTCAAAAAAAGTTGTTCAGACCTCGAGGGCTAATTCTGTTTCCGATGATAAAAACCCATCTGTTTCCACCGAAAAACCTTTCAGGGGATCGTTTGCAACAGTTTGGGACCATTTTTGAGTGAACTGCAGAACGTCAGATTTTTAGCAGAAATTGTGACCGCGCGGCTTAGGGATTTTTTCAAAAAAAGTTGTTCAGACGTCGAGGGCTAATTCTGTTTCCAATTATAAAAACCCTTCTGTTTCCACCAAAAAACCTTTCAGGGGATCACTTGCAACACTTTGCCAACATTTTTGAGGGAATTGCAGAACGTCAGATTTTTAGCAGAAATTGTGACCGCGCGGCTTAGGGATTTTTTCAAAAAAAGTTGTTCAGACGTCGAGGGCTAATTCTGTTTCCGATGATAAAAACCCATCTGTTTCCACCGAAAAACATTTCAGGGGATCACTTGCAACAGTTTGCCAACATTTTTGAGTGAATTGCAGAACGTCAGATTTTTAGCAGAAATTGTGACCGCGCGGCTTAGGGATTTTTTCAAAAAAAGTTGTCCAGACCTCGAGGGCTAATTCTGTTTCCGATGATAAAAACCCATCTGTTTCCACAGAAAAACCTTTCAGGGGATCATTTGCAACAGTTTGGGACCATTTTTGAGTGAACTGCAGAACGTCAGATTTTTAGCAGAAATTGTGACAGCGCAGTTTAGGGATTTTTTCAAAAAAAGTTGTTCAGACGTCGAGGGCTCATTCTGTTTCCGATGATAAAAACCCATCTGTTTCCACCGAAAAACATTTCAGGGGATCACTTGCAACACTTTGCCAACATTTTTGAGGGAATTGCAGAACGTCAGATTTTTAGCAGAAATTGTGACCGCGCGGCTTAGGGATTTTTTCAAAAAAAGTTGTTCAGACCTCGAGGGCTAATTCTGTTTCCGATGATAAAAACCCATCTGTTTCCACCGAAAAACCTTTCAGGGGATCGTTTGCAACAGTTTGGGACCATTTTTGAGTGAACTGCAGAACGTCAGATTTTTAGCAGAAATTGTGACCGCGCGGCTTAGGGATTTTTTCAAAAAAAGTTGTCCAGACGTCGAGGGCTAATTCTGTTTCCGATGATAAAAACCCATCTGTTTCCACCGAAAAACATTTCAGGGGATCACTTGCAACAGTTTGCCAACATTTTTGAGTGAATTGCAGAACGTCAGATTTTTAGCAGAAATTGTGACCGCGCGGCTTAGGGATTTTTTCAAAAAAAGTTGTTCAGACGTCGAGGGATAATTCTGTTTCCAATGATAAAAACCCATCTGTTTCCACCGAAAAACATTTCAGGGGATCACTTGCAACAGTTTGCCAACATTTTTGAGTGAATTGCAGAACGTCAGATTTTTAGCAGAAATTGTGACCGCGCGGCTTAGGGATTTTTTCAAAAAAAGTTGTTCAGACGTCGAGGGCTAATTCTGTTTCCGATTATAAAAACCCTTCTGTTTCCACCAAAAAACCTTTCAGGGGATCGTTTGCAACAGTTTGCCAACATTTTTGAGTGAATTGCAGAACGTCAGATTTTTAGCAGAAATTGTGACCGCGCGGCTTAGGGATTTTTTCAAAAAAAGTTGTTCAGACGTCGAGGGCTAATTCTGTTTCCGATGATAAAAACCCATCTGTTTCCACCGAAAAACCTTTAAGGGGATCGTTTGCAACAGTTTGGCACCATTTTTGAGTGAATTGCAGAACGTCAGATTTTTAGCAGAAATTGTGACCGCGCGGCTTAGGGATTTTTTCAAAAAAAGTTGTTCAGACGACATGGGCTAATTCTGTTTCCAATGATAAAAAAAACCCATCTGTTTCCACCGAAAAACATTTCAGGGGATCACTTGCAACAGTTTGCCAACATTTTTGAGTGAATTGCAGAACGTCAGATTTTTAGCAGAAATTGTGACCGCGCGGCTTAGGGATTTTTTCAAAAAAAGTTGTTCAGACGTCGAGGGCTAATTCTGTTTCCGATTATAAAAACCCTTCTGTTTCCACCAAAAAACCTTTCAGGGATCGTTTGCAACAGTTTGCCAACATTTTTGAGTGAATTGCAGAACGTCAGATTTTTAGCAGAAATTGTGACCGCGCGGCTTAGGGATTTTTTCAAAAAAAGTTGTTCAGACCTCGAGGGCTAATTCTGTTTCCGATGATAAAAACCCATCTGTTTCCACCGAAAAACCTTTCAGGGGATCGTTTGCAACAGTTTGGGACCATTTTTGAGTGAACTGCAGAACGTCAGATTTTTAGCAGAAATTGTGACCGCGCGGCTTAGGGATTTTTTCAAAAAAAGTTGTTCAGACGTCGAGGGCTAATTCTGTTTCCAATTATAAAAACCCTTCTGTTTCCACCAAAAAACCTTTCAGGGGATCACTTGCAACACTTTGCCAACATTTTTGAGGGAATTGCAGAACGTCAGATTTTTAGCAGAAATTGTGACCGCGCGGCTTAGGGATTTTTTCAAAAAAAGTTGTTCAGACGTCGAGGGCTAATTCTGTTTCCGATGATAAAAACCCATCTGTTTCCACCGAAAAACATTTCAGGGGATCACTTGCAACAGTTTGCCAACATTTTTGAGTGAATTGCAGAACGTCAGATTTTTAGCAGAAATTGTGACCGCGCGGCTTAGGGATTTTTTCAAAAAAAGTTGTCCAGACCTCGAGGGCTAATTCTGTTTCCGATGATAAAAACCCATCTGTTTCCACAGAAAAACCTTTCAGGGGATCATTTGCAACAGTTTGGGACCATTTTTGAGTGAACTGCAGAACGTCAGATTTTTAGCAGAAATTGTGACAGCGCAGTTTAGGGATTTTTTCAAAAAAAGTTGTTCAGACGTCGAGGACTCATTCTGTTTCCGATGATAAAAACCCATCTGTTTCCACCGAAAAACATTTCAGGGGATCACTTGCAACACTTTGCCAACATTTTTGAGGGAATTGCAGAACGTCAGATTTTTAGCAGAAATTGTGACCGCGCGGCTTAGGGATTTTTTCAAAAAAAGTTGTTCAGACCTCGAGGGCTAATTCTGTTTCCGATGATAAAAACCCATCTGTTTCCACGGAAAAACCTTTCAGGGGATCGTTTGCAACAGTTTGGGACCATTTTTGAGTGAACTGCAGAACGTCAGATTTTTAGCAGAAATTGTGACCGCGCGGCTTAGGGATTTTTTCCAAAAAAAGTTGTCCAGACGTCGAGGGCTAATTCTGTTTCCGATGATAAAAACCCATCTGTTTCCACCGAAAAACATTTCAGGGGATCACTTGCAACAGTTTGCCAACATTTTTGAGTGAATTGCAGAACGTCAGATTTTTAGCAGAAATTGTGACCGCGCGGCTTAGGGATTTTTTCAAAAAAAGTTGTTCAGACGTCGAGGGCTAATTCTGTTTCCGATTATAAAAACCCTTCTGTTTCCACCAAAAAACCTTTCAGGGATCGTTTGCAACAGTTTGCCAACATTTTTGAGTGAATTGCAGAACGTCAGATTTTTAGCAGAAATTGTGACCGCGCGGCTTAGGGATTTTTTCAAAAAAAGTTGTTCAGACCTCGAGGGCTAATTCTGTTTCCGATGATAAAAACCCATCTGTTTCCACCGAAAAACCTTTCAGGGGATCGTTTGCAACAGTTTGGGACCATTTTTGAGTGAACTGCAGAACGTCAGATTTTTAGCAGAAATTGTGACCGCGCGGCTTAGGGATTTTTTCAAAAAAAGTTGTTCAGACGTCGAGGGCTAATTCTGTTTCCAATTATAAAAACCCTTCTGTTTCCACCAAAAAACCTTTCAGGGGATCACTTGCAACACTTTGCCAACATTTTTGAGGGAATTGCAGAACGTCAGATTTTTAGCAGAAATTGTGACCGCGCGGCTTAGGGATTTTTTCAAAAAAAGTTGTTCAGACGTCGAGGGCTAATTCTGTTTCCGATGATAAAAACCCATCTGTTTCCACCGAAAAACATTTCAGGGGATCACTTGCAACAGTTTGCCAACATTTTTGAGTGAATTGCAGAACGTCAGATTTTTAGCAGAAATTGTGACCGCGCGGCTTAGGGATTTTTTCAAAAAAAGTTGTCCAGACCTCGAGGGCTAATTCTGTTTCCGATGATAAAAACCCATCTGTTTCCACAGAAAAACCTTTCAGGGGATCATTTGCAACAGTTTGGGACCATTTTTGAGTGAACTGCAGAACGTCAGATTTTTAGCAGAAATTGTGACAGCGCAGTTTAGGGATTTTTTCAAAAAAAGTTGTTCAGACGTCGAGGACTCATTCTGTTTCCGATGATAAAAACCCATCTGTTTCCACCGAAAAACATTTCAGGGGATCACTTGCAACACTTTGCCAACATTTTTGAGGGAATTGCAGAACGTCAGATTTTTAGCAGAAATTGTGACCGCGCGGCTTAGGGATTTTTTCAAAAAAAGTTGTTCAGACCTCGAGGGCTAATTCTGTTTCCGATGATAAAAACCCATCTGTTTCCACCGAAAAACCTTTCAGGGGATCGTTTGCAACAGTTTGGGACCATTTTTGAGTGAACTGCAGAACGTCAGATTTTTAGCAGAAATTGTGACCGCGCGGCTTAGGGATTTTTTCAAAAAAAGTTGTCCAGACGTCGAGGGCTAATTCTGTTTCCGATGATAAAAACCCATCTGTTTCCACCGAAAAACATTTCAGGGGATCACTTGCAACAGTTTGCCAACATTTTTGAGTGAATTGCAGAACGTCAGATTTTTAGCAGAAATTGTGACCGCGCGGCTTAGGGATTTTTTCAAAAAAAGTTGTTCAGACGTCGAGGGCTAATTCTGTTTCCGATTATAAAAACCCTTCTGTTTCCACCAAAAAACCTTTCAGGGATCGTTTGCAACAGTTTGCCAACATTTTTGAGTGAATTGCAGAACGTCAGATTTTTAGCAGAAATTGTGACCGCGCGGCTTAGGGATTTTTTCAAAAAAAGTTGTTCAGACCTCGAGGGCTAATTCTGTTTCCGATGATAAAAACCCATCTGTTTCCACCGAAAAACCTTTCAGGGGATCGTTTGCAACAGTTTGGGACCATTTTTGAGTGAACTGCAGAACGTCAGATTTTTAGCAGAAATTGTGACCGCGCGGCTTAGGGATTTTTTCAAAAAAAGTTGTTCAGACGTCGAGGGCTAATTCTGTTTCCAATTATAAAAACCCTTCTGTTTCCACCAAAAAACCTTTCAGGGGATCACTTGCAACACTTTGCCAACATTTTTGAGGGAATTGCAGAACGTCAGATTTTTAGCAGAAATTGTGACCGCGCGGCTTAGGGATTTTTTCAAAAAAAGTTGTTCAGACGTCGAGGGCTAATTCTGTTTCCGATGATAAAAACCCATCTGTTTCCACCGAAAAACATTTCAGGGGATCACTTGCAACAGTTTGCCAACATTTTTGAGTGAATTGCAGAACGTCAGATTTTTAGCAGAAATTGTGACCGCGCGGCTTAGGGATTTTTTCAAAAAAAGTTGTCCAGACCTCGAGGGCTAATTCTGTTTCCGATGATAAAAACCCATCTGTTTCCACAGAAAAACCTTTCAGGGGATCATTTGCAACAGTTTGGGACCATTTTTGAGTGAACTGCAGAACGTCAGATTTTTAGCAGAAATTGTGACAGCGCAGTTTAGGGATTTTTTCAAAAAAAGTTGTTCAGACGTCGAGGACTCATTCTGTTTCCGATGATAAAAACCCATCTGTTTCCACCGAAAAACATTTCAGGGGATCACTTGCAACACTTTGCCAACATTTTTGAGGGAATTGCAGAACGTCAGATTTTTAGCAGAAATTGTGACCGCGCGGCTTAGGGATTTTTTCAAAAAAAGTTGTTCAGACCTCGAGGGCTAATTCTGTTTCCGATGATAAAAACCCATCTGTTTCCACCGAAAAACCTTTCAGGGGATCGTTTGCAACAGTTTGGGACCATTTTTGAGTGAACTGCAGAACGTCAGATTTTTAGCAGAAATTGTGACCGCGCGGCTTAGGGATTTTTTCAAAAAAAGTTGTCCAGACGTCGAGGGCTAATTCTGTTTCCGATGATAAAAACCCATCTGTTTCCACCGAAAAACATTTCAGGGGATCACTTGCAACAGTTTGCCAACATTTTTGAGTGAATTGCAGAACGTCAGATTTTTAGCAGAAATTGTGACCGCGCGGCTTAGGGATTTTTTCAAAAAAAGTTGTTCAGACGTCGAGGGCTAATTCTGTTTCCGATTATAAAAACCCTTCTGTTTCCACCAAAAAACCTTTCAGGGGATCGTTTGCAACAGTTTGCCAACATTTTTGAGTGAATTGCAGAACGTCAGATTTTTAGCAGAAATTGTGACCGCGCGGCTTAGGGATTTTTTCAAAAAAAGTTGTTCAGACGTCGAGGGCTAATTCTGTTTCCGATGATAAAAACCCATCTGTTTCCACCGAAAAACCTTTAAGGGGATCGTTTGCAACAGTTTGGCACCATTTTTGAGTGAATTGCAGAACGTTAGATTTTTAGCAGAAATTGTGACCGCGCGGCTTAGGGATTTTTTCAAAAAAAGTTGTTCAGACGTCGAGGGCTAATTCTGTTTCCGATGATAAAAACCCATCTGTTTCCACCGAAAAACATTTCGGGGGATCACTTGCAACGGTTTGCCAACATTTTTAAGTGAATTGCAGAACTTCAGATTTTTAGCAGAAATTGTGACCGCGCGGCTTAGGGATTTTTTCAAAAAAAGTTGTTCAGACGTCGAGGGCTAATTCTGTTTCCGATGATAAAAACCCATCTGTTTCCACAGAAAAACCTTTCAGGGGATCATTTGCAACAGTTTGGGACCATTTTTGAGTGAACTGCAGAACGTCAGATTTTTAGCAGAAATTGTGACCGCGCGGCTTAGGGATTTTTTCAAAAAAAGTTGTTCAGACGTCGAGGGCTAATTCTGTTTCCGATTATAAAAACCCTTCTGTTTCCACCAAAAAACCTTTCAGGGGATCGTTTGCAACAGTTTGCCAACATTTTTGAGTGAATTGCAGAACGTCAGATTTTTAGCAGAAATTGTGACCGCGCGGCTTAGGGATTTTTTCAAAAAAAGTTGTTCAGACGTCGAGGGCTAATTCTGTTTCCGATGATAAAAACCCATCTGTTTCCACCGAAAAACCTTTAAGGGGATCGTTTGCAACAGTTTGGCACCATTTTTGAGTGAATTGCAGAACGTCAGATTTTTAGCAGAAATTGTGACCGCGCGGCTTAGGGATTTTTTCAAAAAAAGTTGTTCAGACGACATGGGCTAATTCTGTTTCCAATGATAAAAACCAATCTGTTTCCACCGAAAAACATTTCAGGGGATCACTTGCAACAGTTTGCCAACATTTTTGAGTGAATTGCAGAACGTCAGATTTTTAGCAGAAATTGTGACCGCGCGGCTTAGGGATTTTTTCAAAAAAGTTGTCCAGACCTCGAGGGCTAATTCTGTTTCCGATGATAAAAACCCATCTGTTTCCACAGAAAAACCTTTCAGGGGATCATTTGCAACAGTTTGGGACCATTTTTGAGTGAACTGCAGAACGTCAGATTTTTAGCAGAAATTGTGACAGCGCAGTTTAGGGATTTTTTCAAAAAAAGTTGTTCAGACGTCGAGGGCTCATTCTGTTTCCGATGATAAAAACCCATCTGTTTCCACCGAAAAACATTTCAGGGGATCACTTGCAACACTTTGCCAACATTTTTGAGGGAATTGCAGAACGTCAGATTTTTAGCAGAAATTGTGACCGCGCGGCTTAGGGATTTTTTCAAAAAAAGTTGTTCAGACCTCGAGGGCTAATTCTGTTTCCGATGATAAAAACCCATCTGTTTCCACCGAAAAACCTTTCAGGGGATCGTTTGCAACAGTTTGGGACCATTTTTGAGTGAACTGCAGAACGTCAGATTTTTAGCAGAAATTGTGACCGCGCGGCTTAGGGATTTTTTCAAAAAAAGTTGTCCAGACGTCGAGGGCTAATTCTGTTTCCGATGATAAAAACCCATCTGTTTCCACCGAAAAACATTTCAGGGGATCACTTGCAACAGTTTGCCAACATTTTTGAGTGAATTGCAGAACGTCAGATTTTTAGCAGAAATTGTGACCGCGCGGCTTAGGGATTTTTTCAAAAAAAGTTGTTCAGACGTCGAGGGATAATTCTGTTTCCAATGATAAAAACCCATCTGTTTCCACCGAAAAACATTTCAGGGGATCACTTGCAACAGTTTGCCAACATTTTTGAGTGAATTGCAGAACGTCAGATTTTTAGCAGAAATTGTGACCGCGCGGCTTAGGGATTTTTTCAAAAAAAGTTGTTCAGACGTCGAGGGCTAATTCTGTTTCCGATTATAAAAACCCTTCTGTTTCCACCAAAAAACCTTTCAGGGGATCGTTTGCAACAGTTTGCCAACATTTTTGAGTGAATTGCAGAACGTCAGATTTTTAGCAGAAATTGTGACCGCGCGGCTTAGGGATTTTTTCAAAAAAAGTTGTTCAGACGTCGAGGGCTAATTCTGTTTCCGATGATAAAAACCCATCTGTTTCCACCGAAAAACCTTTAAGGGGATCGTTTGCAACAGTTTGGCACCATTTTTGAGTGAATTGCAGAACGTCAGATTTTTAGCAGAAATTGTGACCGCGCGGCTTAGGGATTTTTTCAAAAAAAGTTGTTCAGACGACATGGGCTAATTCTGTTTCCAATGATAAAAACCAATCTGTTTCCACCGAAAAACATTTCAGGGGATCACTTGCAACAGTTTGCCAACATTTTTGAGTGAATTGCAGAACGTCAGATTTTTAGCAGAAATTGTGACCGCGCGGCTTAGGGATTTTTTCAAAAAAAACTTGTTCAGACGTCGAGGGCTAATTCTGTTTCCGATTATAAAAACCCATCTGTTTCCACCGAAAAACATTTCAGGGGATCACTTGCAACACTTTGCCAACATTTTTGAGGAAATTGCAGAACGTCAGATTTTTAGCAGAAATTGTGACCGCGCGGCTTAGGGATTTTTTCCAAAAAAGTTGTTCAGACCTCGAGGGCTAATTCTGTTTCCGATGATAAAAACCCATCTGTTTCCACCGAAAAACCTTTCAGGGGATCGTTTGCAACAGTTTGGGACCATTTTTGAGTGAACTGCAGAAAGTCAGATTTTTAGCAGAAATTGTGACCGCGCGGCTTAGGGATTTTTTCAAAAAAAGTTGTCCAGACGTCGAGGGCTAATTCTGTTTCCGATGATAAAAAACCCATCTGTTTCCACCGAAAAACATTTCAGGGGATCACTTGCAACAGTTTGCCAACATTTTTGAGTGAATTGCAGAACGTCAGATTTTTAGCAGAAATTGTGACCGCGCGGCTTAGGGATTTTTTCAAAAAAAGTTGTTCAGACCTCGAGGGCTAATTCTGTTTCCGATGATAAAAACCCATCTGTTTCCACCGAAAAACCTTTCAGGGGATCGTTTGCAACAGTTTGGGACCATTTTTGAGTGAACTGCAGAACGTCAGATTTTTAGCAGAAATTGTGACCGCGCGGCTTAGGGATTTTTTCAAAAAAAGTTGTCCAGACGTCGAGGGCTAATTCTGTTTCCGATGATAAAAACCCATCTGTTTCCACCGAAAAACATTTCAGGGGATCACTTGCAACAGTTTGCCAACATTTTTGAGTGAATTGCAGAACGTCAGATTTTTAGCAGAAATTGTGACCGCGCGGCTTAGGGATTTTTTCAAAAAAAGTTGTTCAGACGTCGAGGGCTAATTCTGTTTCCGATGATAAAAACCCATCTGTTTCCACCGAAAAACATTTCAGGGGATCACTTGCAACAGTTTGCCAACATTTTTGAGTGAATTGCAGAACGTCAGATTTTTAGCAGAAATTGTGACCGCGCGGCTTAGGGATTTTTTCAAAAAAAGTTGTTCAGACCTCGAGGGCTAATTCTGTTTCCGATGATAAAAACCCATCTGTTTCCACGGAAAAACCTTTCAGGGGATCGTTTGCAACAGTTTGGGACCATTTTTGAGTGAACTGCAGAACGTCAGATTTTTAGCAGAAATTGTGACCGCGCGGCTTAGGGATTTTTTCAAAAAAAGTTGTTCAGACCTCGAGGGCTAATTCTGTTTCCGATGATAAAAACCCATCTGTTTCCACCGAAAAACCTTTCAGGGGATCGTTTGCAACAGTTTGGGACCATTTTTGAGTGAACTGCAGAACGTCAGATTTTTAGCAGAAATTGTGACCGCGCGGCTTAGGGATTTTTTCAAAAAAAGTTGTTCAGACGTCGAGGGCTAATTCTGTTTCCGATTATAAAAACCCTTCTGTTTCCACCAAAAAACCTTTCAGGGATCGTTTGCAACAGTTTGCCAACATTTTTGAGTGAATTGCAGAACGTCAGATTTTTAGCAGAAATTGTGACCGCGCGGCTTAGGGATTTTTTCAAAAAAAGTTGTTCAGACCTCGAGGGCTAATTCTGTTTCCGATGATAAAAACCCATCTGTTTCCACCGAAAAACCTTTCAGGGGATCGTTTGCAACAGTTTGGGACCATTTTTGAGTGAACTGCAGAACGTCAGATTTTTAGCAGAAATTGTGACCGCGCGGCTTAGGGATTTTTTCAAAAAAAGTTGTTCAGACGTCGAGGGCTAATTCTGTTTCCGATGATAAAAACCCATCTGTTTCCACCGAAAAACATTTCAGGGGATCACTTGCAACAGTTTGCCAACATTTTTGAGTGAATTGCAGAACGTCAGATTTTTAGCAGAAATTGTGACCGCGCGGCTTAGGGATTTTTTCAAAAAAAGTTGTTCAGACGTCGAGGGCTAATTCTGTTTCCGATTATAAAAACCCTTCTGTTTCCACCAAAAAACCTTTCAGGGATCGTTTGCAACAGTTTGCCAACATTTTTGAGTGAATTGCAGAACGTCAGATTTTTAGCAGAAATTGTGACCGCGCGGCTTAGGGATTTTTTCAAAAAAAGTTGTTCAGACCTCGAGGGCTAATTCTGTTTCCGATGATAAAAACCCATCTGTTTCCACCGAAAAACCTTTCAGGGGATCGTTTGCAACAGTTTGGGACCATTTTTGAGTGAACTGCAGAACGTCAGATTTTTAGCAGAAATTGTGACCGCGCGGCTTAGGGATTTTTTCAAAAAAAGTTGTTCAGACGTCGAGGGCTAATTCTGTTTCCAATTATAAAAACCCTTCTGTTTCCACCAAAAAACCTTTCAGGGGATCACTTGCAACACTTTGCCAACATTTTTGAGGGAATTGCAGAACGTCAGATTTTTAGCAGAAATTGTGACCGCGCGGCTTAGGGATTTTTTCAAAAAAAGTTGTTCAGACGTCGAGGGCTAATTCTGTTTCCGATGATAAAAACCCATCTGTTTCCACCGAAAAACATTTCAGGGGATCACTTGCAACAGTTTGCCAACATTTTTGAGTGAATTGCAGAACGTCAGATTTTTAGCAGAAATTGTGACCGCGCGGCTTAGGGATTTTTTCAAAAAAAGTTGTCCAGACCTCGAGGGCTAATTCTGTTTCCGATGATAAAAACCCATCTGTTTCCACAGAAAAACCTTTCAGGGGATCATTTGCAACAGTTTGGGACCATTTTTGAGTGAACTGCAGAACGTCAGATTTTTAGCAGAAATTGTGACAGCGCAGTTTAGGGATTTTTTCAAAAAAAGTTGTTCAGACGTCGAGGACTCATTCTGTTTCCGATGATAAAAACCCATCTGTTTCCACCGAAAAACATTTCAGGGGATCACTTGCAACACTTTGCCAACATTTTTGAGGGAATTGCAGAACGTCAGATTTTTAGCAGAAATTGTGACCGCGCGGCTTAGGGATTTTTTCAAAAAAAGTTGTTCAGACCTAGAGGGCTAATTCTGTTTCCGATGATAAAAACCCATCTGTTTCCACCGAAAAACCTTTCAGGGGATCGTTTGCAACAGTTTGGGACCATTTTTGAGTGAACTGCAGAACGTCAGATTTTTAGCAGAAATTGTGACCGCGCGGCTTAGGGATTTTTTCAAAAAAAGTTGTCCAGACGTCGAGGGCTAATTCTGTTTCCGATGATAAAAAACCCATCTGTTTCCACCGAAAAACATTTCAGGGGATCACTTGCAACAGTTTGCCAACATTTTTGAGTGAATTGCAGAACGTCAGATTTTTAGCAGAAATTGTGACCGCGCGGCTTAGGGATTTTTTCAAAAAAAGTTGTTCAGACGTCGAGGGCTAATTCTGTTTCCGATTATAAAAACCCTTCTGTTTCCACCAAAAAACCTTTCAGGGGATCGTTTGCAACAGTTTGCCAACATTTTTGAGTGAATTGCAGAACGTCAGATTTTTAGCAGAAATTGTGACCGCGCGGCTTAGGGATTTTTTCAAAAAAAGTTGTTCAGACGTCGAGGGCTAATTCTGTTTCCGATGATAAAAACCCATCTGTTTCCACCGAAAAACCTTTAAGGGGATCGTTTGCAACAGTTTGGCACCATTTTTGAGTGAATTGCAGAACGTTAGATTTTTAGCAGAAATTGTGACCGCGCGGCTTAGGGATTTTTTCAAAAAAAGTTGTTCAGACGTCGAGGGCTAATTCTGTTTCCGATGATAAAAACCCATCTGTTTCCACCGAAAAACATTTCGGGGGATCACTTGCAACGGTTTGCCAACATTTTTAAGTGAATTGCAGAACTTCAGATTTTTAGCAGAAATTGTGACCGCGCGGCTTAGGGATTTTTTCAAAAAAAGTTGTTCAGACGTCGAGGGCTAATTCTGTTTCCGATGATAAAAACCCATCTGTTTCCACAGAAAAACCTTTCAGGGGATCATTTGCAACAGTTTGGGACCATTTTTGAGTGAACTGCAGAACGTCAGATTTTTAGCAGAAATTGTGACCGCGCGGCTTAGGGATTTTTTCAAAAAAAGTTGTTCAGACGTCGAGGGCTAATTCTGTTTCCGATGATAAAAACCCATCTGTTTCCACCGAAAAACATTTCAGGGGATCACTTGCAACAGTTTGGCAACATTTTTGAGTGAATTGCAGAACGTCAGATTTTTAGCAGAAATTGTGACCGCGCGGCTTAGGGATTTTTTCAAAAAAAGTTGTTCAGACGACATGGGCTAATTCTGTTTCCAATGATAAAAACCCATCTGTTTCCACCGAAAAACATTTCAGGGGATCACTTGCAACAGTTTGCCAACATTTTTGAGTGAATTGCAGAACGTCAGATTTTTAGCAGAAATTGTGACCGCGCGGCTTAGGGATTTTTTCAAAAAAAAGTTGTTCAGACGTCGAGGGCTAATTCTGTTTCCGATTATAAAAACCCATCTGTTTCCACCGAAAAACATTTCAGGGGATCACTTGCAACACTTTGCCAACATTTTTGAGGAAATTGCAGAACGTCAGATTTTTAGCAGAAATTGTGACCGCGCGGCTTAGGGATTTTTTCAAAAAAAGTTGTTCAGACCTCGAGGGCTAATTCTGTTTCCGATGATAAAAACCCATCTGTTTCCACCGAAAAACCTTTCAGGGGATCGTTTGCAACAGTTTGGGACCATTTTTGAGTGAACTGCAGAACGTCAGATTTTTAGCAGAAATTGTGACCGCGCGGCGTAGGGATTTTTTCAAAAAAAGTTGTCCAGACGTCGAGGGCTAATTCTGTTTCCGATGATAAAAACCCATCTGTTTCCACCGAAAAACATTTCAGGGGATCACTTGCAACAGTTTGCCAACATTTTTGAGTGAATTGCAGAACGTCAGATTTTTAGCAGAAATTGTGACCGCGCGGCTTAGGGATTTTTTCAAAAAAAGTTGTTCAGACCTCGAGGGCTAATTCTGTTTCCGATGATAAAAACCCATCTGTTTCCACCGAAAAACCTTTCAGGGGATCGTTTGCAACAGTTTGGGACCATTTTTGAGTGAACTGCAGAACGTCAGATTTTTAGCAGAAATTGTGACCGCGCGGCTTAGGGATTTTTTCAAAAAAAGTTGTTCAGACGTCGAGGGCTAATTCTGTTTCCGATTATAAAAACCCATCTGTTTCCACCAAAAAACCTTTCAGGGGATCACTTGCAACACTTTGCCAACATTTTTGAGGGAATTGCAGAACGTCAGATTTTTAGCAGAAATTGTGACCGCGCGGCTTAGGGATTTTTTCAAAAAAAGTTGTTCAGACGTCGAGGGCTAATTCTGTTTCCGATGATAAAAACCCATCTGTTTCCACCGAAAAACATTTCAGGGGATCACTTGCAACAGTTTGCCAACATTTTTGAGTGAATTGCAGAACGTCAGATTTTTAGCAGAAATTGTGACCGCGCGGCTTAGGGATTTTTTCAAAAAAAGTTGTCCAGACCTCGAGGGCTAATTCTGTTTCCGATGATAAAAACCCATCTGTTTCCACAGAAAAACCTTTCAGGGGATCATTTGCAACAGTTTGGGACCATTTTTGAGTGAACTGCAGAACGTCAGATTTTTAGCAGAAATTGTGACAGCGCAGTTTAGGGATTTTTTCAAAAAAAGTTGTTCAGACGTCGAGGGCTCATTCTGTTTCCGATGATAAAAACCCATCTGTTTCCACCGAAAAACATTTCAGGGGATCACTTGCAACACTTTGCCAACATTTTTGAGGGAATTGCAGAACGTCAGATTTTTAGCAGAAATTGTGACCGCGCGGCTTAGGGATTTTTTCAAAAAAAGTTGTTCAGACCTCGAGGGCTAATTCTGTTTCCGATGATAAAAACCCATCTGTTTCCACCGAAAAACCTTTCAGGGGATCGTTTGCAACAGTTTGGGACCATTTTTGAGTGAACTGCAGAACGTCAGATTTTTAGCAGAAATTGTGACCGCGCGGCTTAGGGATTTTTTCAAAAAAAGTTGTCCAGACGTCGAGGGCTAATTCTGTTTCCGATGATAAAAACCCATCTGTTTCCACCGAAAAACATTTCAGGGGATCACTTGCAACAGTTTGCCAACATTTTTGAGTGAATTGCAGAACGTCAGATTTTTAGCAGAAATTGTGACCGCGCGGCTTAGGGATTTTTTCAAAAAAAGTTGTTCAGACGTCGAGGGCTAATTCTGTTTCCGATTATAAAAACCCTTCTGTTTCCACCAAAAAACCTTTCAGGGGATCGTTTGCAACAGTTTGCCAACATTTTTGAGTGAATTGCAGAACGTCAGATTTTTAGCAGAAATTGTGACCGCGCGGCTTAGGGATTTTTTCAAAAAAAGTTGTTCAGACGTCGAGGGCTAATTCTGTTTCCGATGATAAAAACCCATCTGTTTCCACCGAAAAACATTTCAGGGGATCACTTGCAACAGTTTGCGAACATTTTTGAGTGAATTGCAGAACGTCAGATTTTTAGCAGAAATTGTGACCGCGCGGCTTAGGGATTTTTTCAAAAAAAGTTGTCCAGACGTCGAGGGCTAATTCTGTTTCCGATGATAAAAACCCATCTGTTTCCACAGAAAAACCTTTCAGGGGATCATTTGCAACAGTTTGGGACCATTTTTGAGTGAACTGCAGAACGTCAGATTTTTAGCAGAAATTGTGACCGCGCGGTTTAGGGATTTTTTCAAAAAAAGTTGCTCAGACGTCGAGGGCTCATTCTGTTTCCGATGATAAAAACCCATCTGTTTCCACCGAAAAACATTTCAGGGGATCACTTGCAACACTTTGCCAACATTTTTGAGGGAATTGCAGAACGTCAGATTTTTAGCAGAAATTGTGACCGCGCGGCTTAGGGATTTTTTCAAAAAAAGTTGTTCAGACCTCGAGGGCTAATTCTGTTTCCGATGATAAAAACCCATCTGTTTCCACCGAAAAACCTTTCAGGGGATCGTTTGCAACAGTTTGGGACCATTTTTGAGTGAACTGCAGAACGTCAGATTTTTAGCAGAAATTGTGACCGCGCGGCTTAGGGATTTTTTCAAAAAAAGTTGTCCAGACGTCGAGGGCTAATTCTGTTTCCGATGATAAAAACCCATCTGTTTCCACCGAAAAACATTTCAGGGGATCACTTGCAACAGTTTGCCAACATTTTTGAGTGAATTGCAGAACGTCAGATTTTTAGCAGAAATTGTGACCGCGCGGCTTAGGGATTTTTTCAAAAAAAGTTGTTCAGACGTCGAGGGCTAATTCTGTTTCCGATTATAAAAACCCTTCTGTTTCCACCAAAAAACCTTTCAGGGGATCGTTTGCAACAGTTTGCCAACATTTTTGAGTGAATTGCAGAACGTCAGATTTTTAGCAGAAATTGTGACCGCGCGGCTTAGGGATTTTTTCAAAAAAAGTTGTTCAGACGTCGAGGGCTAATTCTGTTTCCGATGATAAAAACCCATCTGTTTCCACCGAAAAACCTTTCAGGGGATCACTTGCAACATATTGCCAACATTTTTGAGTGAATTGCAGAACGTCAGATTTTTAGCAGAAATTGTGACCGCGCGGCTTAGGGATTTTTTCAAAAAAAGTTGTCCAGACGTCGAGGGCTCATTCTGTTTCCGATGATAAAAACCCATCTGTTTCCACCAAAAAACATTTCAGGGGATCACTTGCAACACTTTGCCAACATTTTTGAGGGAATTGCAGAACGTCAGATTTTTAGCAGAAATTGTGACCGCGCGGCTTAGGGATTTTTTCAAAAAAAGTTGTTCAGACCTCGAGGGCTAATTCTGTTTCCGATGATAAAAACCCATCTGTTTCCACCGAAAAACATTTCAGGGGATCACTTGCAACACTTTGCCAACATTTTTGAGGAAATTGCAGAACGTCAGATTTTTAGCAGAAATTGTGACCGCGCGGCTTAGGGATTTTTTCCAAAAAAGTTGTTCAGACCTCGAGGGCTAATTCTGTTTCCGATGATAAAAACCCATCTGTTTCCACCGAAAAACCTTTCAGGGGATCGTTTGCAACAGTTTGGGACCATTTTTGAGTGAACTGCAGAACGTCAGATTTTTAGCAGAAATTGTGACCGCGCGGCTTAGGGATTTTTTCAAAAAAAGTTGTCCAGACGTCGAGGGCTAATTCTGTTTCCGATGATAAAAACCCATCTGTTTCCACCGAAAAACATTTCAGGGGATCACTTGCAACAGTTTGCCAACATTTTTGAGTGAATTGCAGAACGTCAGATTTTTAGCAGAAATTGTGACCGCGCGGCTTAGGGATTTTTTCAAAAAAAGTTGTTCAGACGTCGAGGGCTAATTCTGTTTCCGATGATAAAAACCCATCTGTTTCCACCGAAAAACATTTCAGGGGATCACTTGCAACAGTTTGCCAACATTTTTGAGTGAATTGCAGAACGTCAGATTTTTAGCAGAAATTGTGACCGCGCGGCTTAGGGATTTTTTCAAAAAAAGTTGTTCAGACCTCGAGGGCTAATTCTGTTTCCGATGATAAAAACCCATCTGTTTCCACGGAAAAACCTTTCAGGGGATCGTTTGCAACAGTTTGGGACCATTTTTGAGTGAACTGCAGAACGTCAGATTTTTAGCAGAAATTGTGACCGCGCGGCTTAGGGATTTTTTCCAAAAAAAGTTGTCCAGACGTCGAGGGCTAATTCTGTTTCCGATGATAAAAACCCATCTGTTTCCACCGAAAAACATTTCAGGGGATCACTTGCAACAGTTTGCCAACATTTTTGAGTGAATTGCAGAACGTCAGATTTTTAGCAGAAATTGTGACCGCGCGGCTTAGGGATTTTTTCAAAAAAAGTTGTTCAGACGTCGAGGGCTAATTCTGTTTCCGATTATAAAAACCCTTCTGTTTCCACCAAAAAACCTTTCAGGGATCGTTTGCAACAGTTTGCCAACATTTTTGAGTGAATTGCAGAACGTCAGATTTTTAGCAGAAATTGTGACCGCGCGGCTTAGGGATTTTTTCAAAAAAAGTTGTTCAGACCTCGAGGGCTAATTCTGTTTCCGATGATAAAAACCCATCTGTTTCCACCGAAAAACCTTTCAGGGGATCGTTTGCAACAGTTTGGGACCATTTTTGAGTGAACTGCAGAACGTCAGATTTTTAGCAGAAATTGTGACCGCGCGGCTTAGGGATTTTTTCAAAAAAAGTTGTTCAGACGTCGAGGGCTAATTCTGTTTCCAATTATAAAAACCCTTCTGTTTCCACCAAAAAACCTTTCAGGGGATCACTTGCAACACTTTGCCAACATTTTTGAGGGAATTGCAGAACGTCAGATTTTTAGCAGAAATTGTGACCGCGCGGCTTAGGGATTTTTTCAAAAAAAGTTGTTCAGACGTCGAGGGCTAATTCTGTTTCCGATGATAAAAACCCATCTGTTTCCACCGAAAAACATTTCAGGGGATCACTTGCAACAGTTTGCCAACATTTTTGAGTGAATTGCAGAACGTCAGATTTTTAGCAGAAATTGTGACCGCGCGGCTTAGGGATTTTTTCAAAAAAAGTTGTCCAGACCTCGAGGGCTAATTCTGTTTCCGATGATAAAAACCCATCTGTTTCCACAGAAAAACCTTTCAGGGGATCATTTGCAACAGTTTGGGACCATTTTTGAGTGAACTGCAGAACGTCAGATTTTTAGCAGAAATTGTGACAGCGCAGTTTAGGGATTTTTTCAAAAAAAGTTGTTCAGACGTCGAGGGCTCATTCTGTTTCCGATGATAAAAACCCATCTGTTTCCACCGAAAAACATTTCAGGGGATCACTTGCAACACTTTGCCAACATTTTTGAGGGAATTGCAGAACGTCAGATTTTTAGCAGAAATTGTGACCGCGCGGCTTAGGGATTTTTTCAAAAAAAGTTGTTCAGACCTCGAGGGCTAATTCTGTTTCCGATGATAAAAACCCATCTGTTTCCACCGAAAAACCTTTCAGGGGATCGTTTGCAACAGTTTGGGACCATTTTTGAGTGAACTGCAGAACGTCAGATTTTTAGCAGAAATTGTGACCGCGCGGCTTAGGGATTTTTTCAAAAAAAGTTGTCCAGACGTCGAGGGCTAATTCTGTTTCCGATGATAAAAACCCATCTGTTTCCACCGAAAAACATTTCAGGGGATCACTTGCAACAGTTTGCCAACATTTTTGAGTGAATTGCAGAACGTCAGATTTTTAGCAGAAATTGTGACCGCGCGGCTTAGGGATTTTTTCAAAAAAAGTTGTTCAGACGTCGAGGGCTAATTCTGTTTCCGATTATAAAAACCCTTCTGTTTCCACCAAAAAACCTTTCAGGGGATCGTTTGCAACAGTTTGCCAACATTTTTGAGTGAATTGCAGAACGTCAGATTTTTAGCAGAAATTGTGACCGCGCGGCTTAGGGATTTTTTCAAAAAAAGTTGTTCAGACGTCGAGGGCTAATTCTGTTTCCGATGATAAAAACCCATCTGTTTCCACCGAAAAACCTTTAAGGGGATCGTTTGCAACAGTTTGGCACCATTTTTGAGTGAATTGCAGAACGTTAGATTTTTAGCAGAAATTGTGACCGCGCGGCTTAGGGATTTTTTCAAAAAAAGTTGTTCAGACGTCGAGGGCTAATTCTGTTTCCGATGATAAAAACCCATCTGTTTCCACCGAAAAACATTTCGGGGGATCACTTGCAACGGTTTGCCAACATTTTTAAGTGAATTGCAGAACTTCAGATTTTTAGCAGAAATTGTGACCGCGCGGCTTAGGGATTTTTTCAAAAAAAGTTGTTCAGACGTCGAGGGCTAATTCTGTTTCCGATGATAAAAACCCATCTGTTTCCACAGAAAAACCTTTCAGGGGATCATTTGCAACAGTTTGGGACCATTTTTGAGTGAACTGCAGAACGTCAGATTTTTAGCAGAAATTGTGACCGCGCGGCTTAGGGATTTTTTCAAAAAAAGTTGTTCAGACGTCGAGGGCTAATTCTGTTTCCGATGATAAAAACCCATCTGTTTCCACCGAAAAACATTTCAGGGGATCACTTGCAACAGTTTGGCAACATTTTTGAGTGAATTGCAGAACGTCAGATTTTTAGCAGAAATTGTGACCGCGCGGCTTAGGGATTTTTTCAAAAAAAGTTGTTCAGACGACATGGGCTAATTCTGTTTCCAATGATAAAAACCCATCTGTTTCCACCGAAAAACATTTCAGGGGATCACTTGCAACAGTTTGCCAACATTTTTGAGTGAATTGCAGAACGTCAGATTTTTAGCAGAAATTGTGACCGCGCGGCTTAGGGATTTTTTCAAAAAAAAGTTGTTCAGACGTCGAGGGCTAATTCTGTTTCCGATTATAAAAACCCATCTGTTTCCACCGAAAAACATTTCAGGGGATCACTTGCAACACTTTGCCAACATTTTTGAGGAAATTGCAGAACGTCAGATTTTTAGCAGAAATTGTGACCGCGCGGCTTAGGGATTTTTTCAAAAAAAGTTGTTCAGACCTCGAGGGCTAATTCTGTTTCCGATGATAAAAACCCATCTGTTTCCACCGAAAAACCTTTCAGGGGATCGTTTGCAACAGTTTGGGACCATTTTTGAGTGAACTGCAGAACGTCAGATTTTTAGCAGAAATTGTGACCGCGCGGCGTAGGGATTTTTTCAAAAAAAGTTGTCCAGACGTCGAGGGCTAATTCTGTTTCCGATGATAAAAACCCATCTGTTTCCACCGAAAAACATTTCAGGGGATCACTTGCAACAGTTTGCCAACATTTTTGAGTGAATTGCAGAACGTCAGATTTTTAGCAGAAATTGTGACCGCGCGGCTTAGGGATTTTTTCAAAAAAAGTTGTTCAGACCTCGAGGGCTAATTCTGTTTCCGATGATAAAAACCCATCTGTTTCCACCGAAAAACCTTTCAGGGGATCGTTTGCAACAGTTTGGGACCATTTTTGAGTGAACTGCAGAACGTCAGATTTTTAGCATAAATTGTGACCGCGCGGCTTAGGGATTTTTTCAAAAAAAGTTGTTCAGACGTCGAGGGCTAATTCTGTTTCCGATTATAAAAACCCATCTGTTTCCACCAAAAAACCTTTCAGGGGATCACTTGCAACACTTTGCCAACATTTTTGAGGGAATTGCAGAACGTCAGATTTTTAGCAGAAATTGTGACCGCGCGGCTTAGGGATTTTTTCAAAAAAAGTTGTTCAGACGTCGAGGGCTAATTCTGTTTCCGATGATAAAAACCCATCTGTTTCCACCGAAAAACATTTCAGGGGATCACTTGCAACAGTTTGCCAACATTTTTGAGTGAATTGCAGAACGTCAGATTTTTAGCAGAAATTGTGACCGCGCGGCTTAGGGATTTTTTCAAAAAAAGTTGTTCAGACCTCGAGGGCTAATTCTGTTTCCGATGATAAAAACCCATCTGTTTCCACAGAAAAACCTTTCAGGGGATCGTTTGCAACAGTTTGGGACCATTTTTGAGTGAACTGCAGAACGTCAGATTTTTAGCAGAAATTGTGACCGCGCGGCTTAGGGATTTTTTCAAAAAAAGTTGTCCAGACGTCGAGGGCTAATTCTGTTTCCGATGATAAAAACCCATCTGTTTCCACCGAAAAACATTTCAGGGGATCACTTGCAACAGTTTGCCAACATTTTTGAGTGAATTGCAGAACGTCAGATTTTTAGCAGAAATTGTGACCGCGCGGCTTAGGGATTTTTTCAAAAAAAGTTGTTCAGACGTCGAGGGCTAATTCTGTTTCCGATTATAAAAACCCTTCTGTTTCCACCAAAAAACCTTTCAGGGGATCGTTTGCAACAGTTTGCCAACATTTTTGAGTGAATTGCAGAACGTCAGATTTTTAGCAGAAATTGTGACCGCGCGGCTTAGGGATTTTTTCAAAAAAAGTTGTTCAGACGTCGAGGGCTAATTCTGTTTCCGATGATAAAAACCCATCTGTTTCCACCGAAAAACATTTCAGGGGATCACTTGCAACAGTTTGCGAACATTTTTGAGTGAATTGCAGAACGTCAGATTTTTAGCAGAAATTGTGACCCGCGCGGCTTAGGGATTTTTTCAAAAAAAGTTGTCCAGACGTCGAGGGCTAATTCTGTTTCCGATGATAAAAACCCATCTGTTTCCACAGAAAAACCTTTCAGGGGATCATTTGCAACAGTTTGGGACCATTTTTGAGTGAACTGCAGAACGTCAGATTTTTAGCAGAAATTGTGACCGCGCGGTTTATGGATTTTTTCAAAAAAAGTTGCTCAGACGTCGAGGGCTCATTCTGTTTCCGATGATAAAAACCCATCTGTTTCCACCGAAAAACATTTCAGGGGATCACTTGCAACACTTTGCCAACATTTTTGAGGGAATTGCAGAACGTCAGTTTTTTAGCAGAAATTGTGACCGCGCGGCTTAGGGATTTTTTCAAAAAAAGTTGTTCAGACCTCGAGGGCTAATTCTGTTTCCGATGATAAAAACCCATCTGTTTCCACCGAAAAACCTTTCAGGGGATCGTTTGCAACAGTTTGGGACCATTTTTGAGTGAACTGCAGAACGTCAGATTTTTAGCAGAAATTGTGACCGCGCGGCTTAGGGATTTTTTCAAAAAAAGTTGTCCAGACGTCGAGGGCTAATTCTGTTTCCGATGATAAAAACCCATCTGTTTCCACCGAAAAACATTTCAGGGGATCACTTGCAACAGTTTGCCAACATTTTTGAGTGAATTGCAGAACGTCAGATTTTTAGCAGAAATTGTGACCGCGCGGCTTAGGGATTTTTTCAAAAAAAGTTGTTCAGACGTCGAGGGCTAATTCTGTTTCCGATTATAAAAACCCTTCTGTTTCCACCAAAAAACCTTTCAGGGGATCGTTTGCAACAGTTTGCCAACATTTTTGAGTGAATTGCAGAACGTCAGATTTTTAGCAGAAATTGTGACCGCGCGGCTTAGGGATTTTTTCAAAAAAAGTTGTTCAGACGTCGAGGGCTAATTCTGTTTCCGATGATAAAAACCCATCTGTTTCCACCGAAAAACCTTTCAGGGGATCACTTGCAACATATTGCCAACATTTTTGAGTGAATTGCAGAACGTCAGATTTTTAGCAGAAATTGTGACCGCGCGGCTTAGGGATTTTTTCAAAAAAAGTTGTTCAGACGTCGAGGGCTCATTCTGTTTCCGATGATAAAAACCCATCTGTTTCCACCAAAAAACATTTCAGGGGATCACTTGCAACACTTTGCCAACATTTTTGAGGGAATTGCAGAACGTCAGATTTTTAGCAGAAATTGTGACCGCGCGGCTTAGGGATTTTTTCAAAAAAAGTTGTTCAGACCTCGAGGGCTAATTCTGTTTCCGATGATAAAAACCCATCTGTTTCCACCGAAAAACCTTTCAGGGGATCGTTTGCAACAGTTTGGGACCATTTTTGAGTGAACTGCAGAACGTCAGATTTTTAGCAGAAATTGTGACCGCGCGGCTTAGGGATTTTTTCAAAAAAAGTTGTCCAGACGTCGAGGGCTAATTCTGTTTCCGATTATAAAAACCCTTCTGTTTCCACCAAAAAACCTTTCAGGGATCGTTTGCAACAGTTTGCCAACATTTTTGAGTGAATTGCAGAACGTCAGATTTTTAGCAGAAATTGTGACCGCGCGGCTTAGGGATTTTTTCAAAAAAAGTTGTTCAGACGTCGAGGGCTAATTCTGTTTCCGATGATAAAAACCCATCTGTTTCCACCGAAAAACCTTTCAGGGGATCGTTTGCAACAGTTTGGGACCATTTTTGAGTGAACTGCAGAACGTCAGATTTTTAGCAGAAATTGTGACCGCGCGGCTTAGGGATTTTTTCAAAAAAAGTTGTTCAGACGTCGAGGGCTAATTCTGTTTCCAATTATAAAAACCCTTCTGTTTCCACCAAAAAACCTTTCAGGGGATCACTTGCAACACTTTGCCAACATTTTTGAGGGAATTGCAGAACGTCAGATTTTTAGCAGAAATTGTGACCGCGCGGCTTAGGGATTTTTTCAAAAAAAGTTGTTCAGACGTCGAGGGCTAATTCTGTTTCCGATGATAAAAACCCATCTGTTTCCACCGAAAAACATTTCAGGGGATCACTTGCAACAGTTTGCCAACATTTTTGAGTGAATTGCAGAACGTCAGTTTTTTAGCAGAAATTGTGACCGCGCGGCTTAGGGATTTTTTCAAAAAAAGTTGTCCAGACCTCGAGGGCTAATTCTGTTTCCGATGATAAAAACCCATCTGTTTCCACAGAAAAACCTTTCAGGGGATCATTTGCAACAGTTTGGGACCATTTTTGAGTGAACTGCAGAACGTCAGATTTTTAGCAGAAATTGTGACAGCGCAGTTTAGGGATTTTTTCAAAAAAAGTTGTTCAGACGTCGAGGGCTCATTCTGTTTCCGATGATAAAAACCCATCTGTTTCCACCGAAAAACATTTCAGGGGATCACTTGCAACACTTTGCCAACATTTTTGAGGGAATTGCAGAACGTCAGATTTTTAGCAGAAATTGTGACCGCGCGGCTTAGGGATTTTTTCAAAAAAAGTTGTTCAGACCTCGAGGGCTAATTCTGTTTCCGATGATAAAAACCCATCTGTTTCCACCGAAAAACCTTTCAGGGGATCGTTTGCAACAGTTTGGGACCATTTTTGAGTGAACTGCAGAACGTCAGATTTTTAGCAGAAATTGTGACCGCGCGGCTTAGGGATTTTTTCAAAAAAAGTTGTCCAGACGTCGAGGGCTAATTCTGTTTCCGATGATAAAAACCCATCTGTTTCCACCGAAAAACATTTCAGGGGATCACTTGCAACAGTTTGCCAACATTTTTGAGTGAATTGCAGAACGTCAGATTTTTAGCAGAAATTGTGACCGCGCGGCTTAGGGATTTTTTCAAAAAAAGTTGTTCAGACGTCGAGGGCTAATTCTGTTTCCGATTATAAAAACCCTTCTGTTTCCACCAAAAAACCTTTCAGGGGATCGTTTGCAACAGTTTGCCAACATTTTTGAGTGAATTGCAGAACGTCAGATTTTTAGCAGAAATTGTGACCGCGCGGCTTAGGGATTTTTTCAAAAAAAGTTGTTCAGACGTCGAGGGCTAATTCTGTTTCCGATGATAAAAACCCATCTGTTTCCACCGAAAAACCTTTAAGGGGATCGTTTGCAACAGTTTGGCACCATTTTTGAGTGAATTGCAGAACGTTAGATTTTTAGCAGAAATTGTGACCGCGCGGCTTAGGGATTTTTTCAAAAAAAGTTGTTCAGACGTCGAGGGCTAATTCTGTTTCCGATGATAAAAACCCATCTGTTTCCACCGAAAAACATTTCGGGGGATCACTTGCAACGGTTTGCCAACATTTTTAAGTGAATTGCAGAACTTCAGATTTTTAGCAGAAATTGTGACCGCGCGGCTTAGGGATTTTTTCAAAAAAAGTTGTTCAGACGTCGAGGGCTAATTCTGTTTCCGATGATAAAAACCCATCTGTTTCCACAGAAAAACCTTTCAGGGGATCATTTGCAACAGTTTGGGACCATTTTTGAGTGAACTGCAGAACGTCAGATTTTTAGCAGAAATTGTGACCGCGCGGCTTAGGGATTTTTTCAAAAAAAGTTGTTCAGACGTCGAGGGCTAATTCTGTTTCCGATGATAAAAACCCATCTGTTTCCACCGAAAAACATTTCAGGGGATCACTTGCAACAGTTTGGCAACATTTTTGAGTGAATTGCAGAACGTCAGATTTTTAGCAGAAATTGTGACCGCGCGGCTTAGGGATTTTTTCAAAAAAAGTTGTCCAGACCTCGAGGGCTAATTCTGTTTCCGATGATAAAAACCCATCTGTTTCCACAGAAAAACCTTTCAGGGGATCATTTGCAACAGTTTGGGACCATTTTTGAGTGAACTGCAGAACGTCAGATTTTTAGCAGAAATTGTGACAGCGCAGTTTAGGGATTTTTTCAAAAAAAGTTGTTCAGACGTCGAGGGCTCATTCTGTTTCCGATGATAAAAACCCATCTGTTTCCACCGAAAAACATTTCAGGGGATCACTTGCAACACTTTGCCAACATTTTTGAGGGAATTGCAGAACGTCAGATTTTTAGCAGAAATTGTGACCGCGCGGCTTAGGGATTTTTTCAAAAAAAGTTGTTCAGACCTCGAGGGCTAATTCTGTTTCCGATGATAAAAACCCATCTGTTTCCACCGAAAAACCTTTCAGGGGATCGTTTGCAACAGTTTGGGACCATTTTTGAGTGAACTGCAGAACGTCAGATTTTTAGCAGAAATTGTGACCGCGCGGCTTAGGGATTTTTTCAAAAAAAGTTGTCCAGACGTCGAGGGCTAATTCTGTTTCCGATGATAAAAACCCATCTGTTTCCACCGAAAAACATTTCAGGGGATCACTTGCAACAGTTTGCCAACATTTTTGAGTGAATTGCAGAACGTCAGATTTTTAGCAGAAATTGTGACCGCGCGGCTTAGGGATTTTTTCAAAAAAAGTTGTTCAGACGTCGAGGGCTAATTCTGTTTCCGATTATAAAAACCCTTCTGTTTCCACCAAAAAACCTTTCAGGGGATCGTTTGCAACAGTTTGCCAACATTTTTGAGTGAATTGCAGAACGTCAGATTTTTAGCAGAAATTGTGACCGCGCGGCTTAGGGATTTTTTCAAAAAAAGTTGTTCAGACGTCGAGGGCTAATTCTGTTTCCGATGATAAAAACCCATCTGTTTCCACCGAAAAACCTTTAAGGGGATCGTTTGCAACAGTTTGGCACCATTTTTGAGTGAATTGCAGAACGTTAGATTTTTAGCAGAAATTGTGACCGCGCGGCTTAGGGATTTTTTCAAAAAAAGTTGTTCAGACGTCGAGGGCTAATTCTGTTTCCGATGATAAAAACCCATCTGTTTCCACCGAAAAACATTTCGGGGGATCACTTGCAACGGTTTGCCAACATTTTTAAGTGAATTGCAGAACTTCAGATTTTTAGCAGAAATTGTGACCGCGCGGCTTAGGGATTTTTTCAAAAAAAGTTGTTCAGACGTCGAGGGCTAATTCTGTTTCCGATGATAAAAACCCATCTGTTTCCACAGAAAAACCTTTCAGGGGATCATTTGCAACAGTTTGGGACCATTTTTGAGTGAACTGCAGAACGTCAGATTTTTAGCAGAAATTGTGACCGCGCGGCTTAGGGATTTTTTCAAAAAAAGTTGTTCAGACGTCGAGGGCTAATTCTGTTTCCGATTATAAAAACCCTTCTGTTTCCACCAAAAAACCTTTCAGGGGATCGTTTGCAACAGTTTGCCAACATTTTTGAGTGAATTGCAGAACGTCAGATTTTTAGCAGAAATTGTGACCGCGCGGCTTAGGGATTTTTTCAAAAAAAGTTGTTCAGACGTCGAGGGCTAATTCTGTTTCCGATGATAAAAACCCATCTGTTTCCACCGAAAAACCTTTAAGGGGATCGTTTGCAACAGTTTGGCACCATTTTTGAGTGAATTGCAGAACGTTAGATTTTTAGCAGAAATTGTGACCGCGCGGCTTAGGGATTTTTTCAAAAAAAGTTGTTCAGACGTCGAGGGCTAATTCTGTTTCCGATGATAAAAACCCATCTGTTTCCACCGAAAAACATTTCGGGGGATCACTTGCAACGGTTTGCCAACATTTTTAAGTGAATTGCAGAACTTCAGATTTTTAGCAGAAATTGTGACCGCGCGGCTTAGGGATTTTTTCAAAAAAAGTTGTTCAGACGTCGAGGGCTAATTCTGTTTCCGATGATAAAAACCCATCTGTTTCCACAGAAAAACCTTTCAGGGGATCATTTGCAACAGTTTGGGACCATTTTTGAGTGAACTGCAGAACGTCAGATTTTTAGCAGAAATTGTGACCGCGCGGCTTAGGGATTTTTTCAAAAAAAGTTGTTCAGACGTCGAGGGCTAATTCTGTTTCCGATGATAAAAACCCATCTGTTTCCACCGAAAAACATTTCAGGGGATCACTTGCAACAGTTTGGCAACATTTTTGAGTGAATTGCAGAACGTCAGATTTTTAGCAGAAATTGTGACCGCGCGGCTTAGGGATTTTTTCAAAAAAAGTTGTTCAGACGACATGGGCTAATTCTGTTTCCAATGATAAAAACCCATCTGTTTCCACCGAAAAACATTTCAGGGGATCACTTGCAACAGTTTGCCAACATTTTTGAGTGAATTGCAGAACGTCAGATTTTTAGCAGAAATTGTGACCGCGCGGCTTAGGGATTTTTTCAAAAAAAGTTGTCCAGACCTCGAGGGCTAATTCTGTTTCCGATGATAAAAACCCATCTGTTTCCACAGAAAAACCTTTCAGGGGATCATTTGCAACAGTTTGGGACCATTTTTGAGTGAACTGCAGAACGTCAGATTTTTAGCAGAAATTGTGACAGCGCAGTTTAGGGATTTTTTCAAAAAAAGTTGTTCAGACGTCGAGGGCTAATTCTGTTTCCACCAAAAAACCTTTCAGGGGATCGTTTGCAACAGTTTGGCACCATTTTTGAGTGAATTGCAGAACGTTAGATTTTTAGCAGAAATTGTGACCGCGCGGCTTAGGGATTTTTTCAAAAAAAGTTGTTCAGACGTCGAGGGCTAATTCTGTTTCCGATGATAAAAACCCATCTGTTTCCACCGAAAAACCTTTCAGGGGATCGTTTGCAACAGTTTGGGACCATTTTTGAGTGAACTGCAGAACGTCAGATTTTTAGCAGAAATTGTGACCGCGCGGCTTAGGGATTTTTTCAAAAAAAGTTGTCCAGACGTCGAGGGCTAATTCTGTTTCCGATGATAAAAACCCATCTGTTTCCACCGAAAAACATTTCAGGGGATCACTTGCAACAGTTTGCCAACATTTTTGAGTGAATTGCAGAACGTCAGATTTTTAGCAGAAATTGTGACCGCGCGGCTTAGGGATTTTTTCAAAAAAAGTTGTTCAGACGTCGAGGGCTAATTCTGTTTCCGATTATAAAAACCCTTCTGTTTCCACCAAAAAACCTTTCAGGGGATCGTTTGCAACAGTTTGCCAACATTTTTGAGTGAATTGCAGAACGTCAGATTTTTAGCAGAAATTGTGACCGCGCGGCTTAGGGATTTTTTCAAAAAAAGTTGTCCAGACCTCGAGGGCTAATTCTGTTTCCGATGATAAAAACCCATCTGTTTCCACAGAAAAACCTTTCAGGGGATCATTTGCAACAGTTTGGGACCATTTTTGAGTGAACTG
Organism: Podarcis bocagei; assembly: GCF_964188305.1. NCBI lineage: Eukaryota > Metazoa > Chordata > Lepidosauria > Squamata > Lacertidae > Podarcis > Podarcis bocagei. The sequence goes on along the minus strand of NC_138132.1, from coordinate 85,521,702 downwards.
CAGAACGTCAGATTTTTAGCAGAAATTGTGACAGCGCAGTTTAGGGATTTTTTCAAAAAAAGTTGTTCAGACGTCGAGGGCTCATTCTGTTTCCGATGATAAAAACCCATCTGTTTCCACCGAAAAACATTTCAGGGGATCACTTGCAACACTTTGCCAACATTTTTGAGGGAATTGCAGAACGTCAGATTTTTAGCAGAAATTGTGACCGCGCGGCTTAGGGATTTTTTCAAAAAAAGTTGTTCAGACCTCGAGGGCTAATTCTGTTTCCGATGATAAAAACCCATCTGTTTCCACCGAAAAACCTTTCAGGGGATCGTTTGCAACAGTTTGGGACCATTTTTGAGTGAACTGCAGAACGTCAGATTTTTAGCAGAAATTGTGACCGCGCGGCTTAGGGATTTTTTCAAAAAAAGTTGTCCAGACGTCGAGGGCTAATTCTGTTTCCGATGATAAAAACCCATCTGTTTCCACCGAAAAACATTTCAGGGGATCACTTGCAACAGTTTGCCAACATTTTTGAGTGAATTGCAGAACGTCAGATTTTTAGCAGAAATTGTGACCGCGCGGCTTAGGGATTTTTTCAAAAAAAGTTGTTCAGACGTCGAGGGCTAATTCTGTTTCCGATTATAAAAACCCTTCTGTTTCCACCAAAAAACCTTTCAGGGGATCGTTTGCAACAGTTTGCCAACATTTTTGAGTGAATTGCAGAACGTCAGATTTTTAGCAGAAATTGTGACCGCGCGGCTTAGGGATTTTTTCAAAAAAAGTTGTTCAGACGTCGAGGGCTAATTCTGTTTCCGATGATAAAAACCCATCTGTTTCCACCGAAAAACCTTTAAGGGGATCGTTTGCAACAGTTTGGCACCATTTTTGAGTGAATTGCAGAACGTTAGATTTTTAGCAGAAATTGTGACCGCGCGGCTTAGGGATTTTTTCAAAAAAAGTTGTTCAGACGTCGAGGGCTAATTCTGTTTCCGATGATAAAAACCCATCTGTTTCCACCGAAAAACATTTCGGGGGATCACTTGCAACGGTTTGCCAACATTTTTAAGTGAATTGCAGAACTTCAGATTTTTAGCAGAAATTGTGACCGCGCGGCTTAGGGATTTTTTCAAAAAAAGTTGTTCAGACGTCGAGGGCTAATTCTGTTTCCGATGATAAAAACCCATCTGTTTCCACAGAAAAACCTTTCAGGGGATCATTTGCAACAGTTTGGGACCATTTTTGAGTGAACTGCAGAACGTCAGATTTTTAGCAGAAATTGTGACCGCGCGGCTTAGGGATTTTTTCAAAAAAAGTTGTTCAGACGTCGAGGGCTAATTCTGTTTCCGATGATAAAAACCCATCTGTTTCCACCGAAAAACATTTCGGGGGATCACTTGCAACGGTTTGCCAACATTTTTAAGTGAATTGCAGAACTTCAGATTTTTAGCAGAAATTGTGACCGCGCGGCTTAGGGATTTTTTCAAAAAAAGTTGTTCAGACGTCGAGGGCTAATTCTGTTTCCGATGATAAAAACCCATCTGTTTCCACAGAAAAACCTTTCAGGGGATCATTTGCAACAGTTTGGGACCATTTTTGAGTGAACTGCAGAACGTCAGATTTTTAGCAGAAATTGTGACCGCGCGGCTTAGGGATTTTTTCAAAAAAAGTTGTTCAGACGTCGAGGGCTAATTCTGTTTCCGATGATAAAAACCCATCTGTTTCCACCGAAAAACATTTCAGGGGATCACTTGCAACAGTTTGGCAACATTTTTGAGTGAATTGCAGAACGTCAGATTTTTAGCAGAAATTGTGACCGCGCGGCTTAGGGATTTTTTCAAAAAAAGTTGTCCAGACCTCGAGGGCTAATTCTGTTTCCGATGATAAAAACCCATCTGTTTCCACAGAAAAACCTTTCAGGGGATCATTTGCAACAGTTTGGGACCATTTTTGAGTGAACTGCAGAACGTCAGATTTTTAGCAGAAATTGTGACAGCGCAGTTTAGGGATTTTTTCAAAAAAAGTTGTTCAGACGTCGAGGGCTCATTCTGTTTCCGATGATAAAAACCCATCTGTTTCCACCGAAAAACATTTCAGGGGATCACTTGCAACACTTTGCCAACATTTTTGAGTGAATTGCAGAACGTCAGATTTTTAGCAGAAATTGTGACCGCGCGGCTTAGGGATTTTTTCAAAAAAAGTTGTTCAGACGTCGAGGGCTAATTCTGTTTCCGATTATAAAAACCCTTCTGTTTCCACCAAAAAACCTTTCAGGGGATCGTTTGCAACAGTTTGCCAACATTTTTGAGTGAATTGCAGAACGTCAGATTTTTAGCAGAAATTGTGACCGCGCGGCTTAGGGATTTTTTCAAAAAAAGTTGTTCAGACGTCGAGGGCTAATTCTGTTTCCGATGATAAAAACCCATCTGTTTCCACCGAAAAACCTTTAAGGGGATCGTTTGCAACAGTTTGGCACCATTTTTGAGTGAATTGCAGAACGTTAGATTTTTAGCAGAAATTGTGACCGCGCGGCTTAGGGATTTTTTCAAAAAAAGTTGTTCAGACGTCGAGGGCTAATTCTGTTTCCGATGATAAAAACCCATCTGTTTCCACCGAAAAACATTTCGGGGGATCACTTGCAACGGTTTGCCAACATTTTTAAGTGAATTGCAGAACTTCAGATTTTTAGCAGAAATTGTGACCGCGCGGCTTAGGGATTTTTTCAAAAAAAGTTGTTCAGACGTCGAGGGCTAATTCTGTTTCCGATGATAAAAACCCATCTGTTTCCACAGAAAAACCTTTCAGGGGATCATTTGCAACAGTTTGGGACCATTTTTGAGTGAACTGCAGAACGTCAGATTTTTAGCAGAAATTGTGACCGCGCGGCTTAGGGATTTTTTCAAAAAAAGTTGTTCAGACGTCGAGGGCTAATTCTGTTTCCGATTATAAAAACCCTTCTGTTTCCACCAAAAAACCTTTCAGGGGATCGTTTGCAACAGTTTGCCAACATTTTTGAGTGAATTGCAGAACGTCAGATTTTTAGCAGAAATTGTGACCGCGCGGCTTAGGGATTTTTTCAAAAAAAGTTGTTCAGACGTCGAGGGCTAATTCTGTTTCCGATGATAAAAACCCATCTGTTTCCACCGAAAAACCTTTAAGGGGATCGTTTGCAACAGTTTGGCACCATTTTTGAGTGAATTGCAGAACGTTAGATTTTTAGCAGAAATTGTGACCGCGCGGCTTAGGGATTTTTTCAAAAAAAGTTGTTCAGACGTCGAGGGCTAATTCTGTTTCCGATGATAAAAACCCATCTGTTTCCACCGAAAAACATTTCGGGGGATCACTTGCAACGGTTTGCCAACATTTTTAAGTGAATTGCAGAACTTCAGATTTTTAGCAGAAATTGTGACCGCGCGGCTTAGGGATTTTTTCAAAAAAAGTTGTTCAGACGTCGAGGGCTAATTCTGTTTCCGATGATAAAAACCCATCTGTTTCCACAGAAAAACCTTTCAGGGGATCATTTGCAACAGTTTGGGACCATTTTTGAGTGAACTGCAGAACGTCAGATTTTTAGCAGAAATTGTGACCGCGCGGCTTAGGGATTTTTTCAAAAAAAGTTGTTCAGACGTCGAGGGCTAATTCTGTTTCCGATGATAAAAACCCATCTGTTTCCACCGAAAAACATTTCAGGGGATCACTTGCAACAGTTTGGCAACATTTTTGAGTGAATTGCAGAACGTCAGATTTTTAGCAGAAATTGTGACCGCGCGGCTTAGGGATTTTTTCAAAAAAAGTTGTTCAGACGACATGGGCTAATTCTGTTTCCAATGATAAAAACCCATCTGTTTCCACCGAAAAACATTTCAGGGGATCACTTGCAACAGTTTGCCAACATTTTTGAGTGAATTGCAGAACGTCAGATTTTTAGCAGAAATTGTGACCGCGCGGCTTAGGGATTTTTTCAAAAAAAGTTGTCCAGACCTCGAGGGCTAATTCTGTTTCCGATGATAAAAACCCATCTGTTTCCACAGAAAAACCTTTCAGGGGATCATTTGCAACAGTTTGGGACCATTTTTGAGTGAACTGCAGAACGTCAGATTTTTAGCAGAAATTGTGACAGCGCAGTTTAGGGATTTTTTCAAAAAAAGTTGTTCAGACGTCGAGGGCTAATTCTGTTTCCACCAAAAAACCTTTCAGGGGATCGTTTGCAACAGTTTGGCACCATTTTTGAGTGAATTGCAGAACGTTAGATTTTTAGCAGAAATTGTGACCGCGCGGCTTAGGGATTTTTTCAAAAAAAGTTGTTCAGACGTCGAGGGCTAATTCTGTTTCCGATGATAAAAACCCATCTGTTTCCACCGAAAAACCTTTCAGGGGATCGTTTGCAACAGTTTGGGACCATTTTTGAGTGAACTGCAGAACGTCAGATTTTTAGCAGAAATTGTGACCGCGCGGCTTAGGGATTTTTTCAAAAAAAGTTGTCCAGACGTCGAGGGCTAATTCTGTTTCCGATGATAAAAACCCATCTGTTTCCACCGAAAAACATTTCAGGGGATCACTTGCAACAGTTTGCCAACATTTTTGAGTGAATTGCAGAACGTCAGATTTTTAGCAGAAATTGTGACCGCGCGGCTTAGGGATTTTTTCAAAAAAAGTTGTTCAGACGTCGAGGGCTAATTCTGTTTCCGATTATAAAAACCCTTCTGTTTCCACCAAAAAACCTTTCAGGGGATCGTTTGCAACAGTTTGCCAACATTTTTGAGTGAATTGCAGAACGTCAGATTTTTAGCAGAAATTGTGACCGCGCGGCTTAGGGATTTTTTCAAAAAAAGTTGTTCAGACGTCGAGGGCTAATTCTGTTTCCGATGATAAAAACCCATCTGTTTCCACCGAAAAACCTTTAAGGGGATCGTTTGCAACAGTTTGGCACCATTTTTGAGTGAATTGCAGAACGTTAGATTTTTAGCAGAAATTGTGACCGCGCGGCTTAGGGATTTTTTCAAAAAACGTTGTTCAGACGTCGAGGGCTAATTCTGTTTCCGATGATAAAAACCCATCTGTTTCCACCGAAAAACATTTCGGGGGATCACTTGCAACGGTTTGCCAACATTTTTAAGTGAATTGCAGAACTTCAGATTTTTAGCAGAAATTGTGACCGCGCGGCTTAGGGATTTTTTCAAAAAAAGTTGTTCAGACGTCGAGGGCTAATTCTGTTTCCGATGATAAAAACCCATCTGTTTCCACAGAAAAACCTTTCAGGGGATCATTTGCAACAGTTTGGGACCATTTTTGAGTGAACTGCAGAACGTCAGATTTTTAGCAGAAATTGTGACCGCGCGGCTTAGGGATTTTTTCAAAAAAAGTTGTTCAGACGTCGAGGGCTAATTCTGTTTCCGATTATAAAAACCCTTCTGTTTCCACCAAAAAACCTTTCAGGGGATCGTTTGCAACAGTTTGCCAACATTTTTGAGTGAATTGCAGAACGTCAGATTTTTAGCAGAAATTGTGACCGCGCGGCTTAGGGATTTTTTCAAAAAAAGTTGTTCAGACGTCGAGGGCTAATTCTGTTTCCGATGATAAAAACCCATCTGTTTCCACCGAAAAACCTTTAAGGGGATCGTTTGCAACAGTTTGGCACCATTTTTGAGTGAATTGCAGAACGTTAGATTTTTAGCAGAAATTGTGACCGCGCGGCTTAGGGATTTTTTCAAAAAAAGTTGTTCAGACGTCGAGGGCTAATTCTGTTTCCGATGATAAAAACCCATCTGTTTCCACCGAAAAACATTTCGGGGGATCACTTGCAACGGTTTGCCAACATTTTTAAGTGAATTGCAGAACTTCAGATTTTTAGCAGAAATTGTGACCGCGCGGCTTAGGGATTTTTTCAAAAAAAGTTGTTCAGACGTCGAGGGCTAATTCTGTTTCCGATGATAAAAACCCATCTGTTTCCACAGAAAAACCTTTCAGGGGATCATTTGCAACAGTTTGGGACCATTTTTGAGTGAACTGCAGAACGTCAGATTTTTAGCAGAAATTGTGACCGCGCGGCTTAGGGATTTTTTCAAAAAAAGTTGTTCAGACGTCGAGGGCTAATTCTGTTTCCGATGATAAAAACCCATCTGTTTCCACCGAAAAACATTTCAGGGGATCACTTGCAACAGTTTGCCAACATTTTTGAGTGAATTGCAGAACGTCAGATTTTTAGCAGAAATTGTGACCGCGCGGCTTAGGGATTTTTTCAAAAAAAGTTGTCCAGACCTCGAGGGCTAATTCTGTTTCCGATGATAAAAACCCATCTGTTTCCACAGAAAAACCTTTCAGGGGATCATTTGCAACAGTTTGGGACCATTTTTGAGTGAACTGCAGAACGTCAGATTTTTAGCAGAAATTGTGACAGCGCAGTTTAGGGATTTTTTCAAAAAAAGTTGTTCAGACGTCGAGGGCTAATTCTGTTTCCGATTATAAAAACCCTTCTGTTTCCACCAAAAAACCTTTCAGGGGATCGTTTGCAACAGTTTGGCACCATTTTTGAGTGAATTGCAGAACGTTAGATTTTTAGCAGAAATTGTGACCGCGCGGCTTAGGGATTTTTTCAAAAAAAGTTGTTCAGACGTCGAGGGCTAATTCTGTTTCCGATGATAAAAACCCATCTGTTTCCACCGAAAAACCTTTCAGGGGATCGTTTGCAACAGTTTGGGACCATTTTTGAGTGAACTGCAGAACGTCAGATTTTTAGCAGAAATTGTGACCGCGCGGCTTAGGGATTTTTTCAAAAAAAGTTGTCCAGACGTCGAGGGCTAATTCTGTTTCCGATGATAAAAACCCATCTGTTTCCACCGAAAAACATTTCAGGGGATCACTTGCAACAGTTTGCCAACATTTTTTGAGTGAATTGCAGAACGTCAGATTTTTAGCAGAAATTGTGACCGCGCGGCTTAGGGATTTTTTCAAAAAAAGTTGTTCAGACGTCGAGGGCTAATTCTGTTTCCGATTATAAAAACCCTTCTGTTTCCACCAAAAAACCTTTCAGGGGATCGTTTGCAACAGTTTGCCAACATTTTTGAGTGAATTGCAGAACGTCAGATTTTTAGCAGAAATTGTGACCGCGCGGCTTAGGGATTTTTTCAAAAAAAGTTGTTCAGACGTCGAGGGCTAATTCTGTTTCCGATGATAAAAACCCATCTGTTTCCACCGAAAAACCTTTAAGGGGATCGTTTGCAACAGTTTGGCACCATTTTTGAGTGAATTGCAGAACGTTAGATTTTTAGCAGAAATTGTGACCGCGCGGCTTAGGGATTTTTTCAAAAAAAGTTGTTCAGACGTCGAGGGCTAATTCTGTTTCCGATGATAAAAACCCATCTGTTTCCACCGAAAAACATTTCGGGGGATCACTTGCAACGGTTTGCCAACATTTTTAAGTGAATTGCAGAACTTCAGATTTTTAGCAGAAATTGTGACCGCGCGGCTTAGGGATTTTTTCAAAAAAAGTTGTTCAGACGTCGAGGGCTAATTCTGTTTCCGATGATAAAAACCCATCTGTTTCCACAGAAAAACCTTTCAGGGGATCATTTGCAACAGTTTGGGACCATTTTTGAGTGAACTGCAGAACGTCAGATTTTTAGCAGAAATTGTGACCGCGCGGCTTAGGGATTTTTTCAAAAAAAGTTGTTCAGACGTCGAGGGCTAATTCTGTTTCCGATTATAAAAACCCTTCTGTTTCCACCAAAAAACCTTTCAGGGGATCGTTTGCAACAGTTTGCCAACATTTTTGAGTGAATTGCAGAACGTCAGATTTTTAGCAGAAATTGTGACCGCGCGGCTTAGGGATTTTTTCAAAAAAAGTTGTTCAGACGTCGAGGGCTAATTCTGTTTCCGATGATAAAAACCCATCTGTTTCCACCGAAAAACCTTTAAGGGGATCGTTTGCAACAGTTTGGCACCATTTTTGAGTGAATTGCAGAACGTTAGATTTTTAGCAGAAATTGTGACCGCGCGGCTTAGGGATTTTTTCAAAAAAAGTTGTTCAGACGTCGAGGGCTAATTCTGTTTCCGATGATAAAAACCCATCTGTTTCCACCGAAAAACATTTCGGGGGATCACTTGCAACGGTTTGCCAACATTTTTAAGTGAATTGCAGAACTTCAGATTTTTAGCAGAAATTGTGACCGCGCGGCTTAGGGATTTTTTCAAAAAAAGTTGTTCAGACGTCGAGGGCTAATTCTGTTTCCGATGATAAAAACCCATCTGTTTCCACAGAAAAACCTTTCAGGGGATCATTTGCAACAGTTTGGGACCATTTTTGAGTGAACTGCAGAACGTCAGATTTTTAGCAGAAATTGTGACCGCGCGGCTTAGGGATTTTTTCAAAAAAAGTTGTTCAGACGTCGAGGGCTAATTCTGTTTCCGATGATAAAAACCCATCTGTTTCCACCGAAAAACATTTCAGGGGATCACTTGCAACAGTTTGGCAACATTTTTGAGTGAATTGCAGAACGTCAGATTTTTAGCAGAAATTGTGACCGCGCGGCTTAGGGATTTTTTCAAAAAAAGTTGTTCAGACGACATGGGCTAATTCTGTTTCCAATGATAAAAACCCATCTGTTTCCACCGAAAAACATTTCAGGGGATCACTTGCAACAGTTTGCCAACATTTTTGAGTGAATTGCAGAACGTCAGATTTTTAGCAGAAATTGTGACCGCGCGGCTTAGGGATTTTTTCAAAAAAAGTTGTCCAGACCTCGAGGGCTAATTCTGTTTCCGATGATAAAAACCCATCTGTTTCCACAGAAAAACCTTTCAGGGGATCATTTGCAACAGTTTGGGACCATTTTTGAGTGAACTGCAGAACGTCAGATTTTTAGCAGAAATTGTGACAGCGCAGTTTAGGGATTTTTTCAAAAAAAGTTGTTCAGACGTCGAGGGCTAATTCTGTTTCCGATTATAAAAACCCTTCTGTTTCCACCAAAAAACCTTTCAGGGGATCGTTTGCAACAGTTTGGCACCATTTTTGAGTGAATTGCAGAACGTTAGATTTTTAGCAGAAATTGTGACCGCGCGGCTTAGGGATTTTTTCAAAAAAAGTTGTTCAGACGTCGAGGGCTAATTCTGTTTCCGATGATAAAAACCCATCTGTTTCCACCGAAAAACCTTTCAGGGGATCGTTTGCAACAGTTTGGGACCATTTTTGAGTGAACTGCAGAACGTCAGATTTTTAGCAGAAATTGTGACCGCGCGGCTTAGGGATTTTTTCAAAAAAAGTTGTCCAGACGTCGAGGGCTAATTCTGTTTCCGATGATAAAAACCCATCTGTTTCCACCGAAAAACATTTCAGGGGATCACTTGCAACAGTTTGCCAACATTTTTGAGTGAATTGCAGAACGTCAGATTTTTAGCAGAAATTGTGACCGCGCGGCTTAGGGATTTTTTCAAAAAAAGTTGTTCAGACGTCGAGGGCTAATTCTGTTTCCGATTATAAAAACCCTTCTGTTTCCACCAAAAAACCTTTCAGGGGATCGTTTGCAACAGTTTGCCAACATTTTTGAGTGAATTGCAGAACGTCAGATTTTTAGCAGAAATTGTGACCGCGCGGCTTAGGGATTTTTTCAAAAAAAGTTGTTCAGACGTCGAGGGCTAATTCTGTTTCCGATGATAAAAACCCATCTGTTTCCACCGAAAAACCTTTAAGGGGATCGTTTGCAACAGTTTGGCACCATTTTTGAGTGAATTGCAGAACGTTAGATTTTTAGCAGAAATTGTGACCGCGCGGCTTAGGGATTTTTTCAAAAAACGTTGTTCAGACGTCGAGGGCTAATTCTGTTTCCGATGATAAAAACCCATCTGTTTCCACCGAAAAACATTTCGGGGGATCACTTGCAACGGTTTGCCAACATTTTTAAGTGAATTGCAGAACTTCAGATTTTTAGCAGAAATTGTGACCGCGCGGCTTAGGGATTTTTTCAAAAAAAGTTGTTCAGACGTCGAGGGCTAATTCTGTTTCCGATGATAAAAACCCATCTGTTTCCACAGAAAAACCTTTCAGGGGATCATTTGCAACAGTTTGGGACCATTTTTGAGTGAACTGCAGAACGTCAGATTTTTAGCAGAAATTGTGACCGCGCGGCTTAGGGATTTTTTCAAAAAAAGTTGTTCAGACGTCGAGGGCTAATTCTGTTTCCGATGATAAAAACCCATCTGTTTCCACCGAAAAACATTTCAGGGGATCACTTGCAACAGTTTGGCAACATTTTTGAGTGAATTGCAGAACGTCAGATTTTTAGCAGAAATTGTGACCGCGCGGCTTAGGGATTTTTTCAAAAAAAGTTGTTCAGACGACATGGGCTAATTCTGTTTCCAATGATAAAAACCCATCTGTTTCCACCGAAAAACATTTCAGGGGATCACTTGCAACAGTTTGCCAACATTTTTGAGTGAATTGCAGAACGTCAGATTTTTAGCAGAAATTGTGACCGCGCGGCTTAGGGATTTTTTCAAAAAAAAGTTGTTCAGACGTCGAGGGCTAATTCTGTTTCCGATTATAAAAACCCATCTGTTTCCACCGAAAAACATTTCAGGGGATCACTTGCAACAGTTTGGCAACATTTTTGAGTGAATTGCAGAACGTCAGATTTTTAGCAGAAATTGTGACCGCGCGGCTTAGGGATTTTTTCAAAAAAAGTTGTTCAGACGACATGGGCTAATTCTGTTTGCAATGATAAAAACCCATCTGTTTCCACCGAAAAACATTTCAGGGGATCACTTGCAACAGTTTGCCAACATTTTTGAGTGAATTGCAGAACGTCAGATTTTTAGCAGAAATTGTGACCGCGCGGCTTAGGGATTTTTTCAAAAAAAGTTGTCCAGACCTCGAGGGCTAATTCTGTTTCCGATGATAAAAACCCATCTGTTTCCACAGAAAAACCTTTCAGGGGATCATTTGCAACAGTTTGGGACCATTTTTGAGTGAACTGCAGAACGTCAGATTTTTAGCAGAAATTGTGACAGCGCAGTTTAGGGATTTTTTCAAAAAAAGTTGTTCAGACGTCGAGGGCTCATTCTGTTTCCGATGATAAAAACCCATCTGTTTCCACCGAAAAACATTTCAGGGGATCACTTGCAACACTTTGCCAACATTTTTGAGGGAATTGCAGAACGTCAGATTTTTAGCAGAAATTGTGACCGCGCGGCTTAGGGATTTTTTCAAAAAAAGTTGTTCAGACCTCGAGGGCTAATTCTGTTTCCGATGATAAAAACCCATCTGTTTCCACCGAAAAACCTTTCAGGGGATCGTTTGCAACAGTTTGGGACCATTTTTGAGTGAACTGCAGAACGTCAGATTTTTAGCAGAAATTGTGACCGCGCGGCTTAGGGATTTTTTCAAAAAAAGTTGTCCAGACGTCGAGGGCTAATTCTGTTTCCGATGATAAAAACCCATCTGTTTCCACCGAAAAACATTTCAGGGGATCGTTTGCAACAGTTTGCCAACATTTTTGAGTGAATTGCAGAACGTCAGATTTTTAGCAGAAATTGTGACCGCGCGGCTTAGGGATTTTTTCAAAAAAAGTTGTTCAGACGTCGAGGGCTAATTCTGTTTCCGATGATAAAAACCCTTCTGTTTCCACCAAAAAACATTTCGGGGGATCACTTGCAACGGTTTGCCAACATTTTTAAGTGAATTGCAGAACTTCAGATTTTTAGCAGAAATTGTGACCGCGCGGCTTAGGGATTTTTTCAAAAAAAGTTGTTCAGACGTCGAGGGCTAATTCTGTTTCCGATGATAAAAACCCATCTGTTTCCACAGAAAAACCTTTCAGGGGATCATTTGCAACAGTTTGGGACCATTTTTGAGTGAACTGCAGAACGTCAGATTTTTAGCAGAAATTGTGACCGCGCGGCTTAGGGATTTTTTCAAAAAAAGTTGTTCAGACGTCGAGGGCTAATTCTGTTTCCGATGATAAAAACCCATCTGTTTCCACCGAAAAACATTTCAGGGGATCACTTGCAACAGTTTGGCAACATTTTTGAGTGAATTGCAGAACGTCAGATTTTTAGCAGAAATTGTGACCGCGCGGCTTAGGGATTTTTTCAAAAAAAGTTGTTCAGACGACATGGGCTAATTCTGTTTCCAATGATAAAAACCCATCTGTTTCCACCGAAAAACATTTCAGGGGATCACTTGCAACAGTTTGCCAACATTTTTGAGTGAATTGCAGAACGTCAGATTTTTAGCAGAAATTGTGACCGCGCGGCTTAGGGATTTTTTCAAAAAAAGTTGTCCAGACCTCGAGGGCTAATTCTGTTTCCGATGATAAAAACCCATCTGTTTCCACAGAAAAACCTTTCAGGGGATCATTTGCAACAGTTTGGGACCATTTTTGAGTGAACTGCAGAACGTCAGATTTTTAGCAGAAATTGTGACCGCGCGGCTTAGGGATTTTTTCAAAAAAAGTTGTTCAGACGTCGAGGGCTAATTCTGTTTCCGATGATAAAAACCCATCTGTTTCCACCGAAAAACATTTCAGGGGATCACTTGCAACAGTTTGGCAACATTTTTGAGTGAATTGCAGAACGTCAGATTTTTAGCAGAAATTGTGACCGCGCGGCTTAGGGATTTTTTCAAAAAAAGTTGTTCAGACGACATGGGCTAATTCTGTTTCCAATGATAAAAACCCATCTGTTTCCACCGAAAAACATTTCAGGGGATCACTTGCAACAGTTTGCCAACATTTTTGAGTGAATTGCAGAACGTCAGATTTTTAGCAGAAATTGTGACCGCGCGGCTTAGGGATTTTTTCAAAAAAAGTTGTCCAGACCTCGAGGGCTAATTCTGTTTCCGATGATAAAAACCCATCTGTTTCCACAGAAAAACCTTTCAGGGGATCATTTGCAACAGTTTGGGACCATTTTTGAGTGAACTGCAGAACGTCAGATTTTTAGCAGAAATTGTGACAGCGCAGTTTAGGGATTTTTTCAAAAAAAGTTGTTCAGACGTCGAGGGCTCATTCTGTTTCCGATGATAAAAACCCATCTGTTTCCACCGAAAAACATTTCAGGGGATCACTTGCAACACTTTGCCAACATTTTTGAGGGAATTGCAGAACGTCAGATTTTTAGCAGAAATTGTGACCGCGCGGCTTAGGGATTTTTTCAAAAAAAGTTGTTCAGACCTCGAGGGCTAATTCTGTTTCCGATGATAAAAACCCATCTGTTTCCACCGAAAAACCTTTCAGGGGATCGTTTGCAACAGTTTGGGACCATTTTTGAGTGAACTGCAGAACGTCAGATTTTTAGCAGAAATTGTGACCGCGCGGCTTAGGGATTTTTTCAAAAAAAGTTGTCCAGACGTCGAGGGCTAATTCTGTTTCCGATGATAAAAACCCATCTGTTTCCACCGAAAAACATTTCAGGGGATCACTTGCAACAGTTTGCCAACATTTTTGAGTGAATTGCAGAACGTCAGATTTTTAGCAGAAATTGTGACCGCGCGGCTTAGGGATTTTTTCAAAAAAAGTTGTTCAGACGTCGAGGGCTAATTCTGTTTCCGATTATAAAAACCCTTCTGTTTCCACCAAAAAACCTTTCAGGGGATCGTTTGCAACAGTTTGCCAACATTTTTGAGTGAATTGCAGAACGTCAGATTTTTAGCAGAAATTGTGACCGCGCGGCTTAGGGATTTTTTCAAAAAAAGTTGTTCAGACGTCGAGGGCTAATTCTGTTTCCGATGATAAAAACCCATCTGTTTCCACCGAAAAACCTTTAAGGGGATCGTTTGCAACAGTTTGGCACCATTTTTGAGTGAATTGCAGAACGTTAGATTTTTAGCAGAAATTGTGACCGCGCGGCTTAGGGATTTTTTCAAAAAAAGTTGTTCAGACGTCGAGGGCTAATTCTGTTTCCGATGATAAAAACCCATCTGTTTCCACCGAAAAACATTTCGGGGGATCACTTGCAACGGTTTGCCAACATTTTTAAGTGAATTGCAGAACTTCAGATTTTTAGCAGAAATTGTGACCGCGCGGCTTAGGGATTTTTTCAAAAAAAGTTGTTCAGACGTCGAGGGCTAATTCTGTTTCCGATGATAAAAACCCATCTGTTTCCACAGAAAAACCTTTCAGGGGATCATTTGCAACAGTTTGGGACCATTTTTGAGTGAACTGCAGAACGTCAGATTTTTAGCAGAAATTGTGACCGCGCGGCTTAGGGATTTTTTCAAAAAAAGTTGTTCAGACGTCGAGGGCTAATTCTGTTTCCGATTATAAAAACCCTTCTGTTTCCACCAAAAAACCTTTCAGGGGATCGTTTGCAACAGTTTGCCAACATTTTTGAGTGAATTGCAGAACGTCAGATTTTTAGCAGAAATTGTGACCGCGCGGCTTAGGGATTTTTTCAAAAAAAGTTGTTCAGACGTCGAGGGCTAATTCTGTTTCCGATGATAAAAACCCATCTGTTTCCACCGAAAAACCTTTAAGGGGATCGTTTGCAACAGTTTGGCACCATTTTTGAGTGAATTGCAGAACGTTAGATTTTTAGCAGAAATTGTGACCGCGCGGCTTAGGGATTTTTTCAAAAAAAGTTGTTCAGACGTCGAGGGCTAATTCTGTTTCCGATGATAAAAACCCATCTGTTTCCACCGAAAAACATTTCGGGGGATCACTTGCAACGGTTTGCCAACATTTTTAAGTGAATTGCAGAACTTCAGATTTTTAGCAGAAATTGTGACCGCGCGGCTTAGGGATTTTTTCAAAAAAAGTTGTTCAGACGTCGAGGGCTAATTCTGTTTCCGATGATAAAAACCCATCTGTTTCCACAGAAAAACCTTTCAGGGGATCATTTGCAACAGTTTGGGACCATTTTTGAGTGAACTGCAGAACGTCAGATTTTTAGCAGAAATTGTGACCGCGCGGCTTAGGGATTTTTTCAAAAAAAGTTGTCCAGACCTCGAGGGCTAATTCTGTTTCCGATGATAAAAACCCATCTGTTTCCACAGAAAAACCTTTCAGGGGATCATTTGCAACAGTTTGGGACCATTTTTGAGTGAACTGCAGAACGTCAGATTTTTAGCAGAAATTGTGACAGCGCAGTTTAGGGATTTTTTCAAAAAAAGTTGTTCAGACGTCGAGGGCTCATTCTGTTTCCGATGATAAAAACCCATCTGTTTCCACCGAAAAACATTTCAGGGGATCACTTGCAACACTTTGCCAACATTTTTGAGGGAATTGCAGAACGTCAGATTTTTAGCAGAAATTGTGACCGCGCGGCTTAGGGATTTTTTCAAAAAAAGTTGTTCAGACCTCGAGGGCTAATTCTGTTTCCGATGATAAAAACCCATCTGTTTCCACCGAAAAACCTTTCAGGGGATCGTTTGCAACAGTTTGGGACCATTTTTGAGTGAACTGCAGAACGTCAGATTTTTAGCAGAAATTGTGACCGCGCGGCTTAGGGATTTTTTCAAAAAAAGTTGTCCAGACGTCGAGGGCTAATTCTGTTTCCGATGATAAAAACCCATCTGTTTCCACCGAAAAACATTTCAGGGGATCACTTGCAACAGTTTGCCAACATTTTTGAGTGAATTGCAGAACGTCAGATTTTTAGCAGAAATTGTGACCGCGCGGCTTAGGGATTTTTTCAAAAAAAGTTGTTCAGACGTCGAGGGCTAATTCTGTTTCCGATTATAAAAACCCTTCTGTTTCCACCAAAAAACCTTTCAGGGGATCGTTTGCAACAGTTTGGCACCATTTTTGAGTGAATTGCAGAACGTCAGATTTTTAGCAGAAATTGTGACCGCGCGGCTTAGGGATTTTTTCAAAAAAAGTTGTTCAGACGTCGAGGGCTAATTCTGTTTCCGATGATAAAAACCCATCTGTTTCCACCGAAAAACCTTTAAGGGGATCGTTTGCAACAGTTTGGCACCATTTTTGAGTGAATTGCAGAACGTTAGATTTTTAGCAGAAATTGTGACCGCGCGGCTTAGGGATTTTTTCAAAAAAAGTTGTTCAGACGTCGAGGTCTAATTCTGTTTCCGATGATAAAAACCCATCTGTTTCCACCGAAAAACATTTCGGGGGATCACTTGCAACGGTTTGCCAACATTTTTAAGTGAATTGCAGAACTTCAGATTTTTAGCAGAAATTGTGACCGCGCGGCTTAGGGATTTTTTCAAAAAAAGTTGTTCAGACGTCGAGGGCTAATTCTGTTTCCGATGATAAAAACCCATCTGTTTCCACAGAAAAACCTTTCAGGGGATCATTTGCAACAGTTTGGGACCATTTTTGAGTGAACTGCAGAACGTCAGATTTTTAGCAGAAATTGTGACCGCGCGGCTTAGGGATTTTTTCAAAAAAAGTTGTTCAGACGTCGAGGGCTAATTCTGTTTCCGATGATAAAAACCCATCTGTTTCCACCGAAAAACATTTCAGGGGATCACTTGCAACAGTTTGGCAACATTTTTGAGTGAATTGCAGAACGTCAGATTTTTAGCAGAAATTGTGACCGCGCGGCTTAGGGATTTTTTCAAAAAAAGTTGTTCAGACGACATGGGCTAATTCTGTTTCCAATGATAAAAACCCATCTGTTTCCACCGAAAAACATTTCAGGGGATCACTTGCAACAGTTTGCCAACATTTTTGAGTGAATTGCAGAACGTCAGATTTTTAGCAGAAATTGTGACCGCGCGGCTTAGGGATTTTTTCAAAAAAAAGTTGTTCAGACGTCGAGGGCTAATTCTGTTTCCGATTATAAAAACCCATCTGTTTCCACCGAAAAACATTTCAGGGGATCACTTGCAACAGTTTGGCAACATTTTTGAGTGAATTGCAGAACGTCAGATTTTTAGCAGAAATTGTGACCGCGCGGCTTAGGGATTTTTTCAAAAAAAGTTGTTCAGACGACATGGGCTAATTCTGTTTGCAATGATAAAAACCCATCTGTTTCCACCGAAAAACATTTCAGGGGATCACTTGCAACAGTTTGCCAACATTTTTGAGTGAATTGCAGAACGTCAGATTTTTAGCAGAAATTGTGACCGCGCGGCTTAGGGATTTTTTCAAAAAAAGTTGTCCAGACCTCGAGGGCTAATTCTGTTTCCGATGATAAAAACCCATCTGTTTCCACAGAAAAACCTTTCAGGGGATCATTTGCAACAGTTTGGGACCATTTTTGAGTGAACTGCAGAACGTCAGATTTTTAGCAGAAATTGTGACAGCGCAGTTTAGGGATTTTTTCAAAAAAAGTTGTTCAGACGTCGAGGGCTCATTCTGTTTCCGATGATAAAAACCCATCTGTTTCCACCGAAAAACATTTCAGGGGATCACTTGCAACACTTTGCCAACATTTTTGAGGGAATTGCAGAACGTCAGATTTTTAGCAGAAATTGTGACCGCGCGGCTTAGGGATTTTTTCAAAAAAAGTTGTTCAGACCTCGAGGGCTAATTCTGTTTCCGATGATAAAAACCCATCTGTTTCCACCGAAAAACCTTTCAGGGGATCGTTTGCAACAGTTTGGGACCATTTTTGAGTGAACTGCAGAACGTCAGATTTTTAGCAGAAATTGTGACCGCGCGGCTTAGGGATTTTTTCAAAAAAAGTTGTCCAGACGTTGAGGGCTAATTCTGTTTCCGATGATAAAAACCCATCTGTTTCCACCGAAAAACATTTCAGGGGATCACTTGCAACAGTTTGCCAACATTTTTGAGTGAATTGCAGAACGTCAGATTTTTAGCAGAAATTGTGACCGCGCGGCTTAGGGATTTTTTCAAAAAAAGTTGTTCAGACGTCGAGGGCTAATTCTGTTTCCGATTATAAAAACCCTTCTGTTTCCACCAAAAAACCTTTCAGGGGATCGTTTGCAACAGTTTGCCAACATTTTTGAGTGAATTGCAGAACGTCAGATTTTTAGCAGAAATTGTGACCGCGCGGCTTAGGGATTTTTTCAAAAAAAGTTGTTCAGACGTCGAGGGCTAATTCTGTTTCCGATGATAAAAACCCATCTGTTTCCACCGAAAAACCTTTCAGGGGATCACTTGCAACATATTGCCAACATTTTTGAGTGAATTGCAGAACGTCAGATTTTTAGCAGAAATTGTGACCGCGCGGCTTAGGGATTTTTTCAAAAAAAGTTGTTCAGACGTCGAGGGCTCATTCTGTTTCCGATGATAAAAACCCATCTGTTTCCACCAAAAAAAATTTCAGGGGATCACTTGCAACACTTTGCCAACATTTTTGAGGGAATTGCAGAACGTCAGATTTTTAGCAGAAATTGTGACCGCGCGGCTTAGGGATTTTTTCAAAAAAAGTTGTTCAGACCTCGAGGGCTAATTCTGTTTCCGATGATAAAAACCCATCTGTTTCCACCGAAAAACCTTTCAGGGGATCGTTTGCAACAGTTTGGGACCATTTTTGAGTGAACTGCAGAACGTCAGATTTTTAGCAGAAATTGTGACCGCGCGGCTTAGGGATTTTTTCAAAAAAAGTTGTCCAGACGTCGAGGGCTAATTCTGTTTCCGATGATAAAAACCCATCTGTTTCCACCGAAAAACATTTCAGGGGATCACTTGCAACAGTTTGCCAACATTTTTGAGTGAATTGCAGAACGTCAGATTTTTAGCAGAAATTGTGACCGCGCGGCTTAGGGATTTTTTCAAAAAAAGTTGTTCAGACGTCGAGGGCTAATTCTGTTTCCGATTATAAAAACCCATCTGTTTCCACCGAAAAACATTTCAGGGGATCACTTGCAACAGTTTGCCAACATTTTTGAGTGAATTGCAGAACGTCAGATTTTTAGCAGAAATTGTGACCGCGCGGCTTAGGGATTTTTTCAAAAAAAAGTTGTTCAGACGTCGAGGGCTAATTCTGTTTCCGATGATAAAAACCCATCTGTTTCCACCGAAAAACCTTTCAGGGGATCGTTTGCAACAGTTTGGGACCATTTTTGAGTGAACTGCAGAACGTCAGATTTTTAGCAGAAATTGTGACCGCGCGGCTTAGGGATTTTTTCAAAAAAAGTTGTCCAGACGTCGAGGGCTAATTCTGTTTCCGATTATAAAAACCCTTCTGTTTCCACCAAAAAACCTTTCAGGGATCGTTTGCAACAGTTTGCCAACATTTTTGAGTGAATTGCAGAACGTCAGATTTTTAGCAGAAATTGTGACCGCGCGGCTTAGGGATTTTTTCAAAAAAAGTTGTTCAGACCTCGAGGGCTAATTCTGTTTCCGATGATAAAAACCCATCTGTTTCCACCGAAAAACCTTTCAGGGGATCGTTTGCAACAGTTTGGGACCATTTTTGAGTGAACTGCAGAACGTCAGATTTTTAGCAGAAATTGTGACCGCGCGGCTTAGGGATTTTTTCAAAAAAAGTTGTTCAGACGTCGAGGGCTAATTCTGTTTCCAATTATAAAAACCCTTCTGTTTCCACCAAAAAACCTTTCAGGGGATCACTTGCAACACTTTGCCAACATTTTTGAGGGAATTGCAGAACGTCAGATTTTTAGCAGAAATTGTGACCGCGCGGCTTAGGGATTTTTTCAAAAAAAGTTGTTCAGACGTCGAGGGCTAATTCTGTTTCCGATGATAAAAACCCATCTGTTTCCACCGAAAAACATTTCAGGGGATCACTTGCAACAGTTTGGCACCATTTTTGAGTGAATTGCAGAACGTCAGTTTTTTAGCAGAAATTGTGACCGCGCGGCTTAGGGATTTTTTCAAAAAAAGTTGTCCAGACCTCGAGGGCTAATTCTGTTTCCGATGATAAAAACCCATCTGTTTCCACAGAAAAACCTTTCAGGGGATCATTTGCAACAGTTTGGGACCATTTTTGAGTGAACTGCAGAACGTCAGATTTTTAGCAGAAATTGTGACAGCGCAGTTTAGGGATTTTTTCAAAAAAAGTTGTTCAGACGTCGAGGGCTCATTCTGTTTCCGATGATAAAAACCCATCTGTTTCCACCGAAAAACATTTCAGGGGATCACTTGCAACACTTTGCCAACATTTTTGAGGGAATTGCAGAACGTCAGATTTTCAGCAGAAATTGTGACCGCGCGGCTTAGGGATTTTTTCAAAAAAAGTTGTTCAGACCTCGAGGGCTAATTCTGTTTCCGATGATAAAAACCCATCTGTTTCCACCGAAAAACCTTTCAGGGGATCGTTTGCAACAGTTTGGGACCATTTTTGAGTGAACTGCAGAACGTCAGATTTTTAGCAGAAATTGTGACCGCGCGGCTTAGGGATTTTTTCAAAAAAAGTTGTCCAGACGTCGAGGGCTAATTCTGTTTCCGATGATAAAAACCCATCTGTTTCCACCGAAAAACATTTCAGGGGATCACTTGCAACAGTTTGCCAACATTTTTGAGTGAATTGCAGAACGTCAGATTTTTAGCAGAAATTGTGACCGCGCGGCTTAGGGATTTTTTCAAAAAAAGTTGTTCAGACGTCGAGGGCTAATTCTGTTTCCGATTATAAAAACCCTTCTGTTTCCACCAAAAAACCTTTCAGGGGATCGTTTGCAACAGTTTGCCAACATTTTTGAGTGAATTGCAGAACGTCAGATTTTTAGCAGAAATTGTGACCGCGCGGCTTAGGGATTTTTTCAAAAAAAGTTGTTCAGACGTCGAGGGCTAATTCTGTTTCCGATTATAAAAACCCATCTGTTTCCACCGAAAAACATTTCAGGGGATCACTTGCAACAGTTTGCCAACATTTTTGAGTGAATTGCAGAACGTCAGATTTTTAGCAGAAATTGTGACCGCGCGGCTTAGGGATTTTTTCAAAAAAAAGTTGTTCAGACGTCGAGGGCTAATTCTGTTTCCGATGATAAAAACCCATCTGTTTCCACCGAAAAACCTTTCAGGGGATCGTTTGCAACAGTTTGGGACCATTTTTGAGTGAACTGCAGAACGTCAGATTTTTAGCAGAAATTGTGACCGCGCGGCTTAGGGATTTTTTCAAAAAAAGTTGTCCAGACGTCGAGGGCTAATTCTGTTTCCGATTATAAAAACCCTTCTGTTTCCACCAAAAAACCTTTCAGGGATCGTTTGCAACAGTTTGCCAACATTTTTGAGTGAATTGCAGAACGTCAGATTTTTAGCAGAAATTGTGACCGCGCGGCTTAGGGATTTTTTCAAAAAAAGTTGTTCAGACCTCGAGGGCTAATTCTGTTTCCGATGATAAAAACCCATCTGTTTCCACCGAAAAACCTTTCAGGGGATCGTTTGCAACAGTTTGGGACCATTTTTGAGTGAACTGCAGAACGTCAGATTTTTAGCAGAAATTGTGACCGCGCGGCTTAGGGATTTTTTCAAAAAAAGTTGTTCAGACGTCGAGGGCTAATTCTGTTTCCAATTATAAAAACCCTTCTGTTTCCACCAAAAAACCTTTCAGGGGATCACTTGCAACACTTTGCCAACATTTTTGAGGGAATTGCAGAACGTCAGATTTTTAGCAGAAATTGTGACCGCGCGGCTTAGGGATTTTTTCAAAAAAAGTTGTTCAGACGTCGAGGGCTAATTCTGTTTCCGATGATAAAAACCCATCTGTTTCCACCGAAAAACATTTCAGGGGATCACTTGCAACAGTTTGGCACCATTTTTGAGTGAATTGCAGAACGTCAGTTTTTTAGCAGAAATTGTGACCGCGCGGCTTAGGGATTTTTTCAAAAAAAGTTGTCCAGACCTCGAGGGCTAATTCTGTTTCCGATGATAAAAACCCATCTGTTTCCACAGAAAAACCTTTCAGGGGATCATTTGCAACAGTTTGGGACCATTTTTGAGTGAACTGCAGAACGTCAGATTTTTAGCAGAAATTGTGACAGCGCAGTTTAGGGATTTTTTCAAAAAAAGTTGTTCAGACGTCGAGGGCTCATTCTGTTTCCGATGATAAAAACCCATCTGTTTCCACCGAAAAACATTTCAGGGGATCACTTGCAACACTTTGCCAACATTTTTGAGGGAATTGCAGAACGTCAGATTTTTAGCAGAAATTGTGACCGCGCGGCTTAGGGATTTTTTCAAAAAAAGTTGTTCAGACCTCGAGGGCTAATTCTGTTTCCGATGATAAAAACCCATCTGTTTCCACCGAAAAACCTTTCAGGGGATCGTTTGCAACAGTTTGGGACCATTTTTGAGTGAACTGCAGAACGTCAGATTTTTAGCAGAAATTGTGACCGCGCGGCTTAGGGATTTTTTCAAAAAAAGTTGTCCAGACGTCGAGGGCTAATTCTGTTTCCGATGATAAAAACCCATCTGTTTCCACCGAAAAACATTTCAGGGGATCACTTGCAACAGTTTGCCAACATTTTTGAGTGAATTGCAGAACGTCAGATTTTTAGCAGAAATTGTGACCGCGCGGCTTAGGGATTTTTTCAAAAAAAGTTGTTCAGACGTCGAGGGCTAATTCTGTTTCCGATTATAAAAACCCTTCTGTTTCCACCAAAAAACCTTTCAGGGGATCGTTTGCAACAGTTTGCCAACATTTTTGAGTGAATTGCAGAACGTCAGATTTTTAGCAGAAATTGTGACCGCGCGGCTTAGGGATTTTTTCAAAAAAAGTTGTTCAGACGTCGAGGGCTAATTCTGTTTCCGATGATAAAAACCCATCTGTTTCCACCGAAAAACCTTTAAGGGGATCGTTTGCAACAGTTTGGCACCATTTTTGAGTGAATTGCAGAACGTTAGATTTTTAGCAGAAATTGTGACCGCGCGGCTTAGGGATTTTTTCAAAAAAAGTTGTTCAGACGTCGAGGGCTAATTCTGTTTCCGATGATAAAAACCCATCTGTTTCCACCGAAAAACATTTCGGGGGATCACTTGCAACGGTTTGCCAACATTTTTAAGTGAATTGCAGAACTTCAGATTTTTAGCAGAAATTGTGACCGCGCGGCTTAGGGATTTTTTCAAAAAAAGTTGTTCAGACGTCGAGGGCTAATTCTGTTTCCGATGATAAAAACCCATCTGTTTCCACAGAAAAACCTTTCAGGGGATCATTTGCAACAGTTTGGGACCATTTTTGAGTGAACTGCAGAACGTCAGATTTTTAGCAGAAATTGTGACCGCGCGGCTTAGGGATTTTTTCAAAAAAAGTTGTTCAGACGTCGAGGGCTAATTCTGTTTCCGATGATAAAAACCCATCTGTTTCCACCGAAAAACATTTCAGGGGATCACTTGCAACAGTTTGGCAACATTTTTGAGTGAATTGCAGAACGTCAGATTTTTAGCAGAAATTGTGACCGCGCGGCTTAGGGATTTTTTCAAAAAAAGTTGTTCAGACGACATGGGCTAATTCTGTTTCCAATGATAAAAACCCATCTGTTTCCACCGAAAAACATTTCAGGGGATCACTTGCAACAGTTTGCCAACATTTTTGAGTGAATTGCAGAACGTCAGATTTTTAGCAGAAATTGTGACCGCGCGGCTTAGGGATTTTTTCAAAAAAAGTTGTTCAGACGTCGAGGGCTAATTCTGTTTCCGATTATAAAAACCCATCTGTTTCCACCGAAAAACATTTCAGGGGATCACTTGCAACAGTTTGGCAACATTTTTGAGTGAATTGCAGAACGTCAGATTTTTAGCAGAAATTGTGACCGCGCGGCTTAGGGATTTTTTCAAAAAAAGTTGTTCAGACGACATGGGCTAATTCTGTTTCCAATGATAAAAACCCATCTGTTTCCACCGAAAAACATTTCAGGGGATCACTTGCAACAGTTTGCCAACATTTTTGAGTGAATTGCAGAACGTCAGATTTTTAGCAGAAATTGTGACCGCGCGGCTTAGGGATTTTTTCAAAAAAAGTTGTCCAGACCTCGAGGGCTAATTCTGTTTCCGATGATAAAAACCCATCTGTTTCCACAGAAAAACCTTTCAGGGGATCATTTGCAACAGTTTGGGACCATTTTTGAGTGAACTGCAGAACGTCAGATTTTTAGCAGAAATTGTGACAGCGCAGTTTAGGGATTTTTTCAAAAAAAGTTGTTCAGACGTCGAGGGCTCATTCTGTTTCCGATGATAAAAACCCATCTGTTTCCACCGAAAAACATTTCAGGGGATCACTTGCAACACTTTGCCAACATTTTTGAGGGAATTGCAGAACGTCAGATTTTTAGCAGAAATTGTGACAGCGCAGTTTAGGGATTTTTTCAAAAAAAGTTGTTCAGACCTCGAGGGCTAATTCTGTTTCCGATGATAAAAACCCATCTGTTTCCACCGAAAAACCTTTCAGGGGATCGTTTGCAACAGTTTGGGACCATTTTTGAGTGAACTGCAGAACGTCAGATTTTTAGCAGAAATTGTGACCGCGCGGCTTAGGGATTTTTTCAAAAAAAGTTGTCCAGACGTCGAGGGCTAATTCTGTTTCCGATGATAAAAACCCATCTGTTTCCACCGAAAAACATTTCAGGGGATCACTTGCAACAGTTTGCCAACATTTTTGAGTGAATTGCAGAACGTCAGATTTTTAGCAGAAATTGTGACCGCGCGGCTTAGGGATTTTTTCAAAAAAAGTTGTTCAGACGTCGAGGGCTAATTCTGTTTCCGATTATAAAAACCCTTCTGTTTCCACCAAAAAACCTTTCAGGGGATCGTTTGCAACAGTTTGCCAACATTTTTGAGTGAATTGCAGAACGTCAGATTTTTAGCAGAAATTGTGACCGCGCGGCTTAGGGATTTTTTCAAAAAAAGTTGTTCAGACGTCGAGGGCTAATTCTGTTTCCGATGATAAAAACCCATCTGTTTCCACCGAAAAACCTTTAAGGGGATCGTTTGCAACAGTTTGGCACCATTTTTGAGTGAATTGCAGAACGTTAGATTTTTAGCAGAAATTGTGACCGCGCGGCTTAGGGATTTTTTCAAAAAAAGTTGTTCAGACGTCGAGGGCTAATTCTGTTTCCGATGATAAAAACCCATCTGTTTCCACAGAAAAACATTTCGGGGGATCACTTGCAACGGTTTGCCAACATTTTTAAGTGAATTGCAGAACTTCAGATTTTTAGCAGAAATTGTGACCGCGCGGCTTAGGGATTTTTTCAAAAAAAGTTGTTCAGACGTCGAGGGCTAATTCTGTTTCCGATGATAAAAACCCATCTGTTTCCACCGAAAAACCTTTAAGGGGATCGTTTGCAACAGTTTGGCACCATTTTTGAGTGAATTGCAGAACGTTAGATTTTTAGCAGAAATTGTGACCGCGCGGCTTAGGGATTTTTTCAAAAAAAGTTGTTCAGACGTCGAGGGCTAATTCTGTTTCCGATGATAAAAACCCATCTGTTTCCACCGAAAAACATTTCGGGGGATCACTTGCAACGGTTTGCCAACATTTTTAAGTGAATTGCAGAACTTCAGATTTTTAGCAGAAATTGTGACCGCGCGGCTTAGGGATTTTTTCAAAAAAAGTTGTTCAGACGTCGAGGGCTAATTCTGTTTCCGATGATAAAAACCCATCTGTTTCCACAGAAAAACCTTTCAGGGGATCATTTGCAACAGTTTGGGACCATTTTTGAGTGAACTGCAGAACGTCAGATTTTTAGCAGAAATTGTGACCGCGCGGCTTAGGGATTTTTTCAAAAAAAGTTGTTCAGACGTCGAGGGCTAATTCTGTTTCCGATGATAAAAACCCATCTGTTTCCACCGAAAAACATTTCAGGGGATCACTTGCAACAGTTTGGCAACATTTTTGAGTGAATTGCAGAACGTCAGATTTTTAGCAGAAATTATGACCGCGCGGCTTAGGGATTTTTTCAAAAAAAGTTGTTCAGACGACATGGGCTAATTCTGTTTCCAATGATAAAAACCCATCTGTTTCCACCGAAAAACATTTCAGGGGATCACTTGCAACAGTTTGCCAACATTTTTGAGTGAATTGCAGAACGTCAGATTTTTAGCAGAAATTGTGACCGCGCGGCTTAGGGATTTTTTCAAAAAAAAGTTGTTCAGACGTCGAGGGCTAATTCTATTTCCGATTATAAAAACCCATCTGTTTCCACCAAAAAACATTTCAGGGGATCACTTGCAACAGTTTGGCAACATTTTTGAGTGAATTGCAGAACGTCAGATTTTTAGCAGAAATTGTGACCGCGCGGCTTAGGGATTTTTTCAAAAAAAGTTGTTCAGACGACATGGGCTAATTCTGTTTCCAATGATAAAAACCCATCTGTTTCCACCGAAAAACATTTCAGGGGATCACTTGCAACAGTTTGCCAACATTTTTGAGTGAATTGCAGAACGTCAGATTTTTAGCAGAAATTGTGACCGCGCGGCTTAGGGATTTTTTCAAAAAAAGTTGTCCAGACCTCGAGGGCTAATTCTGTTTCCGATGATAAAAACCCATCTGTTTCCACAGAAAAACCTTTCAGGGGATCATTTGCAACAGTTTGGGACCATTTTTGAGTGAACTGCAGAACGTCAGATTTTTAGCAGAAATTGTGACAGCGCAGTTTAGGGATTTTTTCAAAAAAAGTTGTTCAGACGTCGAGGGCTCATTCTGTTTCCGATGATAAAAACCCATCTGTTTCCACCGAAAAACATTTCAGGGGATCACTTGCAACACTTTGCCAACATTTTTGAGGGAATTGCAGAACGTCAGATTTTTAGCAGAAATTGTGACCGCGCGGCTTAGGGATTTTTTCAAAAAAAGTTGTTCAGACCTCGAGGGCTAATTCTGTTTCCGATGATAAAAACCCATCTGTTTCCACCGAAAAACCTTTCAGGGGATCGTTTGCAACAGTTTGGGACCATTTTTGAGTGAACTGCAGAACGTCAGATTTTTAGCAGAAATTGTGACCGCGCGGCTTAGGGATTTTTTCAAAAAAAGTTGTCCAGACGTCGAGGGCTAATTCTGTTTCCGATGATAAAAACCCATCTGTTTCCACCGAAAAACATTTCAGGGGATCACTTGCAACAGTTTGCCAACATTTTTGAGTGAATTGCAGAACGTCAGATTTTTAGCAGAAATTGTGACCGCGCGGCTTAGGGATTTTTTCAAAAAAAGTTGTTCAGACGTCGAGGGCTAATTCTGTTTCCGATTATAAAAACCCTTCTGTTTCCACCAAAAAACCTTTCAGGGGATCGTTTGCAACAGTTTGCCAACATTTTTGAGTGAATTGCAGAACGTCAGATTTTTAGCAGAAATTGTGACCGCGCGGCTTAGGGATTTTTTCAAAAAAAGTTGTTCAGACGTCGAGGGCTAATTCTGTTTCCGATGATAAAAACCCATCTGTTTCCACCGAAAAACCTTTAAGGGGATCGTTTGCAACAGTTTGGCACCATTTTTGAGTGAATTGCAGAACGTTAGATTTTTAGCAGAAATTGTGACCGCGCGGCTTAGGGATTTTTTCAAAAAAAGTTGTTCAGACGTCGAGGGCTAATTCTGTTTCCGATGATAAAAACCCATCTGTTTCCACCGAAAAACATTTCGGGGGATCACTTGCAACGGTTTGCCAACATTTTTAAGTGAATTGCAGAACTTCAGATTTTTAGCAGAAATTGTGACCGCGCGGCTTAGGGATTTTTTCAAAAAAAGTTGTTCAGACGTCGAGGGCTAATTCTGTTTCCGATGATAAAAACCCATCTGTTTCCTCCGAAAAACATTTCAGGGGATCACTTGCAACAGTTTGGCAACATTTTTGAGTGAATTGCAGAACGTCAGATTTTTAGCAGAAATTGTGACCGCGCGGCTTAGGGATTTTTTCAAAAAAAGTTGTTCAGACGACATGGGCTAATTCTGTTTCCAATGATAAAAACCCATCTGTTTCCACCGAAAAACATTTCAGGGGATCACTTGCAACAGTTTGCCAACATTTTTGAGTGAATTGCAGAACGTCAGATTTTTAGCAGAAATTGTGACCGCGCGGCTTAGGGATTTTTTCAAAAAAAAGTTGTTCAGACGTCGAGGGCTAATTCTGTTTCCGATTATAAAAACCCATCTGTTTCCACCGAAAAACATTTCAGGGGATCACTTGCAACACTTTGCCAACATTTTTGAGGAAATTGCAGAACGTCAGATTTTTAGCAGAAATTGTGACCGCGCGGCTTAGGGATTTTTTCAAAAAAAGTTGTTCAGACCTCGAGGGCTAATTCTGTTTCCGATGATAAAAACCCATCTGTTTCCACCGAAAAACCTTTCAGGGGATCGTTTGCAACAGTTTGGGACCATTTTTGAGTGAACTGCAGAACGTCAGATTTTTAGCAGAAATTGTGACCGCGCGGCGTAGGGATTTTTTCAAAAAAAGTTGTCCAGACGTCGAGGGCTAATTCTGTTTCCGATGATAAACACCCATCTGTTTCCACCGAAAAACATTTCAGGGGATCACTTGCAACAGTTTGCCAACATTTTTGAGTGAATTGCAGAACGTCAGATTTTTAGCAGAAATTGTGACCGCGCGGCTTAGGGATTTTTTCAAAAAAAGTTGTTCAGACCTCGAGGGCTAATTCTGTTTCCGATGATAAAAACCCATCTGTTTCCACCGAAAAACCTTTCAGGGGATCGTTTGCAACAGTTTGGGACCATTTTTGAGTGAACTGCAGAACGTCAGATTTTTAGCAGAAATTGTGACCGCGCGGCTTAGGGATTTTTTCAAAAAAAGTTGTTCAGACGTCGAGGGCTAATTCTGTTTCCGATTATAAAAACCCATCTGTTTCCACCAAAAAACCTTTCAGGGGATCACTTGCAACACTTTGCCAACATTTTTGAGGGAATTGCAGAACGTCAGATTTTTAGCAGAAATTGTGACCGCGCGGCTTAGGGATTTTTTCAAAAAAAGTTGTTCAGACGTCGAGGGCTAATTCTGTTTCCGATGATAAAAACCCATCTGTTTCCACCGAAAAACATTTCAGGGGATCACTTGCAACAGTTTGCCAACATTTTTGAGTGAATTGCAGAACGTCAGATTTTTAGCAGAAATTGTGACCGCGCGGCTTAGGGATTTTTTCAAAAAAAGTTGTCCAGACCTCGAGGGCTAATTCTGTTTCCGATGATAAAAACCCATCTGTTTCCACAGAAAAACCTTTCAGGGGATCATTTGCAACAGTTTGGGACCATTTTTGAGTGAACTGCAGAACGTCAGATTTTTAGCAGAAATTGTGACAGCGCAGTTTAGGGATTTTTTCAAAAAAAGTTGTTCAGACGTCGAGGGCTCATTCTGTTTCCGATGATAAAAACCCATCTGTTTCCACCGAAAAACATTTCAGGGGATCACTTGCAACACTTTGCCAACATTTTTGAGGGAATTGCAGAACGTCAGATTTTTAGCAGAAATTGTGACCGCGCGGCTTAGGGATTTTTTCAAAAAAAGTTGTTCAGACCTCGAGGGCTAATTCTGTTTCCGATGATAAAAACCCATCTGTTTCCACCGAAAAACCTTTCAGGGGATCGTTTGCAACAGTTTGGGACCATTTTTGAGTGAACTGCAGAACGTCAGATTTTTAGCAGAAATTGTGACCGCGCGGCTTAGGGATTTTTTCAAAAAAAGTTGTCCAGACGTCGAGGGCTAATTCTGTTTCCGATGATAAAAACCCATCTGTTTCCACCGAAAAACATTTCAGGGGATCACTTGCAACAGTTTGCCAACATTTTTGAGTGAATTGCAGAACGTCAGATTTTTAGCAGAAATTGTGACCGCGCGGCTTAGGGATTTTTTCAAAAAAAGTTGTTCAGACGTCGAGGGCTAATTCTGTTTCCGATTATAAAAACCCTTCTGTTTCCACCAAAAAACCTTTCAGGGGATCGTTTGCAACAGTTTGCCAACATTTTTGAGTGAATTGCAGAACGTCAGATTTTTAGCAGAAATTGTGACCGCGCGGCTTAGGGATTTTTTCAAAAAAAGTTGTTCAGACGTCGAGGGCTAATTCTGTTTCCGATGATAAAAACCCATCTGTTTCCACCGAAAAACATTTCAGGGGATCACTTGCAACAGTTTGTGAACATTTTTGAGTGAATTGCAGAACGTCAGATTTTTAGCAGAAATTGTGACCGCGCGGCTTAGGGATTTTTTCAAAAAAAGTTGTCCAGACGTCGAGGGCTAATTCTGTTTCCGATGATAAAAACCCATCTGTTTCCACAGAAAAACCTTTCAGGGGATCATTTGCAACAGTTTGGGACCATTTTTGAGTGAACTGCAGAACGTCAGATTTTTAGCAGAAATTGTGACCGCGCGGTTTAGGGATTTTTTCAAAAAAAGTTGCTCAGACGTCGAGGGCTCATTCTGTTTCCGATGATAAAAACCCATCTGTTTCCACCGAAAAACATTTCAGGGGATCACTTGCAACACTTTGCCAACATTTTTGAGGGAATTGCAGAACGTCAGATTTTTAGCAGAAATTGTGACCGCGCGGCTTAGGGATTTTTTCAAAAAAAGTTGTTCAGACCTCGAGGGCTAATTCTGTTTCCGATGATAAAAACCCATCTGTTTCCACCGAAAAACCTTTCAGGGGATCGTTTGCAACAGTTTGGGACCATTTTTGAGTGAACTGCAGAACGTCAGATTTTTAGCAGAAATTGTGACCGCGCGGCTTAGGGATTTTTTCAAAAAAAGTTGTCCAGACGTCGAGGGCTAATTCTGTTTCCGATGATAAAAATCCATCTGTTTCCACCGAAAAACATTTCAGGGGATCACTTGCAACAGTTTGCCAACATTTTTGAGTGAATTGCAGAACGTCAGATTTTTAGCAGAAATTGTGACCGCGCGGCTTAGGGATTTTTTCAAAAAAAGTTGTTCAGACGTCGAGGGCTAATTCTGTTTCCGATTATAAAAACCCTTCTGTTTCCACCAAAAAACCTTTCAGGGGATCGTTTGCAACAGTTTGCCAACATTTTTGAGTGAATTGCAGAACGTCAGATTTTTAGCAGAAATTGTGACCGCGCGGCTTAGGGATTTTTTCAAAAAAAGTTGTTCAGACGTCGAGGGCTAATTCTGTTTCCGATGATAAAAACCCATCTGTTTCCACCGAAAAACCTTTCAGGGGATCACTTGCAACATATTGCCAACATTTTTGAGTGAATTGCAGAACGTCAGATTTTTAGCAGAAATTGTGACCGCGCGGCTTAGGGATTTTTTCAAAAAAAGTTGTTCAGACGTCGAGGGCTCATTCTGTTTCCGATGATAAAAACCCATCTGTTTCCACCAAAAAACATTTCAGGGGATCACTTGCAACACTTTGCCAACATTTTTGAGGGAATTGCAGAACGTCAGATTTTTAGCAGAAATTGTGACCGCGCGGCTTAGGGATTTTTTCAAAAAAAGTTGTTCAGACCTCGAGGGCTAATTCTGTTTCCGATGATAAAAACCCATCTGTTTCCACCGAAAAACCTTTCAGGGGATCGTTTGCAACAGTTTGGGACCATTTTTGAGTGAACTGCAGAACGTCAGATTTTTAGCAGAAATTGTGACCGCGCGGCTTAGGGATTTTTTCAAAAAAAGTTGTTCAGACGTCGAGGGCTAATTCTGTTTCCGATTATAAAAACCCATCTGTTTCCACCAAAAAACCTTTCAGGGGATCACTTGCAACACTTTGCCAACATTTTTGAGGGAATTGCAGAACGTCAGATTTTTAGCAGAAATTGTGACCGCGCGGCTTAGGGATTTTTTCAAAAAAAGTTGTTCAGACGTCGAGGGCTAATTCTGTTTCCGATGATAAAAACCCATCTGTTTCCACCGAAAAACATTTCAGGGGATCACTTGCAACAGTTTGCCAACATTTTTGAGTGAATTGCAGAACGTCAGATTTTTAGCAGAAATTGTGACCGCGCGGCTTAGGGATTTTTTCAAAAAAAGTTGTCCAGACCTCGAGGGCTAATTCTGTTTCCGATGATAAAAACCCATCTGTTTCCACAGAAAAACCTTTCAGGGGATCATTTGCAACAGTTTGGGACCATTTTTGAGTGAACTGCAGAACGTCAGATTTTTAGCAGAAATTGTGACAGCGCAGTTTAGGGATTTTTTCAAAAAAAGTTGTTCAGACGTCGAGGGCTCATTCTGTTTCCGATGATAAAAACCCATCTGTTTCCACCGAAAAACATTTCAGGGGATCACTTGCAACACTTTGCCAACATTTTTGAGGGAATTGCAGAACGTCAGATTTTTAGCAGAAATTGTGACCGCGCGGCTTAGGGATTTTTTCAAAAAAAGTTGTTCAGACCTCGAGGGCTAATTCTGTTTCCGATGATAAAAACCCATCTGTTTCCACCGAAAAACCTTTCAGGGGATCGTTTGCAACAGTTTGGGACCATTTTTGAGTGAACTGCAGAACGTCAGATTTTTAGCAGAAATTGTGACCGCGCGGCTTAGGGATTTTTTCAAAAAAAGTTGTCCAGACGTCGAGGGCTAATTCTGTTTCCGATGATAAAAACCCATCTGTTTCCACCGAAAAACATTTCAGGGGATCACTTGCAACAGTTTGCCAACATTTTTGAGTGAATTGCAGAACGTCAGATTTTTAGCAGAAATTGTGACCGCGCGGCTTAGGGATTTTTTCAAAAAAAGTTGTTCAGACGTCGAGGGCTAATTCTGTTTCCGATTATAAAAACCCTTCTGTTTCCACCAAAAAACCTTTCAGGGGATCGTTTGCAACAGTTTGCCAACATTTTTGAGTGAATTGCAGAACGTCAGATTTTTAGCAGAAATTGTGACCGCGCGGCTTAGGGATTTTTTCAAAAAAAGTTGTTCAGACGTCGAGGGCTAATTCTGTTTCCGATGATAAAAACCCATCTGTTTCCACCGAAAAACATTTCAGGGGATCACTTGCAACAGTTTGCGAACATTTTTGAGTGAATTGCAGAACGTCAGATTTTTAGCAGAAATTGTGACCGCGCGGCTTAGGGATTTTTTCAAAAAAAGTTGTCCAGACGTCGAGGGCTAATTCTGTTTCCGATGATAAAAACCCATCTGTTTCCACAGAAAAACCTTTCAGGGGATCATTTGCAACAGTTTGGGACCATTTTTGAGTGAACTGCAGAACGTCAGATTTTTAGCAGAAATTGTGACCGCGCGGTTTAGGGATTTTTTCAAAAAAAGTTGCTCAGACGTCGAGGGCTCATTCTGTTTCCGATGATAAAAACCCATCTGTTTCCACCGAAAAACATTTCAGGGGATCACTTGCAACACTTTGCCAACATTTTTGAGGGAATTGCAGAACGTCAGATTTTTAGCAGAAATTGTGACCGCGCGGCTTAGGGATTTTTTCAAAAAAAGTTGTTCAGACCTCGAGGGCTAATTCTGTTTCCGATGATAAAAACCCATCTGTTTCCACCGAAAAACCTTTCAGGGGATCGTTTGCAACAGTTTGGGACCATTTTTGAGTGAACTGCAGAACGTCAGATTTTTAGCAGAAATTGTGACCGCGCGGCTTAGGGATTTTTTCAAAAAAAGTTGTCCAGACGTCGAGGGCTAATTCTGTTTCCGATTATAAAAACCCTTCTGTTTCCACCAAAAAACCTTTCAGGGGATCGTTTGCAACAGTTTGCCAACATTTTTGAGTGAATTGCAGAACGTCAGATTTTTAGCAGAAATTGTGACCGCGCGGCTTAGGGATTTTTTCAAAAAAAGTTGTTCAGACGTCGAGGGCTAATTCTGTTTCCGATGATAAAAACCCATCTGTTTCCACCGAAAAAACTTTCAGGGGATCACTTGCAACATATTGCCAACATTTTTGAGTGAATTGCAGAACGTCAGATTTTTAGCAGAAATTGTGACCGCGCGGCTTAGGGATTTTTTCAAAAAAAGTTGTTCAGACGTCGAGGGCTCATTCTGTTTCCGATGATAAAAACCCATCTGTTTCCACCAAAAAACATTTCAGGGGATCACTTGCAACAGTTTGCCAACATTTTTGAGTGAATTGCAGAACGTCAGATTTTTAGCAGAAATTGTGACCGCGCGGCTTAGGGATTTTTTCAAAAAAAGTTGTTCAGACCTCGAGGGCTAATTCTGTTTCCGATGATAAAAACCCATCTGTTTCCACCGAAAAACCTTTCAGGGGATCGTTTGCAACAGTTTGGGACCATTTTTGAGTGAACTGCAGAACGTCAGATTTTTAGCAGAAATTGTGACCGCGCGGCTTAGGGATTTTTTCAAAAAAGTTGTTCAGACGTCGAGGGCTAATTCTGTTTCCGATGATAAAAACCCATCTGTTTCCACCAAAAAACCTTTCAGGGGATCACTTGCAACACTTTGCCAACATTTTTGAGGGAATTGCAGAACGTCAGATTTTTAGCAGAAATTGTGACCGCGCGGCTTAGGGATTTTTTCAAAAAAAGTTGTTCAGACGTCGAGGGCTAATTCTGTTTCCGATGATAAAAACCCATCTGTTTCCACCGAAAAACATTTCAGGGGATCACTTGCAACAGTTTGCCAACATTTTTGAGTGAATTGCAGAACGTCAGATTTTTAGCAGAAATTGTGACCGCGCGGCTTAGGGATTTTTTCAAAAAAAGTTGTCCAGACCTCGAGGGCTAATTCTGTTTCCGATGATAAAAACCCATCTGTTTCCACAGAAAAACCTTTCAGGGGATCATTTGCAACAGTTTGGGACCATTTTTGAGTGAACTGCAGAACGTCAGATTTTTAGCAGAAATTGTGACAGCGCAGTTTAGGGATTTTTTCAAAAAAAGTTGTTCAGACGTCGAGGGCTCATTCTGTTTCCGATGATAAAAACCCATCTGTTTCCACCGAAAAACATTTCAGGGGATCACTTGCAACACTTTGCCAACATTTTTGAGGGAATTGCAGAACGTCAGATTTTTAGCAGAAATTGTGACCGCGCGGCTTAGGGATTTTTTCAAAAAAAGTTGTTCAGACGTCGAGGGCTAATTCTGTTTCCGATTATAAAAACCCTTCTGTTTCCACCAAAAAACCTTTCAGGGGATCGTTTGCAACAGTTTGCCAACATTTTTGAGTGAATTGCAGAACGTCAGATTTTTAGCAGAAATTGTGACCGCGCGGCTTAGGGATTTTTTCAAAAAAAGTTGTTCAGACGTCGAGGGCTAATTCTGTTTCCGATGATAAAAACCCATCTGTTTCCACCGAAAAACATTTCAGGGGATCACTTGCAACAGTTTGCGAACATTTTTGAGTGAATTGCAGAACGTCAGATTTTTAGCAGAAATTGTGACCGCGCGGCTTAGGGATTTTTTCAAAAAAAGTTGTCCAGACGTCGAGGGCTAATTCTGTTTCCGATGATAAAAACCCATCTGTTTCCACAGAAAAACCTTTCAGGGGATCATTTGCAACAGTTTGGGACCATTTTTGAGTGAACTGCAGAACGTCAGATTTTTAGCAGAAATTGTGACCGCGCGGTTTAGGGATTTTTTCAAAAAAAGTTGCTCAGACGTCGAGGGCTCATTCTGTTTCCGATGATAAAAACCCATCTGTTTCCACCGAAAAACATTTCAGGGGATCACTTGCAACACTTTGCCAACATTTTTGAGGGAATTGCAGAACGTCAGATTTTTAGCAGAAATTGTGACCGCGCGGCTTAGGGATTTTTTCAAAAAAAGGTGTTCAGACCTCGAGGGCTAATTCTGTTTCCGATGATAAAAACCCATCTGTTTCCACCGAAAAACCTTTCAGGGGATCGTTTGCAACAGTTTGGGACCATTTTTGAGTGAACTGCAGAACGTCAGATTTTTAGCAGAAATTGTGACCGCGCGGCTTAGGGATTTTTTCAAAAAAAGTTGTCCAGACGTCGAGGGCTAATTCTGTTTCCGATGATAAAAACCCATCTGTTTCCACCGAAAAACATTTCAGGGGATCACTTGCAACAGTTTGCCAACATTTTTGAGTGAATTGCAGAACGTCAGATTTTTAGCAGAAATTGTGACCGCGCGGCTTAGGGATTTTTTCAAAAAAAGTTGTTCAGACGTCGAGGGCTAATTCTGTTTCCGATTATAAAAACCCTTCTGTTTCCACCAAAAAACCTTTCAGGGGATCGTTTGCAACAGTTTGCCAACATTTTTGAGTGAATTGCAGAACGTCAGATTTTTAGCAGAAATTGTGACCGCGCGGCTTAGGGATTTTTTCAAAAAAAGTTGTTCAGACGTCGAGGGCTAATTCTGTTTCCGATGATAAAAACCCATCTGTTTCCACCGAAAAACCTTTCAGGGGATCACTTGCAACATATTGCCAACATTTTTGAGTGAATTGCAGAACGTCAGATTTTTAGCAGAAATTGTGACCGCGCGGCTTAGGGATTTTTTCAAAAAAAGTTGTTCAGACGTCGAGGGCTCATTCTGTTTCCGATGATAAAAACCCATCTGTTTCCACCAAAAAACATTTCAGGGGATCACTTGCAACACTTTGCCAACATTTTTGAGGGAATTGCAGAACGTCAGATTTTTAGCAGAAATTGTGACCGCGCGGCTTAGGGATTTTTTCAAAAAAAGTTGTTCAGACCTCGAGGGCTAATTCTGTTTCCGATGATAAAAACCCATCTGTTTCCACCGAAAAACCTTTCAGGGGATCGTTTGCAACAGTTTGGGACCATTTTTGAGTGAACTGCAGAACGTCAGATTTTTAGCAGAAATTGTGACCGCGCGGCTTAGGGATTTTTTCAAAAAAAGTTGTTCAGACCTCGAGGGCTAATTCTGTTTCCGATGATAAAAACCCATCTGTTTCCACCGAAAAACCTTTCAGGGGATCGTTTGCAACAGTTTGGGACCATTTTTGAGTGAACTGCAGAACGTCAGATTTTTAGCAGAAATTGTGACCGCGCGGCTTAGGGATTTTTTCAAAAAAAGTTGTCCAGACGTCGAGGGCTAATTCTGTTTCCGATGATAAAAACCCATCTGTTTCCACCGAAAAACATTTCAGGGGATCACTTGCAACAGTTTGCCAACATTTTTGAGTGAATTGCAGAACGTCAGATTTTTAGCAGAAATTGTGACCGCGCGGCTTAGGGATTTTTTCAAAAAAAGTTGTTCAGACGTCGAGGGCTAATTCTGTTTCCGATTATAAAAACCCATCTGTTTCCACCGAAAAACATTTCAGGGGATCATTTGCAACAGTTTGGGACCATTTTTGAGTGAACTGCAGAACGTCAGATTTTTAGCAGAAATTGTGACCGCGCGGCTTAGGGATTTTTTCAAAAAAAGTTGTTCAGACGTCGAGGGCTAATTCTGTTTCCGATGATAAAAACCCATCTGTTTCCACCGAAAAACATTTCAGGGGATCACTTGCAACAGTTTGGCAACATTTTTGAGTGAATTGCAGAACGTCAGATTTTTAGCAGAAATTGTGACCGCGCGGCTTAGGGATTTTTTCAAAAAAAAGTTGTTCAGACGACATGGGCTAATTCTGTTTCCAATGATAAAAACCCATCTGTTTCCACCGAAAAACATTTCAGGGGATCACTTGCAACAGTTTGCCAACATTTTTGAGTGAATTGCAGAACGTCAGATTTTTAGCAGAAATTGTGACCGCGCGGCTTAGGGATTTTTTCAAAAAAAAGTTGTCCAGACCTCGAGGGCTAATTCTGTTTCCGATTATAAAAACCCATCTGTTTCCACCGAAAAACATTTCAGGGGATCACTTGCAACAGTTTGGCAACATTTTTGAGTGAATTGCAGAACGTCAGATTTTTAGCAGAAATTGTGACCGCGCGGCTTAGGGATTTTTTCAAAAAAAGTTGTTCAGACGACATGGGCTAATTCTGTTTCCAATGATAAAAACCCATCTGTTTCCACCGAAAAACATTTCAGGGGATCACTTGCAACACTTTGCCAACATTTTTGAGTGAATTGCACAGAACGTCAGATTTTTAGCAGAAATTGTGACCGCGCGGCTTAGGGATTTTTTCAAAAAAAGTTGTCCAGACCTCGAGGGCTAATTCTGTTTCCGATGATAAAAACCCATCTGTTTCCACAGAAAAACCTTTCAGGGGATCATTTGCAACAGTTTGGGACCATTTTTGAGTGAACTGCAGAACGTCAGATTTTTAGCAGAAATTGTGACAGCGCAGTTTAGGGATTTTTTCAAAAAAAGTTGTTCAGACGTCGAGGGCTCATTCTGTTTCCGATGATAAAAACCCATCTGTTTCCACCGAAAAACATTTCAGGGGATCACTTGCAACACTTTGCCAACATTTTTGAGGGAATTGCAGAACGTCAGATTTTTAGCAGAAATTGTGACCGCGCGGCTTAGGGATTTTTTCAAAAAAAGTTGTTCAGACCTCGAGGGCTAATTCTGTTTCCGATGATAAAAACCCATCTGTTTCCACCGAAAAACCTTTCAGGGGATCGTTTGCAACAGTTTGGGACCATTTTTGAGTGAACTGCAGAACGTCAGATTTTTAGCAGAAATTGTGACCGCGCGGCTTAGGGATTTTTTCAAAAAAAGTTGTCCAGACGTCGAGGGCTAATTCTGTTTCCGATGATAAAAACCCATCTGTTTCCACCGAAAAACATTTCAGGGGATCACTTGCAACAGTTTGCCAACATTTTTGAGTGAATTGCAGAACGTCAGATTTTTAGCAGAAATTGTGACCGCGCGGCTTAGGGATTTTTTCAAAAAAAGTTGTTCAGACGTCGAGGGCTAATTCTGTTTCCGATTATAAAAACCCTTCTGTTTCCACCAAAAAACCTTTCAGGGGATCGTTTGCAACAGTTTGCCAACATTTTTGAGTGAATTGCAGAACGTCAGATTTTTAGCAGAAATTGTGACCGCGCGGCTTAGGGATTTTTTCAAAAAAAGTTGTTCAGACGTCGAGGGCTAATTCTGTTTCCGATGATAAAAACCCATCTGTTTCCACCGAAAAACCTTTAAGGGGATCGTTTGCAACAGTTTGGCACCATTTTTGAGTGAATTGCAGAACGTTAGATTTTTAGCAGAAATTGTGACCGCGCGGCTTAGGGATTTTTTCAAAAAAAGTTGTTCAGACGTCGAGGGCTAATTCTGTTTCCGATGATAAAAACCCATCTGTTTCCACCGAAAAACATTTCGGGGGATCACTTGCAACGGTTTGCCAACATTTTTAAGTGAATTGCAGAACTTCAGATTTTTAGCAGAAATTGTGACCGCGCGGCTTAGGGATTTTTTCAAAAAAAGTTGTTCAGACGTCGAGGGCTAATTCTGTTTCCGATGATAAAAACCCATCTGTTTCCACAGAAAAACCTTTCAGGGGATCATTTGCAACAGTTTGGGACCATTTTTGAGTGAACTGCAGAACGTCAGATTTTTAGCAGAAATTGTGACCGCGCGGCTTAGGGATTTTTTCAAAAAAAGTTGTTCAGACGTCGAGGGCTAATTCTGTTTCCGATGATAAAAACCCATCTGTTTCCACCGAAAAACATTTCAGGGGATCACTTGCAACAGTTTGGCAACATTTTTGAGTGAATTGCAGAACGTCAGATTTTTAGCAGAAATTGTGACCGCGCGGCTTAGGGATTTTTTCAAAAAAAGTTGTTCAGACGACATGGGCTAATTCTGTTTCCAATGATAAAAACCCATCTGTTTCCACCGAAAAACATTTCAGGGGATCACTTGCAACAGTTTGCCAACATTTTTGAGTGAATTGCAGAACGTCAGATTTTTAGCAGAAATTGTGACCGCGCGGCTTAGGGATTTTTTCAAAAAAAAGTTGTTCAGACGTCGAGGGCTAATTCTGTTTCCGATTATAAAAACCCATCTGTTTCCACCGAAAAACATTTCAGGGGATCACTTGCAACACTTTGCCAACATTTTTGAGGAAATTGCAGAACGTCAGATTTTTAGCAGAAATTGTGACCGCGCGGCTTAGGGATTTTTTCAAAAAAAGTTGTTCAGACCTCGAGGGCTAATTCTGTTTCCGATGATAAAAACCCATCTGTTTCCACCGAAAAACCTTTCAGGGGATCGTTTGCAACAGTTTGGGACCATTTTTGAGTGAACTGCAGAACGTCAGATTTTTAGCAGAAATTGTGACCGCGCGGCGTAGGGATTTTTTCAAAAAAAGTTGTCCAGACGTCGAGGGCTAATTCTGTTTCCGATGATAAAAACCCATCTGTTTCCACCGAAAAACATTTCAGGGGATCACTTGCAACAGTTTGCCAACATTTTTGAGTGAATTGCAGAACGTCAGATTTTTAGCAGAAATTGTGACCGCGCGGCTTAGGGATTTTTTCAAAAAAAGTTGTTCAGACCTCGAGGGCTAATTCTGTTTCCGATGATAAAAACCCATCTGTTTCCACCGAAAAACCTTTCAGGGGATCGTTTGCAACAGTTTGGGACCATTTTTGAGTGAACTGCAGAACGTCAGATTTTTAGCAGAAATTGTGACCGCGCGGCTTAGGGATTTTTTCAAAAAAAGTTGTTCAGACGTCGAGGGCTAATTCTGTTTCCGATTATAAAAACCCATCTGTTTCCACCAAAAAACCTTTCAGGGGATCACTTGCAACACTTTGCCAACATTTTTGAGGGAATTGCAGAACGTCAGATTTTTAGCAGAAATTGTGACCGCGCGGCTTAGGGATTTTTTCAAAAAAAGTTGTTCAGACTTCGAGGGCTAATTCTGTTTCCGATGATAAAAACCCATCTGTTTCCACCGAAAAACATTTCAGGGGATCACTTGCAACAGTTTGCCAACATTTTTGAGTGAATTGCAGAACGTCAGATTTTTAGCAGAAATTGTGACCGCGCGGCTTAGGGGTTTTTTCAAAAAAAGTTGTCCAGACCTCGAGGGCTAATTCTGTTTCCGATGATAAAAACCCATCTGTTTCCACAGAAAAACCTTTCAGGGGATCATTTGCAACAGTTTGGGACCATTTTTGAGTGAACTGCAGAACGTCAGATTTTTAGCAGAAATTGTGACAGCGCAGTTTAGGGATTTTTTCAAAAAAAGTTGTTCAGACGTCGAGGGCTCATTCTGTTTCCGATGATAAAAACCCATCTGTTTCCACCGAAAAACATTTCAGGGGATCACTTGCAACACTTTGCCAACATTTTTGAGGGAATTGCAGAACGTCAGATTTTTAGCAGAAATTGTGACCGCGCGGCTTAGGGATTTTTTCAAAAAAAGTTGTTCAGACCTCGAGGGCTAATTCTGTTTCCGATGATAAAAACCCATCTGTTTCCACCGAAAAACCTTTCAGGGGATCGTTTGCAACAGTTTGGGACCATTTTTGAGTGAACTGCAGAACGTCAGATTTTTAGCAGAAATTGTGACCGCGCGGCTTAGGGATTTTTTCAAAAAAAGTTGTCCAGACGTCGAGGGCTAATTCTGTTTCCGATGATAAAAACCCATCTGTTTCCACCGAAAAACATTTCAGGGGATCACTTGCAACAGTTTGCCAACATTTTTGAGTGAATTGCAGAACGTCAGATTTTTAGCAGAAATTGTGACCGCGCGGCTTAGGGATTTTTTCAAAAAAAGTTGTTCAGACGTCGAGGGCTAATTCTGTTTCCGATTATAAAAACCCTTCTGTTTCCACCAAAAAACCTTTCAGGGGATCGTTTGCAACAGTTTGCCAACATTTTTGAGTGAATTGCAGAACGTCAGATTTTTAGCAGAAATTGTGACCGCGCGGCTTACGGATTTTTTCAAAAAAAGTTGTTCAGACGTCGAGGGCTAATTCTGTTTCCGATGATAAAAACCCATCTGTTTCCACCGAAAAACATTTCGGGGGATCACTTGCAACGGTTTGCCAACATTTTTAAGTGAATTGCAGAACTTCAGATTTTTAGCAGAAATTGTGACCGCGCGGCTTAGGGATTTTTTCAAAAAAAGTTGTTCAGACGTCGAGGGCTAATTCTGTTTCCGATGATAAAAACCCATCTGTTTCCACCGAAAAACATTTCAGGGGATCACTTGCAACAGTTTGGCAACATTTTTGAGTGAATTGCAGAACGTCAGATTTTTAGCAGAAATTGTGACCGCGCGGCTTAGGGATTTTTTCAAAAAAAGTTGTTCAGACGACATGGGCTAATTCTGTTTCCAATGATAAAAACCCATCTGTTTCCACCGAAAAACATTTCAGGGGATCACTTGCAACAGTTTGCCAACATTTTTGAGTGAATTGCAGAACGTCAGATTTTTAGCAGAAATTGTGACCGCGCGGCTTAGGGATTTTTTCAAAAAAAAGTTGTTCAGACGTCGAGGGCTAATTCTGTTTCCGATTATAAAAACCCATCTGTTTCCACCGAAAAACATTTCAGGGGATCACTTGCAACACTTTGCCAACATTTTTGAGGAAATTGCAGAACGTCAGATTTTTAGCAGAAATTGTGACCGCGCGGCTTAGGGATTTTTTCAAAAAAAGTTGTTCAGACCTCGAGGGCTAATTCTGTTTCCGATGATAAAAACCCATCTGTTTCCACCGAAAAACCTTTCAGGGGATCGTTTGCAACAGTTTGGGACCATTTTTGAGTGAACTGCAGAACGTCAGATTTTTAGCAGAAATTGTGACCGCGCGGCGTAGGGATTTTTTCAAAAAAAGTTGTCCAGACGTCGAGGGCTAATTCTGTTTCCGATGATAAAAACCCATCTGTTTCCACCGAAAAACCTTTCAGGGGATCGTTTGCAACAGTTTGGGACCATTTTTGAGTGAACTGCAGAACGTCAGATTTTTAGCAGAAATTGTGACCGCGCGGCTTAGGGATTTTTTCAAAAAAAGTTGTTCAGACGTCGAGGGCTAATTCTGTTTCCGATTATAAAAACCCATCTGTTTCCACCAAAAAACCTTTCAGGGGATCACTTGCAACACTTTGCCAACATTTTTGAGGGAATTGCAGAACGTCAGATTTTTAGCAGAAATTGTGACCGCGCGGCTTAGGGATTTTTTCAAAAAAAGTTGTTCAGACTTCGAGGGCTAATTCTGTTTCCGATGATAAAAACCCATCTGTTTCCACCGAAAAACATTTCAGGGGATCACTTGCAACAGTTTGCCAACATTTTTGAGTGAATTGCAGAACGTCAGATTTTTAGCAGAAATTGTGACCGCGCGGCTTAGGGATTTTTTCAAAAAAAGTTGTCCAGACCTCGAGGGCTAATTCTGTTTCCGATGATAAAAACCCATCTGTTTCCACAGAAAAACCTTTCAGGGGATCATTTGCAACAGTTTGGGACCATTTTTGAGTGAACTGCAGAACGTCAGATTTTTAGCAGAAATTGTGACAGCGCAGTTTAGGGATTTTTTCAAAAAAAGTTGTTCAGACGTCGAGGGCTCATTCTGTTTCCGATGATAAAAACCCATCTGTTTCCACCGAAAAACATTTCAGGGGATCACTTGCAACACTTTGCCAACATTTTTGAGGGAATTGCAGAACGTCAGATTTTTAGCAGAAATTGTGACCGCGCGGCTTAGGGATTTTTTCAAAAAAAGTTGTTCAGACCTCGAGGGCTAATTCTGTTTCCGATGATAAAAACCCATCTGTTTCCACCGAAAAACCTTTCAGGGGATCGTTTGCAACAGTTTGGGACCATTTTTGAGTGAACTGCAGAACGTCAGATTTTTAGCAGAAATTGTGACCGCGCGGCTTAGGGATTTTTTCAAAAAAAGTTGTCCAGACGTCGAGGGCTAATTCTGTTTCCGATGATAAAAACCCATCTGTTTCCACCGAAAAACATTTCAGGGGATCACTTGCAACAGTTTGCCAACATTTTTGAGTGAATTGCAGAACGTCAGATTTTTAGCAGAAATTGTGACCGCGCGGCTTAGGGATTTTTTCAAAAAAAGTTGTTCAGACGTCGAGGGCTAATTCTGTTTCCGATTATAAAAACCCTTCTGTTTCCACCAAAAAACCTTTCAGGGGATCGTTTGCAACAGTTTGCCAACATTTTTGAGTGAATTGCAGAACGTCAGATTTTTAGCAGAAATTGTGACCGCGCGGCTTAGGGATTTTTTCAAAAAAAGTTGTTCAGACGTCGAGGGCTAATTCTGTTTCCGATGATAAAAACC
Organism: Podarcis bocagei; assembly: GCF_964188305.1. Lineage (NCBI taxonomy): Eukaryota > Metazoa > Chordata > Lepidosauria > Squamata > Lacertidae > Podarcis > Podarcis bocagei. Next base: position 85,477,890 of record NC_138132.1, on the reverse strand, counting down.
CATCTGTTTCCACCGAAAAACATTTCAGGGGATCACTTGCAACAGTTTGCGAACATTTTTGAGTGAATTGCAGAACGTCAGATTTTTAGCAGAAATTGTGACTGCGCGGCTTAGGGATTTTTTCAAAAAAAGTTGTCCAGACGTCGAGGGCTAATTCTGTTTCCGATGATAAAAACCCATCTGTTTCCACAGAAAAACCTTTCAGGGGATCATTTGCAACAGTTTGGGACCATTTTTGAGTGAACTGCAGAACGTCAGATTTTTAGCAGAAATTGTGACCGCGCGGTTTAGGGATTTTTTCAAAAAAAGTTGCTCAGACGTCGAGGGCTCATTCTGTTTCCGATGATAAAAACCCATCTGTTTCCACCGAAAAACATTTCAGGGGATCACTTGCAACACTTTGCCAACATTTTTGAGGGAATTGCAGAACGTCAGATTTTTAGCAGAAATTGTGACCGCGCGGCTTAGGGATTTTTTCAAAAAAAGTTGTTCAGACCTCGAGGGCTAATTCTGTTTCCGATGATAAAAACCCATCTGTTTCCACCGAAAAACCTTTCAGGGGATCGTTTGCAACAGTTTGGGACCATTTTTGAGTGAACTGCAGAACGTCAGATTTTTAGCAGAAATTGTGACCGCGCGGCTTAGGGATTTTTTCAAAAAAAGTTGTCCAGACGTCGAGGGCTAATTCTGTTTCCGATGATAAAAACCCATCTGTTTCCACCGAAAAACATTTCAGGGGATCACTTGCAACAGTTTGCCAACATTTTTGAGTGAATTGCAGAACGTCAGATTTTTAGCAGAAATTGTGACCGCGCGGCTTAGGGATTTTTTCAAAAAAAGTTGTTCAGACGTCGAGGGCTAATTCTGTTTCCGATTATAAAAACCCTTCTGTTTCCACCAAAAAACCTTTCAGGGGATCGTTTGCAACAGTTTGCCAACATTTTTGAGTGAATTGCAGAACGTCAGATTTTTAGCAGAAATTGTGACCGCGCGGCTTAGGGATTTTTTCAAAAAAAGTTGTTCAGACGTCGAGGGCTAATTCTGTTTCCGATGATAAAAACCCATCTGTTTCCACCGAAAAAAATTTCAGGGGATCACTTGCAACATATTGCCAACATTTTTGAGTGAATTGCAGAACGTCAGATTTTTAGCAGAAATTGTGACCGCGCGGCTTAGGGATTTTTTCAAAAAAAGTTGTTCAGACGTCGAGGGCTCATTCTGTTTCCGATGATAAAAACCCATCTGTTTCCACCAAAAAACATTTCAGGGGATCACTTGCAACACTTTGCCAACATTTTTGAGGGAATTGCAGAACGTCAGATTTTTAGCAGAAATTGTGACCGCGCGGCTTAGGGATTTTTTCAAAAAAAGTTGTTCAGACCTCGAGGGCTAATTCTGTTTCCGATGATAAAAACCCATCTGTTTCCACCGAAAAACCTTTCAGGGGATCGTTTGCAACAGTTAGGGACCATTTTTGAGTGAACTGCAGAACGTCAGATTTTTAGCAGAAATTGTGACCGCGCGGCTTAGGGATTTTTTCAAAAAAAGTTGTCCAGACGTCGAGGGCTAATTCTGTTTCCGATTATAAAAACCCTTCTGTTTCCACCAAAAAACCTTTCAGGGATCGTTTGCAACAGTTTGCCAACATTTTTGAGTGAATTGCAGAACGTCAGATTTTTAGCAGAAATTGTGACCGCGCGGCTTAGGGATTTTTTCAAAAAAAGTTGTTCAGACCTCGAGGGCTAATTCTGTTTCCGATGATAAAAACCCATCTGTTTCCACCGAAAAACCTTTCAGGGGATCGTTTGCAACAGTTTGGGACCATTTTTGAGTGAACTGCAGAACGTCAGATTTTTAGCAGAAATTGTGACCGCGCTGCTTAGGGATTTTTTCAAAAAAAGTTGTTCAGACGTCGAGGGCTAATTCTGTTTCCAATTATAAAAACCCTTCTGTTTCCACCAAAAAACCTTTCAGGGGATCACTTGCAACACTTTGCCAACATTTTTGAGGGAATTGCAGAACGTCAGATTTTTAGCAGAAATTGTGACCGCGCGGCTTAGGGATTTTTTCAAAAAAAGTTGTTCAGACGTCGAGGGCTAATTCTGTTTCCGATGATAAAAACCCATCTGTTTCCACCGAAAAACATTTCAGGGGATCACTTGCAACAGTTTGCCAACATTTTTGAGTGAATTGCAGAACGTCAGATTTTTAGCAGAAATTGTGACCGCGCGGCTTAGGGATTTTTTCAAAAAAAGTTGTCCAGACCTCGAGGGCTAATTCTGTTTCCGATGATAAAAACCCATCTGTTTCCACAGAAAAACCTTTCAGGGGATCATTTGCAACAGTTTGGGACCATTTTTGAGTGAACTGCAGAACGTCAGATTTTTAGCAGAAATTGTGACAGCGCAGTTTAGGGATTTTTTCAAAAAAAGTTGTTCAGACGTCGAGGGCTCATTCTGTTTCCGATGATAAAAACCCATCTGTTTCCACCGAAAAACATTTCAGGGGATCACTTGCAACACTTTGCCAACATTTTTGAGGGAATTGCAGAACGTCAGATTTTTAGCAGAAATTGTGACCGCGCGGCTTAGGGATTTTTTCAAAAAAAGTTGTTCAGACCTCGAGGGCTAATTCTGTTTCCGAAGATAAAAACCCATCTGTTTCCACCGAAAAACCTTTCAGGGGATCGTTTGCAACAGTTTGGGACCATTTTTGAGTGAACTGCAGAACGTCAGATTTTTAGCAGAAATTGTGACCGCGCGGCTTAGGGATTTTTTCAAAAAAAGTTGTCCAGACGTCGAGGGCTCATTCTGTTTCCGATGATAAAAACCCATCTGTTTCCACCGAAAAACATTTCAGGGGATCACTTGCAACACTTTGCCAACATTTTTGAGGGAATTGCAGAACGTCAGATTTTTAGCAGAAATTGTGACCGCGCGGCTTAGGGATTTTTTCAAAAAAAGTTGTTCAGACCTCGAGGGCTAATTCTGTTTCCGATGATAAAAACCCATCTGTTTCCACCGAAAAACCTTTCAGGGGATCGTTTGCAACAGTTAGGGACCATTTTTGAGTGAACTGCAGAACGTCAGATTTTTAGCAGAAATTGTGACCGCGCGGCTTAGGGATTTTTTCAAAAAAAGTTGTCCAGACGTCGAGGGCTAATTCTGTTTCCGATTATAAAAACCCTTCTGTTTCCACCAAAAAACCTTTCAGGGATCGTTTGCAACAGTTTGCCAACATTTTTGAGTGAATTGCAGAACGTCAGATTTTTAGCAGAAATTGTGACCGCGCGGCTTAGGGATTTTTTCAAAAAAAGTTGTTCAGACCTCGAGGGCTAATTCTGTTTCCGATGATAAAAACCCATCTGTTTCCACCGAAAAACCTTTCAGGGGATCGTTTGCAACAGTTTGGGACCATTTTTGAGTGAACTGCAGAACGTCAGATTTTTAGCAGAAATTGTGACCGCGCTGCTTAGGGATTTTTTCAAAAAAAGTTGTTCAGACGTCGAGGGCTAATTCTGTTTCCAATTATAAAAACCCTTCTGTTTCCACCAAAAAACCTTTCAGGGGATCACTTGCAACACTTTGCCAACATTTTTGAGGGAATTGCAGAACGTCAGATTTTTAGCAGAAATTGTGACCGCGCGGCTTAGGGATTTTTTCAAAAAAAGTTGTTCAGACGTCGAGGGCTAATTCTGTTTCCGATGATAAAAACCCATCTGTTTCCACCGAAAAACATTTCAGGGGATCACTTGCAACAGTTTGCCAACATTTTTGAGTGAATTGCAGAACGTCAGATTTTTAGCAGAAATTGTGACCGCGCGGCTTAGGGATTTTTTCAAAAAAAGTTGTCCAGACCTCGAGGGCTAATTCTGTTTCCGATGATAAAAACCCATCTGTTTCCACAGAAAAACCTTTCAGGGGATCATTTGCAACAGTTTGGGACCATTTTTGAGTGAACTGCAGAACGTCAGATTTTTAGCAGAAATTGTGACAGCGCAGTTTAGGGATTTTTTCAAAAAAAGTTGTTCAGACGTCGAGGGCTCATTCTGTTTCCGATGATAAAAACCCATCTGTTTCCACCGAAAAACATTTCAGGGGATCACTTGCAACACTTTGCCAACATTTTTGAGGGAATTGCAGAACGTCAGATTTTTAGCAGAAATTGTGACCGCGCGGCTTAGGGATTTTTTCAAAAAAAGTTGTTCAGACCTCGAGGGCTAATTCTGTTTCCGAAGATAAAAACCCATCTGTTTCCACCGAAAAACCTTTCAGGGGATCGTTTGCAACAGTTTGGGACCATTTTTGAGTGAACTGCAGAACGTCAGATTTTTAGCAGAAATTGTGACCGCGCGGCTTAGGGATTTTTTCAAAAAAAGTTGTCCAGACGTCGAGGGCTCATTCTGTTTCCGATGATAAAAACCCATCTGTTTCCACCGAAAAACATTTCAGGGGATCACTTGCAACACTTTGCCAACATTTTTGAGTGAATTGCAGAACGTCAGATTTTTAGCAGAAATTGTGACCGCGCGGCTTAGGGATTTTTTAAAAAAAAGTTGTTCAGACGTCGAGGGCTAATTCTGTTTCCGATTATAAAAACCCTTCTGTTTCCACCAAAAAACCTTTCAGGGGATCGTTTGCAACAGTTTGCCAACATTTTTGAGTGAATTGCAGAACGTCAGATTTTTAGCAGAAATTGTGACCGCGCGGCTTAGGGATTTTTTCAAAAAAAGTTGTTCAGACGTCGAGGGCTAATTCTGTTTCCGATGATAAAAACCCATCTGTTTCCACCGAAAAACATTTCGGGGGATCACTTGCAACGGTTTGCCAACATTTTTAAGTGAATTGCAGAACTTCAGATTTTTAGCAGAAATTGTGACCGCGCGGCTTACGGATTTTTTCAAAAAAAGTTGTTCAGACGTCGAGGGCTAATTCTGTTTCCGATGATAAAAGCCCATCTGTTTCCACAGAAAAACCTTTCAGGGGATCATTTGCAACAGTTTGGGACCATTTTTGAGTGAACTGCAGAACGTCAGATTTTTAGCAGAAATTGTGACCGCGCGGCTTAGGGATTTTTTCAAAAAAAGTTGTTCAGACGTCGAGGGCTAATTCTGTTTCCGATGATAAAAACCCATCTGTTTCCACCGAAAAACATTTCAGGGGATCACTTGCAACAGTTTGGCAACATTTTTGAGTGAATTGCAGAACGTCAGATTTTTAGCAGAAATTGTGACCGCGCGGCTTAGGGATTTTTTCAAAAAAAGTTGTTCAGACGACATGGGCTAATTCTGTTTCCAATGATAAAAACCCATCTGTTTCCACCGAAAAACATTTCAGGGGATCACTTGCAACAGTTTGCCAACATTTTTGAGTGAATTGCAGAACGTCAGATTTTTAGCAGAAATTGTGACCGCGCGGCTTAGGGATTTTTTCAAAAAAAAGTTGTTCAGACGTCGAGGGCTAATTCTGTTTCCGATTATAAAAACCCATCTGTTTCCACCGAAAAACATTTCAGGGGATCACTTGCAACACTTTGCCAACATTTTTGAGGAAATTGCAGAACGTCAGATTTTTAGCAGAAATTGTGACCGCGCGGCTTAGGGATTTTTTCAAAAAAAGTTGTTCAGACCTCGAGGGCTAATTCTGTTTCCGATGATAAAAACCCATCTGTTTCCACCGAAAAACCTTTCAGGGGATCGTTTGCAACAGTTTGGGACCATTTTTGAGTGAACTGCAGAACGTCAGATTTTTAGCAGAAATTGTGACCGCGCGGCGTAGGGATTTTTTCAAAAAAAGTTGTCCAGACGTCGAGGGCTAATTCTGTTTCCGATGATAAAAACCCATCTGTTTCCACCGAAAAACATTTCAGGGGATCACTTGCAACAGTTTGCCAACATTTTTGAGTGAATTGCAGAACGTCAGATTTTTAGCAGAAATTGTGACCGCGCGGCTTAGGGATTTTTTCAAAAAAAGTTGTTCAGACCTCGAGGGCTAATTCTGTTTCCGATGATAAAAACCCATCTGTTTCCACCGAAAAACCTTTCAGGGGATCGTTTGCAACAGTTTGGGACCATTTTTGAGTGAACTGCAGAACGTCAGATTTTTAGCAGAAATTGTGACCGCGCGGCTTAGGGATTTTTTCAAAAAAAGTTGTTCAGACGTCGAGGGCTAATTCTGTTTCCGATTATAAAAACCCATCTGTTTCCACCAAAAAACCTTTCAGGGGATCACTTGCAACACTTTGCCAACATTTTTGAGGGAATTGCAGAACGTCAGATTTTTAGCAGAAATTGTGACCGCGCGGCTTAGGGATTTTTTCAAAAAAAGTTGTTCAGACGTCGAGGGCTAATTCTGTTTCCGATGATAAAAACCCATCTGTTTCCACCGAAAAACATTTCAGGGGATCACTTGCAACAGTTTGCCAACATTTTTGAGTGAATTGCAGAACGTCAGATTTTTAGCAGAAATTGTGACCGCGCGGCTTAGGGATTTTTTCAAAAAAAGTTGTCCAGACCTCGAGGGCTAATTCTGTTTCCGATGATAAAAACCCATCTGTTTCCACAGAAAAACCTTTCAGGGGATCATTTGCAACAGTTTGGGACCATTTTTGAGTGAACTGCAGAACGTCAGATTTTTAGCAGAAATTGTGACAGCGCAGTTTAGGGATTTTTTCAAAAAAAGTTGTTCAGACGTCGAGGGCTCATTCTGTTTCCGATGATAAAAACCCATCTGTTTCCACCGAAAAACATTTCAGGGGATCACTTGGAACACTTTGCCAACATTTTTGAGGGAATTGCAGAACGTCAGATTTTTAGCAGAAATTGTGACCGCGCGGCTTAGGGATTTTTTCAAAAAAAGTTGTTCAGACCTCGAGGGCTAATTCTGTTTCCGATGATAAAAACCCATCTGTTTCCACCGAAAAACCTTTCAGGGGATCGTTTGCAACAGTTTGGGACCATTTTTGAGTGAACTGCAGAACGTCAGATTTTTAGCAGAAATTGTGACCGCGCGGCTTAGGGATTTTTTCAAAAAAAGTTGTCCAGACGTCGAGGGCTAATTCTGTTTCCGATGATAAAAACCCATCTGTTTCCACCGAAAAACATTTCAGGGGATCACTTGCAACAGTTTGCCAACATTTTTGAGTGAATTGCAGAACGTCAGATTTTTAGCAGAAATTGTGACCGCGCGGCTTAGGGATTTTTTCAAAAAAAGTTGTTCAGACGTCGAGGGCTAATTCTGTTTCCGATTATAAAAACCCTTCTGTTTCCACCAAAAAACCTTTCAGGGGATCGTTTGCAACAGTTTGCCAACATTTTTGAGTGAATTGCAGAACGTCAGATTTTTAGCAGAAATTGTGACCGCGCGGCTTAGGGATTTTTTCAAAAAAAGTTGTTCAGACGTCGAGGGCTAATTCTGTTTCCGATGATAAAAACCCATCTGTTTCCACCGAAAAACATTTCAGGGGATCACTTGCAACAGTTTGCGAACATTTTTGAGTGAATTGCAGAACGTCAGATTTTTAGCAGAAATTGTGACCGCGCGGCTTAGGGATTTTTTCAAAAAAAGTTGTCCAGACCTCGAGGGCTAATTCTGTTTCCGATGATAAAAACCCATCTGTTTCCACAGAAAAACCTTTCAGGGGATCATTTGCAACAGTTTGGGACCATTTTTGAGTGAACTGCAGAACGTCAGATTTTTAGCAGAAATTGTGACAGCGCGGTTTAGGGATTTTTTCAAAAAAAGTTGTTCAGACGTCGAGGGCTCATTCTGTTTCCGATGATAAAAACCCATCTGTTTCCACCGAAAAACATTTCAGGGGATCACTTGCAACACTTTGCCAACATTTTTGAGGGAATTGCAGAACGTCAGATTTTTAGCAGAAATTGTGACCGCGCGGCTTAGGGATTTTTTCAAAAAAAGTTGTTCAGACCTCGAGGGCTAATTCTGTTTCCGAAGATAAAAACCCATCTGTTTCCACCGAAAAACCTTTCAGGGGATCGTTTGCAACAGTTTGGGACCATTTTTGAGTGAACTGCAGAACGTCAGATTTTTAGCAGAAATTGTGACCGCGCGGCTTAGGGATTTTTTCAAAAAAAGTTGTCCAGACGTCGAGGGCTCATTCTGTTTCCGATGATAAAAACCCATCTGTTTCCACCGAAAAACATTTCAGGGGATCACTTGCAACACTTTGCCAACATTTTTGAGTGAATTGCAGAACGTCAGATTTTTAGCAGAAATTGTGACCGCGCGGCTTAGGGATTTTTTCAAAAAAAGTTGTTCAGACGTCGAGGGCTAATTCTGTTTCCGATTATAAAAACCCTTCTGTTTCCACCAAAAAACCTTTCAGGGGATCGTTTGCAACAGTTTGCCAACATTTTTGAGTGAATTGCAGAACGTCAGATTTTTAGCAGAAATTGTGACCGCGCGGCTTAGGGATTTTTTCAAAAAAAGTTGTTCAGACGTCGAGGGCTAATTCTGTTTCCGATGATAAAAACCCATCTGTTTCCACCGAAAAACCTTTAAGGGGATCGTTTGCAACAGTTTGGCACCATTTTTGAGTGAATTGCAGAACGTTAGATTTTTAGCAGAAATTGTGACCGCGCGGCTTAGGGATTTTTTCAAAAAAAGTTGTTCAGACGTCGAGGGCTAATTCTGTTTCCGATGATAAAAACCCATCTGTTTCCACCGAAAAACATTTCGGGGGATCACTTGCAACGGTTTGCCAACATTTTTAAGTGAATTGCAGAACTTCAGATTTTTAGCAGAAATTGTGACCGCGCGGCTTACGGATTTTTTCAAAAAAAGTTGTTCAGACGTCGAGGGCTAATTCTGTTTCCGATGATAAAAACCCATCTGTTTCCACAGAAAAACCTTTCAGGGGATCATTTGCAACAGTTTGGGACCATTTTTGAGTGAACTGCAGAACGTCAGATTTTTAGCAGAAATTGTGACCGCGCGGCTTAGGGATTTTTTCAAAAAAAGTTGTTCAGACGTCGAGGGCTAATTCTGTTTCCGATGATAAAAACCCATCTGTTTCCACCGAAAAACATTTCAGGGGATCACTTGCAACAGTTTGGCAACATTTTTGAGTGAATTGCAGAACGTCAGATTTTTAGCAGAAATTGTGACCGCGCGGCTTAGGGATTTTTTCAAAAAAAGTTGTTCAGACGACATGGGCTAATTCTGTTTCCAATGATAAAACCCCATCTGTTTCCACCGAAAAACATTTCAGGGGATCACTTGCAACAGTTTGCCAACATTTTTGAGTGAATTGCAGAACGTCAGATTTTTAGCAGAAATTGTGACCGCGCGGCTTAGGGATTTTTTCAAAAAAAAGTTGTTCAGACGTCGAGGGCTAATTCTGTTTCCGATTATAAAAACCCATCTGTTTCCACCGAAAAACATTTCAGGGGATCACTTGCAACACTTTGCCAACATTTTTGAGGGAATTGCAGAACGTCAGATTTTTAGCAGAAATTGTGACCGCGCGGCTTAGGGATTTTTTCAAAAAAAGTTGTTCAGACGTCGAGGGCTAATTCTGTTTCCGATGATAAAAACCCATCTGTTTCCACCGAAAAACATTTCAGGGGATCACTTGCAACAGTTTGCCAACATTTTTGAGTGAATTGCAGAACGTCAGATTTTTAGCAGAAATTGTGACCGCGCGGCTTAGGGATTTTTTCAAAAAAAGTTGTCCAGACCTCGAGGGCTAATTCTGTTTCCGATGATAAAAACCCATCTGTTTCCACAGAAAAACCTTTCAGGGGATCATTTGCAACAGTTTGGGACCATTTTTGAGTGAACTGCAGAACGTCAGATTTTTAGCAGAAATTGTGACAGCGCAGTTTAGGGATTTTTTCAAAAAAAGTTGTTCAGACGTCGAGGGCTCATTCTGTTTCCGATGATAAAAACCCATCTGTTTCCACCGAAAAACATTTCAGGGGATCACTTGCAACAGTTTGCCAACATTTTTGAGTGAATTGCAGAACGTCAGATTTTTAGCAGAAATTGTGACCGCGCGGCTTAGGGATTTTTTCAAAAAAAGTTGTTCAGACGTCGAGGGCTAATTCTGTTTCCGATTATAAAAACCCTTCCGTTTCCACCAAAAAACCTTTCAGGGGATCGTTTGCAACAGTTTGCCAACATTTTTGAGTGAATTGCAGAACGTCAGATTTTTAGCAGAAATTGTGACCGCGCGGCTTAGGGATTTTTTCAAAAAAAGTTGTTCAGACGTCGAGGGCTAATTCTGTTTCCGATGATAAAAACCCATCTGTTTCCACCGAAAAACATTTCAGGGGATCACTTGCAACAGTTTGCGAACATTTTTGAGTGAATTGCAGAACGTCAGATTTTTAGCAGAAATTGTGACCGCGCGGCTTAGGGATTTTTTCAAAAAAAGTTGTCCAGACCTCGAGGGCTAATTCTGTTTCCGATGATAAAAACCCATCTGTTTCCACAGAAAAACCTTTCAGGGGATCATTTGCAACAGTTTGGGACCATTTTTGAGTGAACTGCAGAACGTCAGATTTTTAGCAGAAATTGTGACAGCGCAGTTTAGGGATTTTTTCAAAAAAAGTTGTTCAGACGTCGAGGGCTCATTCTGTTTCCGATGATAAAAACCCATCTGTTTCCACCGAAAAACATTTCAGGGGATCACTTGCAACACTTTGCCAACATTTTTGAGGGAATTGCAGAACGTCAGATTTTTAGCAGAAATTGTGACCGCGCGGCTTAGGGATTTTTTCAAAAAAAGTTGTTCAGACCTCGAGGGCTAATTCTGTTTCCGAAGATAAAAACCCATCTGTTTCCACCGAAAAACCTTTCAGGGGATCGTTTGCAACAGTTTGGGACCATTTTTGAGTGAACTGCAGAACGTCAGATTTTTAGCAGAAATTGTGACCGCGCGGCTTAGGGATTTTTTCAAAAAAAGTTGTCCAGACGTCGAGGGCTCATTCTGTTTCCGATGATAAAAACCCATCTGTTTCCACCGAAAAACATTTCAGGGGATCACTTGCAACACTTTGCCAACATTTTTGAGTGAATTGCAGAACGTCAGATTTTTAGCAGAAATTGTGACCGCGCGGCTTAGGGATTTTTTCAAAAAAAGTTGTTCAGACGTCGAGGGCTAATTCTGTTTCCGATTATAAAAACCCTTCTGTTTCCACCAAAAAACCTTTCAGGGGATCGTTTGCAACAGTTTGCCAACATTTTTGAGTGAATTGCAGAACGTCAGATTTTTAGCAGAAATTGTGACCGCGCGGCTTAGGGATTTTTTCAAAAAAAGTTGTTCAGACGTCGAGGGCTAATTCTGTTTCCGATGATAAAAACCCATCTGTTTCCACCGAAAAACCTTTAAGGGGATCGTTTGCAACAGTTTGGCACCATTTTTGAGTGAATTGCAGAACGTTAGATTTTTAGCAGAAATTGTGACCGCGCGGCTTAGGGATTTTTTCAAAAAAAGTTGTTCAGACGTCGAGGGCTAATTCTGTTTCCGATGATAAAAACCCATCTGTTTCCACCGAAAAACATTTCGGGGGATCACTTGCAACGGTTTGCCAACATTTTTAAGTGAATTGCAGAACTTCAGATTTTTAGCAGAAATTGTGACCGCGCGGCTTACGGATTTTTTCAAAAAAAGTTGTTCAGACGTCGAGGGCTAATTCTGTTTCCGATGATAAAAACCCATCTGTTTCCACAGAAAAACCTTTCAGGGGATCATTTGCAACAGTTTGGGACCATTTTTGAGTGAACTGCAGAACGTCAGATTTTTAGCAGAAATTGTGACCGCGCGGCTTAGGGATTTTTTCAAAAAAAGTTGTTCAGACGTCGAGGGCTAATTCTGTTTCCGATGATAAAAACCCATCTGTTTCCACCGAAAAACATTTCAGGGGATCACTTGCAACAGTTTGGCAACATTTTTGAGTGAATTGCAGAACGTCAGATTTTTAGCAGAAATTGTGACCGCGCGGCTTAGGGATTTTTTCAAAAAAAGTTGTTCAGACGACATGGGCTAATTCTGTTTCCAATGATAAAAACCCATCTGTTTCCACCGAAAAACATTTCAGGGGATCACTTGCAACAGTTTGCCAACATTTTTGAGTGAATTGCAGAACGTCAGATTTTTAGCAGAAATTGTGACCGCGCGGCTTAGGGATTTTTTCAAAAAAAAGTTGTTCAGACGTCGAGGGCTAATTCTGTTTCCGATTATAAAAACCCATCTGTTTCCACCGAAAAACATTTCAGGGGATCACTTGCAACACTTTGCCAACATTTTTGAGGAAATTGCAGAACGTCAGATTTTTAGCAGAAATTGTGACCGCGCGGCTTAGGGATTTTTTCAAAAAAAGTTGTTCAGACCTCGAGGGCTAATTCTGTTTCCGATGATAAAAACCCATCTGTTTCCACCGAAAAACCTTTCAGGGGATCGTTTGCAACAGTTTGGGACCATTTTTGAGTGAACTGCAGAACGTCAGATTTTTAGCAGAAATTGTGACCGCGCGGCGTAGGGATTTTTTCAAAAAAAGTTGTCCAGACGTCGAGGGCTAATTCTGTTTCCGATGATAAAAACCCATCTGTTTCCACCGAAAAACATTTCAGGGGATCACTTGCAACAGTTTGCCAACATTTTTGAGTGAATTGCAGAACGTCAGATTTTTAGCAGAAATTGTGACCGCGCGGCTTAGGGATTTTTTCAAAAAAAGTTGTTCAGACCTCGAGGGCTAATTCTGTTTCCGATGATAAAAACCCATCTGTTTCCACCGAAAAACCTTTCAGGGGATCGTTTGCAACAGTTTGGGACCATTTTTGAGTGAACTGCAGAACGTCAGATTTTTAGCAGAAATTGTGACCGCGCGGCTTAGGGATTTTTTCAAAAAAAGTTGTTCAGACGTCGAGGGCTAATTCTGTTTCCGATTATAAAAACCCATCTGTTTCCACCAAAAAACCTTTCAGGGGATCACTTGCAACACTTTGCCAACATTTTTGAGGGAATTGCAGAACGTCAGATTTTTAGCAGAAATTGTGACCGCGCGGCTTAGGGATTTTTTCAAAAAAAGTTGTTCAGACGTCGAGGGCTAATTCTGTTTCCGATGATAAAAACCCATCTGTTTCCACCGAAAAACATTTCAGGGGATCACTTGCAACAGTTTGCCAACATTTTTGAGTGAATTGCAGAACGTCAGATTTTTAGCAGAAATTGTGACCGCGCGGCTTAGGGATTTTTTCAAAAAAAGTTGTCCAGACCTCGAGGGCTAATTCTGTTTCCGATGATAAAAACCCATCTGTTTCCACAGAAAAACCTTTCAGGGGATCATTTGCAACAGTTTGGGACCATTTTTGAGTGAACTGCAGAACGTCAGATTTTTAGCAGAAATTGTGACAGCGCAGTTTAGGGATTTTTTCAAAAAAAGTTGTTCAGACGTCGAGGGCTCATTCTGTTTCCGATGATAAAAACCCATCTGTTTCCACCGAAAAACATTTCAGGGGATCACTTGCAACACTTTGCCAACATTTTTGAGGGAATTGCAGAACGTCAGATTTTTAGCAGAAATTGTGACCGCGCGGCTTAGGGATTTTTTCAAAAAAAGTTGTTCAGACCTCGAGGGCTAATTCTGTTTCCGATGATAAAAACCCATCTGTTTCCACCGAAAAACCTTTCAGGGGATCGTTTGCAACAGTTTGGGACCATTTTTGAGTGAACTGCAGAACGTCAGATTTTTAGCAGAAATTGTGACCGCGCGGCTTAGGGATTTTTTCAAAAAAAGTTGTCCAGACGTCGAGGGCTAATTCTGTTTCCGATGATAAAAACCCATCTGTTTCCACCGAAAAACATTTCAGGGGATCACTTGCAACAGTTTGCCAACATTTTTGAGTGAATTGCAGAACGTCAGATTTTTAGCAGAAATTGTGACCGCGCGGCTTAGGGATTTTTTCAAAAAAAGTTGTTCAGACGTCGAGGGCTAATTCTGTTTCCGATTATAAAAACCCTTCTGTTTCCACCAAAAAACCTTTCAGGGGATCGTTTGCAACAGTTTGCCAACATTTTTGAGTGAATTGCAGAACGTCAGATTTTTAGCAGAAATTGTGACCGCGCGGCTTAGGGATTTTTTCAAAAAAAGTTGTTCAGACGTCGAGGGCTAATTCTGTTTCCGATGATAAAAACCCATCTGTTTCCACCGAAAAACATTTCAGGGGATCACTTGCAACAGTTTGCGAACATTTTTGAGTGAATTGCAGAACGTCAGATTTTTAGCAGAAATTGTGACCGCGCGGCTTAGGGATTTTTTCAAAAAAAGTTGTCCAGACGTCGAGGGCTAATTCTGTTTCCGATGATAAAAACCCATCTGTTTCCACAGAAAAACCTTTCAGGGGATCATTTGCAACAGTTTGGGACCATTTTTGAGTGAACTGCAGAACGTCAGATTTTTAGCAGAAATTGTGACCGCGCGGTTTAGGGATTTTTTCAAAAAAAGTTGCTCAGACGTCGAGGGCTCATTCTGTTTCCGATGATAAAAACCCATCTGTTTCCACCGAAAAACATTTCAGGGGATCACTTGCAACACTTTGCCAACATTTTTGAGGGAATTGCAGAACGTCAGATTTTTAGCAGAAATTGTGACCGCGCGGCTTAGGGATTTTTTCAAAAAAAGTTGTTCAGACCTCGAGGGCTAATTCTGTTTCCGATGATAAAAACCCATCTGTTTCCACCGAAAAACCTTTCAGGGGATCGTTTGCAACAGTTTGGGACCATTTTTGAGTGAACTGCAGAACGTCAGATTTTTAGCAGAAATTGTGACCGCGCGGCTTAGGGATTTTTTCAAAAAAAGTTGTCCAGACGTCGAGGGCTAATTCTGTTTCCGATGATAAAAACCCATCTGTTTCCACCGAAAAACCTTTCAGGGGATCACTTGCAACATATTGCCAACATTTTTGAGTGAATTGCAGAACGTCAGATTTTTAGCAGAAATTGTGACCGCGCGGCTTAGGGATTTTTTCAAAAAAAGTTGTTCAGACGTCGAGGGCTCATTCTGTTTCCGATGATAAAAACCCATCTGTTTCCACCAAAAAACATTTCAGGGGATCACTTGCAACACTTTGCCAACATTTTTGAGGGAATTGCAGAACGTCAGATTTTTAGCAGAAATTGTGACCGCGCGGCTTAGGGATTTTTTCAAAAAAAGTTGTTCAGACCTCGAGGGCTAATTCTGTTTCCGATGATAAAAACCCATCTGTTTCCACCGAAAAACCTTTCAGGGGATCGTTTGCAACAGTTTGGGACCATTTTTGAGTGAACTGCAGAACGTCAGATTTTTAGCAGAAATTGTGACCGCGCGGCTTAGGGATTTTTTCAAAAAAAGTTGTCCAGACGTCGAGGGCTAATTCTGTTTCCGATGATAAAAACCCATCTGTTTCCACCGAAAAACATTTCAGGGGATCACTTGCAACAGTTTGCCAACATTTTTGAGTGAATTGCAGAACGTCAGATTTTTAGCAGAAATTGTGACCGCGCGGCTTAGGGATTTTTTCAAAAAAAGTTGTTCAGACGTCGAGGGCTAATTCTGTTTCCGATTATAAAAACCCATCTGTTTCCACCGAAAAACATTTCAGGGGATCACTTGCAACAGTTTGCCAACATTTTTGAGTGAATTGCAGAACGTCAGATTTTTAGCAGAAATTGTGACCGCGCGGCTTAGGGATTTTTTCAAAAAAAGTTGTTCAGACCTCGAGGGCTAATTCTGTTTCCGATGATAAAAACCCATCTGTTTCCACCGAAAAACCTTTCAGGGGATCGTTTGCAACAGTTTGGGACCATTTTTGAGTGAACTGCAGAACGTCAGATTTTTAGCAGAAATTGTGACCGCGCGGCTTAGGGATTTTTTCAAAAAAAGTTGTTCAGACGTCGAGGGCTAATTCTGTTTCCGATGATAAAAACCCATCTGTTTCCACCGAAAAACATTTCAGGGGATCACTTGCAACAGTTTGCCAACATTTTTGAGTGAATTGCAGAACGTCAGATTTTTAGCAGAAATTGTGACCGCGCGGCTTAGGGATTTTTTCAAAAAAAGTTGTCCAGACGTCGAGGGCTAATTCTGTTTCCGATGATAAAAACCCATCTGTTTCCACAGAAAAACCTTTCAGGGGATCATTTGCAACAGTTTGGGACCATTTTTGAGTGAACTGCAGAACGTCAGATTTTTAGCAGAAATTGTGACCGCGCGGTTTAGTGATTTTTTCAAAAAAAGTTGCTCAGACGTCGAGGGCTCATTCTGTTTCCGATGATAAAAACCCATCTGTTTCCACCGAAAAACATTTCAGGGGATCACTTGCAACACTTTGCCAACATTTTTGAGGGAATTGCAGAACGTCAGATTTTTAGCAGAAATTGTGACCGCGCGGCTTAGGGATTTTTTCAAAAAAAGTTGTTCAGACCTCGAGGGCTAATTCTGTTTCCGATGATAAAAACCCATCTGTTTCCACCGAAAAACCTTTCAGGGGATCGTTTGCAACAGTTTGGGACCATTTTTGAGTGAACTGCAGAACGTCAGATTTTTAGCAGAAATTGTGACCGCGCGGCTTAGGGATTTTTTCAAAAAAAGTTGTCCAGACGTCGAGGGCTAATTCTGTTTCCGATGATAAAAACCCATCTGTTTCCACCGAAAAACATTTCAGGGGATCACTTGCAACAGTTTGCCAACATTTTTGAGTGAATTGCAGAACGTCAGATTTTTAGCAGAAATTGTGACCGCGCGGCTTAGGGATTTTTTCAAAAAAAGTTGTTCAGACGTCGAGGGCTAATTCTGTTTCCGATTATAAAAACCCTTCTGTTTCCACCAAAAAACCTTTCAGGGGATCGTTTGCAACAGTTTGCCAACATTTTTGAGTGAATTGCAGAACGTCAGATTTTTAGCAGAAATTGTGACCGCGCGGCTTAGGGATTTTTTCAAAAAAAGTTGTTCAGACCTCGAGGGCTAATTCTGTTTCCGATGATAAAAACCCATCTGTTTCCACCGAAAAACCTTTCAGGGGATCGTTTGCAACAGTTTGGGACCATTTTTGAGTGAACTGCAGAACGTCAGATTTTTAGCAGAAATTGTGACCGCGCGGCTTAGGGATTTTTTCAAAAAAAGTTGTTCAGACGTCGAGGGCTAATTCTGTTTCCGATGATAAAAACCCATCTGTTTCCACCGAAAAACATTTCAGGGGATCACTTGCAACAGTTTGCCAACATTTTTGAGTGAATTGCAGAACGTCAGATTTTTAGCAGAAATTGTGACCGCGCGGCTTAGGGATTTTTTCAAAAAAAGTTGTCCAGACGTCGAGGGCTAATTCTGTTTCCGATGATAAAAACCCATCTGTTTCCACAGAAAAACCTTTCAGGGGATCATTTGCAACAGTTTGGGACCATTTTTGAGTGAACTGCAGAACGTCAGATTTTTAGCAGAAATTGTGACCGCGCGGTTTAGGGATTTTTTCAAAAAAAGTTGCTCAGACGTCGAGGGCTCATTCTGTTTCCGATGATAAAAACCCATCTGTTTCCACCGAAAAACATTTCAGGGGATCACTTGCAACACTTTGCCAACATTTTTGAGGGAATTGCAGAACGTCAGATTTTTAGCAGAAATTGTGACCGCGCGGCTTAGGGATTTTTTCAAAAAAAGTTGTTCAGACCTCGAGGGCTAATTCTGTTTCCGATGATAAAAACCCATCTGTTTCCACCGAAAAACCTTTCAGGGGATCGTTTGCAACAGTTTGGGACCATTTTTGAGTGAACTGCAGAACGTCAGATTTTTAGCAGAAATTGTGACCGCGCGGCTTAGGGATTTTTTCAAAAAAAGTTGTCCAGACGTCGAGGGCTAATTCTGTTTCCGATGATAAAAACCCATCTGTTTCCACCGAAAAACATTTCAGGGGATCACTTGCAACAGTTTGCCAACATTTTTGAGTGAATTGCAGAACGTCAGATTTTTAGCAGAAATTGTGACCGCGCGGCTTAGGGATTTTTTCAAAAAAAGTTGTTCAGACGTCGAGGGCTAATTCTGTTTCCGATTATAAAAACCCTTCTGTTTCCACCAAAAAACCTTTCAGGGGATCGTTTGCAACAGTTTGCCAACATTTTTGAGTGAATTGCAGAACGTCAGATTTTTAGCAGAAATTGTGACCGCGCGGCTTAGGGATTTTTTCAAAAAAAGTTGTTCAGACGTCGAGGGCTAATTCTGTTTCCGATGATAAAAACCCATCTGTTTCCACCGAAAAACCTTTCAGGGGATCACTTGCAACATATTGCCAACATTTTTGAGTGAATTGCAGAACGTCAGATTTTTAGCAGAAATTGTGACCGCGCGGCTTAGGGATTTTTTCAAAAAAAGTTGTTCAGACGTCGAGGGCTCATTCTGTTTCCGATGATAAAAACCCATCTGTTTCCACCAAAAAACATTTCAGGGGATCACTTGCAACACTTTGCCAACATTTTTGAGGGAATTGCAGAACGTCAGATTTTTAGCAGAAATTGTGACCGCGCGGCTTAGGGATTTTTTCAAAAAAAGTTGTTCAGACCTCGAGGGCTAATTCTGTTTCCGATGATAAAAACCCATCTGTTTCCACCGAAAAACCTTTCAGGGGATCGTTTGCAACAGTTTGGGACCATTTTTGAGTGAACTGCAGAACGTCAGATTTTTAGCAGAAATTGTGACCGCGCGGCTTAGGGATTTTTTCAAAAAAAGTTGTCCAGACGTCGAGGGCTAATTCTGTTTCCGATGATAAAAACCCATCTGTTTCCACCGAAAA
The DNA here is from genome assembly GCF_964188305.1 of Podarcis bocagei. Taxonomy (NCBI): domain Eukaryota; kingdom Metazoa; phylum Chordata; class Lepidosauria; order Squamata; family Lacertidae; genus Podarcis; species Podarcis bocagei. The sequence goes on along the minus strand of NC_138132.1, from coordinate 85,459,108 downwards.
ACATTTCAGGGGATCACTTGCAACAGTTTGCCAACATTTTTGAGTGAATTGCAGAACGTCAGATTTTTAGCAGAAATTGTGACCGCGCGGCTTAGGGATTTTTTCAAAAAAAGTTGTTCAGACGTCGAGGGCTAATTCTGTTTCCGATTATAAAAACCCATCTGTTTCCACCGAAAAACATTTCAGGGGATCACTTGCAACAGTTTGCCAACATTTTTGAGTGAATTGCAGAACGTCAGATTTTTAGCAGAAATTGTGACCGCGCGGCTTAGGGATTTTTTCAAAAAAAGTTGTTCAGACCTCGAGGGCTAATTCTGTTTCCGATGATAAAAACCCATCTGTTTCCACCGAAAAACCTTTCAGGGGATTGTTTGCAACAGTTTGGGACCATTTTTGAGTGAACTGCAGAACGTCAGATTTTTAGCAGAAATTGTGACCGCGCGGCTTAGGGATTTTTTCAAAAAAAGTTGTTCAGACGTCGAGGGCTAATTCTGTTTCCGATGATAAAAACCCATCTGTTTCCACCGTAAAACATTTCAGGGGATCACTTGCAACAGTTTGCCAACATTTTTGAGTGAATTGCAGAACGTCAGATTTTTAGCAGAAATTGTGACCGCGCGGCTAAGGGATTTTTTCAAAAAAAGTTGTCCAGACCTCGAGGGCTAATTCTGTTTCCGATGATAAAAACCCATCTGTTTCCACAGAAAAACCTTTCAGGGGATCATTTGCAACAGTTTGGGACCATTTTTGAGTGAACTGCAGAACGTCAGATTTTTAGCAGAAATTGTGACCGCGCGGTTTAGGGATTTTTTCAAAAAAAGTTGTTCAGACGTCGAGGGCTCATTCTGTTTCCGATGATAAAAACCCATCTGTTTCCACCGAAAAACATTTCAGGGGATCACTTGCAACACTTTGCCAACATTTTTGAGGGAATTGCAGAACGTCAGATTTTTAGCAGAAATTGTGACCGCGCGGCTTAGGGATTTTTTCAAAAAAAGTTGTTCAGACGTCGAAGGCTAATTCTGTTTCCGATGATAAAAACCCATCTGTTTCCACCGAAAAACCTTTCAGGGGATCGTTTGCAACAGTTTGGGACCATTTTTGAGTGAACTGCAGAACGTCAGATTTTTAGCAGAAATTGTGACCGCGCGGCTTAGGGATTTTTTCAAAAAAAGTTGTCCAGACGTCGAGGGCTAATTCTGTTTCCGATGATAAAAACCCATCTGTTTCCACCGAAAAACATTTCAGGGGATCACTTGCAACAGTTTGCCAACATTTTTGAGTGAATTGCAGAACGTCAGATTTTTAGCAGAAATTGTGACCGCGCGGCTTAGGGATTTTTTCAAAAAAGGTTGTTCAGACGTCGAGGGCTAATTCTGTTTCCGATTATAAAAACCCATCTGTTTCCACCGAAAAACATTTCAGGGGATCACTTGCAACAGTTTGCCAACATTTTTGAGTGAATTGCAGAACGTCAGATTTTTAGCAGAAATTGTGACCGCGCGGCTTAGGGATTTTTTCAAAAAAAGTTGTTCAGACGTCGAGGGCTAATTCTGTTTCCGATGATAAAAACCCATCTGTTTCCACCGAAAAACCTTTCAGGGGATCACTTGCAACAGTTTGGGACCATTTTTGAGTGAACTGCAGAACGTCAGATTTTTAGCAGAAATTGTGACCGCGCGGCTTAGGGATTTTTTCAAAAAAAGTTGTTCAGACGTCGAGGGCTAATTCTGTTTCCGATGATAAAAACCCATCTGTTTCCACCGAAAAACATTTCAGGGGATCACTTGCAACAGTTTGCCAACATTTTTGAGTGAATTGCAGAACGTCAGATTTTTAGCAGAAATTGTGACCGCGCGGCTTAGGGATTTTTTCAAAAAAAGTTGTCCAGACCTCGAGGGCTAATTCTGTTTCCGATGATAAAAACCCATCTGTTTCCACAGAAAAACCTTTCAGGGGATCATTTGCAACAGTTTGGGACCATTTTTGAGTGAACTGCAGAACGTCAGATTTTTAGCAGAAATTGTGACCGCGCGGTTTAGGGATTTTTTCAAAAAAAGTTGTTCAGACGTCGAGGGCTCATTCTGTTTCCGATGATAAAAACCCATCTGTTTCCACCGAAAAACATTTCAGGGGATCACTTGCAACACTTTGCCAACATTTTTGAGGGAATTGCAGAACGTCAGATTTTTAGCAGAAATTGTGACCGCGCGGCTTAGGGATTTTTTCAAAAAAAGTTGTTCAGACGTCGAAGGCTAATTCTGTTTCTGATGATAAAAACCCATCTGTTTCCACCGAAAAACATTTCAGGGGATCACTTGCAACACTTTGCCACCATTTTTGAGTGAATTGCAGAACGTCAGATTTTTAGCAGAAATTGTGACCGCGCGGCTTAGGGATTTTTTCACAAAAAGTTCTTCAGACGTTGAGGGCTAATTCTGTTTCCGATGATAAAAACCCATCTGTTTCCACCAAAAAACATTTCAGGGGATCACTTGCAACACGTTGCCAACATTTTTGAGGGAATTGCAGAACGTCAGATTTTTAGCAGAAATTGTGACCGCGCGGCTTAGGGATTTTTTCAAAAAAAGTTGTCCAGACCTCGAGGGCTAATTCTGTTTCCGATGATAAAAACCCATCTGTTTCCACAGAAAAACCTTTCAGGGGATCATTTGCAACAGTTTGGGACCATTTTTGAGTGAACTGCAGAACGTCAGATTTTTAGCAGAAATTGTGACCGCGCGGTTTAGGGATTTTTTCAAAAAAAGTTGTTCAGACGTCGAGGGCTAATTCTGTTTCCGATGATAAAAACCCATCTGTTTCCACCGAAAAACATTTCAGGGGATCACTTGCAACACTTTGCCAACATTTTTGAGGGAATTGCAGAACGTCAGATTTTTAGCAGAAATTGTGACCGCGCGGCTTAGGGATTTTTTCAAAAAAAAGTTGTTCAGACGTCGAGGGCTAATTCTGTTTCCGATTATAAAAACCCATCTGTTTCCACCGAAAAACATTTCAGGGGATCACTTGCAACACTTTGCCAACATTTTTGAGTGAATTGCAGAACGTCAGATTTTTAGCAGAAATTGTGACCGCGCGGCTTAGGGATTTTTTCAAAAAAAGTTGTTCAGACGTCGAGGGCTAATTCTGTTTCCGATGATAAAAACCCATCTGTTTCCACCGAAAAACATTTCAGGGGATCACTTGCAACAGTTTGCCAACATTTTTGAGTGAATTGCAGAACGTCAGATTTTTAGCAGAAATTGTGACCGCGCGGCTTAGGGATTTTTTCAAAAAAAGTTGTTCAGACTTCAAGGGCTAATTCTGTTTCCGATGACAAAAACCCATCTGTTTCCACCGAAAAACCTTTCAGGGGATCGTTTGCAACAGTTTGGGACCATTTTTGAGTGAACTGCAGAACGTCAGATTTTTAGCAGAAATTGTGACCGCGCGGCTTAGGGATTTTTTCAAAAAAAGTTGTCCAGACGTCGAGGGCTAATTCTGTTTCCGATGATAAAAACCCATCTGTTTCCACCGAAAAACATTTCAGGGGATCACTTGCAACAGTTTGCCAACATTTTTGAGTGAATTGCAGAACGTCAGATTTTTAGCAGAAATTGTGACCGCGCGGCTTAGGGATTTTTTTTTTTTTTAAATATATGTTTTATTCAGGATTTTCTTGTTTTAGGGATTTTTTCAAAAAAAGTTGTTCAGACGTCGAGGGCTAATTCTGTTTCCGATGATAAAAACCCATCTGTTTCCACCGAAAAACATTTCAGGGGATCACTTGCAACAGTTTGCCAACATTTTTGAGTGAATTGCAGAACGTCAGATTTTTAGCAGAAATTGTGACCGCGTGGCTTAGGGATTTTTTCAAAAAAAGTTGTCCAGACCTCGAGGGCTAATTCTGTTTCCGATGATAAAAACCCATCTGTTTCCACAGAAAAACCTTTCAGGGGATCATTTGCAACAGTTTGGGACCATTTTTGAGTGAACTGCAGAACGTCAGATTTTTAGCAGAAATTGTGACAGCGCGGTTTAGGGATTTTTTCAAAAAAAGTTGTTCAGACGTCGAGGGCTCATTCTGTTTCCGATGATAAAAACCCATCTGTTTCTACCGAAAAACATTTCAGGGGATCACTTGCAACACTTTGCCAACATTTTTGAGGGAATTGCAGAACGTCAGATTTTTAGCAGAAATTGTGACTGCGCGGCTTAGGGATTTTTTCAAAAAAAGTTGTCCAGACCTCGAGGACTAACTCTGTTTCCGATGATAAAAACCCATCTGTTTCCACCGAAAAACATTTCAGGGGATCACTTGCAACAGTTTGCCAACATTTTTGAGTGAATTGCAGAACGTCAGATTTTTAGCAGAAATTGTGACCGCGCGGCTTAGGGATTTTTTCAAAAAAAGTTGTTCAGACCTCGAGGGCTAATTCTGTTTCCGATGATAAAAACCCATCTGTTTCCACCGAAAAACCTTTCAGGGGATCGTTTGCAACAGTTTGGGACCATTTTTGAGTGAACTGCAGAACGTCAGATTTTTAGCAGAAATTGTGACCGCGCGGCTTAGGGATTTTTTCAAAAAAAGTTGTCCAGACGTCGAGGGCTAATTCTGTTTCCGTTGATAAAAACCCATCTGTTTCCACCGAAAAACATTTCAGGGGATCACTTGCAACACTTTGCCAACATTTTTGAGTGAATTGCAGAACGTCAGATTTTTAGCAGAAATTGTGACCGCGCGGCTTAGGGATTTTTTCAAAAAAAGTTGTTCAGACGTCGAGGGCTAATTCTGTTTCCGATTATAAAAACCCTTCTGTTTCCACCAAAAAACCTTTCAGGGGATCGTTTGGAACAGTTTGCCAACATTTTTGAGTGAATTGCAGAACGTCAGATTTTTAGCAGAAATTGTGACCGCGCGGCTTAGGGATTTTTTCAAAAAAAGTTGTTCAGACGTCGAGGGCTAATTCTGTTTCCGATGATAAAAACCCATCTGTTTCCACCGAAAAACATTTCAGGGGATCACTTGCAACACTTTGCCAACATTTTTGAGGGAATTGCAGAACGTCAGATTTTTAGCAGAAATTGTGACCGCGCAGCTTAGGGATTTTTTCAAAAAAAGTTGTCCAGACCTCGAGGGCTAATTCTGTTTCCGATGATAAAAACCCATCTGTTTCCACAGAAAAACCTTTCAGGGGATCATTTGCAACAGTTTGGGACCATTTTTGAGTGAACTGCAGAACGTCAGATTTTTAGCAGAAATTGTGACCGCGCGGTTTAGGGATTTTTTCAAAAAAAGTTGTTCAGACGTCGAGGGCTCATTCTGTTTCCGATGATAAAAACCCATCTGTTTCCACCGAAAAACATTTCAGGGGATCACTTGCAACACTTTGCCAACATTTTTGAGGGAATTGCAGAACGTCAGATTTTTAGCAGAAATTGTGACCGCGCGGCTTAGGGATTTTTTCAAAAAAAGTTGTTCAGACGTCGAGGGCTAATTCTGTTTCCGATGATAAAAACCCATCTGTTTCCACCGAAAAACATTTCAGGGGATCACTTGCAACACTTTGCCAACATTTTTGAGGGAATTGCAGAACGTCAGATTTTTAGCAGAAATTGTGACCGCGCGGCTTAGGGATTTTTTCAAAAAAAGTTGTTCAGACGTCGAGGGCTAATTCTGTTTCCGATGATAAAAACCCATCTGTTTCCACCGAAAAACATTTCAGGGGATCACTTGCAACACTTTGCCAACATTTTTGAGTGAATTGTAGAACGTCAGATTTTTAGCAGAAATTGTGACCGCGCGGCTTAGGGATTTTTTCAAAAAAAGTTGTTCAGACGTCGAGGGCTAATTCTGTTTCCGATTATAAAAACCCTTCTGTTTCCACCAAAAAACCTTTCAGGGGATCGTTTGCAACAGTTTGCCAACATTTTTGAGTGAATTGCAGAACGTCAGATTTTTAGCAGAAATTGTGACCGCGCGGCTTAGGGATTTTTTCAAAAAAAGTTGTTCAGACGTCGAGGGCTGATTCTGTTTCCGATGATAAAAACCCATCTGTTTCCACCGAAAAACCTTTCAGGGGATCACTTGCAACACTTTGCCAACATTTTTGAGGGAATTGCAGAACGTCAGATTTTTAGCAGAAATTGTGACTGCGCGGTTTAGGGATTTTTTCAAAAAAAGTTGTTCAGACGTCGAGGGCTAATTCTGTTTCCGATGATAAAAACCCATCTGTTTCTACCGAAAAACATTTCAGGGGATCACTTGCAACACTTTGCCAACATTTTTGAGGGAATTGCAGAACGTCAGATTTTTAGCAGAAATTGTGACTGCGCGGCTTAGGGATTTTTTCAAAAAAAGTTGTCCAGACCTCGAGGACTAACTCTGTTTCCGATGATAAAAACCCATCTGTTTCCACCGAAAAACATTTCAGGGGATCACTTGCAACAGTTTGCCAACATTTTTGAGTGAATTGCAGAACGTCAGATTTTTAGCAGAAATTGTGACCGCGCGGCTTAGGGATTTTTTCAAAAAAAGTTGTTCAGACCTCGAGGGCTAATTCTGTTTCCGATGATAAAAACCCATCTGTTTCCACCGAAAAACCTTTCAGGGGATCGTTTGCAACAGTTTGGGACCATTTTTGAGTGAACTGCAGAACGTCAGATTTTTAGCAGAAATTGTGACCGCGCGGCTTAGGGATTTTTTCAAAAAAAGTTGTCCAGACGTCGAGGGCTAATTCTGTTTCCGTTGATAAAAACCCATCTGTTTCCACCGAAAAACATTTCAGGGGATCACTTGCAACACTTTGCCAACATTTTTGAGTGAATTGCAGAACGTCAGATTTTTAGCAGAAATTGTGACCGCGCGGCTTAGGGATTTTTTCAAAAAAAGTTGTTCAGACGTCGAGGGCTAATTCTGTTTCCGATTATAAAAACCCTTCTGTTTCCACCAAAAAACCTTTCAGGGGATCGTTTGGAACAGTTTGCCAACATTTTTGAGTGAATTGCAGAACGTCAGATTTTTAGCAGAAATTGTGACCGCGCGGCTTAGGGATTTTTTCAAAAAAAGTTGTTCAGACGTCGAGGGCTAATTCTGTTTCCGATGATAAAAACCCATCTGTTTCCACCGAAAAACATTTCAGGGGATCACTTGCAACACTTTGCCAACATTTTTGAGGGAATTGCAGAACGTCAGATTTTTAGCAGAAATTGTGACCGCGCAGCTTAGGGATTTTTTCAAAAAAAGTTGTCCAGACCTCGAGGGCTAATTCTGTTTCCGATGATAAAAACCCATCTGTTTCCACAGAAAAACCTTTCAGGGGATCATTTGCAACAGTTTGGGACCATTTTTGAGTGAACTGCAGAACGTCAGATTTTTAGCAGAAATTGTGACCGCGCGGTTTAGGGATTTTTTCAAAAAAAGTTGTTCAGACGTCGAGGGCTCATTCTGTTTCCGATGATAAAAACCCATCTGTTTCCACCGAAAAACATTTCAGGGGATCACTTGCAACACTTTGCCAACATTTTTGAGGGAATTGCAGAACGTCAGATTTTTAGCAGAAATTGTGACCGCGCGGCTTAGGGATTTTTTCAAAAAAAGTTGTTCAGACGTCGAGGGCTAATTCTGTTTCCGATGATAAAAACCCATCTGTTTCCACCGAAAAACATTTCAGGGGATCACTTGCAACACTTTGCCAACATTTTTGAGGGAATTGCAGAACGTCAGATTTTTAGCAGAAATTGTGACCGCGCGGCTTAGGGATTTTTTCAAAAAAAGTTGTTCAGACGTCGAGGGCTAATTCTGTTTCCGATGATAAAAACCCATCTGTTTCCACCGAAAAACATTTCAGGGGATCACTTGCAACAGTTTGCCAACATTTTTGAGTGAATTGCAGAACGTCAGATTTTTAGCAGAAATTGTGACCGCGCGGCTTAGGGATTTTTTCAAAAAAAGTTGTTCAGACGTCGAGGGCTAATTCTGTTTCCGATTATAAAAACCCATCTGTTTCCACCGAAAAACATTTCAGGGGATCACTTGCAACAGTTTGCCAACATTTTTGAGTGAATTGCAGAACGTCAGATTTTTAGCAGAAATTGTGACCGCGCGGCTTAGGGATTTTTTCAAAAAAAGTTGTTCAGACCTCGAGGGCTAATTCTGTTTCCGATGATAAAAACCCATCTGTTTCCACCGAAAAACCTTTCAGGGGATCGTTTGCAACAGTTTGGGACCATTTTTGAGTGAACTGCAGAACGTCAGATTTTTAGCAGAAATTGTGACCGCGCGGCTTAGGGATTTTTTCAAAAAAAGTTGTTCAGACGTCGAGGGCTAATTCTGTTTCCGATGATAAAAACCCATCTGTTTCCACCGAAAAACATTTCAGGGGATCACTTGCAACACTTTGCCAACATTTTTGAGGGAATTGCAGAACGTCAGATTTTTAGCAGAAATTGTGACCGCGCGGCTTAGGGATTTTTTCAAAAAAAGTTGTTCAGACGTCGAAGGCTAATTCTGTTTCTGATGATAAAAACCCATCTGTTTCCACCGAAAAACATTTCAGGGGATCACTTGCAACACTTTGCCACCATTTTTGAGTGAATTGCAGAACGTCAGATTTTTAGCAGAAATTGTGACCGTGCGGCTTAGGGATTTTTTCAAAAAAAGTTGTTCAGACGTTGAGGGCTAATTCTGTTTCCGATGATAAAAACCCATCTGTTTCCACCCAAAAACATTTCAGGGGATCACTTGCAACACTTTGCCAACATTTTTGAGGGAATTGCAGAACGTCAGATTTTTAGCAGAAATTGTGACCGTGCGGCTTAGGGATTTTTTCAAAAAAAGTTGTCCAGACCTCGAGGGCTAATTCTGTTTCCGATGATAAAAACCCATCTGTTTCCACAGAAAAACCTTTCAGGGGATCATTTGCAACAGTTTGGGACCATTTTTGAGTGAACTGCAGAACGTCAGATTTTTAGCAGAAATTGTGACCGCGCGGTTTAGGGATTTTTTCAAAAAAAGTTGTTCAGACGTCGAGGGCTCATTCTGTTTCCGATGATAAAAACCCATCTGTTTCCACCGAAAAACATTTCAGGGGATCACTTGCAACACTTTGCCAACATTTTTGAGGGAATTGCAGAACGTCAGATTTTTAGCAGAAATTGTGACCGCGCGGCTTAGGGATTTTTTCAAAAAAAGTTGTTCAGACGACATGGGCTAATTCTGTTTCCAATGATAAAAACCCATCTGTTTCCACTGAAAAACATTTCAGGGGATCACTTGCAACAGTTTGCCAACATTTTTGAGTGAATTGCAGAACGTCAGATTTTTAGCAGAAATTGTGACCGCGCGGCTTAGGGATTTTTTCAAAAAAAAGTTGTTCAGACGTCGAGGGCTAATTCTGTTTCCGATTATAAAAACCCATCTGTTTCCACCGAAAAACATTTCAGGGGATCACTTGCAACAGTTTGCCAACATTTTTGAGTGAATTGCAGAACGTCAGATTTTTAGCAGAAATTGTGACCGCGCGGCTTAGGGATTTTTTCAAAAAAAGTTGTTCAGACTTCAAGGGCTAATTCTGTTTCCGATGACAAAAACCCATCTGTTTCCACCGAAAAACCTTTCAGGGGATCGTTTGCAACTGTTTGGGACCATTTTTGAGTGAACTGCAGAACGTCAGATTTTTAGCAGAAATTGTGACCGCGCGGCTTAGGGATTTTTTCAAAAAAAGTTGTCCAGACGTCGAGGGCTAATTCTGTTTCCGATGATAAAAACCCATCTGTTTCCACCGAAAAACATTTCAGGGGATCACTTGCAACAGTTTGCCAACATTTTTGAGTGAATTGCAGAACGTCAGATTTTTAGCAGAAATTGTGACCGCGCGGCTTAGGGATTTTTTTTTTTTAAAATATATGTTTTATTCAGGATTTTCTTGTTTTAGGGATTTTTTCAAAAAAAGTTGTTCAGACGTCGAGGGCTAATTCTGTTTCCGATGATAAAAACCCATCTGTTTCCACCGAAAAACATTTCAGGGGATCACTTGCAACAGTTTGCCAACATTTTTGAGTGAATTGCAGAACGTCAGATTTTTAGCAGAAATTGTGACCGCGTGGCTTAGGGATTTTTTCAAAAAAAGTTGTCCAGACCTCGAGGGCTAATTCTGTTTCCGATGATAAAAACCCATCTGTTTCCACAGAAAAACCTTTCAGGGGATCATTTGCAACAGTTTGGGACCATTTTTGAGTGAACTGCAGAACGTCAGATTTTTAGCAGAAATTGTGACAGCGCGGTTTAGGGATTTTTTCAAAAAAAGTTGTTCAGACGTCGAGGGCTCATTCTGTTTCCGATGATAAAAACCCATCTGTTTCCACCGAAAAACATTTCAGGGGATCACTTGCAACACTTTGCCAACATTTTTGAGGGAATTGCAGAACGTCAGATTTTTAGCAGAAATTGTGACTGCGCGGCTTAGGGATTTTTTCAAAAAAAGTTGTCCAGACCTCGAGGACTAACTCTGTTTCCGATGATAAAAACCCATCTGTTTCCACCGAAAAACATTTCAGGGGATCACTTGCAACAGTTTGCCAACATTTTTGAGTGAATTGCAGAACGTCAGATTTTTAGCAGAAATTGTGACCGCGCGGCTTAGGGATTTTTTCAAAAAAAGTTGTTCAGACCTCGAGGGCTAATTCTGTTTCCGATGATAAAAACCCATCTGTTTCCACCGAAAAACCTTTCAGGGGATCGTTTGCAACAGTTTGGGACCATTTTTGAGTGAACTGCAGAACGTCAGATTTTTAGCAGAAATTGTGACCGCGCGGCTTAGGGATTTTTTCAAAAAAAGTTGTCCAGACGTCGAGGGCTAATTCTGTTTCCGATGATAAAAACCCATCTGTTTCCACCGAAAAACATTTCAGGGGATCACTTGCAACACTTTGCCAACATTTTTGAGTGAATTGCAGAACGTCAGATTTTTAGCAGAAATTGTGACCGCGCGGCTTAGGGATTTTTTCAAAAAAAGTTGTTCAGACGTCGAGGGCTAATTCTGTTTCCGATTATAAAAACCCTTCTGTTTCCACCAAAAAACCTTTCAGGGGATCGTTTGGAACAGTTTGCCAACATTTTTGAGTGAATTGCAGAACGTCAGATTTTTAGCAGAAATTGTGACCGCGCGGCTTAGGGATTTTTTCAAAAAAAGTTGTTCAGACGTCGAGGGCTAATTCTGTTTCCGATGATAAAAACCCATCTGTTTCCACCGAAAAACATTTCAGGGGATCACTTGCAACAGTTTGCCAACATTTTTGAGTGAATTGCAGAACGTCAGATTTTTAGCAGAAATTGTGACCGCGCGGCTTAGGGATTTTTTCAAAAAAAGTTGTCCAGACCTCGAGGGCTAATTCTGTTTCCGATGATAAAAACCCATCTGTTTCCACAGAAAAACCTTTCAGGGGATCATTTGCAACAGTTTGCCAACATTTTTGAGGGAATTGCAGAATGTCAGATTTTTAGAAGAAATTGTGACCGCGCGGCTTAGGGATTTTTTCAAAAAAAGTTGTTCAGACGTCGAAGGCTAATTCTGTTTCCGATCATAAAAACCCATCTGTTTCCACCGAAAAACATTTCAGGGGATCACTTGCAACACTTTGCCAACATTTTTGAGTGAATTGCAGAACGTCAGATTTTTAGCAGAAATTGTGACCGCGCGGCTTAGGGATTTTTTCACAAAAAGTTGTTCAGACGTTGAGGGCTAATTCTGTTTCCGATGATAAAAACCCATCTGTTTCCACCAAAAAACATTTCAGGGGATCACTTGCAACAGTTTGCCAACATTTTTGAGTGAATTGCAGAACGTCAGATTTTTAGCAGAAATTGTGACCGTGCGGCTTAGGGATTTTTTCATAAAAAGTTGTCCAGAACTCGAGGGCTAATTCTGTTTCCGATGATAAAAACCCATCTGTTTCCACAGAAAAACCTTTCAGGGGATCATTTGCAACAGTTTGGGACCATTTTTGAGTGAACTGCAGAACGTCAGATTTTTAGCAGAAATTGTGACCGCGCGGTTTAGGGATTTTTTCAAAAAAAGTTGTTCAGACGTCGAGGGCTCATTCTGTTTCCGATGATAAAAACCCATCTGTTCCCACCGAAAAACATTTCAGGGGATCACTTGCAACACTTTGCCAACATTTTTGAGGGAATTGCAGAACGTCAGATTTTTAGCAGAAATTGTGACCGCGCGGCTTAGGGATTTTTTCAAAAAAGGTTGTTCAGACGACATGGGCTAATTCTGTTTCCAATGATAAAAACCCATCTGTTTCCACTGAAAAACATTTCAGGGGATCACTTGCAACAGTTTGCCAACATTTTTGAGTGAATTGCAGAACGTCAGATTTTTAGCAGAAATTGTGACCGCGCGGCTTAGGGATTTTTTCAAAAAAAAGTTGTTCAGACGTCGAGGGCTAATTCTGTTTCCGATTATAAAAACCCATCTGTTTCCACCGAAAAACCTTTCAGGGGATCACTTGCAACACTTTGCCAACATTTTTGAGTGAATTGCAGAACGTCAGATTTTTCGCAGAAATTGTGACCGCGCGGCTTAGGGATTTTTTCAAAAAAAGTTGTCCAGACCTCGAGGACTAACTCTGTTTCCGATGATAAAAACCCATCTGTTTCCACCGAAAAACATTTCAGGGGATCACTTGCAACAGTTTGCTAACATTTTTGAGTGAATTGCAGAACGTCAGATTTTTAGCAGAAATTGTGACCGCGCGGCTTAGGGATTTTTTCAAAAAAAATTGTTCAGACCTCGAGGGCTAATTCTGTTTCCGATGATAAAAACCCATCTGTTTCCACCGAAAAACCTTTCAGGGGATCGTTTGCAACAGTTTGGGACCATTTTTGAGTGAACTGCAGAACGTCAGATTTTTAGCAGAAATTGTGACCGCGCGGCTTAGGGATTTTTTCAAAAAAAGTTGTCCAGACGTCGAGGGCTAATTCTGTTTCCGATTATAAAAACCCTTCTGTTTCCACCAAAAAAGCTTTCAGGGGATCGTTTGCAACAGTTTGCCAACATTTTTGAGTGAATTGCAGAACGTCAGATTTTTAGCAGAAATTGTGACCGCGCGGCGTAGGGATTTTTTCAAAAAAAGTTGTTCAGACGTCGAGGGCTAATTCTGTTTCCGATGATAAAAACCCATCTGTTTCCACCGAAAAACGTTTCAGGGGATCACTTGCAACAGTTTGCCAACATTTTTGAGTGAATTGCAGAACGTCAGATTTTTAGCAGAAATTGTGACCGCGCGGCTTAGGGATTTTTTCAAAAAAAGTTGTCCAGACCTCGAGGGCTAATTCTGTTTCCGATGATAAAAACCCATCTGTTTCCACCGAAAAACCTTTCAGGGGATCGTTTGCAACAGTTTGGGACCATTTTTGAGTGAACTGCAGAACGTCAGATTTTTAGCAGAAATTGTGACCGCGCGGCTTAGGGATTTTTTCAAAAAAAGTTGTCCAGACGTCGAGGGCTAATTCTGTTTCCGATGATAAAAACCCATCTGTTTCCACCGAAAAACATTTCAGGGGATCACTTGCAACAGTTTGCCAACATTTTTGAGTGAATTGCAGAACGTCAGATTTTTAGCAGAAATTGTGACCGCGCGGCTTAGGGATTTTTTCAAAAAAAGTTGTCCAGACGTCGAGGGCTAATTCTGTTTCCGATGATAAAAACCCACCTGTTTCCACCGAAAAACATTTCAGGGGATCACTTGCAACAGTTTGCCAACATTTTTGAGTGAATTGCAGAACGTCAGATTTTTAGCAGAAATTGTGACCGCGCGGCTTAGGGATTTTTTCAAAAAAAAGTTGTTCAGACGTCGAGGGCTAATTCTGTTTCCGATTATAAAAACCCATCTGTTTCCACCGAAAAACATTTCAGGGGATCACTTGCAACACTTTGCCAACATTTTTGAGTGAATTGCAGAACGTCAGATTTTTAGCAGAAATTGTGACCGCGCGGCTTAGGGATTTTTTCAAAAAAAGTTGTCCAGACCTCGAGGACTAACTCTGTTTCCGATGATAAAAACCCATCTGTTTCCACCGAAAAACATTTCAGGGGATCACTTGCAACAGTTTGCTAACATTTTTGAGTGAATTGCAGAACGTCAGATTTTTAGCAGAAATTGTGACCGCGCGGCTTAGGGATTTTTTCAAAAAAAATTGTTCAGACCTCGAGGGCTAATTCTGTTTCCGATGATAAAAACGCATCTGTTTCCACCGAAAAACCTTTCAGGGGATCGTTTGCAACAGTTTGGGACCATTTTTGAGTGAACTGCAGAACGTCAGATTTTTAGCAGAAATTGTGACCGCGCGGCTTAGGGATTTTTTCAAAAAAAGTTGTCCAGACGTCGAGGGCTAATTCTGTTTCCGATTATAAAAACCCTTCTGTTTCCACCAAAAAAGCTTTCAGGGGATCGTTTGCAACAGTTTGCCAACATTTTTGAGTGAATTGCAGAACGTCAGATTTTTAGCAGAAATTGTGACCGCGCGGCGTAGGGATTTTTTCAAAAAAAGTTGTTCAGACGTCGAGGGCTAATTCTGTTTCCGATGATAAAAACCCATCTGTTTCCACCGAAAAACGTTTCAGGGGATCACTTGCAACAGTTTGCCAACATTTTTGAGTGAATTGCAGAACGTCAGATTTTTAGCAGAAATTGTGACCGCGCGGCTTAGGGATTTTTTCAAAAAAAGTTGTCCAGACCTCGAGGGCTAATTCTGTTTCCGATGATAAAAACCCATCTGTTTCCACCGAAAAACCTTTCAGGGGATCGTTTGCAACAGTTTGGGACCATTTTTGAGTGAACTGCAGAACGTCAGATTTTTAGCAGAAATTGTGACCGCGCGGCTTAGGGATTTTTTCAAAAAAAGTTGTCCAGACGTCGAGGGCTAATTCTGTTTCCGATGATAAAAACCCATCTGTTTCCACCGAAAAACATTTCAGGGGATCACTTGCAACAGTTTGCTAACATTTTTGAGTGAATTGCAGAACGTCAGATTTTTAGCAGAAATTGTGACCGCGCGGCTTAGGGATTTTTTCAAAAAAAATTGTTCAGACCTCGAGGGCTAATTCTGTTTCCGATGATAAAAACCCATCTGTTTCCACCGAAAAACCTTTCAGGGGATCGTTTGCAACAGTTTGGGACCATTTTTGAGTGAACTGCAGAACGTCAGATTTTTAGCAGAAATTGTGACCGCGCGGCTTAGGGATTTTTTCAAAAAAAGTTGTCCAGACGTCGAGGGCTAATTCTGTTTCCGATTATAAAAACCCTTCTGTTTCCACCAAAAAAGCTTTCAGGGGATCGTTTGCAACAGTTTGCCAACATTTTTGAGTGAATTGCAGAACGTCAGATTTTTAGCAGAAATTGTGACCGCGCGGCGTAGGGATTTTTTCAAAAAAAGTTGTTCAGACGTCGAGGGCTAATTCTGTTTCCGATGATAAAAACCCATCTGTTTCCACCGAAAAACCTTTCAGGGGATCGTTTGCAACAGTTTGGGACCATTTTTGAGTGAACTGCAGAACGTCAGATTTTTAGCAGAAATTGTGACCGCGCGGCTTAGGGATTTTTTCAAAAAAAGTTGTCCAGACGTCGAGGGCTAATTCTGTTTCCGAATATAAAAACCCATCTGTTTCCACCGAAAAACATTTCAGGGGATCACTTGCAACAGTTTGCCAACATTTTTGAGTGAATTGCAGAACGTCAGATTTTTAGCAGAAATTGTGACCGCGCGGCTTAGGGATTTTTTCAAAAAAACTTGTCCAGACGTCGAGGGCTAATTCTGTTTCCGATGATAAAAACCCATCTGTTTCCACCGAAAAACATTTCAGGGGATCACTTGCAACAGTTTGCCAACATTTTTGAGTGAATTGCAGAACGTCAGATTTTTAGCAGAAATTGTGACCGCGCGGCTTAGGGATTTTTTCAAAAAAAAGTTGTTCAGACGTCGAGGGCTAATTCTGTTTCCGATTATAAAAACCCATCTGTTTCCACCGAAAAACATTTCAGGGCTAATTCTGTTTCCGATGATAAAAACCCATCTGTTTCCACAGAAAAACCTTTCAGGGGATCATTTGCAACAGTTTGGGACCATTTTTGAGTGAACTGCAGAACGTCAGATTTTTAGCAGAAATTGTGACCGCGCGGCTTAGGGATTTTTTCAAAAAAAGTTGTCCAGACGTCGAGGGCTAATTCTGTTTCCGATGATAAAAACCCATCTGTTTCCACCGAAAAACATTTCAGGGGATCACTTGCAACAGTTTGCTAACATTTTTGAGTGAATTGCAGAACGTCAGATTTTTAGCAGAAATTGTGACCGCGCGGCTTAGGGATTTTTTCAAAAAAAGTTGTCCAGACCTCGAGGGCTAATTCTGTTTCCGATGATAAAAACCCATCTGTTTCCACCGAAAAACATTTCAGGGGATCACTTGCAACACTTTGCCAACATTTTTGAGGGAATTGCAGAACGTCAGATTTTTAGCAGAAATTGTGACCGCGCGGCTTAGGGATTTTTTCAAAAAAAGTTGTTCAGACTTCGAGGGCTAATTCTGTTTCCGATGATAAAAACCCATCTGTTTCCACCGAAAAACCTTTCAGGGGATCGTTTGCAACAGTTTGGGACCATTTTTGAGTGAATTGCAGAACGTCAGATTTTTAGCAGAAATTGTGACCGCGCGGCTTAGGGATTTTTTCAAAAAAAGTTGTCCAGACGTCGAGGGCTAATTCTGTTTCCGATTATAAAAACCCTTCTGTTTCCACCAAAAAAGCTTTCAGGGGATCGTTTGCAACAGTTTGCTAACATTTTTGAGTGAATTGCAGAACGTCAGATTTTTAGCAGAAATTGTGACCGCGCGGCTTAGGGATTTTTTCAAAAAAAGTTGTTCAGACGTCGAGGGCTAATTCTGTTTCCGATGATAAAAACCGATCTGTTTCCACCGAAAAACGTTTCAGCGGATCACTTGCAACAGTTTGCCAACATTTTTGAGTGAATTGCAGAACGTCAGATTTTTAGCAGAAATTGTGACCGCGCGGCTTAGGGATTTTTTCAAAAAAAGTTGTTCAGACCTCGAGGGCTAATTCTGTTTCCGATGATAAAAACCCATCTGTTTCCACCGAAAAACCTTTCAGGGGATCGTTTGCAACAGTTTGGGACCATTTTTGAGTGAACTGCAGAACGTCAGATTTTTAGCAGAAATTGTTACCGCGCGGCTTAGGGATTTTTTCAAAAAAAGTTGTCCAGACGTCGAGGGCTAATTCTGTTTCCGATGATAAAAACCCATCTGTTTCCACCGAAAAACATTTCAGGGGATCACTTGCAACAGTTTGCCAACATTTTTGAGTGAATTGCAGAACGTCAGAGTTTTAGCAGAAATTGTGACCGCGCGGCTTAGGGATTTTTTCAAAAAAAGTTGTTCAGACGTCGAGGGCTAATTCTGTTTCCGATTATAAAAACCCTTCTGTTTCCACCAAAAAACCTTTCAGGGGATCGTTTGGAACAGTTTGCCAACATTTTTGAGTGAATTGCAGAACGTCAGATTTTTAGCAGAAATTGTGACCGCGCGGCTTAGGGATTTTTTCAAAAAAAGTTGTTCAGACGTCGAGGGCTAATTCTGTTTCCGATGATAAAAACCCATCTGTTTCCACCGAAAAACATTTCAGGGGATCACTTGCAACAGTTTGCCAACATTTTTGAGTGAATTGCAGAACGTCAGATTTTTAGCAGAAATTGTGACCGCGCGGCTTAGGGATTTTTTCAAAAAAAGTTGTCCAGACCTCGAGGGCTAATTCTGTTTCCGATGATAAAAACCCATCTGTTTCCACAGAAAAACCTTTGAGGGGATCATTTGCAACAGTTTGGGACCATTTTTGAGTGAACTGCAGAACGTCAGATTTTTAGCAGAAATTGTGACCGCGCGGCTTAGGGATTTTTTCAAAAAAAGTTGTCCAGACGTCGAGGGCTAATTCTGTTTCCGATGATAAAAACCCATCTGTTTCCACCGAAAAACATTTCAGGGGATCACTTGCAACAGTTTGCCAACATTTTTGAGTGAATTGCAGAACGTCAGATTTTTAGCAGAAATTGTGACCGCGCGGCTTAGGGATTTTTTCAAAAAAAGTTGTCCAGACGTCGAGGGCTAATTCTGTTTCCGATTATAAAAACCCTTCTGTTTCCACCAAAAAAGCTTTCAGGGGATCGTTTGCAACAGTTTGCCAACATTTTTGAGTGAATTGCAGAACGTCAGATTTTTAGCAGAAATTGTGACCGCGCGGCGTAGGGATTTTTTCAAAAAAAGTTGTTCAGACGTCGAGGGCTAATTCTGTTTCCGATGATAAAAACCCATCTGTTTCCACCGAAAAACGTTTCAGGGGATCACTTGCAACAGTTTGCCAACATTTTTGAGTGAATTGCAGAACGTCAGATTTTTAGCAGAAATTGTGACCGCGCGGCTTAGGGATTTTTTCAAAAAAAGTTGTCCAGACCTCGAGGGCTAATTCTGTTTCCGATGATAAAAACCCATCTGTTTCCACCGAAAAACCTTTCAGGGGATCGTTTGCAACAGTTTGGGACCATTTTTGAGTGAACTGCAGAACGTCAGATTTTTAGCAGAAATTGTGACCGCGCGGCTTAGGGATTTTTTCAAAAAAAGTTGTCCAGACGTCGAGGGCTAATTCTGTTTCCGATGATAAAAACCCATCTGTTTCCACCGAAAAACATTTCAGGGGATCACTTGCAACAGTTTGCCAACATTTTTGAGTGAATTGCAGAACGTCAGATTTTTAGCAGAAATTGTGACCGCGCGGCTTAGGGATTTTTTCAAAAAAAGTTGTCCAGACCTCGAGGACTAACTCTGTTTCCGATGATAAAAACCCATCTGTTTCCACCGAAAAACATTTCAGGGGATCACTTGCAACAGTTTGCTAACATTTTTGAGTGAATTGCAGAACGTCAGATTTTTAGCAGAAATTGTGACCGCGCGGCTTAGGGATTTTTTCAAAAAAAATTGTTCAGACCTCGAGGGCTAATTCTGTTTCCGATGATAAAAACCCATCTGTTTCCACCGAAAAACCTTTCAGGGGATCGTTTGCAACAGTTTGGGACCATTTTTGAGTGAACTGCAGAACGTCAGATTTTTAGCAGAAATTGTGACCGCGCGGCTTAGGGATTTTTTCAAAAAAAGTTGTCCAGACGTCGAGGGCTAATTCTGTTTCCGATTATAAAAACCCTTCTGTTTCCACCAAAAAAGCTTTCAGGGGATCGTTTGCAACAGTTTGCCAACATTTTTGAGTGAATTGCAGAACGTCAGATTTTTAGCAGAAATTGTGACCGCGCGGCGTAGGGATTTTTTCAAAAAAAGTTGTTCAGACGTCGAGGGCTAATTCTGTTTCCGATGATAAAAACCCATCTGTTTCCACCGAAAAACGTTTCAGGGGATCACTTGCAACAGTTTGCCAACATTTTTGAGTGAATTGCAGAACGTCAGATTTTTAGCAGAAATTGTGACCGCGCGGCTTAGGGATTTTTTCAAAAAAAGTTGTCCAGACCTCGAGGGCTAATTCTGTTTCCGATGATAAAAACCCATCTGTTTCCACCGAAAAACCTTTCAGGGGATCGTTTGCAACAGTTTGGGACCATTTTTGAGTGAACTGCAGAACGTCAGATTTTTAGCAGAAATTGTGACCGCGCGGCTTAGGGATTTTTTCAAAAAAAGTTGTCCAGACGTCGAGGGCTAATTCTGTTTCCGATGATAAAAACCCATCTGTTTCCACCGAAAAACATTTCAGGGGATCACTTGCAACAGTTTGCCAACATTTTTGAGTGAATTGCAGAACGTCAGATTTTTAGCAGAAATTGTGACCGCGCGGCTTAGGGATTTTTTCAAAAAAAGTTGTCCAGACGTCGAGGGCTAATTCTGTTTCCGATGATAAAAACCCATCTGTTTCCACCGAAAAACATTTCAGGGGATCACTTGCAACAGTTTGCCAACATTTTTGAGTGAATTGCAGAACGTCAGATTTTTAGCAGAAATTGTGACCGCGCGGCTTAGGGATTTTTTCAAAAAAAGTTGTCCAGACGTCGAGGGCTAATTCTGTTTCCGATGATAAAAACCCATCTGTTTCCACCGAAAAACATTTCAGGGGATCACTTGCAACAGTTTGCCAACATTTTTGAGTGAATTGCAGAACGTCAGATTTTTAGCAGAAATTGTGACCGCGCGGCTTAGGGATTTTTTCAAAAAAAAGTTGTTCAGACGTCGAGGGCTAATTCTGTTTCCGATTATAAAAACCCATCTGTTTCCACCGAAAAACATTTCAGGGGATCACTTGGAACACTTTGCCAACATTTTTGAGTGAATTGCAGAACGTCAGATTTTTAGCAGAAATTGTGACCGCGCGGCTTAGGGATTTTTTCAAAAAAAGTTGTCCAGACCTCGAGGACTAACTCTGTTTCCGATGATAAAAACCCATCTGTTTCCACCGAAAAACTTTTCAGGGGATCACTTGCAACAGTTTGCTAACATTTTTGAGTGAATTGCAGAACGTCAGATTTTTAGCAGAAATTGTGACCGCGCGGCTTAGGGATTTTTTCAAAAAAAATTGTTCAGACCTCGAGGGCTAATTCTGTTTCCGATGATAAAAACCCATCTGTTTCCACCGAAAAACCTTTCAGGGGATCGTTTGCAACAGTTTGGGACCATTTTTGAGTGAACTGCAGAACGTCAGATTTTTAGCAGAAATTGTGACCGCGCGGCTTAGGGATTTTTTCAAAAAAAGTTGTCCAGACGTCGAGGGCTAATTCTGTTTCCGATTATAAAAACCCTTCTGTTTCCACCAAAAAAGCTTTCAGGGGATCGTTTGCAACAGTTTGCCAACATTTTTGAGTGAATTGCAGAACGTCAGATTTTTAGCAGAAATTGTGACCGCGCGGCGTAGGGATTTTTTCAAAAAAAGTTGTTCAGACGTCGAGGGCTAATTCTGTTTCCGATGATAAAAACCCATCTGTTTCCACCGAAAAACGTTTCAGGGGATCACTTGCAACAGTTTGCCAACATTTTTGAGTGAATTGCAGAACGTCAGATTTTTAGCAGAAATTGTGACCGCGCGGCTTAGGGATTTTTTCAAAAAAAGTTGTCCAGACCTCGAGGGCTAATTCTGTTTCCGATGATAAAAACCCATCTGTTTCCACCGAAAAACCTTTCAGGGGATCGTTTGCAACAGTTTGGGACCATTTTTGAGTGAACTGCAGAACGTCAGATTTTTAGCAGAAATTGTGACCGCGCGGCTTAGGGATTTTTTCAAAAAAAGTTGTCCAGACGTCGAGGGCTAATTCTGTTTCCGATGATAAAAACCCTTCTGTTTCCACCGAAAAACCTTTCAGGGGATCGTTTGCAACAGTTTGCCAACATTTTTGAGTGAATTGCAGAACGTCAGATTTTTAGCAGAAATTGTGACCGCGCGGCTTAGGGATTTTTTCAAAAAAAGTTGTTCAGACGTCGAGGGCTAATTCTGTTTCCGATGATAAAAACCCATCTGTTTCCACCGAAAAACATTTCAGGGGATCACTTGCAACAGTTTGCCAACATTTTTGAGTGAATTGCAGAACGTCAGATTTTTAGCAGAAATTGTGACCGCGCGGCTTAGGGATTTTTTCAAAAAAAGTTGTCCAGACCTCGAGGGCTAATTCTGTTTCCGATGATAAAAACCCATCTGTTTCCACAGAAAAACCTTTCAGGGGATCATTTGCAACAGTTTGGGACCATTTTTGAGTGAACTGCAGAACGTCAGATTTTTAGCAGAAATTGTGACCGCGCGGCTTAGGGATTTTTTCAAAAAAAGTTGTCCAGACGTCGAGGGCTAATTCTGTTTCCGATGATAAAAACCCATCTGTTTCCACCGAAAAACATTTCAGGGGATCACTTGCAACAGTTTGCCAACATTTTTGAGTGAATTGCAGAACGTCAGATTTTTAGCAGAAATTGTGACCGCGCGGCTTAGGGATTTTTTCAAAAAAAGTTGTCCAGACCTCGAGGGCTAATTCTGTTTCCGATGATAAAAACCCATCTGTTTCCACAGAAAAACCTTTTAGGGGATCACTTGCAACACTTTGCCAACATTTTTGAGTGAATTGCAGAACGTCAGATTTTTAGCAGAAATTGTGACCGCGCGGCTTAGGGATTTTTTCAAAAAAAGTTGTCCAGACGTCGAGGGCTAATTCTGTTTCCGATGATAAAAACCCATCTGTTTCCACCGAAAAACATTTCAGGGGATCACTTGCAACAGTTTGCCAACATTTTTGAGTGAATTGCAGAACGTCAGATTTTTAGCAGAAATTGTGACCGCGCGGCTTAGGGATTTTTTCAAAAAAAGTTGTCCAGACGTCGAGGGCTAATTCTGTTTCCGATTATAAAAACCCTTCTGTTTCCACCAAAAAAGCTTTCAGGGGATCGTTTGCAACAGTTTGCCAACATTTTTGAGTGAATTGCAGAACGTCAGATTTTTAGCAGAAATTGTGACCGCGCGGCGTAGGGATTTTTTCAAAAAAAGTTGTTCAGACGTCGAGGGCTAATTCTGTTTCCGATGATAAAAACCCATCTGTTTCCACCGAAAAACGTTTCAGGGGATCACTTGCAACAGTTTGCCAACATTTTTGAGTGAATTGCAGAACGTCAGATTTTTAGCAGAAATTGTGACCGCGCGGCTTAGGGATTTTTTCAAAAAAAGTTGTCCAGACCTCGAGGGCTAATTCTGTTTCCGATGATAAAAACCCATCTGTTTCCACAGAAAAACCTTTCAGGGGATCGTTTGCAACAGTTTGGGACCATTTTTGAGTGAACTGCAGAACGTCAGATTTTTAGCAGAAATTGTGACCGCGCGGCTTAGGGATTTTTTCAAAAAAAGTTGTCCAGACGTCGAGGGCTAATTCTGTTTCCGATGATAAAAACCCATCTGTTTCCACCGAAAAACATTTCAGGGGATCACTTGCAACAGTTTGCCAACATTTTTGAGTGAATTGCAGAACGTCAGATTTTTAGCAGAAATTGTGACCGCGCGGCTTAGGGATTTTTTCAAAAAAAGTTGTCCAGACCTCGAGGACTAACTCTGTTTCCGATGATAAAAACCCATCTGTTTCCACCGAAAAACATTTCAGGGGATCACTTGCAACAGTTTGCTAACATTTTTGAGTGAATTGCAGAACGTCAGATTTTTAGCAGAAATTGTGACCGCGCGGCTTAGGGATTTTTTCAAAAAAAATTGTTCAGACCTCGAGGGCTAATTCTGTTTCCGATGATAAAAACCCATCTGTTTCCACCGAAAAACCTTTCAGGGGATCGTTTGCAACAGTTTGGGACCATTTTTGAGTGAACTGCAGAACGTCAGATTTTTAGCAGAAATTGTGACCGCGCGGCTTAGGGATTTTTTCAAAAAAAGTTGTCCAGACGTCGAGGGCTAATTCTGTTTCCGATTATAAAAACCCTTCTGTTTCCACCAAAAAAGCTTTCAGGGGATCGTTTGCAACAGTTTGCCAACATTTTTGAGTGAATTGCAGAACGTCAGATTTTTAGCAGAAATTGTGACCGCGCGGCGTAGGGATTTTTTCAAAAAAAGTTGTTCAGACGTCGAGGGCTAATTCTGTTTCCGATGATAAAAACCCATCTGTTTCCACCGAAAAACGTTTCAGGGGATCACTTGCAACAGTTTGCCAACATTTTTGAGTGAATTGCAGAACGTCAGATTTTTAGCAGAAATTGTGACCGCGCGGCTTAGGGATTTTTTCAAAAAAAGTTGTCCAGACCTCGAGGGCTAATTCTGTTTCCGATGATAAAAACCCATCTGTTTCCACCGAAAAACCTTTCAGGGGATCGTTTGCAACAGTTTGGGACCATTTTTGAGTGAACTGCAGAACGTCAGATTTTTAGCAGAAATTGTGACCGCGCGGCTTAGGGATTTTTTCAAAAAAAGTTGTCCAGACGTCGAGGGCTAATTCTGTTTCCGATGATAAAAACCCATCTGTTTCCACCGAAAAACATTTCAGGGGATCACTTGCAACAGTTTGCCAACATTTTTGAGTGAATTGCAGAACGTCAGATTTTTAGCAGAAATTGTGACCGCGCGGCTTAGGGATTTTTTCAAAAAAAGTTGTCCAGACGTCGAGGGCTAATTCTGTTTCCGATGATAAAAACCCATCTGTTTCCACCGAAAAACATTTCAGGGGATCACTTGCAACAGTTTGCCAACATTTTTGAGTGAATTGCAGAACGTCAGATTTTTAGCAGAAATTGTGACCGCGCGGCTTAGGGATTTTTTCAAAAAAAGTTGTCCAGACGTCGAGGGCTAATTCTGTTTCCGATGATAAAAACCCATCTGTTTCCACCGAAAAACATTTCAGGGGATCACTTGCAACAGTTTGCCAACATTTTTGAGTGAATTGCAGAACGTCAGATTTTTAGCAGAAATTGTGACCGCGCGGCTTAGGGATTTTTTCAAAAAAAAGTTGTTCAGACGTCGAGGGCTAATTCTGTTTCCGATTATAAAAACCCATCTGTTTCCACCGAAAAACATTTCAGGGGATCACTTGGAACACTTTGCCAACATTTTTGAGTGAATTGCAGAACGTCAGATTTTTAGCAGAAATTGTGACCGCGCGGCTTAGGGATTTTTTCAAAAAAAGTTGTCCAGACCTCGAGGACTAACTCTGTTTCCGATGATAAAAACCCATCTGTTTCCACCGAAAAACTTTTCAGGGGATCACTTGCAACAGTTTGCTAACATTTTTGAGTGAATTGCAGAACGTCAGATTTTTAGCAGAAATTGTGACCGCGCGGCTTAGGGATTTTTTCAAAAAAAATTGTTCAGACCTCGAGGGCTAATTCTGTTTCCGATGATAAAAACCCATCTGTTTCCACCGAAAAACCTTTCAGGGGATCGTTTGCAACAGTTTGGGACCATTTTTGAGTGAACTGCAGAACGTCAGATTTTTAGCAGAAATTGTGACCGCGCGGCTTAGGGATTTTTCAAAAAAGTTGTCCAGACGTCGAGGGCTAATTCTGTTTCCGATTATAAAAACCCTTCTGTTTCCACCAAAAAGCTTTCAGGGACGTTTGCAACAGTTTGCCAACATTTTTGAGTGAATTGCAGAACGTCAGATTTTTAGCAGAAATTGTGACCGCGCGGCGATAGGATTTTTTCAAAAAAAGTTGTTCAGACGTCGAGGGCTAATTCTGTTTCCGATGATAAAAACCCATCTGTTTCCACCGAAAAACGTTTCAGGGGATCACTTGCAACAGTTTGCCAACATTTTTGAGTGAATTGCAGAACGTCAGATTTTTAGCAGAAATTGTGACCGCGCGGCTTAGGGATTTTTTCAAAAAAAGTTGTCCAGACCTCGAGGGCTAATTCTGTTTCCGATGATAAAAACCCATCTGTTTCCACCGAAAACCTTTCAGGGGATCGTTTGCAACAGTTTGGGACCATTTTTGAGTGAACTGCAGAACGTCAGATTTTTAGCAGAAATTGTGACCGCGCGGCTTAGGGATTTTTTCAAAAAAAGTTGTCCAGACGTCGAGGGCTAATTCTGTTTCCGATGATAAAAACCCTTCTGTTCTCACCGAAAAACCTTTCAGGGATCGTTTGCAACAGTTTGCCAACATTTTTGAGTGAATTGCAGAACGTCAGATTTTTAGCAGAAATTGTGACCGCGCGGCTTAGGGATTTTTCAAAAAAAGTTGTTCAGACGTCGAGGGCTAATTCTGTTTCCGATGATAAAAACCCATCTGTTTCCACCGAAAAACATTTCAGGGATCACTTGCAACAGTTTGCCAACATTTTTGAGTGAATTGCAGAACGTCAGATTTTTAGCAGAAATTGTGACCGCGCGGCTTAGGGATTTTTTCAAAAAAGTTGTCCAGACCTCGAGGGCTAATTCTGTTTCCGATGATAAAAACCCATCTGTTTCCACAGAAAAACCTTTCAGGGATCATTTGCAACAGTTTGGGACCATTTTTGAGTGAACTGCAGAACGTCAGATTTTTAGCAGAATTGTGACCGCGCGGCTTAGGGATTTTTTCAAAAAAAGTTGTCCAGACGTCGAGGGCTAATTCTGTTTCCGATGATAAAAACCCATCTGTTTCCACCGAAAAACATTTCAGGGGATCACTTGCAACAGTTTGCCAACATTTTGAGTGAATTGCAGAACGTCAGATTTTTAGCAGAAATTGTGACCGCGCGGCTTAGGGATTTTTTCAAAAAAAAGTGTTCAGACGTCGAGGCTAATTCTGTTTCCGATTATAAAACCCATCTGTTCCACCGAAAAACATTTCAGGGGATCACTTGCAACACTTTGCCAACATTTTTGAGTGAATTGCAGAACGTCAGATTTTTAGCAGAAATTGTGACCGCGCGGCTTAGGGATTTTTTCAAAAAAAGTTGTCCAGACCTCGAGGACTAACTCTGTTTCCGAGGATAAAAACCCATCTGTTTCCACCGAAAAACATTTCAGGGGATCACTTGCAACAGTTTGCTAACATTTTTGAGTGAATTGCAGAAC
The DNA here is from genome assembly GCF_964188305.1 of Podarcis bocagei. NCBI lineage: Eukaryota > Metazoa > Chordata > Lepidosauria > Squamata > Lacertidae > Podarcis > Podarcis bocagei. Next base: position 85,432,527 of record NC_138132.1, on the reverse strand, counting down.
GTCAGATTTTTAGCAGAAATTGTGACCGCGCGGCTTAGGGATTTTTTCAAAAAAATTGTTCAGACCTCGAGGGCTAATTCTGTTTCCGATGATAAAAACCCATCTGTTTCCACCGAAAAACCTTTCAGGGGATCGTTGCAACAGTTTGGGACCATTTTTGAGTGAACTGCAGAACGTCAGATTTTTAGCAGAAATGTGACCGCGCGGCTTAGGGATTTTTTCAAAAAAAGTTGTCCAGACGTCGAGGGCTAATTCTGTTTCCGATTATAAAAACCCTTCTGTTTCCACCAAAAAAAGCTTTCAGGGGATCGTTTGCAACAGTTTGCCAACATTTTTGAGTGAATTGCAGAACGTAGATTTTTTGCAGAAATTGTGACCGCGCGGCTTAGGGATTTTTTCAAAAAAGTGTCCAGACCCTCGAGGGCTAATTCTGTTTCCGATGATAAAAACCCATCTGTTTCCACCGAAAAACCTTTCAGGGGATCGTTTGCAACAGTTTGGGACCATTTTTGAGTGAACTGCAGAACGTCAGATTTTTAGCAGAAATTGTGACCGCGCGGGCTTAGGGATTTTTTCAAAAAAAGTTGTCCAGACGTCGAGGGCTAATTCTGTTTCCGATGATAAAAACCCATCTGTTTCCACCGAAAAACATTTCAGGGGATCACTTGCAACAGTTTGCCAACATTTTTGAGTGAATT